>NC_083361.1:56597797-57222797 GCF_030254825.1 Meriones unguiculatus
GAGCTTGGTACCTGTGTGAATATAACCCAAATATTTTAAAACTGAAAAAAAAAATTATACTGCTCAGGGATCGAACTTGCTGAACCTAGGCGGCAAGACGTTATGATGCAGTATGTGAGCTGTGTTTTCTTATGACTCCGTGCCCTGTCCATGTTGCAAGTCAAATTAAAGATTTTTGAAAAGCAATGCAGAAATAATTTACTGTCATGTAATTGGTTTCCTGAAAGCAAAATGGTATTTATGTGAGCAACCATGAAGGATGCAACTGCTGTAATTTATTGTGCAAGAGTATTTTTAAAGTGTATAGAATGACTGAAGCTTAAGTGTATTAAATATTCTAGAGGAAGACATATTTAGGGCCATAAATCTAGACTTCCATTGGAATTTGTATTCCTTCTTCCCTGCCAGGTGTATGAAGATTGTTATGTTCTTGGCCTCAGTGGGAGGATGATTTAGGGTTTCAGGAGTACATTTGTATCTCTTAAATTTCTATTGTTTATCGAAGACATCTATAAATGCTGTAGGGGAGTGCTGACCGTAACAATACCCACTTTAGTTCTGTGCAATTGTCTGGCAACCAGTGTGGTAAAGAGGGCTGTGTTTTGTTGTTGACAGGTGTATCTCAGAAGTGCTCAGGCACCTGGGCAGGCAATAAAATATTAAGGGTTGCTCCCGGAGCTGTTTGCATTGCTTGATATCTGAACATATATAGGGTTTATAATTGGCCTGGCCATATGGCTGCCTAGGATTAGACTCTTCATATCCCACTAAACCCTCTTCTTAGAAGCTAGAACATGGAGAGAATTTATTTTAAAATGTAATTGCTGTGTTACTGAGATTTGAATTTGAGTACTCGGAATAAACTGTATTTCTGTTTAGAGGCTGGTTGGATGAAAATTTTCAGTCATAACCACTTCCCATCAGAGAATGAATAATGAGTACAACAGCAAGGTCCATGTCGTTTCTGGTTTATATTGAGGAGTTTCAGAGCAAATAGCTCATGGGAAACATGCAGAAAACTTGGAGTCACTTATAGGATCTGAATGCATTCAAATAGGATCAGCATGTATACTATTATGGATTACGTTAGTTCTGATGTTTTTGTTCTGTTTAGATGATGTTTGGTTCTTAGTGAACCAAAGAAGAAATAAGAGAAGAGAGCCCAAATGACTCGATTGCATTCTATTGCTTACAAGCAGAATTCTAGACCACCCTCAGACTTGGTAATTCAGGGCATGCGGAGATAGTGTGAATCGGCTTAAAAGGCCACTTAAACAGCGATTCTTGGCTTTGCTAATTTAACATGGCCACTTAAAATGCTAGGAATGCTCATAGAAGTATTTTTATTGTGGGTTCTGCATGTAGTTCAGAGTGAAAGTTAAGGAGAAATGCTTTCTGGGTCCCCCATCCCACCTGCTGAAAGCTGATTGGTCAGCCAGATGTAGCCTGTCCCTATTGAAAGTAACCTTCAGGATATATAGCAGGGCTCTCTGAAATACCCTACTAGAAGGTCAGCCCAGTGTATCCGAAGGAGTGTGTTTGTCTGCTTTGAACGGGACTGTTTTAAGACCTCCCGACATGCTGACGGTTAGTTGACCCTTTAAAGCTTGACCCTCCACCTTGGGATGGACCCTTGAGAAGTGTTCTTTGCTGTCATTCAGTTCACCACTAGCCAGAAACCTATCAAAAGATACAGAGGGGCCTCTGCCCACTTGACGTGTTAAGGCTGGTCTTGCCGCTAGGATTGTCAGCTAGGTGGGGCGGACTTTGGGTACATGGGAAGGTGAGACAAGATTCATTTGTGAATCTGACTTCCTATATTTCTCAGGCTGGGTAATAGAGCGGCTTTTGGAAATCATGGAGAATAATATGGGAGATGAAATGTGCTAAAAAAAAAAAAAAAAAAAAAGCAATGCTTCCCTACCTCTCCTTTCACATGCCCATGGTCTTCATGGTGACCATTCTTATCATGCCATCTCTGAACCCCAAATTTTTTTTGCAAAGAAATGATCTGTGAAGAAAAACAAGAATGAATAATACCTGTTATTTAAAAGAAATCTTAGGCAAAGGTTTTTCTAATACATATTTATCCTGGTGTGTTTACTCTGTGTGTGTGTGTGTGTGTGTGTGTGTGTGTGTGTGTGTGTGTGTGTCTGTCTGTCTTAAAGGTCTTAGGGTTGTTTTGGAGGTTTGTTCAACCCTAGGGAATGCCTAATATGTGCTATTTAATGTATTTTGTAATCATCCTATCCTAATACCTTGAAAAGTTGACCCAGTTCAATTAAATTCCTTTGAATCCTTTATATGATCTGATGCTGTTTGAACTAGTACTTGAGAATAACTACTTTTAAGCCCTCAGAAGCACTTAGTTACAATTGTTGGCCTAATTGCACGTTATTTTTACTCATTTAGACAACTCCCTGAGGGCTTTTGGGATTGTGGCCCTTGTTATGGGTCCTTCCTACTAGAAAAACTTCATTAATTGAAAAATAATCTCCAATTCACACTATGTAAAAAATGAGTCATTTTTTACCAAACCCAGCTTAAAGAACATTTTTGCTGGTTTTGTATGTAATGCTAGAGACAGAATTCCAGGGCTTCTCACACAAGTGTATGTGAGTTCACACAAGTGGGAAAAAGTATGTGTTCCCACTGAGCTAAACATCTTTGTTCTGGGAGGGTTTTTTTGTTGTTGTTTGACTAACATTTCATTTAGTAACAACATATCTGCTCATTTCCTTGTCACTGTGGTCATTTCTGCATTGTCCTTGCCTGAACTAACAGCCGTGCTCTTCTTTAGAACTGTTTAGTACTTAACCACAGCAATGATAGCTATGACCTTAAAAAAACAGCAGTGCATCATCACCCTCTCGTTTATTCAGGTAGTCTGCAAATATGTCATTCGTATGCTTAGGGGATAGACACGACTGCTGCATCGTTTGTTTGAGTCAGCTGGTGGTTCTGCAGCCCAGCCTGTCTTGGAGCTTACTATAGGTAGTCCATGCTGCCCTCCTGCCTCTGCCCTCTGAGTGCTGACATGACAGGCATGAGCCATTATTCTTGGTCCAAGTATTTGACTCTTAAGGGGAAAGAAATGCATTTGTTGGTAGATGGAGGCAGGAGGATCAGGAGTTCAAGGTCATCCTTGGTTACGTACAAAATATGAGGCCAGCCTGGGCTACCTGAGACCTTGTGTCAAGAAAAGAAAAGGACGAATGTATTTTTAAGCCAAAACTAAGTGGAGAACTGCTTCAGACCCACAGTGGGCTGGTGTCTACTTTTCGTTTTGTAAAATGTTTTGAACATTTCTATTTAGCATTCATTATGCTCTAAATAGAAGCAGAACACTGTAGCTCTTAGATCCTGGGAGAGGCAGGTCATGAGGGCTCCCACTGTTTGGGGACAGTCTGTGACTCCTGATGTTTTAAATGTAGCAGTTATGACCTTGAAAAACTGTAACTCTAATATTGGCATTTGTTGGTCATCTCGGATGAACCCAGACTGACCATGGCTGCATATGGGTGAAATCTGATGCTTTTGCTTTTCCTCTGTGTCCCTTTCTTTATTGTGAACATATGTAATTTTAAATAACTGCTTTTCATATTTCCGCCTTAAAACTATCAACTGTGGGTTTCTAATGCAAGGGTAAAGCAGTCTGTCCTTTGATGTCTCACGTTTCCTATCCCGGGAAGACCCTCTCATCTTCCTTCAGTGACTTCTTTAGCTTCTCCTCACCTCACTCCTAGATTATCCTTCCTGTCTACCTGTGACCTTCTGGTTCCCACAGAAAGTAGGAGCCAGAGATCATCACCTTCGTGGCTTGCCTCACCAGAGTTATAGGTTCCTGCTGCCCCCTGAACTGTACCTCTTTTTGCCCCACTTCTATCTCCACAAGGTGTGTGTTTTGGGGAAAGGCTCCCATCATCTTACACTTAAGACAGTGAATGGGGTTTTCAAAGCCAGCATGCATTTCGCTCTCTTATAACATTTATTTATTTGTTTATTATACGTGTGGGTGTTTCATGTGCCATAGCACATGTGTGAAGATACAGTGTGTGGAAGTTTGTTCTCTCCTGGTGTGTGACTCCTGGGGATCTACCTGGGGTTGTCAGACTTGGTGGTAAGTGTTCCACTGTCACCTGCATTCTGGCCTCTACAGTTGACATACTGGCCTCAGTTCAGTTGAAATTCTTCATGGAGTTAATCCTGCCAACGCGTTTCTACTTAAATGTTCTCTTCTAGGGTTCTCCCCTCATTCTCCCTCATGGTTGCTATGGGTTTCTAAACACATTTCCTGTATCTACATCCTCCCCACCCAGCTCCATCTCATCTGCTGGCAGAAAGCTCCTTGCACTGCCTCTGCTGTGGCATCATGTGGCTCACTGTTAGCCATTTTAGAACCCCACAGCCCTTGCCCGCCCTCTGTGAGATCTGCACCCCTTACACTGGAATCTGCCACCCACATTTCTATCTTGACAACTCACTCTCTTCTCTCTGCTGGAAATAGCCTTTGTTGCCTTCTCCATGTGTCTGACTCCCTTTCTTCAGACTCTTAAGAAATTCTTCTTGTCAACTTAGACCTCATCTTGCCCAGGCCCTCTGTGTCTTCTCAGTCTTTATCGTCATGCATAGGTTCCGTGTGCCCAGGGATATTGTAAACTTCTCGAGCAGGACAGGGATTGTGCCTACGCCACCCGAGGGTAGACATGTGTCCTAACTAACATTCCTGCAGCCCAGCTAAGCTCATGGGTACAAGGAGCTGTGCTGCCTTATTCCGCATGGAGCCTGCAGTGTGTTCTAGGAGTCAGTTACATAATGTGAAGAGTGACTGGAAGAAGGAGAGAGGCCAGGGAGGAAAATTTGTAAAACTGATGTATTCAACTTACTGTAAAAGCAACAGCCTGGACATTTTGTATCTAATACTACTGTAAATGTATGTTGACTGGTCTCAGGGAGTGTGAATTAGCTGTAGTTTTTGATTGCCTTTCTTGAGTGTGTAGTTGTCTCTAGAAAAACAAATGCAAGTTAGAGGGGATGCCTCCAGAAGCTCTCCACTCCTTTCTGTTCCTCCCAGAAGACACAGGACTGTTAGGATAAACTGGACTGTAAGAATGGTTTCCTAGACTGTTTTCTTACTGAGTCTACCAGAGAACCTGACGTTATATTAGCCGAGGTTTAGAAGGCTTAGTCCTCTTCCACCCTTCCTGCAGGTTTGGGTCAGATCTGGTGTTGACCATTAGTGCGAAGAAGCAGTGAGTTAATAGCATACATGATACAGTGGCACATACTAGAAAATCCAGCCACCCACCTGCCTTCCCAAGGGCTGTAAACAGTGCATTCAGTCTCCCTCTGCTTTTCTCTTTGCATCTGCCAAACAAAGTAGTTGAACTCCACATCCCCTATGTGGTAAATATGGTTAGTTGAGCCATACAGTGTTAGAGAGCTTGTCTCTGCTGTCTCTCAGGGCTGACACGGAGTACAAAAGGTGGCTTAGTGTTCTGTCAACTTGACTGGTTCATTCAGTTCCAGTGGCTGATCTGTTTGCCCCGATTTGGTTCAGCTTCAGAAGAAGGCTGCAGGTGGACAGCTTCGTAATGCCTAGGAAGCTGCTAGAATACAGTATGGGCCTTCAGTACCCTCGAGCTCTGCATCTGTAAATTCAACCGATGACGTGTTTAAAAACTAGCTCCGCATGGCGGCACACACCTTTAAACCCCAGCATTAGGAAGCTTGAGGACCACTGCTCCAAACAGTGCAGTCTAGTGGCTGTTTACACAGCATTTGTACTCTCAGTACGACAGACCATCCATCTAAGGTTTCTAGTATGCAGGGAGAAGAGCCTAAATCATATGCAAATTTACCACATATAATAAGAAACTTGCTCATCTCAGACTTTTATATCTGAGGAGGGATCCTGAGCCCATCCCCCATGGACACTGAGAGCTGACTGTTTTCATGTCTGCTGTTATGTGGAAGTGATTCTTCTTAGATGATAATACATTCATAATTTCGTGCAGATGACTTGACAGTGGTTCTGTATCTCAATGACCCATTGATAAATATAGTTGAAAGTTTTTGAAAAATTATGCAAAGATACTAAGATAGGCCCCTCCCCATACCTATCAGTTCCAAGCGTATCCTTGGGGCAATTACAACATCATACAATAGTAACACGGCAGATACCCAAGCTTACAGCATAGGAATCATTAATCATGCATGTTCTTGACAGGGAGACTATTTTCTAGATTTTAAAAAAGGAAATCTTAACAGCTTATGCTGTTTTGTTTGCTTTTTTATTAAATAGTAATTTGGAGCCAATAACTTAACCTGTTTTTCATAAATGTGCTAGCTAGAAGCAGCCAAAAGGAAAAACAACAACAACAACAACAACAAAACCCATGCTTTCATAGCTACGGTCCTCATATGAACTCACACGTGTGGTCATAATACCTCTAGTAATGGCTTTAATTACTATTTCTGAGTAACAGTACAGACCCTGAATATGGAGTTTGGGTGATATGGCCCAGTCCTGCTCTTTTGAGTTTACAGAGACTCGTTAAATGTAGTCTCCTAATTAAAACCTGTCACCGTCCTACCATTCTACTGCCCTTTCCTCAAGAAATGAAACCTGTTTCCTTTGCAGATCATGTTTTTTTTTTCTTTGTTGGCGTTGTATGTTTACAGCTTGACCTACCCCTAGACTATGCCTTTTAAAACAGTTTGTCCAAGCTGGGTTCCTGGTTTTGTATCCCCACTATCACAACAGTGCCCGGCACGCAGGAAGACCTCAGAAATATTTGTGGTAGAAATATCCAGAAGGATCACTCTGGCTGCCCTTGATAGGTGGTCACCTGTATTTAGGTGAAATGCTCTTAGGAAAATGGAAGTATCAAACATTTCAGCTTTGATATTATATTTGTTTTCCTGTTGTGTGATTTTTTTTCCCATGAAAGAATTGCATTCCAGTCAAAACAAAACAACTATTGTTTTCATACTTACTTCAGTTTTATTTTCCCTTACTCAGCACTTCACCCCCACCAGAACTGATATATAGATTCAATAAGGCTCAAGTCGTTTGGGGGAAAATTGTGTGGGAAATACATGGGACTTTTCAGGTTACAGAAATCTCTACAAACAGAGCAATTCCTTCTTTTCCTTTGTGGATCCATGTGAATACTCAGAGAGAGAAAGCATTATCATGTGAGCCAGATAGTCTGTCCTAGGTGGTTCATTTAGCCCAAATACCCTTTGCCCTTCAACTTGAAAGGATTTTAGTTGGCCATAGTATTTAGGGGACCCATGTAAGGCAGCAGGTATAAACCTAGCAGTTAAAAAGAAGACAACTCCTGCTTCAGCACATACACTTAATTGTGCTCAAACTGCTAATGATGGTTTTGGTTAAAATTTTGGTTCAGGGGTTGGGGCTCTTGACTAAATACACAGATATTGACTGTGTTCATGAGGTACAGGATTGGTCTGGCTATCAGGTTTATACTGATCCAAAAGTCATACTCTTTGTTACAAGTAACTCAAGACAGTTTAGATGCCCAATATCTGTGAAAGCACTCACAGAAATGCTAGGTAAGAGTAGCATAGTTACTGGCAAACTGACAGGTAGGAACTTACATGTAACTCAACCTTACCTGGTTTGGAGACTCTACAAAACACATTTACCCCAGTTCTGGTTTGGATCTATTTTACTCCCAAGCCCGTTGGAGCATTTCCCAAGAAAGAACCCATCAGTAACTCATACAAGTAAAATGGAAATACACATCTTTTTTTACATTACTACATTCATAGATTTCTATGAAAGATTTGGGGGGTGGGGAAAGTAGTGATTTTTAAGGAGCAATTTCCTCTGTAATGATTTCTTTCTCTGTACAAAGGAAAAGGATTGAAGATGTAGTTCAGTGAAGTACCTGCTGGGCAAGTGTGATGCCATAGGTTCAGCCCACAGCACCATTGGAAGGAAGGAAGGAAGGAAGGAAGGAAGGAAGGAAGGAAGGAAGGAAGGAAGGAAGGAAGGAAGGAAGGAAGGAAGGAGGAAAGAAAGATCTACTCCAAGGAAGGACCCAGGCAACCAGAAATAAATGTTTTGCAACTTAGGGAAGTTAAGTTTAGGGCACAGGATGGTCAGAGTCAGAACAGCTGCAGTCCCTGTAAACAAGAGATGTTGCCTTACTCTGTAAAGAATAAACAGAAAGGGTCTAGAGTAAGTCCCAGCAGCTTCAGACCCTGGTTTCTGAGAAGAATACTGTTTCCCAATACCTCTGCAACCGACTCCTAAAAAGCAATGGATCTACACCATTCCTTAACACACTAAAAGCTGGCTCTAGCTACACCTTCTAGAGAGCCAAACAGCTGTGTTCTCAAGGTGATACACTGGTGATGGGGTCCCAGTTGGTGCGGGGCAGATAACATACATATAATCTTGAGGCTTTTTAATAACCTCTCTCTTCAATGACATTGTGACTTCATTAATTTCTGTCAATTAAAATCTCAACTATGTAACATCAAGTTGTTTCACCAAAGGTTAAGAGGTCATCAGGTAGGGAAAATTTGAAGAGCTGTAACACAAACCAGATGTGTAGTGCAGCGACCCTCCTTAGCACCGTGACAGAGTGAACTAAAGAGTTAGTCAGCCTCCCCAGCTCTCAACTTCCTCTTCAGGTTTTGTTTTTGCTTTTTAACTTCGAAAAGGTTGAAAACAGCACAGAGGGTTCCTGCAGTGTCACCCAGGCCTCCCAATGTTAACAACTTAAATAGTCATAACCCAGTTACAATCAAGAAACTTACATTGGTACAGTATTCTTAGCAGAGTTTATTACATCCCACCAGTTTTTCCACTAATGTGGTTTTTTCAGTTCCAGGTCTTGCATTGTTGTACCTTATATATATGGTCTTCTCTAGGCTGTGATGAATCTGCTTTACTTTCTGATTTTGCGTGACACTGCAACTTTTAAAGAGCACTGAGTTATTGTTTCGTTGCCTGCTCTTAAACTGGGCTCTCTCATCGTGACATTAGGTTTGTGCATTTGAGTGTTAAGACCTGCGGGAAGGGTATATATTACCCTCCTTGGTGTATCCTGCCGGAATGACATCAGTATACCCATGATGGGTGACGTTAATCTTGGTTACTTGGATAAAATGGTGTTTTTGAAGTTTCTGTATATATTAACACTGCCCATGGTTACTGATGACTTCAGAGGTAAGACTTGGAGTTTACCAGCACCAGTTAATATTGTGGTGCCCTAGTGGCAGTTTTCTGTTGCTCTCCGTGCTTCTCTGTTCTTTTCTGGAAGGAAGGTGGTATACCTTCTTAAATCTGAACATTCATTCTCTCAACATACTTTTCCTCTAGGAGGCTGAAGCTGGCTTCTATCTAAACAGTGGAATCTTTTTAACGTTGAAAGAATGGCAGTCCACTGGATCCTAGGAATGTCTTCATCACCTGGTCTGGAGACCACAGAGTGTACTCCCAGGCCTAATTTGGATCTGTGCTATTCTAAGCCCTTTGGAGCATTACCCAAATAGTTTCCATAGCCTGAAAGTCTTTCTGACAAGGCTTATTTATTGATCCTGTGCAAACACCTTAGTTAGTAGGGCATTATTGGACAGGTATGGGATTCACCTTTTTTAGAAAGAATTTTGATTTTGTAATTTCAGCCTTTTCACTATCTACCACTAGCCATTTATTATACGTTCTCCAAGCTCTTTTTATTTACTTTACCAGAGAACTTTCTGTAGGTGACCGTCATGGGGGTGGGGTGTGCTTGGAATCATCTGCACTTGAGGGTTAGCAAATGAGTGAAGGAAATGAAATGTATTTCTTTGAAGCTACACCAGGGATACAGGTTAGAGATTAGAAGCACAGGGCAGTTAACATCACTTGTTGAAAGGAATTCCTAAGAGTTTCTGCAGATTTCAATTGGCCATGCCCTTAAAATTTCAAATGGCTGGTTGTTCTGAAACATGAGAGAGAGGCTGGTTACCACAAGTCCTACCAAGCAAGGATGGTGATAATGTTATCAATGCACAACTGCTAAAGGGGTGATATCAGGGAAGAGACCTGGGCAGGGATGCTGACCATTGTAGCAATGTTTGTAGAGATGAATGATGAAATGCCTTCTGCACCTTGCCTGAAAATTCACACATGGTTCTACAAACCCCTGCTTTGCTCCCGGCTTTGCTGTTGAAGATGCTATCTGGAGTGTCAGTAACTAAAATTATCCTAAGGTTTATTGGAATTGGGATAGCCAGGGAATAGAAGTGGTAGAGGTGCCCATGTTTGCTTTCTTGAATTCTCTTGTTTAAGAGCTGGACACATCTTCTGCATGACTTATTCATGGGCCCATGAAGTTCATAGCCTCCCCATGTTGTTGCCTATCAGAGACCCTTCCAGCACGGTGAGGTCAAAGGGCGGTGAGAACCAGACTGATGTGATCAGAGTGTTCCCTTAGCTTCACTCATCCCTATTTATTCATAGATCCCAGTGCCCAGAGCATCCCTGTAGAGCCTCAGAAGTGGGGCAGAGGACAACTTAAATAAGTTTCCAGCCAAAAAGCAGCTGGCTGCAACTCCAGGGGAGGTGCTGGGCTCTCTTGTCACTGCCTGAGGCTGTCTCCTGCTGCCCCTTAGCTCTCCTCCTGTGACTACTCAGCTGACCTGGAAAAATACAAGAATCTTCCTTAGTGAGGGTGGGAGGAAAAGGACTCCTTTTTGCCAGAGAAGTTTCAGTTGCTTCAGTCCCCACTCAACCTTAACTCCCGCCAAGGCCACCAGGACAGGAAGGCCAACTAAGAAGAGAATATGCCACTTGGCTCTGTTTCACAAACAGCATTATCAGCCAAGTTATAGTTTGTTAGCCTTCCAGGAAGCTTTTGCCTAGATAACAATGATAACCAGCATCCGGGACCTTACTGTATGCTGTGCTTTCCATGTACTCAGTTTTCACATAGATGCAATTACTACCCCTGCTTAAGAGGTGAGGAAAATCAAGATACAGTAGTAAGGTTGTGGGATTTTTAGCAAGGAGCTTAGGAAACGGCAGGTGTGACACTTGAACGTAGTCTGGGGCCAGAGAATATATTTTTTGACCCAACTCTTACTGCCAGTTAGTAGAAAACCAGCTATCTCCCCCCCCCAGCTCTCACCACCACCGTGTCTGCACCTTCACTCACACGTACAGTCACTGTGCTGGGTCAACCCTGGATGCCTCAGACACAAGTTGTTCGCTCAAATGCCACGCTGACCAGATTTTTTTTTATTATAATGTAATAGCTGAGAGTGGAGGAATCCCTTCTTGGGAGACTGTCTTCCTTGTTCCAGACTTTGGAACAAAATCAGTGCTACGGGACGGTGTCAGTGGTTGTGGTGCCTGAGGAACAGTAGCATTGGTTCTATACGTGCCATTGATGAAAGGTCTGGAAAGCTTCGGCTTCATTCACTCATTGAGGGGACTCCTTGCTACCAACCCCAATGTGCCAGGTGCCCAGAGCCTCTGCAGCAGATATGTCCTCTTAAAGCAACAAGAATAGTACACACGGCAGTCCTCCTTGGCCTGAGGTATTTGCAGGCTTGACAGTAGATGGGTGCAGGCTCAGGTGGTCCTTCACCATTTCGTTTGGCAAAGAAAGTAATTTTCTCCCCATCATTTTGTTTGCCGTCCCAGAGAGTGTCGTCACCACCACCTCCACTGAGGCTTCCAAGCCACATTATGGTGACTTTTTGTCAGGTCAATTCTGAAAATGCCTGTGTTCACTGAACTTTGAGACCATCCTTGTGCTTAACTCTTTACCTCTGTGAATCACTGCCCCCGCTCCCGGTTTTAATTGCATGGTCAGTGGGTCACTGAACCCCTTCCTTCTTGAGTGGGACCACTCTAGGAGGGTATAATAAATGAGTTGCAAGACACATGATGTGAAGGTTTTTGTGAGGAGAAACTGGGGGGGAAATATGGCCCACCTGCTTCAGCTCTTCCTTTTTGTGGTGGCCAACTAAGATTTTTTTTTTATAGCATGCTATTACTTCTGATATCACCTAAGCCAAGGGGAGAAATGAGTAAGTTAGAAAAGAGAGAAGGAGAGCATGAATGAGAATGATACTGGAGTCCTTGCTGTGTCATTAATTCTTTGGAAAGTGTAGGTATGAGTTGAAAAGTCGTGATGAAGTTACCAATTCCATTGCTACAAGCCAGTAAGAAAGTCATTTCCTGTGGCCTATAGAGCTGTGTACCAAGACTTTTATGGTAGTAGGTCACATGTGTAATTCCAGGCATGTTTGGAACACATCTTCAATTATATAGCAAGTTCAAGATTAGCCAGGAATACAGTTAGACCCTACCTTCAGATGGGTGGTGTCAAACAACAAGGTTCACTGACTCTACAGAAATAAGCCTCTCCCTTCGTCTCCCTCTCCCCTTCTTTCTTTGTTTTCTTTTTATGAGGCAGGGTCTCTCTGCATAGCCCTGGCTGTCTTGTAACTCACTATGTAAAGCAGACTGGCCTCAAACTCACAGAGACTGCCTGCCTCTGCCTCCGGAAGTTTTTGGTTTTTTTTTTTACATTTTTTTAATTTATTTTTTATTTATTTACAATTTATTCATTTTGTATCCCAGCTGTAGCCCCCTCCCTCATCCCCTTCCAATCCCACCCTCCCTCCCTCATATCCTCCCATGCCCCTCCCCCTATCTACTGATAAGGGAGGTCCTCCTCCCCTTCCATCTGACCCTAGCCTCTCAGGTTTCATCAGGACTGGCTGCATTGTCTTCCTCTGTGGCCTGGTAAGGCTACCCCCTCCCCCCTCCCCCCCCCCCCCCCGCCCCTCAGGGGACAGTGATCAAAGAGCCAGCCACTGAGTTCTTGTCAGAGACAGTCCATGTTCCCCTTACTTGGGAACCAATTAGAGACTGAGCTGTCTGTTATTCTTTTTTTTTTTTTTTTTAATTGTTATGCCATGGCAGTCTCCAGCAGCCTGGACCACACCCGGTGTTTATCCTGCACCTTTACCGTTCCTGGCATGTTTTTCTTTGCCGATGTCAGGAAGGAGGTGGAGTTGCTAGTCTTGACTGGAGATTCTGCAGCATCTAACAATACAGTGCCAGTCAGGTGTCTTCAGAACATAGAGACAAACAACTTGTGGAGACATCTGCAGAGTGCATTTGAGAAGAAAGCTGCTTTGCCACGAATAGGAGTTTGTTTGCATTCCTGTAGTCCTGCTCCTCTGCATGTGGCCATTGCTTTTCCTCCACATGTAGGGGATTTCTGTCCAGGTTTGCTTGGCATTGTGACTTTAACCTGATAGTTGAAAAGTTCTGGGCAGGGGCTTCCATGCTGCTAGCTTCCCAGAGAGGTGTACTTTGTTATTTTGAAACAAACTGATTTTGGCATCCTCTTTGTAGATAATCTCTTTCCTCCAACTCCCTTACAAGGGATTTTCTGTGGGTCTTGTTTTGCCTTTGTTTCCTTTATCTCTGTAGAGAGGAGTAAAACTCTTGGCTACAATACATTAAGAAAGATGGCCTCTTTGGAAAATTCCAGAACATACTTCTTCCTCCCTATTCTTAGAGTGAGGCTGTTTCTGGAGGCAGGTAGCCTAGTACCTGCTAATTCTGAATACTCTAAGTTTGGAAACCCTTGCTATCTACACTGCTGTCTTTGGGAAGAAAAGGACATCCATAGTAAAGATAATTTTACTTTAACAGAAAAACAATCTACTGTCCCATGGAGGTAACGGCTGTGCTCAGCAGTAGGGTCATTGTGCCTCCTGTTGCTTTGGGGGACCACGGGAGTGTTTTATAAAAACAAATATGTAAGACAGAAAGGCTTCTTCTTCCCCCCCCCCAACCTAGCCTTTAAAGTTAAGGTACTCATTTTGCTTGACAATAATAAAATGCAGAGTTGTAATTAGAAAAAGGTTGATGTAATTGGTAAGGTTGATGTAATTGGTACACTAACAATCATTATTTAAGACTTGTTTGGCTATTCCTTTTTTGGTCAGTCATGCAATTATTTTTGTTGAAGCCTAAATCAGAATCATTAGTCAAAGACTAAATCAGACCTCCGGAAATGCTTACTGTTTTTTGGCAAACACAGACAAAGGCCCTTGTTCTCTAGGTCAGTGTGTGTGTGTGTGTGTGTGTGTGTGTGTGTGTTTATGTGTGTGTGTGTGAAGTTAGCTTTGTCATTCAGGTTTTTTTTTTTAACGGCTTATTTTTATGGAAGTGCAACAGGATCCATACAAACATTCTGCTGTGAGCCTAAGAGCTCAGAGCAGAAATGGTGTCATAAAAGGACTCCCTCATGCCACGCTGCCCTCCTCAAAGTAGGGTGGATATTTGTAAAAAATACTTCAAAACTCAGTTGCAACCCTATGTTGTGCTTTTAGCAGCTGGCAGTGTACATAGCATCATCAATAAAACTTAAAGTTGTGTTTTCACTATCAGATTTAGAATTGGATTTTCAAAGTTGTGAGTTGAGTTTCTTCATGCACCAGAAAAGTGGTGGGTGTTTGGTTTGTTTCCTAGTTGATGTATATGAGTTATGTCAGTTCAGCTGTTGAAAATGCTCCAAAGTGGGCTCGGCTGGACTTATTCTAAGTCATATATATATATATATATATATATATATATATATGTGACATATTATATGAAATAGATACACATATATTCTAAGATATACTCATCAATGAATATATGTATTAATGAATGTATATATTCATTATAAATGGACAAGAACTAAACTGCACTCTGTTATACCTACTGAGGAAACCTCAAAGATTATAGAAATAAATGAGACAGGGCTGTTTTTCCTTTTTTCTGCTGCTTTCTTGATTTAACTTTCATCAATTCTACAAAACTGGTGTGTATGTGGTCGGGGTGTTATGTGTGTCTGTGTACATGAGTGCAGCTTCCCATGGAGGCCGGAAACATTGAATTTCCCTCAGAGCTGGAGTTACAGGTGGTTGTGAGCTGAGAACCGGAATTAGATCCCCTGGAAGAGAAATATGCACTCTTAACTGCTGAATCGTCTCTCCGGCCCCTTAAAACATTTCTTAAAGGTACACTGCTGACAGCTTTGGGCTCCACATGTACCCATACATGCGAGCGTACTTGAACACACACCACATACACACACACACTCCTTTGATACTCACTGTCCTGTGTGGAATATCATACCTAGCTAGCCAGCTTGTTTCCTGTGCTTTGCTTCTCTTCCCCAACCCTCCCAACTCCCCCACCCCCCTCTCTCTCTCTCTCTGTCTCCCTCTTTTGTGTACATTCAATTTTGAGGGTTTCTCTGTTTAACCTTGGCTGTACTGAAACTTGCTCTGTAGACCAGGCTGCCCTGGAACTCACAGATCCACCTGCCTCTGCCTCCTGAGTACTGGGATTAAAGGCCTGCATCACCACTGCCCAACATTTTCCTTCATTTTTTTAAATTCGATTCATTGAACAAAATGAAAGAAGGAAAACATGAGAATTAGCAACTTTCTTTATTCCCTCTAGGCAGCAGAGAAGAAACTTTCTGCTGTTCCTGAGAGTGGGTTTTACATTTTGTTGTTGTTGTTTGTGGGTTTTAGTGTGTGAGATCAACAGTTGCTAGAGAAGACACACCCATCTATACCTGGAGTCAGGTCCTTGTCAGCAGTCCGCTTCTTCAGTGGCGAGGACGACCCGAGTTCTCCAGCAGCTAAGGCGCGGGCCCTGCAGGAATGCCTGTGAACTGAGCGCTTTTGTTTGTTTGTTTTCAGAGCAGATGGGTTTGTTTGCTTTTTGCTTAAACATTAATCAAAAATCAATTTCTGGCTATGTAAGTGGCATTAGATAATTCTCATTCTGGCTATAGTAAATAATAACTATTTGTTCATGTTAGATAAGTCTGGGTGGTGGTAAAATGTAAAATAGAATTACATGAGATTTGACATATGACTATGTGTTTTATAAATTAATGCTTTTATGCATGTGGGAGGAGAATTAATTTAACTTACTGACAAAAGGAAAAGCAAGGGAAATTCCAGAGAAAGGAGAGGATACCAAATGCAAACAAATTTGGACGATGAAGAGAATATGGTAATTTAGTTCAGTCTTTTCAGAAAATCATTACAATTTATCTGTTGGGATAAGAAGCACTAGGAAGGAAGCAAGCTCTGAAAATTTTTATATGCTCTCAGTGCTTTCCCATCACTCCCTGTTTGGGTCAGGAGGGACATACCATGTCACATACCTGAGGACATTCTTCCTAATGCAGAAGGGACATCTGCTAGTAAATAAGTTTCCAGACTTTGATACGTGTGTGCAAATATATCTAACATTTCCATGAATTTTAAAAATAGAAGTTTAAGTTTTGCTAAGTAATTTTATTTGTGTATCTGTATGTGTGTCTATAGAGAGTCTAATTGTTACAATTTGAAATATGTAAAGGTGAGAAGTTTTTACAGGTGCCATACATGTTTCTTCCTTTGATCGATTTAGATGTGCTAATTGCAAAAAGCCTGTTTTTTTAAATCAATCAACGGGAACTTTTTATGCCTTTTCTTAAGACTCATTTAGCTTTGAAAAGGCCAAAAGTTTAATGAAGCTTCTAAATGCCAATCTCTTCTTCCTTCTCCTAGAGAATGTGCTTCAACTGTAATTGCATTTGCATTGTTTAAAATACTAGTGATTCCAGAGCCAGACCTCTGAGGTAGCTGAGATGCAGAAGGAAAGCTAGCATACAGCCGAGCACACATATGTGTGGGAACTGCCTATGGGTGTCTTATGTATGTATGTTTCTTTCGCGTTAAATCCACAAGGATTTGGCCAGTTGGTAAACTCTGAAGTCTGTACACACTAAGTGCTGAGTAGCACTCAGGGTAAAGAGACATACAAAGACATTAAAATCTAGACATGTGAGCCCGGCTTGGTGGTGCGCACCTTTAATCCCAAAACTCCAAATGCAGAAACAGAAGGATCTCCATGTGTCCCAGGCCAGCCCGGTCTACATTTTGAGCTCCAGGATAGCCCGGCTCACATAGAGACACCTTGTCTCAAAACAAGAAAAGCAAAATGTGTTTAGACACATATTTAAGTGGACTTAATAAAATTAAACACTAGAAATTTAGGTCCTTCTGTTATATTAACAAAATAGGCATTCCAACGAATTACGTTATGAACTTTATTTTTTGTTTACCACGATACAGGACCACATCTGTCATGGTATGCCTACAATTTGGAAACTTGTTCTCTTTTCCCTCCCCACTGCTCATCTGATATCTGTGCATTTTATCTTACATTTTTTGTTGTCCATGAACCATCTGTTTTCAGCTGGTTGGCAAGGTTTTCTTCTCCCATGTTAGACACATTGCTTGCTTATGTCAGTTTTCTGAATTTCTTACCCAGCGGTCCTGGTAGCAAATTACAGTGGTTAGTGCTCTAACTCTTTTGCCCGTGAGTGTACCAGGGTAACTTTCATCATCATCATCATCATCATCATCATCATCATGCTCTCCTAAGCTTTTATCTCATAGTAGATATAGTGAATATTAAATGTATTCTAATTCTCTAAAATCTTTGTACTATAAAATTGAATTGCAGCCGTGCAAAATCAAAGGTTAGAGGTGTGAGCCTGATGAAGACTCAGCGCTGGTAGCAGTGCAGACTGCCTGCTCTGTTCTACTTCCTTGCGTTGTCATGAGACATCACAGGCTGCTGACACTACTTTCATTTAACTTTTTGCTTCTCCGAAAGAAGCGTTAATTTTTCTAGAAAGTCTCTGTTACCAGCCAACAGAAAGATTATTTGACTCTGTTCATTTCTCTTTAGTATCTCACTAATGCTGATATCAAATTTTACTCCTCAGAATGCTTTATAAAGATTTTAGTTCATGCCAGTTTGCATAAGGCTCGCTTAGAAAAGCAGATCTCTCCACATGCTGACAGTGCATTTGTACTTTGGGGTGTTGAACTATCTTAGCGCCTTCAGTTAATTCCCCCATGCTTCAGCTAGCTGCTTCTCGGTAGTTGTTAAAGGGACCATCAGAGATACTGATGTTTTTCTGAGTAGTGGCCAGGGTGCAGGTACAACAGTGGGAAATAATAAATGGATTCGGAGAGAACTCTGGGACAAGCGTAAATTGTTCTTTACTGTCCTGGCTCTCGGCACAGCCCAATTGGGGGGACTATTTTCTTTCCTTAGCTCCATTGAGAAGTTTGGGCTGATCTTCTTCCCATGTTTTTATCAGTGCCACAGCGTAATGTCCAGTGTCTGGTTCTGCAAACCAGGCTTCTCAGTTGCTCCTGTGTAGAACAGCAGTCAGTACTACTGGATTCTGGGATTTGGTTACATGATGAGCAGAGGCTAGCTCTAGTAAAGGGTGGAGATGGAGGAAGATGGTGGTACCAGGGACCCTATGACCAAGATTTCGCAAGCACAGTGACTGTGGCGGCGCTTGTCGTGATCAGAGCAAAGATGTTTCCCCACGGAGTCCCTTGGTGGACAGATGTGTGTGACCGTGCTGTAATACTGGTCAGGCATTATGGTAGGAAGACTATGAGTGCTTTCTGAAAGGAGACTCAAGCTGGGCAGCTGGGCTCGGATAGTTTATGCTGGGACCTCTAGACTTGGAAGATCAGTGTTGCTCATGAGATTTTAGTTATATTTGTTGTTTGAGACAGGGCCTCACTGTTTACTCCAAGCTAGTCTGTAATTTGAGATCCTTCTTCCACAGCCCCTTTTGTTCTGGGATTAAATGTGTATACTACCACATCTGGATGGATTTTTAACATTCTTAAAGAGACATATCCCTAATCGTGCAGCTCCGAAGGAGGAAACTTGGTTTTGTCTCATAAGAAGTTCAGTAGAACTTCGTGGATATCACATGTGCGAATGAGCCCATCAGCTGCCTGCTGTATGTCAGCTCTGTGGGTTCGCGCTGGCGTGGACAATGCGCAGCTGCTATGGTAGCCTGGCTGAGATACCACCCTACGGTGTACACTAAGGCATGCAGTTAGCTCTCCACCTGCCCCACGCCCTCAGCCTCTCTCTCCCAACACCTTTGACACTGTTGTTAGAAGCTTAGTGGTCTCTTTTGTTTGAGTTCTGAGCCACAGTCTAAGCCACTGTTAATTTGGAGGGGCCACTGGTTGCGGCCTCTACAGGGAAAGCGGTAGGAGGGGTTAGAAGCATAATATCAGCCGTATAACCAGACTCTCTTGCCTCTGCCACCCAGCGCCATGCCCTACAATATCTGATTTGCTTACTTTGCCAAATCAAAATCAGTGGTTTTGGTACTTGATTAGAATCTTGGTGTTTATTTATTCAGAGTTCTAAGGGCATAGGAGACTTGGCACAAAGCTCTGTCAGTGACGTGCTGGCCACACAGGCATGAGGAATTGATTTCAAATCTAAGAATCCATTCTAACAATTATGAGTACAGTGGCACATGCTTGAAATCCCAGTACTGCTGAAGCAGGGGTAGGCAGATCCCTGGGGCTCATGGCCACCCAGTTTATTTCACCTACTTGGTGATCTCCAGACCAGCAAGAGAACCAGTCTTAAAAAGTAAGGCGGAGGGTTTCTGGGGAACAGCACCCAAGGTTGATCTGTGGCCTCGCACATGGACGAAAAATAAACACATGGATCATAAGGGCATAGAATAGAGCATCTGTGGAAAACAACGTAAGTAAGTGTAAATAATTTGCTCCATGATATCAGAGAAGAACATTTGTCCCAGAGAAAATGCTTAAAAATTAGTAAGAAACTAATACTGAACAAAATGATACCAAACAGAATTCAAATAAATGAAAGAACCATATCTGTTAGACAAGACTAATCAGCATTAACAAGATGTCAGTTTTCCCAGTATTTATAAATTTAATATACTTCAAATATTAAGTGGTTTCTTTTAATTATACAAACTGATGTACAGTCATCAATAATAGTAGTAGTAATAATGGTGATGTTAATGATAGTGATAATGCTTAACAAGTACAACAAAGAATTTTTTAGTCTTACCAGATATTAAAACATCCCATGGTGCCTAAGTAAATTAAGATATCAAGGTGGCAGTATGTGAAGGGATAGAATAATGGAACAGTGTAGGAAATCCAAACATAGATGTGAGAGTGTGTGGAAGTTCATTGCTTAAAGTGATGCCTTACATCAGCGGAGCAAAGATGTGCCCTTTGCTTAACTGATGTTAGATGGGTTCCTCTTCCTTAGACTCCGAAGGAATTCAGAGTAAAAGTGTAAACAACAGCAGTGTAAATGAACAAATAATAGGATTTGCAGTAGAACACCTCAGAATGTCCTTTTTGTAATATTCAGAGCCCCCATGCCTGAAAATCTAAAATGTTTGGTGATAAACTGTGACAGCAGAAAGTAGGAAAACAGCTGCACTTGCCAGAGGACACTGGAAGAGGTGCATTTGTGGAATGGAATTTGCCAACATTTTTGAAGTATAGATGCCTATGCCCTTTGGCATGGCAATTCTCCCAGGACATTGACCCATAGACACACCAGCACATGTGTGAAATAACAGGTGTACAAGGCCACTCTACATAGTGTTATTTGAAACGGCAAAACATGAGCACAAATTCAAACAGTCAAGGGATAAATAGGTTAAGTCAGGGTCTTTCAAACTTGCTTTCTTATTAAAATTAATCTGGGCTTTTAAAAAAATATTTTCATACATATGTAAAATGTACTTTGATCACACTCCCATTGCCTGACCCTTCTCCCCCTTCTGTATCTCTTCTCTCTCCACAAACAGTCTTTCTTCTATTTTCATTTTTTAAAATAACAATGCACAGATAAGAGAAACATTGATCTGGCCAATTTCACTTAAGATGATTTTCCACTCCGCTTAACTTCCTGCTGATAGTTTAGTTTTATCCTTTACGTCTGATAAAATCTGTGTGTGTTCGTCATGTTTTCTTCATCTTTTCATCCATTGATGGGTACCCAGGCTGATTCATTGCTTGCCTGATGTAGATGTGTTCTTATGTGATAACTTAGAATCACTTGGGTTTATATCCAGCAGCGGGTTGGGTAGAAGGTTATTTGGGGCCATATTGGCTTCCATAGTATCTGATCTGCTGTAAGGGCACATTTCCTCTGCATCCTTGCCAGTGTTTGTTGATGGTTGTCTTGATGTGCTTGCCATTGTGGATGGGGTGAGATTTGAATCTCTGTGTGGTTTAGATTTGCATTTCCCTGGTGGCTAATACATTTCTCATGTATTTATTGGTTTTTTTGTGCTTCTTTTGAGAACTGGCTGTTTGATTAACTTGCCAATTTATTGGTTCGATTATTTGTTCTTTTGACATTTAAATTTTGCTATCTATATATTCGGTATATTAATCCCTTGTTAGATGAAATGCTAATAGAGATTGCCTTCACTCTATTGTTTCTTTTTAAATCTTAAAATTGCTTTTAAATTTGTTAGTAGACTTTTCATATGTAAACATAGAAAGATCTAGACTATATGAATAAAAAAAAAAGAAGGAAAGAAAAATCCAGCCTACTTATTGAAAGCCAAATGAACGTTCTGTGCTGTACTTTATGTATATGTGATACATGTGTGGTGTTATTATTTAATATCAGCTTGATAGGATCTGTAATCACCAAGAAGACAAGTCTCTGGGCATGCTGTGAAGGGTTAGGTTAACTTAGGTGGAAAGATTCACAGTACCCAGACAGCACCGTTCCTTGTCCTACTGGACTGAATCAGTATTGTCTGTTGTGTGATGGTCAGCTGCCTGAAGTCCTGGCCATCATGCCTTCCTCACCATGATGGCCTGTGAGCTGGAACACACCCTCCGCAGCTTTAGGTTGCTCTTGTTGGTTATTTGTTCCCAGCACTGTGGGGAGTAACTAGTCTGCTGTATGTTTTAAGTAATTTGTTAGTTTTGGTTTTAAACTCTGCAGTGGAATTACCTGTACCAAAATGAACTACATTCCCAAACAAGTATCTGTAATCTTAAAAGGAAAGTTAGCTTTTATTGTTGCGGGTACCAGTTTTCATCTACAAATTCCCCCATAAAGCCTTGGAAATATGGAGAGATGGTGACAAGTGTCACATTAGGTATCAGCAGGGACTATGAGTCCCAGCTGTGGAGCCCCACAATTCTCGGCACACTGGATATTGCAAGACTGTGAGCGCGTCAGTGGACGATCACATAGGAAGGGAGATAGCTCAGTGTCATGATGAAAATGAAAATGCTGAGATGGAACCTGAGTAAGAATCAGCCTCAGAGACATAGAGGAGGCTTTCCTACCAGAAAGCAGGGAAAGACTTCGCAGACACTGACTGCTCCACCCTTAAAGATGGGAACTTTAATTGTGCAGACACTTGGGTGATGCCACTTCGAAATTCTGCTTTTCAGCTCTTGGTTTTCCCAACAAACTATGCTGGCTCTGGTTCTGTGGATAATTCTGACCAGAGAAGCAAGAGTGGAAAGAGACCTTGCCACACTGCTCTTGGCACACAGCACAGTTGGTTGGAGCTTGCGAAAGGCATGCCAAGAGACGAAGTGATTTTAGGCAGAGTGGAAATTTGCCAAGTAGAGAAAACACAGTAATTACATGTGTATGAGGAACCACTGAAAGATGTACAGTGGCAGACGTACTCAGAATGTTAGGGAGGAGTTGTGTAAATAAATGTTCAGCAAGTTTGCAGTGTGCGCTTTAGTGTGAGCCCATCTCTACTGAAGACCCAAATCAGATGATAATACTGTCCCCAGCCCTCAGGAAGTTCAGGGTCTTAATGAGGCAGGCAGACCTAGAAGCGGAGTCTAAATACAGCATCAACAGCCCTATCAGAGACTTAGTGCTATGGAAATACGTTTCAGTCTTCTGCAAGAAGTGGGGTGGCTGGACCAGGGAGAACAGTGGAGAACAGTGGCCTCTCCTGGGCAGGCAGGGGTAAAGTCTAGAAAGCATAAAAACCAATCTTGAGTAGAAAGGATGTGTGTGGTCTGGGCAGGGACCTGGGAATAGAACAAAATGTCTGGAGGGAGGGTGCCTGCAAATAAAAGCTACTGGTTTGGGGTCTGATGCCAGGCTTTGAGGACGGATGAAAATCTGAATCCATGTCCCGGGAGATGGAGGCTTTGTACAGCAAAGGTGATTCCGGGTGAGCATTTGCTGAGGCTGCTTGTGACAGGCTCCATAGGAGATAGCAGAGGCCGAGGGAGAACACCCATCAGGGTGGCAAAGGAGAATGCCAGGTGGCCTATTTGCACCAAGTTACCTCCTGCTGGGTACCCTTCATTGATGTCTTGAGCGTGAACAAATGACAGTATGGCATCCGAGGCGTATAGAAAACCAAGGATCAAACATTGAAATGGAGAGCCTTCTTTTCTGACCGCCTGGTTCCCTTCTGCATTGAGGGGACTTGCTCCGGAGAGCGACTTGTATAGACTTCTGGGGATGATTTTGCGCCAGGGTGAGCAACGCCCCCATACTAGGATCAGATGGTTTCCTCCAGCTGGGGTCCTGTAAGGATGGTGAGGCTGGAATGGGGGAATGGGAGATTTCAAGTGAGACTTCCAGAAATACTATGGAAAAGGCAAGTTAACCGCTTATTTCTTATCAAGTAGTCCCAACACCATCATGTCTTGTTTCTTTTTGTGTATGTTCTCCGTCCCAGCCACTCCAAGTATGCTCAGAGCTCCTAAACCTTGTTTATCAAAAGATGTGGCTGGACGTCTGGTGCACCAGCATGCCATTAATGGCGTATTGTATGCTGCAACAGTTTTAGTGTTGTGGTTTAAAGCAACTTTCGGTAAAGAGAAATCTAAAATTTTATTTGACGGTGAGGCGGGGGTCTGGGCAGAAACGACTAAATCGGTTATCATTCCCCTTGGAGAGTTTTTCAGCCCTAAAATGAAGAAGAGCAAATGATGGAACAAAACCTTTGCGGTTCTGCACAGAACAACAAATGATGTGGCGCCGAAAGTCAGCAGTCCTGGCGCGGGGGCTCCGAATGACGCCTGCGGGTGTTGACTTTTGGGGGCACCCCCTTCCCGCCCTCCCTGCTGCGGTAGTGGAGGTTCCTTTTGTCTCGGGTGCTTCCCCACCCCGCCCTGCCTGCCAGAGGGAGCTGGCACCGCTCGCCCTCCCCACCGCCCCTGGACCAAGGTTGTTTACTACTTTCTACTCGGAATAACACGCCAATCACCAGGGCCCGCCCTCCCTGTCAGCCAATCGGTTCGTTGGGAAATTCCACCTTTCCGAAGGATCCGGGCAGCAATTGGCTGGAGTACTTGTCAATCAAACGGGCATCCCGCAAGGATGCAGTAGGAGTATTAGGGACGCGATCACCAGAGCTGAGGAGGAGTAACCTTCCCATAAACAAGATGGGCCCCCCAAGAAAACAGGGGTTGGGGTGGGGAGCCGAAGCCCAGCCCAGCGTCAGGGCCCCACCGGACTGGAGAGGGCCTTCCGCAGAGCTGGGGAATCCCTCCCTCTGCCTCCCGCCCCTGCTGCAGTTGTAAACACGTTTCCCTCCATGTCTGTTTTTCTTTCTCTAACCGTGGCCATTACAGGCGGCTGTTTACAAAAATCCTGCAGGACAATGCTGTTCCCTGGGACCCCGTATTCCATTCCCCTTGCCTAGGGATCCCCTTTTTTACGCCTTCTCCCTTCCTTCCCGCTGCGAGGCACAGACTAAAGGAAGCTGCTCCGTCGTGCAGGCTTGTTTTCCTTTTATTGCTGCAAGCGAAGCAAGTCACGCTGTAGCAGCAGCACCATTTCCCAGGAGGACTGGCTCGCTGGCCATTAGGATCACCACGCAGCCTAACAGACGCAGCTCTAGAAGGGCTGGCTGGGCTTTTGTTGTTATTCTTACTGCTGGTTTGAGCCACACTGAATGTTATTTTGAGTCTGCATTTTCTTCCAAAATTCGCCTTGAAATCTATCCCCACTTACAGGTTTGAGATTTACACCACCCACCCCTGGCGCACGCCCCTTTTCATAAAGGCAGCATTGTGTTGAACTAAATGTTTTTCTACCTTCTGTGATCAGAATCAGGTTTCCCATTTCCAGCAGCACAATGTAGTTGTATTCTGTGTGGTAGGGGCGTAGTGGACATGAATTATTTGCGACAGGGTTGCCTGGAAGACGCGGGGTGGAATTTGCGTGGCGCGGAACAGCTCCAGTGCCCAAGGTTTCTGTTACACTGGCTCCAAGCAGGAAGCGCAGGCAATATGGCAAAAACAGCACGTGGTGGCATCCCATTCAAAAAACGCTCTTTTCTAGAAGCTACTATTGCAGAGAACATCCAGTGTTGCTTTTTAAAAGTCCTTTCACAAACAGAAAAACTGATGTATGGAAATTTGTTGCAGATATTTAGCAGGAAGCTTTGTTAACCTGAAATGCATGATTTGGAGGTTCTGAGGCGGGGAGGACCTTATGGGCATGCTCTACAAGGTTTAGGGTTGTGGGAATTGTAACGACATATAGGAGAACCTCAACAGAGGAAGCCACAGACCTCTGGGCTCCTCTAGTCTTACAGCTGTAAAGTTGTTGAGCGACAGGACCCTTGAGAGGAGAAAGTGCTGAAGGGGAAGGTGGCTGCAGGTATGAATGTGGGTGGGCTTTGCGGGTCCTGGCCAGGTTGGAGTAGCTTCCATGGCCTGCCTGTATGAGACTGTGGAAGACTCCAGTTTCAACTTACGAAAGCCTGATTTGGATCTCAGTGGATGGTTCGTTTTCTCTCCCAATTACTCATTTGCTTACTTTCCCCTGTAAGCACATTACACACACGCACACGCACCCCAAATGGTCAAAGCAGTATGTAACATGCTGTTGTGGGTAGAACGTATTGAGCTATGCTCAGGATTTGAGAGGAAAAGGTGGCTATATAGCATGTAGTAAGAGAAGGTTAAGAAGGCCAGAGCTGGGGCAGAGTTTTGCCTCAGGGCTACAAAGTTCTTGGCATCATTACCCCACCTTATGAAGTTACAAACTGGGCAAGGGATTGAAGGCAGAAAGACGCCATAATGAAGTATGTTGTAATGATGTGTATGCCAGCTTCTGTCCCTTATTAGCTGTCTCATCCAGGCCAAGTAAGTTCACCTCTGTTGGCCTCCTTGTCCCCTGCCTGAAAGGAAAACAGTAATGGCTATGCATGGCTGTGAGGGCTCAGTGAGTGGCCTTTGTTATGCAGTGGACTTGGTACCAGCCTGGACTCAAGCAGTGGTGCCTGAGCCTGGGACTCTTGCGCCTTTTTTGTTCTGTGACCCTTCTTCACCCAAGCCTCCTGCTTTCCCGGGTCAGTATATCAAATGCATCTTTTCCTGGGTATTTGTGTTGCCTACTCCTTTCTGGCCAAGTCAGCCTGTTAATTTTTCCATGCCAACAGCTCGCAAGTGCCAGAGAGTCACGTCTGAATAACCAAAGTATGTTTTCCTGTAGGAGAATGCCAGGGTGCCAAGTGGATTCCTCTGATGAGCATGCAAGGATGAGGGGAGGGGTATTGAGGTCCAGCAGCAGTTCTCCACAGTGTCTTCAGAGAACTTTTGAGTTAACCTGAGTGAAATCTTGACTTAGTCCCCTGGCTTTCATATGCATGGCAAAGCAGTGGCCCTGGCCTGGCTCAGAGTCCTTCTTGACCTGATTTCACCCTGCCTTTCCCCATGTCTCCCACCCCACCAGGGCACACATGCACCTACCATGTGTGTGAGCTGCCTAACGCAATGTTGCCTCGTCCCTGAGATGAGGACCTGTGGTTCCTCTCCAGTTCTGGAATAGCATCCTGGATGCCAGGCTGACACATTTTCTACAACAGTTCTTCGGCTGACCCCCGCCCTGTTCTGTTTCAGTGTGGTACCTTTGTCTTTATCAGTCCTGATACTGCTTCTGGGACAGTGCTCTTGTGATCCTATGGTTGACTGACTTTTCTTGCCACAGAAGGTAGTAGTTTTCTGTGTGCCCCAGGCCAGAGTGAGAGCAGTCTGTCTGTCTCTGTTCCCTCTCAGTATAGCTTTGGTGCCTGGTACTCAGGCCTGACCCCTCTTTCTTAATCTGGAGCAAAAGTGATAATACCTCTTCCTTGGGGACTTGTAAGGATTAACTGTGCCTGGCTTCAGGTTTACACCTAACATCACCCAGGGAGGGGGAAGAGCTCTTGTAAGTGTTGCCTTTTTACCATCCGTAGATGGAGATGTTAACAGCTGTATAGGTCTGCCAAGAGAATGACGGAGAATTATGTAAATCAGGGACCTGATTACTGCTCATTTACCCATTCCCTGTAATGATAGGTATTCTTTTTATATTCACTATTTGGCAAGCTTTTGATAAATATAATCAGAAATTAGCTTTTCCATATATTCTGAGCTTAAGAACTAGTGTTTCGTCAGTGGTGATTTCCATGAAGGCTTCTGCTCAAGGTCCAGGAAATCCTAACCTGTGGCTCATAGAGGGAAGTGTGAGCGACCTGAGGGTGGGGTCAGTGTTTTTGTTTTTAATTCCGAGGTTGTTGGGTTGAAGTTCTGACAAGTGAAGGAATGATACATGATATGCTCCCGGGTCTTCTCAAGCTGTTCATTTTGAAGACACAGGCCAAGCCCTGATGAAGGGCCCGTGGAGACTGCAGAATATGACCACACAGTGAATGTGCAGTGGGCAGAGCCCAGCTATCCCGGCTGCCAGTTAGAAGAGGTAGGTTTTGCTGAGCTCTGCCCAGTTCCTCACCCTGGAAGGGGCCTTGCATACCGGGTGGCACCAAGCCGGAAAAACTCACGAGCCGTACTCAGCAGTGATTTGTGGGAGGCCTACAAATCATTCCCTTCCTTGGAACAGGACCTTTAACTTTTCTGGTCCAGTCAGCCATACTAAAATGAGGTACTTTAATTGGCACGGTCTGTTATCTTCACCAGAGAAGCTTTTCTGTGTATATATCTATAGCTCTATATGGTCTGGCAAGTCACTTAATTTCTCCCAAGCTTTGGTTTCCTCCTCCTTATTGTACAGGCAATAAACAAATGAAGAGTAGGTGAAATAGTATATGTAAAATGAATAGCTCTGGGCTGTTGGTTTTTTTTTTTTTTAACTGTGATCAGCATTAGCGCTAACTATACAATTATGTAGATAACGTTAATGCTGTTTGGAAGGAGCCATTGCTGAGCATGGAAGATACTGAACTATGGCATGCACACTTGTCTGAGTCAGTCTGCTGGGTTACTGTAAGATTGCATTTGAAAAGAAAGGGTGGGTTGCTATCCAGATATAAAGAATTGTATCCAGGCTCTGAAACGATGTTTGCTGTTCTTTAACAAAATTCTTCTTTTGTTTCATTTAGTCATTCCACATAAATCCAGCCATCTGCATCGTCCTGTGCATTGCGCTTGTAATGGAGGGGCAGCAGCAAAAAAATAGGGGCCTTACTTTCTGCTCACACAGGCCTGAATGTTAGGAAGAGAATAGAGAGGCATGGGAATGGAGACACCCTCTGTATAATCTGCTGTGTGTTGTAACATTTACATACTGACCTGAGCTGTTCTTTGCATGAAAAAGCAATTATTTGCCCTTCCTTCTGTAAATAACGTCTTTCTCTGTAGGTAACAGGACCGAACTCAAAGTGGGTTGTTAGGGAAGAGGCATTTTACAGCAGTAAAGGGGACAAGCCTAGGGAGAGAAGGCACGCGCAAGTCGGCTCTGTGCATGAAGTTGCTGAGGGAAATGTGTTGGAAACATAGAAAGGCTTCCAGAAATTTAAGCCTAACAATTTGGTAACCCCGGTAGAGTAACACACACCAGCAATCCCAGCACGTGGGAGGCAGAGATGGAAAGATCAGTTCAAGATCTCTTCAGCAACATAGTGAATTTGAGGCCAGCTTGAGCTGTGTGAGAGCTTGACTAAGACAAACAAGAACCAAAGACTACACCTCTGTTCTTCCGTCTATTCTATTCCATAGCGTTTTGTGCCTTGACAGACTGTCCTGTATGTGCCCTGCCTGTGGTAGCCATTAGCTCATGTGTAGATGTGAAACACTTACAGTATGGCTAGTATTATTGACAGATAGTTCACATTTTACTTAATTGCCACTATTTTAAGTTTTAATAGCCACATGTGGCTAGTGGATACTGAACAGCACAGATCAAGACACAAGATCAACAAAATACTCTCCTCCTAACGTATATGTTTTTTTTTTAAATTAGGGTAATTAATAAAGGTCTGTATATATCTTTTTCCATCATATTTAGGGCTAATAAAAAGGTATGTACATTTAAAAATGTACATTTTTAAAATGCACTGTACAGCTGCCTATTCATACACACTGGCTGTAGGTTACTCCTAAGAACTGAGTATTTCCTGTGACCTGCTACATATGACTGAATAACAAGGGGTTAACAAGCATAGGGAGGTGGTTGGGGAAAAACCAACTAGGAAAAGCTCCACGGTTCTGTCAAATGGCTTTTGATTCATGGGTATTCAAAAGCTTTTGCGGCTATGAAAATAAAACTAGATTTTAAACATTTTGAAATAAAATTGAAACTCATTTGAGTTGAAAGCGTTGAGTTGATTCTTATTTTTTCCTTTGGTTTATTTGTGGCTTTGTTCTCTCCCCCCCCCCCCCCAGTTTGCTATTTCATGAGATTTGGAGAATAAAGCCTGGCTGGTCAGTTTCAATTTTATTTAAATTCATTTTGCCTTCATTCGTTCTAATCTAGCGCAGTCCTGTGATATATTGGGATCAGAGTGCTCCCAGGAAACGTTGAAACATAAAACATTTTCATGAAAACATTTCCACTTATATTTAATTTTTTTTCTCAATAGAAAAATATCTCTAGCTTAATTCTGCCTCTCCCCTCTTGAAATGAATTGCGTGCTTTAGAAATAATATCAATCCACCAGAGTACACAAGGACGGTCTCAACCATCTAATGGAAGATAGACGGGCTTGGAGAACACAAGCTCTGCCGTTCTGGGTGGTAAACGTGGGCACAGAGCTCATCTGGGCCTTGGTTTGTTCCTGAACAACACAGGCAGGCCCAGGGCTACGCTCAGGCCTGCCGCGGGAAAGCCTCTCACTCCGTCTTGAGCTGTCATCCCATTCTTATCATCATCGCCTGAGTTTTATTTTTGAACGACTTGGGAGCATCTGCCAAGGCTAGCTGATGTTGAAACTTCCTCTTTGCAAGTCCCATATGACATCTGGGTCCAGCTATGTGGGAAGGTGTTGGAACATGCCATGGAGTGTAGCTCACTGTTTTCTTGAAGGAGAGCAAGTGATCTCCTCTCAGTGGCGGATCCTGCCTTCCCTTGACCCCTAGAGATCATTGTTGCTTACAACAGAGTTCAGCCTTTGGGAAGTCGGGTTTCTGAGGGATGGAAGCCTATCTTCTACCGGAGCCATGAAGAAAATAGACTCCTGGCAGGAAAATATTTTAATCACAGCTTTACTATTCTTGTTGCAGATACAAAAGCCACATACACTAGGGTCATTATAAAAGTTGAACCTGTGTGATAATGAGCCCCGTTTTGAGAGCACATTTATCATTTAGATTTTGCTCAAGATTGTGGTGAAGTCTACCACCATTTTTCTACTGGTGAGCAAACAGAAGTTTAGGACTATAACTTGTAAGTTCAGACAGACATATGTACACAGAGGCACAGACCTGTACCCGGACACACATGTCCCTCGTAAAACAGGATTTAAACTAAGTCTTGGTTTTAAAATATCGACACCAGAACAGGACATCAGTTCCTCTGTAACTCTTCTCCTGAAGGAGGTGGTTGTGAAAGTCCATGTGGGTGCTAGGAATTGAACCTGGTTCTTGTGGAAGCAGTTGGTCAGTGCCCCTAACTCCCAAAGCCATCTCTCCCCTCCCAACAGTGTGATCTTAAATTTTGTAGTGTTTTTAATTACTTAGTCCAGTAATTCAGCCAAACATTAATCAAGACTGTTTTCAGACTTGAGCTCCCAACACTATATATAGGAAGCATGTTAACAGTAAGTCAGTCTTGGTTCTGTCACCTACATAGTAGATCTGAGCCTAGCCTTAACGGGGCAGGAGCCTCGGCTCTCCACCTGCCAGTGTTCCTCAAGCAGAAGAGTGACCAGGGGATACCCACACTGAACACTGAGACTTGTGCACCCATTCTCCTGCACTGTCTCCTCCTGGGGATCTTTCCACCACACACTCTGGACCACTGTGCTTTTTTCACTCTGGTGAACATCGTCTTATTTCTTGTCCGCTCAGGAACATGGGCGAGCATACATAACTTGTATTATGCTTAATCCAGCCATGCCCTCCAGGGTGAGTAGGAAGCATTTCGCTCTCTGCTGAAGGTTTCTTGTGCTTATTGTGTTCTGATGGTCTGGTTTATCATTTTTATGCCTCCTTTTCTGTTTAATAGACTTACCACAGTAAGAGACGTCTGTCTCCATCAGCCCCTCTGCAGGTGTTTATTTGCTCGGAGTGCTTTGAAAAGAGATGAGTGTGCTAGTTACCACTGTGTGAGAGAGTAAATAAGCAGTGAGTGAGAGCGGGCTGCTTTCTGCTTCCCAACTACACCCTAGAAATGTGTTCTCATGAGGGTTGAGATCTGGGGAGGTGAAGGATGGTTCCGTGTGAGTTATCCTTCACGTGATGTTTCTTTGCTTTACTGACTTCCCTCTACCTACCTCAGCACTTGTCTGTTTCTGCATCTCTGTCTGCCTCTTTCACAGCCTGGCAGTTTCTGGAATAATTAAGATAAAGATGACACATTTAGCCACATTGAAGCCTTCAGCAGAGGTCAAAACCATCTTCAGATGCATGCAGTTCTTACTACTGTGTGTGTCCTGGACAAGTCCCCAGATCCTAATTTCATGAAACAGGATTTTAGGACTCCCTGTGCCTCCTCTTAGATAACTACCTGAAAAGGATTTCCTAAGCAGCTTGCTGTAAGTGCTCCTCGTACTTCACACCACCCACCCCACCCACAGCCACGAGCCCTCTTGGTCTGTCTCTGTCCTCAAACGCTCCCTCTGCAGAGCCTGATACCACCCACACTACAAGACACCGTGTGTCCAGTGTTGGACTCTGGAAATACAACGCAATATAACTGGGGAGGCAATCTTGTCTCTTGTGGTAGAGCCTGGCTCCTGGCCTGGGACCAACATGTACACCTATTCCCTTCAGTCACCTCCAAGTTCTCTGATCCGACACATATTGGCAGACCTTTGTGCCTCAGCCACTCATCTCCAAAAGGGGGGGCTCAAGCTTGAAATCCCAGCTACTCAGAAGGCTGTGCAGGAGGACTTCTTGAGCGCAGGAGTCAGAGACCTGCCCTGGTGACAAAGTAAGACACCATCCCAATGGAAAACAAACATGTTTGTACCAGTTGATTCAGAGGACCAGCAGAGTTCCTGGAGCCAGCCAGGAGCTTGGACCTCCTGTATTCACTCCATTCTGTCTTGCTGCCTAGCCTTTTTTTACATTCATTCGTCGCCTCGGTTTTCTGTTATTTGCCAGTGAGTATAGTTTCACTTGAGGTCACTCACAGGATAAAGATTCTCAGACATGGGTAGTAAAAGCCTGACCGGGTCTTTTTATTGCTTTCACTGCCATTATGTGGTAGTGAAGAAAACTAGGAGATGGCTCCTAATGCAGTAAAGATTCCCCCCTCCCTTTGGAAAGAATTGGATCTATTTCATTTAAACATTCAGAGCACAAAGAAATACGTTATCTGTGGCAGAGGACAGAATAATGAATGTCTGTCCACATAAACAAGGACTCGAAAGGATCCAGAAGGCAAGTGTGTGGTTCTTTTCTTTTTTTGATTTGTACAGGGGTTTTGCCTGCATGTGTATCTGTGTACCGCTTGCATGCTTGTGGCCTAGGAAGAGGGCATCAGATACTCTGGGACAAGTGTTCCAGGTGGTTATATTCTTGTGCATCTTGTTAACCATTTCCTCTTCGTGCCCCTCAGTGTATGTGGGAACGTAAAAGCCCAGCTCTACCAGCCTAAAAAACTTCTAGAGGACACATTGTTGGTGTGTCCCCCTGTCCACAGTAGAGAGTTCTCTCCTCATTATATAAGAGAGTTCCCTCACTGCCAAGGTGTCAGTGACATTGTCTTGTTCAGAATGTCATTCAAAGTCAGCTTTGCTGGTTTTGTTTTTGTTTTTTTTATACTTGACCAGTGATTCTTTAGTATGTAGTTGTGGTTCTTTATTTCATCACAGTTGCTGGCCTTGCTGTAAGTTGCTTTACTTACTTTGTAAACTTTGTAAAACACATTTTTTAAAGTTTTTTATTTGAAATATTTCCACTTCAGTCTTGCAGAGTTGGGGGGGGGGTCCTGAGAGCCAAGAGTACTCTAGAGCATTCTTCATCAAGCTCCTAATTAATATCTTTCAGAATCCTGAAAAAGCTGTCAGAACCAACGCTGCACTGTCACCTCCTGGCCCTACCTCACCTATGCCCTTTGTCCACTCTTGTTCCTTTTGTGGTTCCAGATCTGGAGAGGCTCCCAACCAGCACTGACTACTGTACCTTCTTGATTTCTCTTGATTCTGGCATATTTTTTCCAGCCCTCCATACCCATTTGCCACCTCCACACTTTTCAATAGTTCAAGCCGTTATTTTGCAGAAGGTCTTTCCTTCTAACTGCACAGGCAGCCTCGTGTACTCATCATAGCAGTCACAGAAATGCTGCTGTGAGATTCAGGGCATCTATCCATCAGGGCACCTGATGCCCAGATGCTTAGGTAATTTTGACACTTGGTTATTGTTGTCTCTGCAAGGTCCCCTCATCATTTAACATCTTTATTTTTATCTTTAATTAAGAGGTACTTTCAGACAGATCTTGGGACTATTTAAACACACTGTTCATTATTCCTTTCTCTCCTAATTTCAACATTCATTGCTGTGGCATTTGCCAAATGGTGATTTCCTATTTTTGTTTTTACACTTGGTAATTGAAGTTCTCCTCTTAGGACATCATGTATCCTTTTCAAGTAAAGAACTCAAAACTTTTAAAATAGCAGTGGTGGGTCCACTTTTTGTCTGGGAGGACAATTACACATGCCATGAAGCAGAAAAATATGCAGAGCCAAAAAAAAAATCTCAAATATGAATGTTATTTGAAATGTTCCTACTGTTTTTCTTTTCCTACAGAGGAGGCAGGGGACAAAGCATGGGGCTCAGTTGCCAAAATAGCCCCAATAGTTTTGGTTTCGACCACAGAGCCTTTGGTTCCAAGGTATCGGGGACAGGATGCCGAGGTGCTGACACTGAAGTACAGTGTCATTTTGGATGGTTTTGGAGAACTTCCCTCAATACAAGGCATCTGATATAGAACCTCATTCTCTTCACCATGCTCTTTAGGCTTGGTGAGGAGTAAGCAAAGCATGGCTTCCTTCTTTTAAATGGTCCTTACTTCTGATATGGCAAACTGTAGTGGAGGGGGGTGTCTAAATTTCAATATCCCCAGATTTAATTGGTTTGTTATAATGTATTGGTTACATTCTAACAGGGACAGAGTTGAAGCTAGGGGCTTTCACATGCCAAGCACACACTCTGTAACACACACACACACACACACACACACACATACACGCGCGCATGGCCCATTTTGAAAAGATTAAAGCAACTCTCTATCTTAAAGAGTTTTAATAGGCAGGAACATATTTTACTCTTTGATTTTTTTTAAGTCCTTCATATCTAGATTTTTTATTTGTCCCTTAAAAGACTTGAGAAGATAAAGATTTATGTACTTCATCTGTGTTGAATCAGATTTTGTGCATGTGTTTGATAGAACTATGAAGGCCTACATATTTAATTACCCTACGTTCCCTCCCAGAAAGCTGTAGGAACGATAAACTCCCTTACAGTTCCCATTTTTCCTCACTGATAATGTGCTAACTAGTCACAAATGAAATTCTAGGATATATGAAATGTAGCTATTATATTTGGAGGGGCAAAAATGAGTCTCAGGCATTTTAGACCGCAAGTGTTCAGTGACATTAACTGTCAGCCACTCACACTGACTACACCAGGGGGAATTTTGACAGTGGGGTTCAGGATTCGGATTCAGTTTGTATACTGGCTATATCTAGGTATTGGCAGTGAGATTGTACAGAACTCGTGTGTCATATCCTCTGCATTCTGTTGTGTTTGCGTTTCTTGGAGAGTGTTTGAAATTTGGCAGCAAAATAGCAGAGATAGGTAAAAATCTGAGTGTTATTTCTAGACCCTAAGTGGAAATCAATGCCATTGTATGCTTAAGATGATTGCAAATGCCAACCTGGGATTAGGAAATGCTGTGCCACTCCTGACTGGGTGCCAACTGAGGTAGTACTAGACATGCTCTAGGCATACCCACTGCCACCTCATGTGGTCTCCAGCAGGCCTGGGCTGGGTACAGAGGGAGGCTGGACTTCTGGGTTGGAAGGTAGCTTCCTTTCCTTGGTAGGCTTTTAATTCTATAATACTTGGAAAATACTTCAAAAGTTTGGTGGTTTTGTTCCAGCCGCACCTTCTAAGATTTTGGAAGACCCTCTTTTGCAGAATCACATCACCCAATAGGACAGGGGTTCGAGGCCCCTGGTCAGCCATATTTTATGTGGAGAAAGATCCTTATGACCCATTTCACTACACACTAACATGTCTTAATGAGTGTCTGAGTCTTGGTTGGAGATCAATAGTTTTAGAACTATAGGGGAGCGTTCCCACCTACTGCGACCCTGCTGGCAATATTACCCCATCCTCTGCAGCAGGAGGCAGCTCGTGGAAGAAGAACTTGCCCAGGTCACTCAGAAGAGTTTCTGACTCCTCTAAGCACACTACACAGTTTAAAATAGAAGTAGAGGATGCAGAGTGTGCTTGCGAGAGAGGCAAATTAATAGGGAGTAAGGATACATATTTTCACATTGAATTCAGGCTCATTTGTCCATGCTTTACTATGTCTGCTATGACCAGGGTTCTAGGCTTCACAGAAAGAAAAAAGGGGGTGGGGGAGAATGGTTAAATCTTCCAAAGAAGCTGGCTCTGTTCCCGCCCCCATCTCTCTCATGCAGGACACAGGCACCCTCCTGTGCCCCTGAAGAGTGGGACAAACAGATCTTAATGTATATCATCATCACACTTGCATCTTCCCAATCTTATAGGAGAAGTGTTCTCTTTGCTCTATGTTCTTTACTCCTTTACTAAAATTCAATAAACACAGTTCCGTAATGAAGATCTCAGGCTATAGAGGCAGTCCATTGAGGGGGGAGGAACTCCTAAAAGATTAAACTACCTTTAAGAGGCTAAACACACTTGCTGTTAATAATTGGGGAAAACTAACTTTTGATAAAGTAGCTCAGAGTTGCAGCTGAGACTTGGGTGGGTAGGTCATCGGTCACAGGGGTCTCCTTGCATCCACGCCACATAATCAGCATGTTCATGTCTGCGTTGGTCAGGCTCAGACCTTCAGGAGCTGTGAAGTCTTCCTGTTGGGGGTCCCAGAAGCACAGATGCAGCCAGTATGGCAACTGGATGAAACGGAAATTGATAAGCAGAGGAGGAAGAGGGTTGCCCCCTTCTTCCTGCTCCTCGCCTGTGGAACTTAAAAATGTAAAAAACTCACTCTAAGTATCTGATCCTTTCTAGGATTCACAGGGTATATGGGGGGTTTATGAGTGAATGTGAGAAGGCAAACTTGTTTTAACAAACAGTGGAGGTTTGTTGTTGTTGTTTTGGTGTTTTTGTTTTTTTTTCTCGAGTGCCTCAGCATCACCACACTGTTAGACAGCGAGTCAACCCTGCCCAGCAAGGCTGTTAAGTCCTTCTTGTACAGGAAGAGCAGGAGGCCGGCACCAGTGGCAGCTCTCACAAGGGTGGTTTGTTGATCTTTTAAATTTAGTAGATGGATTGTAGTTAGTTTAAAACCTTCTCGTACCAGGAGAAACAGAGAATGACTTAACCTCCTCAGGTCAAGTTCAGGAATGGGTTATCACTCTATGATACCTTAAAGAAATTGGATGTGTTTAATTACACACTTAAGGGCAAAATGCACTAAGATAAACTTTCAAGAAGTTTTAGTTATTAATAAAGATGACAAATGATAGTTTTCCTTTGAAATGCATGGGTCTGAGGGACCCACCCCACCGTCACTCAGAGTCTGATTCTGGCAGGTTCTCCATGCATACTTGAAGTCACTGCCTTGGAGCGCTTGCCTTGTACATGGCCTTCTGCACTGTGATCCTCTTGACTGGCAGCTCTCTTGTTCTCCTGATACCCATCTTTATGCCGTAAATCTGTGACTTGGATCATTGTCTGAGGGCGCATATTATCTCTGTATCTTTGTGTGGAGGGCCCGTGTGCGTGTCTGTGTACTTTCTTGGCAACTGGCATGCCTTGCAAGTGAACTCAAGAAGTTAATGAGCAAACATTTAATTCACAGAAACTTACAGACCACAAGCCCTTCAACAGTGTATATGTGTGTGCACATATCTCTTATTAAGTCCTGTGTTTAATGTGCTTCTGGCTCTGTCTCTACCAATTTGTATGAATTACGCCATTTGAAGTAGAAATAATTGAGTGTTTAGATGTCTTAAGCATGGCTGCAAGGTTTCCACTCTCCTTTTGCTTTGGCTTTGTTGTTGATTTGAGACAAGGTCTTGATGTGTTTCCCCTGCCAGCCCTGAACTCCTTGCTCTCAAGTCATCCTCTTGCATCTGCCTCTCCCAAGTTCTGGGACTACAAAAGTATGCTGCTGTGCACAGCTTCCATTATTAAAAGTAGCCAGTTCCTGTTCTTTTTACCGTTAGGACGGCTGGACATAGTCCTTCGCATTTTTCAGCCATGGAAGTGGGCATTCTTAGAATGCTTACTGGAAAAGGCACGTGAGCTCTGCCTTCTAGCAAGGTGTGCCCGTTTAGAACCACACTAGCTGTCCATGAGATCTTGAGGTCCCTTCCTGTTCACCGTGAGAATATTTACAATGACCTGAGACTAGGGCAGGTCCACCATAGTGTGTTGGTCAGAAGCATTGAGACCTCAAGGTTCAGCCACTTAGCTTCAAATTCCAGCTTTGTCTTCTGTGGGCCGTGTGACTCTCGCCATGTTCCTTGCTATGTGTTCCAGGCTCTGGTTCTGAAGGTGGGAAGGCAGCAGGTCCTCTGTCCCGGGGTCCTTGTAGAAATGAACTCAGGTAGCACATAGTAAGCTCCTTGGCCCATGGAGCCATGAGCAACCCAAATAGAAGGTGCCTTACTGCTAATAACTATAGGCACATTGTTCCTGTACACAGGCCTTCGGCTGTTGCTCCTGTCGCACTCTGAGGTAATTATTTTCAGTACAAGTCTTTGGTCTACCCAGAAGCTAGTGCGGCATGTAAGAAAGCTTGGGCTTATTAGGACAAATAATTTCTTTGCTTATTCTTGGGGAAGGCCAGCTGAGAAATGAAGCCAGAAGCCTACAATGTGCTGTGTTCTTCATCCACTAAAACTGGCTTATTTGATTTTTACCATTTTGTTCTTTTTTTTTTTTTTTTTTTTTTTTTTAAGAAAGAGCCATACATATAATTTTTCATAGTACTCTGGTCATCAGTTGTTTATTTAATAACAACTCACTATCAAAACATAAGGCACTTGTCCCCGGGAAACTCTCTGTTGTGCCATTTATTTGTTTCCTGTTTATTCTTTGCCTAATCCCGCAGAGAATTTGAAGCAGCTTTTGATTAAAACAAAGCAACAGAAAATGTCCAGGTCGCAGGAGACCGGAGCAGCCAAATTAGCAAGATGACCACATATGACAGAGGGAGGGTTTTGGGATTTTTATTGTCCTGTTCTTCTGCTTGTCTTACGCCCCCACTCCCTTTCTTCCCAGAATCTGGCTCCTCTGGGACAGCAGAAGAAAGGCGGTGAGCTCCACGTCCATGTTGTTAGGCCTTCTCCCTGGACCGTTGCATAAAATTCAAGGGCTGTGAATTTGGTCAGTCCCTGTGAGCGGTACCCTAGGGTTCATTAACACTGTTTATAAGGCCCCCTCAAAGACGCCCCCAGGCAAATGAAAACTTCCCATCCTGTACCTGTGAAACAAAAGCTCTTCTTTCTCCTCTGCCTTAGGGATCTTGAACCAAATAAAACTTTAAATGAGATGGAGAGTATGGCATCCAGTAAAATGATGGAGGGGCAGCCCTTTGTTGTTGCTTTTGTTTGTTTGGGGATTTTGTTTTGTTCTGTTCTGTTTTCAGAAACAGGGTTTCTCTTTGTAACAGAGCCCTTGCTGTCATGGACTCACTTTGTAGACCAGGCTGACCTCGAACTCAAAGAGATCCACCTGCCTCTTCCTCTGCCTCCTGAGTTCTGGGATTAATGATGTGCGCCACCATACCCTGAAGATAATGGCCTTTTATGTGGCTCAATATCAGTGAGACCTAGATAGTAATGGTACAAATGACATGAGAACGGGACATTCTGATGACCATCTAGCCAGCGGAATCCTCCCCCCCACCCTCATGCTCAGGAGCCTGTGGACAGAGCCTGCACTTGCTCTTATCCAGCCCGTGGATCCTGAAAGATTCCTTGACCTGGAAAACCAGTAGCAAAAGTTTTCTCAGTCCTCCACCAAGCGTCCAGCTCCTGGGAACTTCCAGCTGCGTCTGCAGTAGGAAACTAATAGCAAAGTCATTTTGAAATACCTAAGCTAGCATTGTCTCTTTCTTTGGGTATTTGAGGTACCCACGCCAGATTTAGGCATTACCATTATATTTGTTTCCATAACTACCTCCGTCTGACCACAGTAATTAATAATAAGGAGGCTTGCTTCCTTACCTGGTTGTAAGCAATGTTTCATCACCACACAGAAAGGAGCTTCTGTATCTATGCTAACACCAGAGTGTTTGTGTAAGATGCGGGAAAGTTGAGTAAAGTTCTATATTGGAAGGATTCTTCCTTCCTTTAAAAAGAATAAAACAAAAAGCATGGTCTCATGTAGCCCAGCCTGCCTTTTACTCACTATATAGCCAACAATAACCTTGAACTTGGAATCCCCCTGCCTCCATCAGGGGATTACAGGCCTCTTCACCGTGCCCCATTTAAACAGTGCTGGATCCCAGGGCTTCCCCAGTGGTAACAAGTGCAGTATTCACTGAGCTACAGTCCTGGTTCCCGTTACTTGTTGCTTGGTTTTGCAAAACCAACACAGATTTTTGAAACACAGAAGCCTCTTTCCTTGTCTTTGAAGCAACTGCTTTCTGGTAGATGTTTTATCTGTGTATGTGTCCTGGGGGTTAGAGCCAGGGTCTCAAGCATTATAGACAAGCACACTGCCACTGAGCTGCATTGCCTGTACCTGATGAACTGCTGATCCCCACGTGACCTCAGTGGTCAGCCCATATCTGTGTGCATTCCCTGCACTGCAGAAAACCGAACCACCACCAACAAATCCAGACCCCTACAGTGAACCTTCAAGGAGTCCTGGGTGAGCTCATTTGCACTGTGCACCACACAGAGATTACTCCATGACAAGATCTGTAAAAAGCACCGAAATTAAAATACCAGTCTATTCTACAATTTATAAAATCTTCATTTGAACAGAAGTAAAATTTAAGTACTTTAAAACTGTGTCCTTATGGGCTAGTACGGGCTCAGCAGGTAATGGCACTTGCTGCTGAGCTGAGGACCTGATTTTATCCCTGGTAGAAGGAGAAAACTGACACCCACACTTGTCCTCTGACCTTCTTGTGTGCACCGCGGCATGTACGCATACACGCAACATAATTTTTCAAATTGAGAACATTATCCTTTTTCTTTCTTATCCATATAACCATCCTTCTATGAAAACATGACATGGATTAGGAGCCCTTCGTCACATTCCTCTTCCAAGCACATCACGAGAGAATGAGGACCAGAAGGTCATAGGGGGAGCCTCATCATCTCTCCTGCATGTGCACACCAACTGAGCTTGCATAGTTGGCAGAGCCAAGGTGAGAATCCAGTCTAGAGACAGAGTGGGGAGCGCAGCCAATATTTGGAGAGCACTCTCAGTGTCCAGAAGACATGCACTGTCATTGTGTGTGTTGCTGCATGTATTCTTGAACCAACAGTACATGGTAGTCTCTTTGACTTAGAGCAGCTGATCATGACAGGGCTGGGCTGGGGACTTCTAGCTTCCAAGCTTGTGTTCTTCTCCATCCATCCATCTGCTCTGTGCTTTGTTTCTAACAAGGAGCATGAACATCTCAAAATGTGAAATACTGACTCTCTCCAAACCCTGTTTTGAAAAATATAGGCAGACAAAAAAGACAGGCAGGCATGACTTTAAAAAATGTGGCTAACGTGGCATGTAAATGGGTGTAGGCTAGTCTTAAATTGCTGCTTTAAACGTTGCCACCATGGCTCCTGGGACAGTAGTTTTGTTTTTAAGATTTATTATTTATACAGTGTTCTGTCTGCATGTACATTTAGACACCAGAAGAGGGCACCAGATCTCATTATAGAGGGTAGTGAGCCACCATGTGGTTGCTGGGAATTGAATTCTGGACCTTTGGAAGAACAGCAAGTGCTCTTAACTCTGAGCCATCTCTCCAGCCTGGGGTGGTAGTTTTTAAATGTCTTTTGGCTTGATTTCAGTGCAGAGGAATGCAACCTCATGCCATTATGTCCCTCTCCAAGAAGATGAGCCAAGGCCATCCAGAGGCCACCTCAGGGATCCACAAAGTGAAGCCGTCTCAGTGGGAGCATTTTGAAGCAAATGACAGTGTTATTGGGCTCGCGGATTTTTTTTTTAATAAAATATATTTACAGAGATTCTGTTATTGGATAACCTGAAACATATAAACAGGTTCGAATTACATTTCTTCTGTTTCTAGTTTCACTGATAATCTTCTCAAAAATAACGTAAGTTAAGGGCCAACTTAAAACTTTGTTTTTTTAATTTAACTTTTTTTCCCCAAAAAAATGTGTGCTCGTGTGTGCCTGGTGTATGTGGGTGGACTGGCCTGTGTGCGCACGTGCACAGGTCAGGGCAGTGGACGTCAGGTGTCATCCCCCAGCAGTCTGCACCTTTGTTATCATTACTGTCTTAACTGCACCATCTCACTGAACCCAGAGGTTGCTGTTTTAATGAGGCTGCCCGGCCAGGGAATTCCCGGGGTCACCTGTCTCCAACTTTCCCCACACCGACCCCTGGGGTTACGGTGGAAAGCAACCAAGCCCCATGGTTTTGTTTGGTTTTGTTTTTTTGGGCTCTTTCTTTGTTTTTGTTTTGTTTTCTGTTTTTTGTTTTTTTGTTTTTGTTTTTAAGCCCCATGTTTTATGTGGCTTCTGGGAACTCGAGCTCAGGCCCCGTGAAGGTGGATGGCCAGGCACTTTACCTGCCGAGCCACCCCGAAGCCCAGGTTTGTGTTCCAAGGGGACGTGCCTGTAGGAGCCACCTAAATGGATTGTTTTTCTCAATGACCTAAGGCATCCACTAATTTGCAGGTTGTTTCTTCAGAAATGCCAGACATCTCCCAGTGGGGCAGAAGGCATGCATCCACTGTACTTCCATGCTCCCCTACGCACCCCAAGACTTGAAAGTGAGCCGGAATTAGAAAATACTGGATTGAGATGTTATTCTTTAACATCTGGCTGACTTAACATGAAATATTTATGTGTCGTGGTCTCTGGCATGGAGCTCTCTGTGTAGGTGGTGGCAGAGTTCCTGCGAGTTTCACAAACTCCAGGGCCAGGATAGTTGCAATATGTACCCTCTGTGGCCACAGCAACAGGAAGGAGTTTCCTAACCCACTGCTGGCTTCCACAGTGTAGGTGGAAGGTGGATGTGGGGGGGGGGGGAGGGCGGTGTCCTTCCCATCCCAAAAATGTTTAAGTTTTCAAGTACTAGAATGGGACCGAGAATGGTGCTTTTAGGAATTCCGAACGTTGAGTTTTGGAGGCAGATTATCTCGTGCCTAGATGTGCTGTGGTCGGAACTGCTGCCTACAATCCCCTGTGGGTAAAACGGATATTTTGAGCATGACTGAGCTTATTAAGAGCCCTGCAGTGCTTCCTCTGTTGGGGTTTAGAAATTTCAAAGGGCTGGGGAGTGGGTGGAGGGGAGGATTATGGACATGCAATGTGGAGAGGGCAGGAGGACGGAAGTAACAGGTTTGAAATGTATCGTTTGTGCTCCTGAATGGCACCAGGCCAGTGTGCCAGTGTGGGCCGAGACTGTTAATTTAGAAAGACACAGGGCAGGAGAAAGTTCAGGTGCTGTTGCTGTAGACGGGCACCAAGGAAACCGGAGACAGGGGAAGCTCATCTGCTGGCTCTTCCTCTGATGGAGAAGAGTTTATAGGGTGAGGGACAAGTGCAGCTGGAGAATGCAAGGAATAAAAAGCTTCAGAATTAGAAAAGTAGAGGTAAATCTATTTCAAAATTCCCAGTGTTTTAAAAGAAGATACATGACTTGTGTGTTCAAAGGGCTTATGATTTGAAAGGTAGAAGTGCAGCTTTTTGGCACCCTGGTCCCTGAATACAGTGGTTAGAAACTTGAACAGGCCCCTCTCCAGTGAGGAGGTGCTGCAACTTCCATCACTTGGATTGCCTGAGCTTCGCTGTTTTCATTTGCTGAATGATGTCTACAGGTTACCTAGCTCCTGATTTGCCTTTGCTCCAGAATCCAATAGCTCTTGGGCATTTTTTATCTTGCAAAGATGCTCCCAGGCTCCATAGTGAAACAGAACAAACTAACACAGTCCAGGCTTCAGGTGGCCATTCCTCCTCTCTTTCTCCTCTTGGAAGGAGACCCCTTGAGAGAATGGAGACCACTTACAGAAAGGCATTACGTAACAGAAGTTGCATGTCTGGCTTCCACAACAGTGAGTGACACCGCCTTCAGCCTTTACCTGGATCACTCTCCTTGTTGGCAGAGTACATTTTGTTCTTTCTTCCTTTTAGTTTTTTTTTTTTGTTTTTTGTTTTTTTTGTTTTTTTTTTTTTTTTTTGCTTTTAGCACTTGATCTGTCTGTAAGTCAAACCAAAACACCCTGGAGGATGTTGCAGACCAGGTTACAGGCTCTGTGGCTTCTAGACCCTGACCTCCCAGACCTCCTGCTTCAAGAGGAGGGAACTCTGGGGTCTGAAAAAAAAAAGGCAGCAGCTCTTTTGATGTGAGTTGCAGGGAAGTTGCTTCATGGCTTATTCCTCTGAATGAAAGAAATAACTCTAGCGTTTTCAGATCCTTATTTTAAGATTGAATCCAGAATTTGGGGAAAGTTTCTTTTTTGTTGTTTTGTTTTGTTTTGTTTTAAAGAACAAATGTGTGATAGAGATACTTTCCTATGAGGGAAAAAAGGACTTTTGATAGTTCGGGGGATTACAGCATTTAAGGGTTCTTGGCTTAAAAGTTGATTTGGAGGACTGGAAAGATGGTTCTGTGCATCTGCCATGCAACATGAGGAAACTAAGTTCAGATCCCTGTCATCCATATAAAAACTAAGTGTGGCTGTACATGTTTGTGACCCTAACCCTGGGCAGGGAGGAAGCCAAAAGCTATTTCTTGGAGCTTGGTGGTTACCAGTTTGGCCAATCAGTGAGCTCTCGCTTCAGTGAGAGACCTGCCTCAAAAGGTAAGATAGCAGAAAATAGTAGAAGACATCCAACATCACCCTCTTGTCCTCTACATGCAGACATATGTACACATGCATACACTTAACATTTAAGTTGACATGTAGCAAGTAAACCTCCCCTGTCGGGGCTGGAGAGATGTCTCAGAGGTTAAGAGCACAGGCTGCTCTTCCAAAGGTCCTAAGTTCAAATCCCAGCAACCACATGGTGGCTCACAACCATCTAAGATGAGATCTGGGGCCCTCTTCTGGTGAGCAGACAGAATACTCTATACATAATAAATAAATCTTTAAATTAAAAAAAAAAAAAAATCCCCTGTCCTTGTCATTGCCAGACTTTTGTAGGTTCATGGGCGCTGTTGTTGTAGCTTGAGCACAAGTTAGCCCTTTGCCATTTATGAATGTTTCTACTTTCATACCGAGGATGAAATGAAAGAATGATTCCTGAGCACCCTTCTGAATTTCCACCTCATCTGTGCTTTGTGGGCCGGCACTGTCTGCCTGCTAGGTTTCAGATTTATAGACATAGTTAGCCTACCTGTTAATGACCTTCAGCTTCCAACTAGCATTCCTGTGAACAATGAAAACCAGCCCAGAGGATATTCTAGAACATGTTTGGAAGATGGTGAAAAGATATGAGGAGAGGAGTGGGGGTAAGGGTTCAAACAGGAAGAAAGCAGAGAGGTACCTGTATGACTTTCTGTGTCCGTGGGGTCAGGTAACATCACAGGATTATACGGGTACCATATGCACAGTGTCTGAATCGATACCCTGCATTCACCCTAGTCTTCAGAAGTCCAGGACACTCTTACATGTCTAGGGGTGGGTCTAAGCAATAAAATACACTTGGTAATTTAGACAACACTCTAGACTGAACCAGATATCTGAGACCCGGAGATAATAATTCAGAGACCAAATAAAAATTTACAGACATACAGTTCCTAATTAATTGGAAAAGGCAGAAGGAGCCCATCTCTGTTGGCACTTATACCTGAATCACTCTGTCAGCTGGCATTCTACCCACTGTGCCTGTGCTGGCTCCCAGTCTGGGCCAAGGCATACCGAGCACCTAACAAAACAGCAGCAAAATAACAAAACAGCAAAGTCCTTAAATATTAATGATTTAAGAAGAGGGCATCTTGAACTTTGGATTCCTTCATGAACTTTTCTATAGTGTAGAGTCCCGTATAAAATAAAATAAAATAAATAAAATGGTTGAAACTGAGAAATGATCATTTCCAGAATAATCAGATAGGAATCTGATTGGCAGGACGGACATCAGCACTTCTAATGCATTCTATCAGAGCTGATTGCTTTTTTCCCTAGTGCATTGCCTCTGTCACCACCTCTGCTCACAAAATTAAAGCAAAATAAAATGAAAGCCAAGAAAAAGTATGTGGGAATGACAAGGAGTATATACGCACAAGTGTGTTTAATGTTAGTTTTTAAGTGAGTATGTTTTATGTTAGTTTTTACGAAGACATTCTAAAAATGATTTTCAACACTCGGGTGTTTTTTTTTTTCTAGGCACTTTTAAATTTTCAGATAGGCTGAATAGGCACATTCCATGTATTTTTTGCTGGTGGTGGTATTTTGCAGGTTGACCGAAACCTTCGTTTTCGTGAGGTTAGTGTTAACCAGGATGTACAATAATCAGGAACAATGCTGTTCTACCATACTGGATAATTTAAAGGTCTAGCTGAACTTTTTTATAATTGCCACATGATAGTAAAAGTATTTAGTAAGAAAACTGTCGGGAATCGCACCCAGGGCCATGAGCATGCTAAGTGAGAACTCTACCTGATCATTGTCCCAGGATAAAACTTTTTAACTCCAGGAAATGGGGCCAGAATGCAGGTTGGACAACAAAATAGCATACTGCAGGGGGTTGGAGAGATGGCTCGGGGGCCTGATGCCCTCTTCAGCCATACAGGCAAACATGCAAATGGAGCACATACATCCGTATGTATGTATGTACGTATGAGCATGCATGCATAAATCTGTCTTTTATTTTAAAAGGTATGCTGTGGCGACTTAGCCTAACACTCTGTCGAGTCTCAGCCTGTGGGTTGTGACCCTTTTGCGGTCACATGTCAGATATTTACATTGTAGTTCATAACAGCAGAATTAACCGTTACAGAGTCGCAATGAGATAATTTTATGGTTGGGGCTCACCACGACATGAAGAGCTGCATTAAAGGATCACAACATTAGGAAGGTTGAGAACTACAGATGTCGAGAAGTCCAAACCACTCCAGCAGGAAGGAGAGCAGCAGAACCAAAGGAGCGGTGAGCAGAGACGCAGAGGCCTTGCAGGAGCAGGCTGAGGTTTACTTAACTGTGTTTGTTGATATCTGCGCTATGTTTTTTAAGAGCTGTAACCAATTTAAATGCAGCCGTGCATCCTGGAAGTTCGTTTCTGCCAGTGATCCTGTTAAGGTTGTGGCCAGTGATGTCATAGTTACCTTAGTTTACATTAACTTTGCTGTGTTTACTCAGTGACCAAATTGCCTAAGACACGTTTCTCAGACAGTCTTATTTTCGGTGGTTATTTATTTCATATATGAAATTATGAGGTAGTTATAATAGAGGTTAAGGTGCATAATTGTGTGCAGTAAAATAGTTAAGATTCCAAAAGGTAATAAATCTGAAGACATTTCGAAGTGGTATAAATAGGAAAAGAAAAGCTATGCAGTAAAAATGAACCAGCTTCATAATTAGTCATGGAATTGAGTTGAGGTACCCGTCACCCCTTCTAATGTTGCCTAAGAGAAAAAAGAGGGCTGTGGGCTGTTTTTTTCCTTTGTTTTATGGAGAGTTGCTTTTCTTGGGGCCATATGAAATGGGATACTACCGTTACCAGCAGCACTGTTCCAAAGAAGATCCGTGGAGTCTGTTCGGCCAAACTGTGGCCAGGCAGCCTTAGAGCAGCTGTTCTTACTGTTGATGGGAGCAGCTGTGGACAGGTGATGCATGCCCATGTACTCACAACCATCTGAATTCCATGGGTTAATCTATATGCGTGGGTATTTTTCACATTTATTACTCTTTATGTAAACTGTGTTGCTTTTTAAACATAACAGATCCTCATCCATAACTGGTCTTGCTTTTCGTAACAGAGCTTTATCCTAAGGCTCATGTGCTCTGCCCTACGTAATAGTTTCCCTATGGGTGGCACCGTGCAGTCATTTCAGTTATCTTGACAAACATTTATGTGTACAGCGAGGGCCTTTTGCATGGGCTGTTAAAGTGTTGTACCTTTTGAAATCAGGGAGAGGTGGCATAGGCTCACAGCTATATCTGGCGACATGTGTAGTGAGGAACACTGATACAGATCCGTAATCATCACCGGTTAGGTGTGTGATTGCCCAGAACTTGTCCCAACACCCTTTTAAAAGAGGTGCAGTCTAGCAGAGTGCTGGTGGCGGCAGTGTGGGCCTTTAATCCCAGCACTTGGGAGGCAGAGGCAAGAGGATCTCTGTGGGTTCAAGGCCAGCCTGATCTAAAGAGCGAGTTCCAGATAACCAGGGCTAACAGAGAAACCCTGTCTAAAAAAAAAAAAAAAAAACGGGGTCAAAAACAACAACAAAAAAGAAATGCAGCCAAACAATGGTGCTTGGGGCCTCCCTTCTCAGCCTGGCCTTCACCCAGTTTGCCCCTATGGGACACCGGCCTGCCTTGTTAGGAAGTGAGCAGTTCAGAGCCCACAATGCTTCACATAACTCTGTGTACAGTAACAGAGAATGGAAATAGGGCTGTAAGCACGAACAAGCAGGCGAGCTATAAATATAGAAAACTCTCTCAATTCCACTTTAGTTAGTCATGGAGAGACAGTGTGAGTTTTATAAACTTATAAGGAATATACAAACAGTTTCAAATTTAAAATAACTTAGAGTAATTTTTGAGTGTGTGAAGGGTATTTTTCTTTCCATCCTGTCCATTTAAGCATCTATGACAGGCAGTCATGAGTGATCCGCATCCTTATGTGCTCGGTCCTGCTGCTCAGGGCTGAGAAGGGCTGCCAGGGAGTCAGCGCTCCGCAGAGGCCTCTTGTCTCTTTTCCCTTTTCAGGACTCTTGAGGAGAAACAGAAACTGTGTGTGTGTGTGTGTGTGTGTGTGTGTGTGTGTGTGTGTGTGTGTAGTGTGTGTTTGCTGTGAGTTTTGTAAAAGAGACGGACTCTCCAGCCGTGGAGCAGCCCTGCTCTGTTGACCGTGGCTCATCAGCTTGAGGGTCCCACCTGTCCTGACCCCAGTGCCAGCCCTTCTCCTGTTTGATTTCTTCCCCGAATTAAAATCTGCCTGTGCTCTTCAAATCTGTATGCAGGTTCTGAAACAGGTCGAAAGCAAGCAGTCTGTGTGAGAACGCAATTTTGGTAGGAGGACTGTGAGCTTGAGCACCCTCCCCACTTAGTCACTCCCCCAGCTTGTCTTTTTCCTCGTTAGCTGTTTGTCCTTCCTTTCCCCTTCACTCTGCGACACCTGAGCAGACGTTCTGTGATGCGGCTTTGGTATCGTTTGTCCGGCATTTCCACAGAGATGAAGCTCACGTGTCTGTGCGTTTGATTTTCTCTCAGTGGAGCAGGCAGCACGCTGAGCAGAGGGGAGAAGCACTTCACACTGTGGGTGAACGTTCCTCCACAGATTATGCCACAGTGCCAGTCCTACCTGTCAAAGAACGGCACAAGTTAGTGTGGATAGACTTAGCCAAAAATACAGACTCTGGAGTACAGACAGACCCTTCTCAGTCTTACCTGGACCTCAGTGTCTGCCGTGCTTAATTTTTGTTTGTTTGTGTGTGTGTGTGTGTGAGAGAGAGAGAGACAGGCAAGACTATGTAGCCTTGGCTGTCCTGGACTCACTCTGTCGACCAGACTGCCTTCAAACTCAGAGATCCGCCTGATTCTGCTTCCCTGAGTTCTGAGATCACAGGCACGTGCCACCACGCCCACCTCCGCCATACTGGTTTTTTTTTTTAACTCTTTCCCTTTTTAAAATTTGGTTACTGCTTCCTGCATTTCTAACCCAAGTACCTGACGTTACTACTACACATTAATAGACAGGCTCGTTTCTCACAGTGTGAACCATGAACGCCCAAACTCCTGAACAGAAACCAGAAGAAATGAAGTACTAAGAGATGCCCTACCACAGGTAGACCTTGGAAGCACTGTGTTAAATGGAAGATGGTGGTCACAGGAGACCATACCTTGTTTGACTCAGTTAGTAAAATGCTCCTGGCAGGCAAATCAGTGGAGATGGTTAGATTAGTCATTGTCCAGAGCTAGGGAGAGGTTAGCACTATCTATGTTTTTCCCCCTCTTTGGGACAATGAAAACATTTAACATTGATTGTGGTAGTATTTGCACAACTTTATGAAGACACTCAGAACCACCAGATTTTCTACCTTGGACAAATTGTAAAGTGTGTGGATTATATATCAGTAATGGTGATATTACGGAATGTGCAGAAGAAGGGATCTCCTAGCCCACAGTAGCAGAGGAACCCCTGAGCCCTTTCAGCTCTCTTGGCCTTTGTTAGTCATTGAAATTTCCTGTTCTCCATCCTTGGGTCAGCAGCACCGCTGTCCTCACTCTTCCTACCCAGCTTTCCAGTTAATAATGATGCTATTTATAACTCCTTCGGGCTTCTTTGTTACCCCTTTTGCAGTGTTTGTTTTCCTATTTTCTCAATACTCTGCCCAGCACTGCTTGGTCCCTGAAGCTTCAGTGACCCCGTGGGCATTGTCAGTAGGCGATTGTTTCTTTTGCTCTTCAATGAAATGCTCACAGATGCTTTAGCAGCTAAACTTTTGTGGCTTACCTTCTGTCCTGAACTATGAGATGCTACTTGGCTATTTTCTCTGAGCCTTCAAACTGTGCTCTCCCAAAGGGAAGGCACACTGAACTAGTCCCCCAGTCTAGGAATTGTTTTCGGGGAAGGAGATGCTCACACGCCACAGTGTGCATGCGTAAGTCAGAGAACAATAGGTGTTTGTTGGTGCTTTCCTTCTACCTGTGGGTGCCAGGGATCAAACAGGCTGTCGGAATGCTAGCAGATTCCTTGACTTACTGAGCCATCTCCCTGGCCCTGACTAAAATTCCCTTTTCCTCCCTGATAATGTTTCAGTCTTATTGAACTATATGAATTGTATAAATTATTTGCTGTTAGAATGGGTTTGCAAGCTTGGTAAGGCAAGGCACTTGGAAGGAGGTCGTGATCACCTCTCAGACTATTGTCTCTGAGCATGTGAAAGTCTGAGCCTGATAAAGTACCACCTACCGTGTGTATTATTAAGTAGACTAGTTTGAACAGAACTGACTCTGAGATGCCTGCAGTTTTGGGGTCTTGTTAGTCTGGTTCCCTGATAAGGCAGTCATTTCCTGTCTGATAAGACATATTAACTATGTGTCTTCCTGGAGAGAAGCTTCTGCATTAGTGCACAGCTTTGCAGTGGCCCTTGGTGATACCAACGAGATCCAGCCTTGGGGCGAGGCTTGGCGGCACACATCTTTAACCACAGCGGTCTGGAGGCTTAGGCACGTGGATCCCTGAGTTAAAGGCCAGCCTGGTTTATGGAGCAAGTTCTAGAACAGCCAAGGCCATACAGAGAAATCCTGTCTTAAGAGATATATGAGAGAGAGAGAGAGAGAGAGAGAGAGAGAGAGAGAGAGAGAGAGAGAGAAATCAGTGGCCAGGTGTGGTGGCACATGCCTTTAATCCCAGCACTCAGGGTGGCAGGGGTTAGGTGGATCTCCGTGAATTCAGGGCTAGCCTGATCTACAAAGGGAGTCCAGGACAGCCAGGGCTTTGCTACATAGAGAAACCCTGTCTTGAAAAACAAAGGAAAAAAAAAAAAAAAAACAAAACACAAAACCCTGCCTTTTAAATTTGTGATGGAGAAATGTCCATGAGACTTACACTGGCTGCAACTCAATAAACAGAAAGCTGAGTTGGTAGTGTCACCTGGATGCTAGCCCCTCTTCTAGTTCCTTGGTTTTGTCCTTCAGAGGGACATACCTCAGAGAGTAGAAAAGAGTGCTAGGACTTGTGGTTTATTTCTTCCTGGTGGATATATGCTTAAAAAGAAAAATAGCCATGACAGCAACTCCCCTAGAACATACATGCCTTTCAGACAGGCAGAGGTGCACAGAGGTGGTACCCAGCACCGTGAGAGGATGTGTGGAGCGGCTGCCGTCATCAGTCTGGGGGTTCAAAACGATGCCCAGCTTACAGCACAGCAGCCTGATGCCCTCGCACATGTTATTTCATCTCTCGGTTGTCTCTGGTTTGGTCATCTACAAGTGAATGATTCCTACCCTTTGTGATTGCTGGGAGGATTAAATAATGTATATAAATAACATGCTTAAAGTGTCATCGGGCATATGGGAAATAATGCTGAAAGTTCACTCCGTATTAATAAGCAGTCTTGTATTTTGCCTCTGTGGTGTAAATTGCATTTATATAAGAGGGAGTCAGATAGCTATTATGGAAAGGATGACCTGGGAAATTTCAGTGATTAGAGGCTCAGAATGAGTCCGCTGAGTATGGACAAGTCCTTACTTTTCAGATTGAGTCTGAGCAAGTTGCCTTGGGCATGGAAGACGGCAGTTGATCCTCGAGTCTCAGCATATTCCACTCTGTTCAGACTGCTCCTGTGCTGTTCGAACATGGGTTTCAAAAACGGATGAGAGAGCAGCCCTGTGTCCCATGTGCCTGACCTTCATGAAGCAGCCAGGAGTGTGCACTTCAAGAAGATCTGTTTACCTTGAATGCGCGGGGAAACAAGGTCAAGTTGGTGCTGTCTGGCCACTGAGGGCACTGCCTGTAAAGCAGTGGGCTTCCATGGTGCTGCTGGAGGGGCTATGTGGGGGCTCTGTAGAGGCGTTTTGAATTGAGGTGGGGGCCTTCCTGTAAACCTCCTTGTGACTCTGGCTTTCTGTGACTGAACCATGCTGCCTGAAAAGCAGGCTTGCAACTAACTTTGAAGGTGTGGAAAACGGAGAACAAAGCCAAAGAAGAGCAGTGGGGAGGAACTGTGTGGCTTGTAACCTCTCTACATATACCCTGAGTCGAGAAACTTCCCTAGGGTCCAAGAGTCTTCATGTTAGGAAGCAAGCCAGCTCTAAACAGCTGAAACCCTTTGAAAGCCAATAAGGAGAAAATGACCTACAGTATCATATGCTGGAAAAGTTGGGAGCCCTCGTGACTAGCGTGCAGACAGGTAGGAAAAACATGTGGTCCTGTCCCCTCCCTAACCAGCTTGCTCCAGTGCGCTCTTCTCCTGTGGAAGTTCTTGATCAGTTACAGCCATTCAGTTCAAACAGAAACTGAAATAGCTTTGGATTCTGGCTGGAAAATGATGTCTCCTCCGGATCGCCTTCTGTCCCTCCACAAAAGGGAGTGGTTTGGTTTGGTTGTTTGGTTTGGTTCCATTTTTGGCATTTAGGCAGAGAATACTGTTACCGATGTGATTTTTCTGCATGGGCTTTTAATACGCTGGTTGCCACAGGAACTTTACTGTGTAACTGACTGCATAGTGGCTACAGTCTTCCAGGCATGCTTAGACGTTTCTTAAACTCAGTGAGGCAGTGGAGTTCTCCTTCTGACATTGCAAAGACCATATGCATGTTAGGTTCTTTGTGTCCTCCTTTTGAAGAAGGCATTCTCATTCTTCCTCCGTCTTATTCTCAGTCTCCGTCTCTCCTACTGTCACTCCCTCCCCTCTCCGTGTGTATAGCACTGTTTAGTTTTACTCTGTGATCTGAGCCTGCAGACTTTGCCAGATGCAGCACAGTGGTTCTGTGAGCCCAAGAAGCCTCGCGTGGTGCATCATTTCTATTGATGTAAACTTGTCTTACTTGGCACACCCGATGCTGGGTAATTTACAAAGAAAATACCTTTTTTGTAGTTCTGGAGACTGAGTCTAAGAGCATGGTGTCAGCCTCTTAATGAGGACTTGCCTACTGCATTGTGACCTGGCCAAGGCGTCACACACTGAGTTTGACTGCTCTTCCCCTCCTTACAATAAAGCCGCTATGGCCATAATGATGTCCCACCCTTGTGACTTCATCTAATGCTGATTTTTCTCCCAAAGGCCCTACCTCCAACATAGGAAGTTTAGTTGGATTTCCTTGTCTTAACACCATAATGGTAATAGCCACATTACAATGTGAGTGTTTTTTGGTTTTTGTTTTGAGAGAGATAGTCAGGTCATAGTAATATCTTTGCCAGAGGTGATAGGAGTAGGGGAAAGTGTGAGAAGAGAGAGATAGGAGGGCAGATGGAAACTGTTTTATAAATTGAGAACATTGTGATGTGCTTGTAAGATGGGCATGGCGTGGACCCCAGCTAGGTGCTCTCCTCTCCATTCCCTCCATGGGTCCCTTGCCCCTTCTCTTCAGTCAGACACAGTTCCTGCCAGTAAAGACACTCGTTCTTTGAAAACTAGAACTTGTAACCAAACTACAAAGAATCCCTTAGTTCCCTGCTCCATCTCTGCCTTCCTCGAAAGGCAGCAAGGCATGCAAGCAAGCATCTTGAACAGTCTCCTTGCTGGTTAATTTGAGGACCAAAGATCCTTGGTTAAACTCTGTCCTTGGGCCCTTGGCACAGTGCTTGAGTCTGAGAACTCTACACCTACATTACCAGGAGACTGGAGAGGTGGCTCGGTGGTTGTTCACACTTGTTGCTCTTGCTGGAGACCCAGATTGGATTCCCAGCACCAACACGATTGGTTCACAACCATCTATAACTCCACCTCCAGGGAATCTAACACCTTCTTCTAACCTCTGGGTACTAGACATAAATGTGACATGCATACATACATACAGGCAAAACTCATACACATAAAATAAAATATGTCTTTAAAAACAAATACATTATTATCATTATGGTCCTGCATATTGTATGTCCTCTTACCTTGGAAGGAGCCAGATTGTCTCCCAATTAAGCCTGTGGGAAAAGAAGAAAGGGAAGAGGAGAGAAAGCTCGGAGGAGGGTTTTACGTGTTAGCTACTGGGCAAGATGCCCCCACGATTAGTCACAAGTCCATTCAAGGCTTATCTGCACTCTTCCTTCATAGTGCTCCTGGCAGGGGTAAGGAAGTGAAAAGGGCTCATTTTGAGCAGGTCTCATGGGCTCAGGTTCAAGTCTGGGGAACCCCATGGAAATCTTATGAGGGGGATTCCAAAGTATGTGTGGATTCTTGCCAGAGGGACTTACAGGCTGATAACAAAGTGGCTTTTTAACCCCAAACTAGATTTTTGGGCTAGAAATGAATATGATGTTCAGAGCTGAACTCCCCATGGGGCCGACGATACCCGGAGCACCTGTTGGCTCCCACTCGCTTCACAGGCCTCTGCTTTACCCCCAGGCTTTCCCACCTTTCTTGTCTAACGCTTCCGTCCTTCTGTTCTGCAGCTTCTGTTACCTCTTCCTCCTTCCGTGTTTGTTTCAGAAGCTTAGCTTGTTTGAACATTTACAGACCAGTGCTGTTGCTCAGCAGGCATTTGGCCTAAAAGTAGTTGTCTGGTACAAACCTTGTGTGGCCAGAGCACCCCTCTTTCCTTGTGAAAAGTTGGGGCTCATAGCAAAGCCCGTCAGCATCGCGTACTTTGAAGATGTAGCTCCTCAGAGCTTGCAATCAGTAAAGAATTTACTGACAAAAGCAAATTGGGGAGAAAAAAACTAATAAATGCAAGGACCCTGGGGAGGAAGAGCGTTAAAGGCTGGTACAAGAGATTCGTTCTTCTCTGCTAGAGAAATAAAGGGGAATTCCTAAACGTATGCACTCTGACCCTGAACCTGTCTTTCTGGTGGTTGACACAGGACGTGTTGTGGCTTTTCTGACAGTTGCATTGAGTTTTTGTTTTTATTGTCATCCCTGTACAAATGAATTCCAAGGTATAGAATGGTCTCATGACCATTTTGCTTTCCTGTGTGCGTGTGCATTAGGGTACAGCTTCTATTTCCTCCTTCTAAGGTCAGGCTGCCCTTTAACTGAGTGTGTGCTCCTCCTCGAGAGCTAGGGGAAGAGGTCGGCTTCTTTCCCCCACAGGGCTGTAATTGGAAATTTGGTTACTGCACTAAATTTTAAGTTTTGGCACTCATGTAGAGCAGCCATCCATCTGCTGGCGAGACACACTGCCCGGGGCTTTTCAAGAAATCCCTTAATAGTCCTGAACACTAATAATATTTATATACATCGAGATGAGACAAAAATTTACAGCAGGCTTCTGAGGCTCGCTCCAGGACTCTCTAATCCCAGGCGTCCCTGTATTCCTTCCCTTGCTGCCTCCCGGAATCCTCTGTGCTGTAGAGAGAACACCGCTTTCCTCCCTGTAGCCACCACAGATTTTTGGAGTCCGTCCTCTAGCAAACAAGTTGGCTCTCTTCCATCTTCTCCCCTTCTCTTTGCATACCCCTTTCGTATCCACTGTACAGAATGTTAGATGTGCATTTGTCCACAGTTGGCATCACTTGGTATTAAGGGCCCATTGATCTGGTGGGGGCCCACTGATGTGGAATCTGCCTTAAAAGAATAGTTCTTACTGTAAAGACAAGGTTTTCGATTATTGGTCAGGAGGAAGATCCTTATCATAAGCATGGAACAGGGCTCGGCACACTTCACATTTAACAAGTCCCTTGTCAGGCATTTATTTCTATTCCTATTTCTCATCCGGGGACACTGTAGCATTTACATTTGGGGGTAACTGATTCAAGACAGTGCACGGGTTATTTTTCCCTGCTTTCACATGGTATGGGCTTTTATTACCACGTTAGTTATTTGACCTCGTTATCTGTTGTGATGTGTTACTTTTTTTCCTATGTAAGTAAAGGGCTCCATGAGTTGACATTTGGCCTCATTAATAATCTCTGCTGATAATGGTGAGATTCCTAATCAGTTATCTCTTCCTCTAATCACAGAGCATGGTGTTGGATGGCTGGAATGGCTCCTGAATAGAGCTTTTGGCTAGTTTTATTGAACTTTGTGAATCTGTTATGCTGTGTAAGCCATAGAGGGACGGCCTAATCGGCAGCAGATCCCTCTCCTCTGCTGCCCACTCTGGTCATCAGCCAGTGCTATGCTACATGATGACTTTTCTAGCGTGAAAACCTAACCCTTGCCTAAAGCCCTGAGTGATGTCCTGCTCTCCACCATTTGGTGGGCCTGTGTGACTCTTTGAGCTGGCCCCATTTTGTTCCCAGCACCATCCCAGCCGGTGTTTACGTGTGAGATCCTTTTGATCCTGATGTCCCACCCGTCTTCCTTCTGCTTGCAGCGCCAGTCTCCTTGTCTTCAGAGACCGTTCCAGGCACCCAAGGCATTAGGAACACGATGTGCCTTCTCCTTCTGCTTCCCTAGCGTGGTGTCCTTTGTTGAGGTCATGTGCCTGGCACACAGGTGCAGCACACATGCAGTAAATACTGGGTGGGAAAATAAATGCAGGATGGATCAGTTCACTTCTGTCGTTGATGGATTGAAAACGGAAATCAAGACAAACAACTTCATTTAGATCTCGAAACTTGACATGACTTGTACAATGAATATATTTAATGAAATCATCAAACTGCATCATCTTCAACTATGTCATTTTTCGATGTATTTGAGTGAAAGTTCAGTGATAGTGTATGAAGCTAAAACCATGGTAGGCTGCTAAGTGAACTCTGTTTTACTGTCTTCAAGATAATTGCTATAATAAACAGTGTCTATATTCTGGCATTAGGGGCTTCTGCAGCATTTTCTCTTTTGGTCTGACCAGAGATAACTAACTCCTATTTGTTTGTGAGCTAGAATGATGTTCAGAAACAGCCAGAAGCTAGTTAAAGTAAACAAATGTCATAAACCAGCTGAGACTTTCCACTTTCTGTTGTGCATAGCTCTGAAGACAGGTCTGTGTGTGATCAGTTCAGTCGCATGTAGTAGATTGAAAGCTGATTCTCTTCACCTGAAGAAGTTCAAAGGTTAGCAGCCCAGTGTTAGTCTAGAGGAATGGTTCTCAACCTTCCTCATGCTGTGACCCTTTAATTCATGTTGTGGTGACCTCCAACCATAAAATGGTTTTGTTGCTATGTTATAACTTTTTTACTGTTATAATGACTAGTAATTGTGCTACTGTTATGTATCATAATGTAAATATCTGATAATGTAGATTATCTGGTATGTGATTGTCTAAAGGTGTTGTGACCCACAGGTTAAGAACCGCTGATCTAGAGACTCCAGCCAAGTTCTTTGATCTCACACTGTGTTGCCTCATGGTCCAAGATGGCTGCCTGAATATCTGTACATTATTTCTGTGTTATATCCAGCAAGGAGGAAGGAGGACACATACTGCGATTTTTTTTTTTTTTTTCAAGACAGGATCTTTCTTTGTAGCCTTGGCTATCCTTGACTTGATTTTGTAGACCAGGCTGGCCTCGAACTCACAGAGATACACCTGCCTCTGCCTCCCTGAGTGCTAGGATTACAGGTGTGTGCCATTGTGCCCAGCTGAGTACTGTGATTTTAAAGGAGTGTTCGAGGAAGCACTAGTAAAACTTTTGCTTATATCTCATGGCATAGAACTTTAGACACATGGACATACTCTAGCCACAGTGGAGGCTAGGAGGTATAGGAGCCAAAGAGAGGACAGTATGCCCAGCTGACTACCCAAAACTCCTGCAGGGGGAAATGATCGGGATGGGAATGAGGAGAGGAAGGCCCTGATGCTTCTCACAGGGACATAATTATACACAGCAGAGTATGGATATACTTATGGAAATGCACAGCAGATCATCTGTTGGGGTGTGTATGGTGGATCTGTGGTCACTGACTGGGCCTTTAACTTAGCAAGGCTTATAGTAGATAGTAGATGGTCCCTTCAGAGAAGAAGGCCAGATTATTTATGCCTTGGTAGTGTCATGAAAACTTTCTGGCTTTCTTACGAGGTGATGCTACTGATTTACTGATTTACGTGTTGACGTTCTGGTGTCTGTTTTTTAAATGCACAGGAATTCCTGGATGTGACAGACTGGTGTGAGACTTCAGAGGACAGGCTGGCTTGGCACAGTCAGTTCTGAAAACTGAGTCTGATGTCATGCAGAAGTGCCCACAAAGATGGCTGTGCTCATGGATCAGTAGCAATCGAGGGTTCACTAGACGCTGGGACATGGCTATAATGGCAGGTGTCATGCATGGCACTGTTACATGGTGGTGGGATTCACAGTCAGGTCTCAGCAGTGCTTTCTGAATGGCTTGGTCTTTACTTGAAAATATTTGCATTTACACGCGCATGCACAGACGTGGAAGGATCTGGAAAAGACTACATGCTTAGCTGTTTGGGGGCAGATGAATTTGTGTGTTCTTTTTGTTAACTGTGATTACTGGGACTTTTTGGGTTTGGGTTTTAGCGTGTTCTGGTTTTTGGTTTTTAAGAAAAACATGGAACCTTGACTCGCTGCTACATCACAGTTATATTTATATAGTTTTGTAATGTTTCCCAACAATACCCCTTAAAAAAAATAGGGTGCATGTAATGCTAACCAGATTTCATAGTTTGTTGGTTTATAGTTTGTTGTTCACGAGTAAGGCTCACAGGGACGTAATTATGCACAGCGGAGTATGGACAAATTTATGGAAATGCACAGCAGATCATCTGTTTGGGGTGTGAAAGGGAGATCTGTGGGCACTGACCGGGCCTTTAACTTAGCCAGGCTTACAGTAGATGGCCCTGGGGTGCAGAGGCCCTGTGTTCTACCACTCTGTACCACATGATCTGTGACGTGCTTGTGGTCTCACTGTTGTATTGGCAGAGAAGTTACTGTCTTCGCCTTTCTGGGGTAGAGGCTTTGAGATGGTACAAGTAGACACAGGCGTTACCAAAGGCCTTTTATTGTGAGCTTCATCCTCTAGAGCAAACGAGCAGTTCTGCACCTGCAGCAAAGAGTACTCCCTCCTCCATAGCCTTGCTTTCCTTTTCTAGAGCTCGGGAAGAGAGCAGCCTCAGCCACACATTGCTATAAAATATGTGGCTACAGTTTGCTGTAACTTAGAAGTTTTGACCACTGTCATGTTACATTTGTTGCTTTTCTGTTGCTGTGATTTAAAAATAATAATAATAATAATAATACCGATAGAAAGTAAGCTAGAGAAGAAAAAGTTACTCTTGGCATACAGTTCCAGAGGAAGTGGGGTCCATCACAGTGGGGAGGCCACGGCTTCAGGACCATGAGGTGGGCCTGTGGGGCAGGAAAACAGAGTGATCACATTTCGCGCACACACAGGAAATAGAGAAGTGTGGCCAGGCTATAAAACCTACCTTACCCAGCAAAGTACTTCCTCCAGCGGGGCAGGGCTCTCCCTCCTAAAGGCGCCTGTCCTTCCCAAACAGACCACCAACCAGGGTCTCGTTGCTCAAATCCATGAGCCTGTATGGGGCATTTCTCCTTCCGGCCATATTTCTCTCTTGTTCACCTGTGCCACAGGCTCCCTTTTTATGGGGGCAGTCACCCTATTTTACAGCTGATTAAAGAGGTCAGGGCTATTAGAAGCTAATGGCTCATCCTATTGCAAACTAGGATATTCATAGGAGAGAATGGTCTTAGGATGTGTTGTGTCCTTTTCAGGTGTGGGATATGGGGATGGTATTATCTGTGCTGATTTCAGAGATGGTGTGCCATTCCTAGCCTGTGTCTGGTACATCATCTAATGTGCTGGTGGCAGATGACCCAGGGAAGGCTGTAAGTCCTTTATCTCACCACCCTCTTCCTCTGTCCCCACAGTGTGCCCAAGTGTGTGCGGGAAGCGAGCATGCACCGAGAACAATGAATGCTGCCACCCGGAGTGCCTAGGCAGCTGCCATACCCCTGACGACAACACAACTTGCGTGGCCTGCCGACACTACTACTACAAAGGCGTGTGCGTGCCTGCCTGCCCGCCTGGCACCTACCGGTTCGAGGGCTGGCGCTGTGTGGACCGTGATTTCTGCGCCAACATCCCCAACGCTGAGAGCAGTGACTCCGATGGCTTCGTCATCCATGATGGCGAATGCATGCAGGAGTGTCCCTCAGGATTCATCCGCAACAGCACCCAGAGGTCAGTGGCTCTTGTCCCCAGACCCAGGAGGGTACCTTGCTGCATTTGACAGAAGGGTAGGACCACGCAGAGGTTCATCCAGATGGGTCTGTTGGAGAGCCCTGGCTGAGCTTGTTTTAATGAGAATCTTGGCGTGGTGGGGTCTGTTTCATTTCTTATTTGTTGGCTTGCTAACTTTTCTTTGAAAGTGCCTTGCTAGCACCAGAGTAAAAGTAAGAATTGGCCTGCTGGCCAGGTGTCCAGATAGCATCGCTCTCCGTGCGCTATCATAGCTAAAGTGTGAAAGGTGGAGATGGTAACTACAGACACTTCCCCACAGTTTGCTACTCTAGCCCAGTGAAAGAAAGCTTTGGCAGTGTAAGAGGCAGTATAAGCCTGAGCTCTGAGCATGAACTAGCAGTCAGGTCAGCCCTGTTTTGCTGCCAGCTCTTTCCTCTAAGCTTTGGTGCCTTCGGCTGTCTTTGTGGCCACTGGCTTTTCTTCCTGCACTCTGAGGCTGCACTGTGGAAGTGGAGATGTTCCTGACTGAACAAGTGGTACTTCCACAAACTTGTCATGGGCTGATAGTCTTGAAGACAGGATGTTATCACTCCGGAAACAAAGGACAATCAGAGGCCGAGGGGTTCTGTTACCCTGCCCTGAACAGAGTGAGGGAAGGTTCTGTTGTAACTCATTCCCTGCCTCCTGCGCTATATACACATACACCTTTCTGAATTCCTCAACACACAGCTGGGAAGCTCTGAATGCAGCTCATGCTCAGCTGTGGAATGCCCTTGAACCAGTCTCCAGCCTATTGGAGGTCTTAGATCTAGACTCCATCCTGTGGGAGGCCCTAGAGCTAATCCCTGGCACATAGAAGGCCCTAGGTCCAGCCTCCAGCATTGCTAACAATTCTATAAGTGCCAGATGCATAGTTTTGCTACAAAGAATAGTTTTGCTCTAGTCACTTTCTATAAAAGATGTCCAGCTCATCTTCAATAAGAGGATTCTGGATTATTTTTTTTTATTTTATTTTTTTCTGGATTCTGGGTTATTTTTCTGTAATGTTTGGGTATGTCTACTATAAACTGGATCAAATCAAAGATTGAATTTTTTTCTTTCATAACGCTAATATAAAGTCCTACCTGTTTTAATTTCTGTACCGTTATAACAGTAAAAGGGAAGAGATTAAATATTTTTAAATGGTTAAGTCAGCCAGGGACTACAGTGACTCAGAATTGTATAATATAGTCTACCAAAAATAAGTCTGCCATTATTTTACTCATATGTTGGCAGTCTCTGTGGGTCAGCTTTCTTGTACTGTAACAAAATACTTGAGGTCATCGGTTTATTTAAAAGAAGAAAGCAGGAGGAAGATGATGATGATATTGATATTGATAATGATAATGATGATTGATTTTAGCTCATGATTTTGGAGGATTTGATCCGAGGTCAATTGTTTCCATTGCTTTTGGCATGTGCCAATGACCGGCAGGCCTCCCAGTACACCCTGCCTTGTCAAGCTGAGGATTGAGCCATTACAGAATGGGCCTTGGAGAGCACTCTAGATCCAGTCACAATCTTAAGATATAAAATGGCTGTATCAGTCCATATCTTGAGCCAAACACCAGCGTCTGGCAGTAAGATGCTCGACCACGGTCCAGACACTGTCTTCGTTCTGGGGCTGGGAGCAGTGAGAGATAGCTGGCTGGTAAGAGGGAGAGCTGCCCAGTGAACTCACTATTCATGGGATAAAGCAGTAAAATGGGGAGCACCTTTGGCGGCCGTGCCAGGGTGTGCCACTAAGAAGATCTTATGCCACACAGCAGATCTAATATAGCAGGTTTATTGGGAGAGGGAAGAGAACAGAAGGCCATCTCAGAGTGGGGACATGAGGGAGAGGGAGAGGCAGACAGGCAAAAAAAGGGAACGAGGGAGGGGGCTTGGGAGAGACTGAAGAGAACAGGGAACGAGAGAGAGAAATCTGGGCTGGTGGGGTGCTTTTCTGTACCGCACCTGGCGGACCTGGTGGTGCTGGATGACTTACCTGAGGGCAGGCTGGTGGAAATGCCTGATTGCTAACAACTATGCTATCATATTTGACCTGCAGGTTTATTTCCTGTCTCTCCTCAAAGGCATTCAGCTGTGCTCCAGCACAGGGAGGATGCTTAGTGTCCATAGGAGCTGGCTCTCCTTCCCAGCAGTGTGGTCTTGCTCCCTGCTCTTTCTCACCATCTGTAACAAAGTAAAACCCCATCAAGAAATAATAGCTGTTTCTCTCTGAGCCTTTGAAGCCTATTTAGCATGTACATGAAAGTATTTTTTAAATACTGTTTATTCTTTGTCTGTAGCAGAGTGAATTTTAGGACACTTGAACTGTAAATATGTAATCAGAATGGGTCCTTATAAAAGCATTTTTAAGTGCTAAATGACTCCTAGATGTTTTCACAAAGGATTCAAAGGTGGTTCAGATTTGTCTATTTGAATAAAAGATGGGGGAGGAACAAGCATAGTATTACCTTACAACCCTGTTGACCCTGAACATTTATTTCACATAGATATTCTTAACTGTATTTGTAATACCAGGAAGCGAGGACAACTTGGGTGTCCTATAAAAGGTAAGCAGTAAAGCAGGCTGCGGTACATCCACACATGGGGTATTAACTCAGCAAGGGAAAGAGAGGTTTAGTTTCAAGAATATTCTGCGACGGGAAGTACACCGACCTCATAAGTCACGTACTATGTGATTGCACTTATGTATTATTCAGAGAATAGCTTAGCAGTTACCAGGCGTTAGGGATAGTGAGGTCTGGGACAGGCAGAGGGTAGCTACAAATGGGTGACACGTAGGGACTCTGTGGACTTGGAGTTGTCCTGGATCTTGACTACAGTGTGGATTTTGCAGATCGATCAGGTGGAGAAATGCACAGAACCACACACACACACACACACACACACACACACACACACACGCCATTCCTAGTTTTCACTGCTGTACTGTCATTGTGGGTCAGATGTAGCAACAGTTGGGAGAGTTGGGCGAAGGGTACATGGGTGCTCTGTACTATCTCTGCATACTCTGTGTATGAAGCTGTAGTTACTCCAAAATATGTTTTTGTTTGTTTGTTTGTTTGTTTGTTTTTAAGGGAGAGCTGGGTTTTGTGTGGTATGTAGTTAAATTAGAAAAACACAGCACAAAGAAAGTTGAGAAGAAAACCCCTCCCAAGGCTAGAAATGAGAACTCTCTTAGTTACTTTTCTATTGCTGTGATAAAATGCCATGACTGTGGCAACTTATAAAACAGTATGTTTAATTTGGCTTATGATTTCAAAGGGTAGAATCCAAGATGACAGAGTGAAGGAAATACTGGGAGCTCAGCATGAGTGTTTCGAAACCTTAAATCCCACTGCAGTGGCACACCTCCTAATCCTTCCCAAGCAGTTCTACCAACTAGGGACTTAGTATACAAACATGTGGGCCTACGGCAGCCATTCTCATTCCAACACCATAAGCATATTGCACATGGTATTACGGAAAGCCAACTGTCCCCCACATTGGCTGGTCCAGTTCCCATGGGACCCTATGAAAACCTCAGCCCACTCCCCTAGCAGGAAAAAGAAAGGTACTGAAGAACTACTGGTTACCTGTCAGCTTTTAAAGAAAACAAGGTTGTATGTAGTAGTTTGGGAGAGGGTAGAGGACTTTAGTAAAAGCAGCTATAATTTTACTCTTGATTTTCTTTCTCTTCATGAAGTTTCACTGGCTCATTCATGAACGATAATTTAAATATAGCACGACCCACCCCCCCCAATACCTCCAGAACGTTGGGTCATTTGTCTCATTCAGAAACCAACCCAGCTTCTCAGTCCTGAGTGTGTATACAGCTAAGATCCCAAAAGGTGTGGCCGAAGGCTTAGCTTTTTTCCTCTGCCATTTCCTAAGTGATCGTCAATAGGCAGGAAGCACACCAGTCTTTCTGGCTCCTGCTGGTGTGTGGCACTGATGGTAGCATTTGGACCAGGACCTCATTACAGAGCAGAGGAAGTTCCTGGCTCTCATCGTATGTGCAGCAAAACATTTGGATCAGTTTACAAGTTTCTGCAAAGCACTGTCAAGATATAATTTCACTCAGCAAGAAAATAATGGACCTGCGCTGTGCAGTGTGTCCGTCTGAATCCTTTCCTGGGCTTTATGCACTCTGACATTGGGAATGAGACTCCCGTTAGTGGCAAGATGCAGCTCTTCCTCCCCCACCACTCCCAGTTTTTCCGGAGGCCCAGAGTGCCTTTCTGCGAGTCTGTGTCACCCAGGTAGACCAGGTGGCTACCCAGTCACTAGCCTGTGATACCCACATGCTTCTTGTCTGGAAACGAGCAGCATGCTTTCCTCTTCCACAGTATATGTCCCTCCTTGTGGCTGCAGCTTGGATGGCTTGCCCTGATAGGAGATACTATGCGACCACTTGGATGTTTCAGCTTGGTTCTTTCATGAAATGTTGCTGTAATAACAATCAAAAGGCCTTCTTACTTCTCTGTTTGTTTTGTTTTGTTTTGTTTAATGCAAGAAGATAAACTCAATTCTGTGCTTTTTGGGCTGCTCTTTATCTTCAACAGCATGTACTGTATCCCCTGTGAAGGCCCCTGCCCCAAAGTCTGTGGCGACGAAGAAAAGAAAACAAAAACCATTGATTCAGTTACTTCCGCTCAGATGCTCCAAGGATGCACCATCTTGAAGGGCAATCTGCTTATTAATATCCGACGAGGCAGTAAGTATTCCACCCCACGAGACCAGCGGCTGCGTCTCCTGGTTTACTTGCTTCAGTGCTCTTCCTGGCTCAGTCCTTTAGTCACAATCAAAATACAGGCTTAGAAGAACAGCATAGGATGTAAATAAAGCCTCTTATGTGACGTCTCTCTCACGAGTTTCCCTGAAAGATAAAATCCAGATTGAAAGGCAGTGTGTATTTGAGCCATTAGCCCAGGATCTTTTCTGGCAAAGAGGATCAGCCTCAACTTTCTGCTACTCACAACTTACGTAGGAAAGGCCCGTCCTGACACACACAAACCTCAGCAGACCCCGGTGGATCAGACGCATGAGCCAGCTCACATCAGCTGCCGCTGAGTTCACACATCTGTCAGCCTACAGCCTTTGGGTTACTTACCTCTACTGAGGAGGCTGAGCAAAGGAAGGTACTTACTAAGTTGAGTTGTTAGGGGTCTTAAAGAATGATCTCCTTGTTTACTTCTGAGAGCCAGAAAGACATGCCATCCACACCTCAAGCTGTGGTCTGAGTCCTGCAGACTCCCTTTCGCTGGCAATATAGACAGTGTTCCTGGTGTGCTGCTTTAAAGTTGCATTCGTGAACAGTATGTCCCATCAGTGGTGGCATGACCCTGCAGGCTTCTCTCTAGTCTTTGACTGAGAAAGGCCCCTGGATACACCGCTCTCGGTCCTCTGTCATGGGGGTCACTAGGTTGCCTCCTGGTAGTTTCATAAGGTAGAATACTACAGGCAGGAGACCGTATCCTAATCTTTATTGGTACATCTTTAGGGAAAGAAAGTTTTTCATTACTTGAGAGAAAAAAGTATCCTATTTTTTTAAATGTATTTTTATTTACTTATTACTTATTTAGTGACCCTAACTATTTGTTAAATAAGTGAATTATATTCTTAGAGTATAGCGGTAATAGAAACATGTTTTTTTGTTTGTTTTGTTTTAGTGATGGTGCTTTCTTTGTAGGTTTGGGGGTTTGTTTGTTTGTTTGTTTTATAAGTCTTTAGTTTTATTACCTACTCTTTATCCTTCTACTTTGGACCCTATTCTCCACACAAGAATTCTTTTTTAAAATTTAAATTTATTTATTTTTTATTAATTACAGTTTATTTACTTACCACACAAGAATTCTAACCTTTATGATACCAACCAGTTTGTATTTTTGCTCATACTAGATTTATTAATTTTCTTTCAGTTTATTTATCCCTATGATATGCCTTTTAAAAATTCATAAACCCTACTGTTTTATATCTTCTTGTTGTGGGAGGTAAATTCAGTCCATGAAGAAGTATTATCTACAGGGTGTGGTAATGAATGCCTTTATCCCAGCACTTAAAAGGCAGAGGCAAGCAGATCTCTGTGAGTTCAAGGATCACCTGACCTACAGAGTGAGTTCCAGGCTAGCCAGAGCACACACTGGGGTCCTAGGTTCAATTCTTGGGGAATAAAACAAGAGAATTAGCTGCAGCCACTCTTTTTTTCCAGGTTGAATTTCTTGTAGCCATTGGCATACCAGGAGCACTCTCTATATTGCAAATGAAAGGGGGTCTGTGGGGCTCCTGTATAAGACTAGTATAAATATAAATGGAAAGCCTTGCCCTCTGATTCTTTTTATCACACCAAAGGAGAATCTTTTACTAAATCAACCATCTCACATAGTAAAATCTCATTTAGTAGACCTCACCTAATTTATTACGGTCTTCAAAATTTGTCATGAGCTGAACTGAAGTTTATGTTTCATATTAACTATGTTGAAAGGTGGGTGAGCAAAATAAAAGAAAATTCAGTGTATCTGTGTCATGTTGTATTAGCAACTTTCCTTCCTACTGTCTGCTTACAGAAGTAATTGTGTGAGCCGAGTAGTAAACTTAGAGATTCGTTATTTATTTATTTGTTTGCCTATCTATTTATTTATTGTTAAGCTACTTGCAGGTCAGGTATAGATATCCAGGGAGTGGGAGCAGGAGGATCAGGAGTTCAAAGTCATCTTCAGTCTAGGATACATGAAACCCTGTCTCAGCAGTGGAAAACGATAGAGTAACTGTCTGCAAGCGCCATTACTGTAATATTGGTGTGTTTTCCTCCAGCCCCGGAATCTTTAAATACAGATTTCCAAAGCTTGGGAACTGCAGGTACAGCAAAGGCATTTCCGGCTGAAACGGGGAGGGTTTGCTCGATCCTGTCCTGGCACTGTGGAAGCAGGACTGCCTGTTACAGAGCTTATTTAAAAGGCGCTCCCTCGGTTTGTCAGCTGGGGCTAATTAGCGGCCTGGCATTTCTGATTTCACGTTCTGTTAATCAGCTTGGCAACTGCACTAGCCAGCCTCCTAGAAGTCTCCCTTCCCACCTCAGAGATCTTGTCCCCGCGTGGCTGTTGGAAAGTAAAGATACTGTGTGTTCGACAGCGACGGTTGGCCCTGTGCCAGCTTTCTCACCAAGCTCCCCCAAACAAGACCTGCTTCGCATTTCCTCCACACCTGTGTGCATCCAAGTATAATAGGGCCACCTGGCCAGAGGACTACTCAGTGACACGGACTCCTTCTTTCCTAGATAACATAGCCTCGGAACTGGAGAACTTCATGGGGCTCATTGAGGTGGTGACCGGCTACGTGAAGATCCGCCATTCCCACGCCTTGGTCTCCTTGTCCTTCCTGAAGAACCTTCGTCTGATCTTAGGAGAGGAGCAGCTAGAAGGGTAAGTACTGTATTCTCCTTCTACAGAGTGAACTGTGCTTCTTTCTACATTTTAGTTGTGGGGGGGAGGTGTCAGAAGGCAGCTTGTGGGCATCAGTCTGTCCTTCCATGATGTGAGTCCCGGGGATCAAACTTGGGTCTTCATGCTTAGCAGCGCTGCTTTTACCCTCTCCCGCTGAGCCATCTCACAGCCCCAAGTAACGTACTTCTCAAACTTACTTGGGTTACATACCCCAATAAGAGCCTTTTGTTGCTAAGCGGGAACCCCGGGCTTGCCCCTGCTACCTCTCTGCTCAGAGTCCTACATGGAGCTATGGTTTGGCCACCCTCAGGGTGCTGCCAATTTGGAAAGTAGGTGTCTTCGTTCCTATGGTTTAGTCGGTCAGGTGGCGTAATGCATTAGTCACTTTTTGTTGATGTGATAAGACACCATGACCAAAAATGACTTAATGGAAGAAGGAACTTATAATGGAGACAGTCCGTAACAGCGGGGGAGGCATGGCAACCAGAAGGGGAAACAGAAGGTTAGAGCTTACATGTCCTAACTGCAAACATGGGACGGAAAAGGCAGGCTGAAAATGAGGTGAGGCCATGAACCCTCAAAAGCCCACCCTCCTGATGCACTTCCTCCAGCAAGGCCGCACCTCCCAAAAGGTGCCACAATCTCCCCAAACAGCACCAACAACTGTGGATCTGTGTTCAGATATGCATCCCACAGGTGACATTTCTCACCCAAACCACCACATTGGGTCTCAGTGAGACCGCTGAGTTAGCGGTCAGCAATAGTCCCAGGGGTGACAACAACCTGCAGTGTTTAACTCCCAAGGAAACCATGATTTATCTGACACTTACCTGCTCCAGTGTGCTGTGCTCAACGTCATAAAACCAATAGAACAATACTGGTGTGTGTGAGCTTGTCAGTAAGTGTGTATGTACATGGGCGCATTTGTGCATACCTGGCCTGTGGGGGTTCAGGGAGACGCTGGGTGTCTTTCTCCCTCTTACTTTTGAGGCTGTCTCTCACTGAACTCGGACATCAACAGTTTGTAGACTAACTGGCTGGCAAGCCTCAGATCTAGTTCCCTGTCCCTCCCAAGCACTGAGATTCCAGGTGCATCCTCTGTAGGCTCCGGGGATGGGACTTGGGTCCTCGTGCCTGCACAGCAACCATCTGACACCTGTGCCGTCTCCTCCTCAGATAGAGAAGCATAAAGGCTTGCAAAGCATGGACAGTTCATTTTATTGTAAAGATATCGCATCTAGCAGAGCTTGTCTGTTGATTAGCTTGCAGCATTTGTTTATTGACCAGGTTGCGGGATTTGTAGTATTGGTAGGGGGTTTTGCTTTCTGCACAGAAATGCTTCACAGGATGGGTTTTAAAGCAGCCATGGGTTTCTCCACAGAGGATAGATAAGCTGGGGCTTTCTGCTCTCCTGCCTCCAGCCTGTGTGTATCTTTGCTGGCCCCTTTGTACACTTTCTATGGCTCTGGTGTAGCTTTGCAGTCTTATAAATGTACCAGTTAAGGAATAAATTCCCTTAGGAAGAAAGTGATGGGAAGATTCTGGGAACGCTTGTCCTTGCTAATGTCTGGATGCAATTGTAGCGTGAGGCTTTCTCCACAGCCTCCAGTTTTTCTCAGACCAGCTCTGTCCTAAGTTCTGTCCCCTGATACAGCCAGAGAGAGGAGAGAGAGATGCTCACCCTGTCCTTCAAAAGCACAGTCTTCAGTAACCAGAAGCATCCGAAAAACACCTTCCACCTTGTAAATCTAGGCAGCTGCGAAGTTCCCTGCCCAGAGCGTCTCAGTCATTACTGTGGCTACACCTACGTGAGGCCATGTCCACTGTTAGTTCCTTGTTGCTTGTATTAAATTTTAAAATGAACAGTAACTCAGTCTTGTTTCATTACTTCCCCCACAGTGGATCTGTGCTCTGGAATCCCTGGCTTCAAGACACACTCTTTCTTTGGCAGATTAGTATCTGTCAGATTTGCTAGTTGCTTAAAGAGACACGTTTCTCCCCCTCCCTGCCCTTCTCAGACTGAGCAAGTGATAGGCATAGAAAGTAGAGAAGAAGCTTTGATTATTTTTATTAGGATTATTACATGGTATGATTATCTTACCATTATGGGTTAACTGAAAGTATCATGCACTTAGATATAGCTGAAAATTGGAGGCTGTTGTGTTTTTTTTTTTTTTTTCCAAGAATATTTACAGCATATTTTTCATTATTTGAAACTTAGACACGAAGTATCAGCCAAGTCTTTTTAAGGATGCTTGTCTTTGGGCAGCTTCCCTGGAAAGCTTAGGGCCCCACCCTGCTGTTAGAAGGGAGGGGAGGCCTGGAGACTGCTGCTGAATGCAGTGGTTCTCAGCCCTCCTAATGCTGTGACCCTTTAAAACAGTTCCTTGTGTTGTGCTGACCCCCCAGCCACAAAATTATTTTTTTTGCAGCTAGTTCATAACTGTAATGTTGCTACTGTTATGAATCCTTATGTAAATATCTCATATGGAGGATATCTGATGCGTGACCCCAGAGGGGCCGCTCCCCACAGGTTGAGAACCACTGGCTTAGAGGCCATCTCTGGCCAGGACTCTTAGATCTCTCATAGCAGCCATCCCTGGTTTGCCTCCCTTCGCCTGAGATAAACTCCCAAGCCCTGTTGGAGGGGTCACCCGTAGCAACAAACTCACCTTTGTCTCTTCTCGAGTAGTATCAGGCTCAGCCGCTTCACTTCTTCCTCATTTATTCAATAAAGGAAAGAAGGGATGGTGATAAGCAGATGCACGCAGGCAGAGCAAAGCACAGCTCGCAGAGTGCCCCAGGGAGAAAAAAAGAAAGTGCTCTGGGAATCGGAGGAAGAACCTGGCAGAGGAGGTCAGACAGGCCTCTGAGGAGAGCTGGCCTTGAGGGGTTCCTAGGACTGGAATGCACAAGAGCAGAAGAGACAGGAGCAAAGAGTGACATCCTGGGCCCGTCTCCCACACTGAGGAGGTGGGCGGGACTAGAATTACAGGAGGTATTGCTGCATGCAGGTGTGGGGCTTGTCATTTACGTCAGCCACCGGACACAGTGGCGCTTCTGAGGAGAGGTGTGTCAGCAGAGCTGTCTGACATTTCATTTCAGGGAGCTATTGGTTTAAGCTAAGATAACCTCTCTCCCATGTTTCCAGGAATGTGCGATGCATTACAGTTATGGGGGAAGGGAAGTTCTGCTGCACCTTACCAGGTTGAACCTCACCCCCAAGTCAGACAGTAAACTTGGGGTGCAGGGAGTTACAGGTTTAAGCTTGAGTACTTTTCTAAGTATTTCTGTGTGCTTTCGGCACATGGTGAGGATTGGAAATGACGACGTAATGCCTATAATCCTTCTAATGTGTATATCCCCAGGCCACTTCTGATTTTATATTTTTAAGCATTCTTGCCTCAACTCATTCTTGAAAGAATCTGTTTCTTGAGCTTCTCATATGGCTAGTGAGAACGGCATAAATGCTTCCGTTTTGTTCGGGAGGATTCTAAAGCGCTCTGTTTTGATAAAAAGAAGAGCATTCCTCCATGAAGGTACCGTTCACCCTCAGCTGTCTGGAAAACAGTGGTCACTCCTGGCCTTCTGAGCAGATCCCAAGAACTTGCTGGTCAGCTGACCTGCCTAATCTAAACCTCAGTGAGTGTCAGGTTCTGTGAGGAAGCCTGTCTCAGGGCAGTGAGGCGGAGAGTAACAGGAAGATGCCCAGTGTCATGCTCTGGCTTTCACCTGAGTCTAAAGGCATACACATCTGTATACACACGTTTGCAGACTCACAAAGGAGAGCAAGGGTTTTCTCAAAAGTGGTGGTATGGTGCAGTGAGCAGAGCACTTAACCTGTAGAGCATGAATGCCTGCCACCCTGATCTCTGGCCATACATGGCAGTAGTAGGAAGGAATGAAGAAGGGAAGTCAAGTGCTTTTTTTTAGTGGGACAGGGGGGCTGGTGAGAGCATTTTCCCTTGAATAAGAGAGAAAATATTTCCATTATCTGGAAAATGGTCTACTTTAGACAACCTTGGTGAGAGGACAATGTTAAAAGTTCAAGTTCTTTGGTACTGCCAAGGATTGTTGTCTTGAAAATAGCAAAACTACAGGAAGGTGGCAGGTGACAAAAGTTGGAGTTCTTACATTTAGGCATCTCTGCCCTGCTCCATTTGACTTTGCAAGCTAAGTATATTTTGTAATGCCTCTTGCAGCTCCAGGACTAGACCCTAACGTAACCACATTTTAGCACTTACTTAGGACTTTAAAAATACATACAATTAATCATGTTGCCTGGCAATGCTAGGCTGTACCTAGAGATACAAAAACATGCACATTCAAATCTCATGTGTGAATGCTCAAAGCAACATTTTTCATAATAATTTTCCCAAAATAGTGCACAGGGTATAATCTGAGGGTTCATAAGAGAATAAATGAATAATCACAAAATACACAGTAAGATACTAGCCAACACCAAAAGAATTGGATCATGGTACATGTAGCAACATGGGTGGACAGGCAGGGGAGTTGCCTGGGGTGGGAAGAGAACAGGGTACCTTTGGCCTGATGCAAATGTTCTTAATCAGGGTGACAGGATGATGGTTGGACATCTGTATGAATTTATTGAAGCCCATGGAGCTGTATGTTTATAATGGGTATAATTTTAGGAGGTAAATTATACCTCAGCAAAGCTATTTTTAAAAAGCACTCAGCAATAAACAGCCTTTTCTTTGGATCTATGTGGTACTTGGTTTAGTCCTGCCTGGGTGTTTATTTCTGTACTCACTGCGTCTATGTAGATGCTGTTGACTTTGGACTTGTAGTGAACCAATAATCTACAGATTGGTAGAGTGATGTTGTAAACGGCTGTGCTGGTGACAGGTTCAGTATGCTAGCTTCTGATGCCCTCTAGAGACAGCTGTCAATGGGCAGTAGTGTTATCTCTGCAGAAGTGAGCAGGCATTACTGATTGTATGTGCATTTGCAGATTGTCTTCTAGTATGTGAGCAAGGGCTTGAAAGGGGGATCCTGTGTAGGCTGAAGACCCAAGCTCAGCTAGGTGTATCAAGGTGCAGGACTTGTCTGTTTTCTGTGGCTTTATTCTGGGGGACATTGCCGCTTCAGAGAGTAGCACGGGTCATCCCATACCTTTGTGAGGCAATTCAAAGCTCACAGCATCCTTTTATATTTAGCGCATCAGATTCATCCAATTGGCCACAGGGCCAGAGGAGACCAGAAAAGACACTCCCAATGGGCAGCTGACAAACGACCCTAGAGAAGCCAAGTAAAGCACTCAGAGTTGGTACTTCAAAAGCAGTGGAGAGGATGCCCAGGCCTGATTCTCATTTCTCACATGGAATGTTCTACATCCTGTCCCTGCCAGTCTTCTGGGTACCACTTAGCTCTGAAGCACTCAAAAGGGAGGTGGTGCTGCTGGCCTAGAAATGGTTGCCACGGAGCAGAGCCAAGTGTAGGTTGTGTGGTTATGATGTGACCGTGCCCCCAAGTTGGTGAACAACCATCCCAGTAGGTATGTAAAAGGCAGTGAGCTTAGTTAGCAACAATTTATGGAGTCACATTTACTGAGTGGTTCCCTTAACTTGGCATTTGCTGTAGAAAACAATGACCTTTCTAGCACAGTAGTGGTTTGAAGGTGTGCAGACAAATTTCCTGCCTAGGATCATCTCTTAATTCTCTCTCACCTGGTTGTAGAAGGATCTTGGGGAAGCAGGCCGCACTCTGGGCTTGCAAAGCAAGTGTCGAGTTGACAGGCACTCCTGAGCAGTTTGATTATTATTTTGGTGAAGGTTTTTATTTTTCCTTATTTTCTGTGTGCTCTACAATGCCTGGGTTTTTATTTGGTATTCTGCTCCCAGCCTTCTCAACATTGTTTAAAGAGAGAAAGTTTGTGTTTACTGTAAAAAGATAATCTAGCTTTTCAAAGTTATTAGTCAAATACCCTGAATTTCTATGTGCCTGCCATTCATTTGTCAAGTTCCTAGTTTCTAATTCATGCTTCTTCCCTGGGGAGAAGAGTGTTTTGTTCATAAGGAAGGTATTTTCGGTGTAGGTCTGTTTCCTGCTAGTGAAATTAGTTTACTGAGAGGCCTCGGCCTACATTGAGAGGGAAGTTTGACCTGATTAATTGGCACTTGCATCCGGCTTGGAGGTGTCTTCACTAGCAGGAGATTTTTGTCTCTTGGGACTCTCAGACCTGGGAGCAGCCAGACTAGTGAGGTCAGTGATGACCCTGCAGTCTAAAAATATCCCTTGGGTTAGGAGGTACTCATGATGGGACTGGTCCTTTCCACCATCAGTTTTCTGACTATCCTGACCACCCCCACCATCAATAAGAGTGAACATTGATGGATTCCATAGGGGGCAGTTTTGACCAACAGGTGTCCCAAGACTTAGCCTGGTGTGTTACAATCTGGAGTACATCCATCAGTGACTTAGGTTTATTCCAAGACACAGGCACAGTAGGGGAGCGCTTTCTTACCAAAGGCCTGCCGGTTCATTGAGTCCCTGCATGTACAGACTCCACACTGCAGGTGCACAGCATGTATTGAAGTACTTGAGGAGGATGGGGCTTCAGTTTGACTATAGAGGTTTCACTTGAGCAACAGAAGCCAGAGGACAACCTTGTGGAGTCCGTGTTCCATCTTCCTTCACGTGGACCCAGGTCACCAGACTTGTGCTGTAAGCACCCTTGCCCACATAGCCACCTCACTGGCTCTGAGGACTCTTAAAGCCAATGAGAATTCATACTCCACCATATTACTCCTGTCTTTAAGAGTGAGAGTGCATGGACAGTGCTCTTAATAGCACCTGTGGCTTGTGATGTGAGTTCATGGCTTTTCTGGTCCTGGGTCTTCACCTCTGAACTCCTGGATGAGTTCTCCAGGAAGTATCCAGGGCTACTTGACAGCATTTTAGCTGTAACTCATGCCTGATTCTGTGAAGGTCATGTTGAGGGTAGACTCACTAGTTAGTGGTTATGATTTGGGTGAAAATCCTCAGTAGTACCTCCTGGACACAGCCTTTTGGGCAGAGCAGGACTTTCAGACATTCTCTGTCTTGGCTACTCGTGGCTCTGCAGGGAAGGCTTTCTTGTTTGTTGGGTCTGTGGGTAGATCTTCAGAATAGCTTTGAGAAAACCTCCAGGAGGAACAGAGGGAACTACGGATGGGAAAGCAACAGGGAGGAAGGAACAACCCACGGCCCGTGGGGAACAGACCTCCCTCTCACTTAACCGAGGACTGGGCTACTGACACGCCGCCTGCAGGTCGGCCAAGGGTTGGGCAGAAACAGGCCTACTGCAGGATCCTGCTGCAGACACCTAAGTAGAGTTCTTGCTCCCTCCCCCCACCTCCCCTACATGGGCTCACTGATACTAGGGTAGCCAAAGGTAGCTGTCTCCCTTTTGGCTGTGCCCACATCTTCCCTCTAGTAGAAGTTGGGCCTTGGGAACAGGGCCATTCCCAGCCTCTGGGTAGGACCGGGACTGGTATATCAGCATCACCTGTTAGAAAATCCCAATTCCTGACCCACTCTGGACCTCTGCACCAGAAGCCCTAGGGGTAGGGGGCCACTGGAAACAAGCTGTGTATGTACTACATCTGTAAAGAAAGCCATTGTGTTAGACATCGCATCCTGCTATCTTAATGGGAAAGCCTGGGGAAAATACTTACTGGGTATTTCCCTTTTCCGTACTTTCAGGGACTGAAATGAAGGCTCCTTGCAGTGAGAGGCAAATGTGGAAGAGGGAGCAGCCAGGCTGTCTCCCACCCCATCATGCACTGCTGATTGGGCATGGGTAGGATTTATTCCCAGGGATAATGGCAGTCTTTGCTGCTAGTATGTAAGCTGTTCCAGTTGAGTAGCAGAGCATGTCTGTTCTCCTGTAGGCTGATTTTAAGCACATTGTACATACCTGGCTCTGAGAAAAATAACCAAAGGCATTTCTAGGGAATGAATCAGGAAACATCCTTCGGTGGGAGAAGCTTTGTGTGTCAGTAATAGAGGTCATAAAATTAATTAGTGTCCTATCGATCTCAAAACATTGTCCTTGGCTCATCTTTTTCCCAGTTTTCATGGCTACTGTCTGCTTTTACATAGCCCCAGTAGGCAAACCCCTTCCTGGTATGGAGCCACATGTGCTGCAGAGAGGCCCTGTGTCACTGGCGGAGGCCATGGGCTTGGTGGGATGCTAATGTGGACTTCTGTGCTTCCAGGAACTATTCCTTCTATGTCCTGGACAACCAGAACTTGCAGCAGCTGTGGGACTGGAACCACCGGAACCTGACCATCAGGTCAGGCAAGATGTACTTTGCTTTCAATCCCAAGCTGTGTGTGTCTGAAATTTACCGCATGGAGGAAGTGACGGGAACAAAGGGACGCCAGAGCAAAGGAGATATAAACACCAGGAACAACGGAGAGCGAGCTTCCTGTGAGTAGCAGCCCTCAAACCTCTGTGGTTACCACAGTCAGGATAACTGTCTTTGGCATTCATGGGTGGGCCCTTTGTTTCACTTTGGGCTGTAAAGCCCCCTTCGAGAGCATCTGGCTTCTGCATATGTCTTCACAGTTAGTAGTGGGCAGAAGCCTGATGCAATCAGACTGATAGATTTTCCTCAGCTTCTTTCTGAGGGTATTAAACATTAGAGTAGGTGCTTAGAGCATGCACAGGTAAGTATCTTCTCAGGATGAGCAAACAGTGTTTGTCCACTCCAGCCCTCTAAACAGGCCAGCTCCATCTTTCTCTCCCTGCTGCAGAAGGCTCAGGGTAGATACTCCACTCCAGCACTTCAGTGGACATCAGGTTTTCTGGTCCTCACTTGTTCCTCCTCTCTGTCCTGTACCCCAGGACAAAGAAGTGAGCCCTGAGTCCATAAGGCTTTTCACATTTTTGATAATATAATAATAACATCCTGAAGATAAAGTTTTCACTTTAAGATCTCATACACTAGAGTTCAATTTGTTGGCCCAGCCCCTCTCCAAATGTGGTCCTGGGCCTGGAACGTCAGACTTTCTCCTCTAGCCCTGTACGGGAAAGTACCCTGAAGTGCCACGGTTCTGCCGGGTATGGTGGTGCACTTCTCTAACCTCAGCACTTTAACAGGCTGAGGCAGGAGGATTGTGAGTTTGAGGGCAGCTAGGGCTATATTGTAAGACACTGTTTTAAGGAAACAAAAACATGCTACACTTCTGTTTGGCTCTGTCTTTGGCTTTGGGGCATGAGTGGGAAAATAAGTCAGATGACCAATGGGTAGTCAGATGTACACGTGCACTCACAGAGAGGGCTAGCCTTGTCTTTTAAGTATCCAGACTTACCTGATACCATCTGGACCCAGGAGGCCTTTTGAGGAGAGTAGTGAGGCAGAGGTGGGAAGTGTGTGCATGGCCAGCGCTGTGCCTCCCTGCAGAGCCCCCTGCCCTGCTCCCCATGAAGACCATAGCCAGCGCCTGATCAGAGCATTTCAAAGTGCTGCTCCCTCAGAGGCAGCCAGCCTGACCTGCCAGGTCAGGAATGCAGCAGCCATTTATTTTCCTCTGGAAGCACCATCAGGGTTTTCCCTCAGAGTGACACTTGAGCAGGACCTGCAGTGCCCTTCGGGAGACTTCTCAGTGTTTTGTTGTTCTCAGTCTTGCCTTCTGCTCGTTAGTGTGACAGTAGGACTCAGGCAGTTGGGGGCTAAGGACAACTGGATGGTGAGCCTTAGGTGTCTGCAAAATGTTGACCATCAGTTCCCTACCTCTGCAGTTAGATTGTAGTGCTAAAATCAAGACAGGCTCAGCAACTCACCATACCTCACTGCCAGGGTGCCCCTCCCACAGAGCACAAGGCTTACCCAGGTCAGTGCCCACCTAGTCTTATTCCTGCTAGAACACTCTAAAGAGGTCCTGTATCGCCTAGTTTGGTGCCATGTTCAGATGAAGAAAAGTTCCCAGCTTACTTGAGGTCTTACGCCTGTCTTTGGTGGCTGCACAGAAGCCAGCAGATGTCCATACCTACAGAGCACTTGCTGTCTGTCCTCCCAGTCCACACATACAGATTTGCTGTCATTTAACCAGGTCCCCTTTAGCCGACAGCATCCTGTGGATGATCTGAAAGGTAAGGCCACCTTGTTCACTAAAGGGGACCTTCTCACAGCTTGAGAAACAATTGCAGGTTGACGCCCCATTCCCTGGGCAGGTGACCAGGGCAGTGAACTGAACCAAAGTGAAAGGTGAACTGTAGGGACTCCCCAGTGAAATGCTTCTAGTCTTGATGGGAACTAGGAAAGCTTCCTAGAAAATCCAGACAGAGCTTAGCATGGACAGCTAGCCCCAGGAAAGAGGGAAGTAGTGCCCAGAACTCTGTCCCTCATGGGTGTGCCTCTGTGCCCCAGGTGAGAGTGATGTCCTCCGTTTCACCTCCACCACCACCTGGAAGAACCGCATCATCATCACCTGGCACCGGTACCGGCCGCCAGACTACAGGGACCTCATCAGCTTCACGGTGTACTACAAGGAGGCGTGAGTTTCTGTGACGTCTGACTGGAGGGTGGGGTGGCCAGGCCGTTGGTGGTAGTATGACTTGGCCGAATAGAGAGTCACTGGGGTTCCTGTGCAGTATCAAGCCAGATTGACCACTTCATCCTCATGTGGCCTCTCTAGTTGTCACATTACGCTTTCCCGACCTGTGATAGCTAATCAGGAGAGTGTTAGCTTCAGGCCTTTCACTGCTTAGGTGGTATTGGTGTTTGGTTAAGTTCAACCCAAAGGAAAAAGGGCTGAATTTTAAGAGAATTGGATCCATCCAAACTGTCATAGTCTTTTTTTTTTTAAGATATGGACTTGGTTAAAATACTGTTTTAGCCTCTGTTCCCGAAATACCCCATAGGATATACTGCTCTCACTGAGGTTACCCTGAACTGTGCCATCATCTTCCAGCCACTTTTTGAGTGCATGGCCTCACTGAAACTTTGCTCCAGGTCATGGGCCCTCTAGCATTAAAGAGGAATGGAAAGGGACTAGCCTTAGTGTCCACAGTTTCCTGGGTCGTCCAAGACTTTCCCCATACCGGTAGCACCATCCTGCCTATGCAGTCATGATGTGCTTCACATTGCAGCTCTCTGAACTCTCCTATTGCCCTGCCTGGCCTCCTGTGGCCTGGTGGTTCCCCAGTCTATGTGATCATCCATCTTCCCAGGTGCTTGTCTTCCCAGATGCAAGGAGCAAAGGACCTAGGGTCCTTGGGAACTGTTACAGCCCGTTAGAAATAACAGGAAGCTCAGAACCACTCAGTGTTTGTTTATATGGGAGCCCCCCCCCCATTGTGACCACACACAGGTCATGTCAATATAATTTCAGGAGCCAATGGCCAGCAGCCCTTTCCTCTCATGAATGTAGACACCCCGCCCACTGTGAAAGTGCTGCCAATACACTGGTGATTTCACTAATGCCACTTTCTGAGACACTCAGCAAACAAAATATTTTAATAATTATGAGATAGTTAAGCATCAAAACCAGCTATTACCAACTTATATCTTAGACTTTTGGGGGCTATGAGAAAGTTTTGTTCAAAAGTTATTCTTTATCAGTATCCAGCGTTTGCATTAAACAGTTAGGCCTTTTTTCTTATTAATTTATAAAAAGAAAAAAAAAACTGCTCCAGTTCAGAAGAAAATCAGCATCTGCTTGTCTTAGTCGCAGCATTTTCAGTCCCCGTGTCTATAAAACGTGCTGTCTCTTCGGCTGCTCCTTCAGTTCTGTGGTTTATAGCTGGTGAACCCCCGAGTCCAGATGCTTGATTTTGTTCTCGTATACAGATCTAACTGTTGATGAGTTTTATGTGGAATTCCCATTATAGAAAGTGCCTGTGAGCTGTGATGCCAGAGCCCTTCAACATTTTCTGGCCTTCGTTGCTTGTCTTTCAGGCCTTTTAAAAATGTTACCGAATACGATGGGCAGGATGCCTGTGGCTCCAACAGCTGGAACATGGTGGATGTGGACCTACCTCCCAACAAGGAGGGGGAGCCTGGCATTTTACTGCATGGGCTGAAGCCCTGGACCCAGTATGCCGTCTATGTCAAGGCTGTGACCCTCACCATGGTGGAAAACGACCACATCCGTGGGGCCAAAAGTGAAATCTTGTACATTCGCACCAATGCTTCAGGTACCCACGCACCAGATGAGCCCCACCCACCCCCCGACTTGCCATAAGCTTGCTGTAGTTACACAGGCACAGTATGGCTGTAGGGCTAGCTGTTGTTGCTGCTTGATACAGTGTTCCATTTTTCTCGCTGCTAACACCTTACATTTTCCTGAGCCTTTTTCTAGACTTGGTACCATCTTAATCATGTATCTCTGTTCTATGCCAACAAGGCCGTGTCCTCCTGGGCGGTAGGATGGCTTTTCTTTCTGGATGCCCAGGAGGAAGCCACCTATGGCCATTCTCTTCTGTTTCAATGCAGACTTCTAGGAAGTGGAATGATGCTGACCTCTGCGCCACCTGCCTCTAGTGGCTGGCTGGCTTTCCGTCTTTCTTCTGTAGCCATCAGCATTCTCAGCAGGCAAATGAAGGCCGAAACACTGATGTGCTTAGGGTATTATGATATCCAACTATTCAACTATTGACTGATCCTGCCTCATTTTCTCTTCATGTGCCTCCATACTAGTCCCCCAACTCCAAACCTAGAAATGGTAAAAGCAAACATTTGTGTGAATTTGTATACAAAGACTAGAGCTAGAAAGATAATGCTTCATTGTAAAGAAATGGCCGTCTTAATACATTTGGGTTATTACAACTGAAGTCCCATAGACTGAGTGGCTTACAAAGCAAAGAAACACATTTCTCACCATTCCAGATGTTGGGAGGTCCAAGATCAAAGCATTGGCATTTTGTGTCTGGTGTGAGCCGACTTCCTGGCTCATTGTGATCTATTTGATGTGCTCTCACGTGCTTGAAAGAGCACACACAGGGTCTCTCACCTTTTTGCTAGAATGCCAATTTTGTTGATTAAAACTCTATCCCCATGGCCTAAATCGCTTTACAGAATCCCAGCACCTGAAGGCTAGGGTTTCCCCATAGAGAATTGTGGAGTGACATGCACACAGTCTGCAGCACCAGTAAACATTTTCTGTGACTGTCACAGGGAGTCGTGTGTTAAAGTACTCCACACTAGTACAAAGTGGTGAAATGAGAAAATATTAAAAATAACTTAGAGCTCATGCACCCCTATTTCTCCTACATGCAACCCACTTTAGTGATCTCATAAACAGTCACAGCCATGTCATTGACCCTAAAGGGTTCATAGCAATGAGTTTTCCAAATGGGCTGCTTTGGTAGAATTTCAAGTGCAACCAAATACATTTTTCATCTTAAAATTTGAGAGTAACAATTCCTAGTGAATCATTGCAGCAGACTTGGAAAAAAAAAAAAGCTGGAATTTCTTCTTCTTACAGCATATTCTTAAGAAATCTGATTCTTCTTCCTAAATATTAAAAGCTGTATTTTGGCCCCTGTCCTCATAAGCGCTCGGGGCTCATAGTGACATACTTAGTCCATCCTTTGCCTTTTCATCTGGGAAACCAGTCTTTGAAATATCTAGTAATGAACTGTTTTAGAAATGCCTACTTTGGGAAACCCTTAAGTGGCCAGGCACGAAGTGGTTATGTTTTCTCTGCAAAGGCTAACATTAGTCCTGACCTCCCAACATGCCTTTCCTCAGTGGTTTTCAGAGCCTCCAGCATCTCACATACCCTAAGAGCCCTGTGTTAGTTCAGTTTCTATTGCTGTGGTGTCTGACTGGGAACAACCTGGAGAGGAAAGGATTTGACTTACATAACCAATCACAGTCTGTCGTTAAGGAAGCCGGGACAGGAACTCGAGTAGAGACAGGGACTGTGGAGGGATGCTGCTTACCGGCTTGCTTGCCGAGGCTTGTGCAGCCTGCTTTCTTACAGAACCCAGGACCGCCAGCCCTGGGATGCCACCACCACACTGGGACTACTCCTCATCAGTGGTTAATTAAGAAAGTGTCCTACAGGCCTGTCTATAGGCTGATACTGAGGGTTTTTTTTCATTTGAGGTTCCTTTTCAGGTTGACATAAACTTAGTCAGCACAAGCCATTTTTTCACTTTTCAGATTTTAAAAACAGTTTGGTTAGACCTCGTGCTTAAGTGACATACCATGATCCAATTTCTTTGGAAACTGCCAGAAATGAATGGGGCTGGTTCTGTGTGTGTGTGTGTGTGTGTGTGTGTGTGTGTGTGTGTGTGTGTGTGTTGGAGGTGGGGGAATGCTTTGACTGTGGCATTGATTTTGCTGTGGGAACTCCAGTGAGAACGTGGAGTGGTCCTGGGGTGTTTTCCTTTTTACATAAGTCAATTCTACTTTTAAGCTTGGTCCTTAGTAATAAGTAAGCTTTAAATTACTAAACCCCTTTTGCTGGTAACAGAGGACTTTGCTTAAAATCAAGGCTCATGTGCCTTTCCAGAGTCATGGCCTCGCCGTGCCACACAAGCCTACTTACAGGATCTGTCACCCCATCCCCCTTACCTCTCCATCCCTTTCATACAGGGGCGGGCACACGCTGCCCCAAATACATAATAGCCCTGACTTCCACTTTCCATTTTGGCTCCCTGTCATTTTTATTAGAGTTTCTAATTTCCAATCACAGATGAAATACTAAACAGCCCAAATTGCCATTTGCTAAGACACCCCGGGGAGTGGTAGTTGTCATAAGCGAGTTAACAGGAGGTTTTTACAGTCCACTCTAACCCTAGCTATGATCTCACAGCCTCTTCCGTCCCAGCTCCTTGAGCCGTGTGTGTTTGCACATAGATGATCTGAGAACAAGTTCTCTGAAGAGAAGGATGCCATCCCACTTAGTAATCTTTGACAACAAAACTCAGGCTCACTTCATGCTCTGGTTGACCCATTGCTGTCTTTGTACTCGGGTCCGGCTTGCAGTTCGTTGGCGATGAATCCCTGATAACCTCCACCTCAAATTTTGTTCTGTTCTCTGTAATGTCCTGTGTTCTTCTTTCCAGTTCCCTCCATTCCCCTGGACGTCCTGTCAGCATCAAACTCTTCTTCCCAGCTGATTGTGAAGTGGAACCCCCCAACTCTGCCCAATGGGAACTTGAGTTATTACATTGTGAGGTGGCAGCGGCAGCCACAGGACGGCTACCTGTACCGGCACAACTACTGCTCCAAAGGTGAGCTGGCCCAGCAGCCGGCAGGCGGTGCCACTGGCCTTGCCTGTTGTCTGAGAGTACCCGAACCCTAGTGTTGCTCCTGTCATGTGCGTGCCAGGCTTGTGTCTCTCTCGGCAGCGCGGACCAGCCCCGTTCCCACTCACAGTGCTCACAAGCACGCTGTGCGCGGCTTTCATCCCCACCCTGTTCTCTTCTGTGTAGACAAAATCCCCATCAGAAAGTATGCTGATGGCACCATTGATGTGGAAGAGGTGACAGAGAACCCCAAGACAGAAGTGTGTGGTGGTGAAAAGGGGCCATGCTGTGCTTGTCCTAAAACTGAAGCTGAGAAGCAGGCTGAGAAGGAGGAGGCAGAGTACCGGAAAGTCTTCGAGAATTTCCTTCATAACTCCATCTTCGTGCCCAGGTGAGAGTGCCCTTTCAAAGTGCTACATTTGGTGCGGTTCAGCGAGTCCCGTCACTTTACTCCCTGTGGCACGGTAGGGCACGACACGGAACCCACCCAGAGGGGGAAACAAAAGATGATGTTAGTGTGGCTAGCGGAGATCCTACAGAAAGCTGGCCCTGCAGGAAGGGCCCCGGGGCCTCAGCCGCATCGCCTTTCTCGCGGGGGGATTGGGGGTCTGTCGGGCAGGTGGGGTCATCTTCACCTAGTGGTGGAGGCACTGCTTAAATCACTTGACTGTCCTCAAGGAAACATGTAAAGGGAAAAGCTGAGGTTTGGATCCATCTCCGCCCTCCCCTCTTCTCTCAGTTAACTCCCTCAACCCAGCAGAAAGAAGCAAGTTGGGGCTGTATCAGAGTCAATTTCAAAAGGGATCCAGACTCAGACCACAGCCGTGTGCTTGGTGTGTCCACATGTGCTCGGGTTTCATAACAGGAGTGGAATGCTGGCCCAGGCATTCCCTCCATTCCTGTGTTCGGCCGTCAGTTTCTGCAAAGTGAAAATGCAAATGGAAGGATGGGGAGCAGGGAGATGCCTCGGTGGGTAAAGGCACCTACTCCTAAACCTAAACACCCGAGTTCAGTCTTCAGAACCCACGTGGTAGAAGGGGAGAAGTGACTCCCACAAGTCCTTTGACCTCTACCCTCATGCTGGTGCTGGGAAGATGGGGTCGGGGTGGAGAAGTAAGTATATCTAAATTTTGTTTAAAAGAAAGGAAAAGTTCAGTAGCAGCACTAGGAAAAGTCTAGAAACAGCTCTGTTGCACATAGGTAGATGGATAGATAAAACAAATGCTGGTATAACTATTCAATAAAAACTAGTTGGTGATAAAAGGGCAAGAAATTCTAAGTAATGATACAGCATGCATACGCCCCGAAAACTCCATTAAAAGAGAAACAAAGCCAGACGGTAAAGAGTAAATACTGTGTGATTTTTGTGTGCATGAAATGTATAGAACAGACACATGTGGCAAATTAGAGTTTCCTAGTGGGTGAGAATAGGGTGGAATGGAAAACGGGTTAATAAGTTATTTTAATGCGTAGGAGATTCTGTTTAAGGCAGTGCAGATACTTTGGACATGGTAGAAGTGGTTGTATGCTTTCACTCTAGTCCAGAGGAACTAGTGATGTCTGGGGTGGAAATAGAGGAAATGGCCCCGGACTCTGCTCTTGAGAGGCAGTACACAACCTTGGAGGCTAAAAACTGGTTGGACAACTAGATTCAGACCAGTGAGGTGCCCACCCCGGTCCCCATGGTACCCCAGCTGCATGCGCTTCTCTAGGCTTGTTTCCTTCCCCTGAGCTTCCCCCAAGCCTTTAGTGGCTGTTTATCCTGCTGTTGCTTTGCCTTTTGTGCCTTTCTTGGATTGTATCAACAAATGGACTTTAGGATGACTTCCCTGATATTTGTGAAATGGTCAGAGATAGCTATCTTACTCTGAAGAGTCAATAGAGAAGAAAATAAAGGCCTGTTAGCTCTGAAGGTACCAGTCCTTTTGAGAATAGAACTCCTGGCTTCTCCGTGGCTTTCTTTCCCTCTTCTGCTCTCACAGTTGAAATCGCTAGAGCTTCTAGTGCCCTGTAGCAGGCTATGCACTCTCCCATCTGCCCCACTGGGGACAGCTCCTTTGGTTGGCAGTTTGCTGTGCTGCTGTTGAAGTCAGCTTTTTAAGTCAGGATGCACTGCTGCTATCGTTTTGGCTTTCTTTTCCTTCCTTCCTTCCTTCCTTCCTTCCTTCCTTCCTTCCTTCCTTTCTTTCCTTCTTTCTTTCTTCCTTCCTTCCTTTCTTCCCCCCTTCTTCCCTCCCTCCCTCCCTCCCTTCGTTCCTTCCTTTCTTCCTTTCTTTCTTTCCTTCTTTCTGCAACACTCAGCAAGTAAGAGTTCCTATAACCACAAGAATGGCCAGATCTGGAGTGTCCCGGGGAGGCCAGGCAGGAAGTCTTCCCCTACCTCCACCCTGTACTGGGTGTCAGTCAAATCCAGGATTCTTGTAGGCACTGCCAGGGGTTCAGGTTGTGAGTGAGCTTTATTAGTTCTTTTGTTGTTGATACTTGATGCTTGGTAGTATGCATAGCTCAACAGTTTTAAAGAAAGAAGAGTATGAAGCCCAGCATGTGCTGTGCCCTGATGAAGGCATCCTTTGCACTGTCACATTAGCAGAGCATCATGGCAGAAGTGCGTGTGAGCAGGAGAGAGCATAAGGCAGACAGGAAGTTGGAAACTTAGTTTTGCTTTTACGATAACATCGATTTGGAAGTGGTAAACCCTCTTGAGAACAATGCCGTGTCTCGTGAGGATTTCCTCTGACAGGCCCATTCCCTGAAAGTGTAAGTTTTTCCAAGCTATAGGTTGCTGTGAATGTAGCTGTTGACAAGTCTGGATCACTCTATTTATACCATCCCCAGCCTTCTAATGCTTATATTGCCTCACTCCCTGGCCTTGACTCTGTGTCCACATAACTGTTATACAGTCTGTAAGAGCATAGGGTTTATGAATAAGTAGACTACTCAGTGTGCTTGATGCTATAACCCAGTTTGTTAGGGATGGCCCAAAGCAGGGAATGCTTATCATTTTGCAATAAATCAAATGATCAAGTGCAAGCACCTTCTTATGTGTAGGCGCAAGTTTGTGTTGTGTTGGTTTTAAAAGGGATACAGGAAGTTTATTAGTAATGTTTTGAATGTCTCCCTAGCACCAAAAACAAAATAAAACAAAACAAACAAAAAACCCAGCAACAACAAATGTGATTTCTTGTGTCTTTCCTTTTAGGGAAGTAGGTAGTTTGTTGGTTGGTAGCCTAGTGCCCATTCCTGACTTTTGCGATGGACCCCTGCATGGGCAGTTTATATGCTTGGGTGGGGACTGTCATGTCAACACCCAACAAAGAACTGCAGTTTTGATAGCAGGTCCATCAGCTGAGCAGACTGCGGAGTACACAGTTTGTTCCCTGGCTCTGCATTACTCTTCCAGATGTTGGCCTAGGGAACATCCATAGGCCTGGGGCATGGTTTCCAAGGTGCCTCCCTCTGGATGTGGCTCCTCACTGCTGAGTTCTCCTGTACTGACACTGATGAGCTCCATAGTCTAGGCTCCCTTATTGTCTTGTACTCTTAATATTGTTACCAGACAGGTTGCATCCATTTCATCTGTTCTTCTCATCCCTTGCCCAGTCACAAGCAATGCCAACGATAGCCTCAGTACTCATCTTTCCCACCATTCACCTGCATCTAACCTGAGGGTTGCTTATACCTCAGAGTGGTGCTTGGCTGATGTTATATTTTTATTTTCTCAGTTCTTATAAATGTTAGAAGCCTGATTTGTAAGGTTTCTGAAGGGAGAGGGAGCTCCAGCTATCTGTTGCTGTGGGATATTTGATCACACTGTGAAACCCTAGATTGTGTGATGGAAAAACCTGTTTCTAGTTGTGGTGTAGCTCAGCCCTAGCACATACCGTTAATCCAAAAGCTTTCCATAAATAGGGTTAAATAAAGTCAACAATAGGTCAAGAGGCAGAGCAAGCAGCCAGTTGGCAGGGAGTGAACAAAACATAGAGAGTGAGAGGAAGTCCAGAGGATGGATAGAGAGACACTTAGAAAGCACAAAAGAGGGACAGCGTGGAGAAAGAGAAGGGCCTTTTCCTCCTCGGACCTCAGCTCAGCCAAGGGGGAAGGTCAGTCTCTGCATCTCTGAGCTAGCAGGCTTTCAGTCCAGCATCTGGCTCCTGAGTCTTTATTGGTAAAATCAAATGTTTGGGATTCTGTTTAAAAACAACAAATCTGTTCCTGTTGTTTTTCTGTTGTTTCTCAAGCCAGCATAGGTCAGTGGCAGAGTCTCCACTCCCCTCACAAGCAGGATCTTGGGAGGCCACAGGTACCCACTGCTAAGGAGGCAGCAATGCCAGGCTTAATGAACATCCAAGGCTGTGGTGCATAGTAGGGACAGGGAGTATCTATCAGTAAGTGCTCTGTTGCTCAGGAAAAGCCAAGGGTTTTAGGTACTTGCCAGGGCACCTTCATTTCAGAGAAGATCAAAGAAGCCATTACTATATGCCTTTGGGTCCCTTCTTATGTGTCTGCGGCCTAAGCTACCTAACCTTTCCCCTTATCAGTCTTATCAGGCTTATCAGGCTGGTTAGTTTGTCCTATTTAATTCTCAGTCTGTCCTATTTAATTCTTAGCCTGGCTAAGAGTGGCTGATGCATTGTTTCCTAGTACCATTGATGGGTGTGTGTGTGTGTGTGTGTGTGTGTGTGTGTGTGTGTGTGTGTGTTTCTCTCTGAGGGTGCTACAGAGAATGCAAGATAGGTCATGAAGGAGGAAATCCCCTTGTTATTTGTTGGTTCTTATCCAAGGAGCCTGAATAGTGTCTTTTATTTCAAGGTTAGGATTTTCCTTTTCTTGTTATTTCCACCCTGGTGGCAGAAAAGACATAAAGAAAGCCGAAGAACTTACCAGCTGACCTTCTCTTCTTTTCAGACCTGAAAGGAGGCGGAGAGATGTCATGCAGGTGGCCAACACCACCATGTCTAGCCGAAGCAGGAACACCACCATGGCTGACACCTACAACATGACAGACCCAGAAGAGTTCGAGACAGAATACCCTTTCTTCGAGAGCAGGGTGGATAACAAGGAGAGAACTGTCATTTCCAACCTCCGGCCTTTCACTTTGTACCGCATCGACATCCACAGCTGCAACCATGAGGCCGAGAAGCTGGGCTGCAGTGCCTCCAACTTTGTCTTTGCAAGAACCATGCCGGCAGGTATGGCAGGTCGCCCCACAGCCTAGGGAGAAAGGCCGACAGACCTTAGGTTCAGTCCCACAACTGTGTGAGCGCTGGCACACAGCCTTGCCTGTCAGGTGCCCAAGGAGCAGAGAACATGCTCCCAGGGCCAGCGCCCATTTCAGGCTCACCGTAGCACGTCTTCACAAGCCTCCGTCAAGGCTTCCACTCCTTGGCATGGTTCGCTCTGAGCACTCACCCGTCCCTGTGCCCTTCTGTGCAAAGTTGAGTGGGTTAGCTTTCCAGCACCGTCACGAAACACCTGAGATGATCATCGTACCGAGAGGAAAGGTTTATTTCGGGCTTGATATTTGGGAGTTTCAGGCAACAGGCACTTGCCTCATTGCTTTTGCAGTGAAACAGCACAGTGTCAGCAGTAGTTGGTAAAGGAAACCTATTTCCCCCATTGGCAGCTGTGGAGAAAAAGAGAGGGGAGAGTCTCCTTCAATGCAGCTTTCCAGTGGCCTGACTTCTTTCAGTGAGGCCCATCACCCAAAGAGTCTGCCTCCTCCCAGTAGTGCCATGGGCTAGAGACTGAGGACATAAGGCCTTCTTAGTCCACCTCAGCCTTAGGAGAGATACTCCAGGGCCCAAGTAAAGCAGCTGCCTTGATTCAAAGGAAGCAGTGTCCCCTTGCTCAAAGGGAGCAGCCCATGGGCCTGCTTCTCTAGCAGACACTGCCCAGCACCCAGACAGCCATTCATTCCAAGCTGGGTGAGCTGCAACTTCTCATTTCTGAAGGAGATGCCAAGCAGAGGGAAAAACATAGTGTGATGGGAACTGGGGCAGAAGGTGCTTCTGGGATTGCCTCTGGCACTCACATGAGCTCCTGTGCCTCAGTTTCCCCAGCCTCCTAGAAGAGATAGAAAGCAGCTTACCTCCAAGCCAGGGCCTCTCTCTGAACAGCTTTGGTTCAGCACCTTGGTTTCAGAAGTGAGGCCGGCAGCAGCTGAAAACGACGATGGTGGAAACAGCTTGCCTCAGAAGCCAGCGTTGTAGCTGGCCCGTTGGGGTCCCATGTAGGAGCTGCAGTTGCTGTAAGGAGAGGCTGCAGAGTCAGTGCCACAGCTGGAGGCTCAGCACACTGAAGCTCCCTGCCCTCCTCCAGGGCTGCTGCGTGTGAAGCTTTTTTGTTGTTGGTTTTTTTGGTTGGTTGGTTGGTTGGTTGTTTTTGTTTTGTTTTGTTGTGAGGAAAATGGAGCTGGAGAAAGTTACATAGGTTGTCAGGACTGTTTGCTTGTACTCGGTCACAGGGTCGGAAGGGAGGTGCTGTCTTGAGATGGCAGGCAGGTCCAACCCCCGATCCTCCACCTTGTGCCAGCAGCTGTCTCAGGAGGACTCCTCCTACAAGGTCCCTGTTGAGAGTCCTGAATAAACAAGGATTAGGGGAGAGTCACCCTCCTGTTAGCCCACCACATGTCATCCTCTCTGGAGACCTAAACCCAGTTTGGCCACTTGCTTACATTGTTATGCAGAAGGAGCCGATGACATTCCTGGACCAGTGACCTGGGAGCCAAGACCTGAAAATTCCATCTTCTTAAAGTGGCCCGAACCTGAGAACCCCAACGGCTTGATTCTGATGTACGAAATAAAATATGGGGCGCAAGTGGAGGTAAGACTGGGACGGTGGCCCGCAGCTGCATGGGTTTCTGCCGGCGCTGAGAGCACATGCTGTTGCATGCCAGTGGTCTGCTGGCCAGCTGAGCAGACAGCACAGAGGTGGCCAGTCAGCGAGATCAGGGGCTTCCCAGCACTGCCATGCTTTGCTCACTGGTGACTAGGGTGCAAGGAGCAGGCCGTACCTTCACCTACAGTGTCACCGTAGATAGGCCTCATGCCACAGACTAGATACATCTTGGTAACTTTTCATTCCTCTTGAGTCCTGTCTGCTCAATTACAGTTTCCTGTGGTGCCACCCAAAGATCACCTTTTTATAGACGTAATTGCTTCTTTCATATTGGTGATGACCTGAACAGTTAGTTGTTGGGCAGCTGGAGTTACCAGCAGGCGTCCGATCCTGCCTGTAGGAAATGTAACACTTACATTTCATTTCCATAGGATCAGCGGGAATGTGTGTCCAGACAGGAGTACAGGAAGTACGGAGGGGCCAAGCTTAACCGGCTAAACCCTGGGAACTACACAGCCCGGATTCAGGCTACCTCCCTCTCTGGGAATGGGTCATGGACAGATCCCGTGTTCTTCTATGTCCCAGCCAAAAGTAAGTCTTACTGAGGGAAATGGCTGGTAAAACTAAAAGCTGGTGGGCCAGGATTCAGAAGCCCTGGGCTTCAGAGGTTCTCTGGTTTTCTGTTAGAATAAAGCTGGCTGGGTTGACGAGGTGGCTTGTTAGGAAAAGCACCTGCTTAAGGATCTAAGTTCAGATTCTTCACATCAAAACTAGGGCCAGTAGTGTGCTTCTGTACCCTCTGTGTTCAGAGGAGTGGCAGTAAAAGTCTCACAGATTGCTGTCTAGCCCATGGTGGGGCTCTGGGTTCAGTGAGAGACCTTGTCTCGAAAAATGAGATGGCAAACCAAAAAGGAAGACACTTGACATTTACCCCTGTGTGCCACCACCATCACCCCTCTTCACCACCCCACACCAGAAACACACATACTCACCCACAGACACACAGGAGCTAGGCAGCTTTCCCACAGGGTCGCACTAAGGAAGCTGTGTTATCTGACATCTCAGCCTGGGAAGGTGCTGATCCTTAGCTCACGTGACAAACTAGAAGAGGGTCATACACCTGTGGAGAGCCAGAAAATGCCTTTGCTTTTACCGTGGCTCACGTGTGGGGGCATTTTGCAAAGCATTTAGTTAAACATTCCATCTCCTGCCTGGTCAGCGAGGCTGGCTGGGGCTCAGATCCAAGGCTCAGAATCATGAGGCTAAAGAAACCCAAAGGATCATCTGGTTGGTCTCTCTGCTCTAAGGTTGGACTCTTCCAGGACAGCATCCAGACAGAGGCATTCTTCTTTCCGCATCTGTCCAGTGGTTTTAAAAAAAAAAAAAAAAAAAAAAAAGATGAACTTTCCATCTACCAATATGCAATGAAAGATACTGTACTCACCATTTTGCACAGAGACTGGTGGATAATGTTACAAGTTTCACTGAAACCACTGAGAAGATAGAATTCTTAGGCTGTTCTGTATGATAGTTTCAGATTTAAAACTAAATATTATGAAATGTTTAAATGCAAGGGGTGCTTACTTGTTTGACTGTGAAATTTCTAGTCTTTTGGTGAAATTTTATATGTAGTGAATGTTTATAGGTCTTATGAAAAACCAAGTTTTTTTTTAGATTATATCATGTTTATGTAATTTATAAACAAATATATAATAAGATCGAATATGAATTCCTTTTGCACCCCACCAAAATATCAGCTTGGTCTAGAGTCTTGGCTCTGGTGAACAGTTGTTTGCTAGTGTCTGTGCCCCTACGGGTCTCCTCTGGGTTCTTGATTCAAACAAGGTCTCTCCAGATCCGGCAATCCCCACCCTGAGTAGTTATCTGGAAGAAATGAAGTGAGTTGTGCAGAACAGAAGTCTGCACTTCCTTGTTTATTACATACAGCGCTGGTCACAATAAACCAAACAACGGTAATAGCATATGAGTAGGTGAAAAATGAGGCATGTGTGTGTAGCAGAGTCCTCACCTACTAGCAGAAGGTACAGAAAGATAAGTACCGCATGACCTCACTTACATGTGAAATAAATCCAAAAGGAAGAACTCTATAAGAGTCCCATGATTCCCCGGAGAACTTATGGGGAATCTTCCATTTAGATGGAAGGAATACATTCAAGAGATAAATTGTATAACATACTAACTGTAGCTAATAAGGCATTCTTGTACATTGCTAAAAAGGTGTTATCACCACAAAAAAAATGGCAACAATGTGAGTTAATGCTTCTGTCGACTAGGTTAACGTATGCATGCTTTAAAATAATGTCATACATGGTAAATATATATGTATAATACATAATTTTATGTCAGTTAAAACTCTTGACAGTCCAGCCAAAAATCCGCATAGTGACAGCAGAAGGACAGAGGCGAATGGAATTGTAAACATGTGTGTGTGATGCTGCTGTGTCCAGAATTGAAGTGTTAGGAATAATGACATGGGGCATTCTGTGAGTTATAATCTGGATTTTCTCATTTATTCCAGATAGCTTAGCTTATATGGTAACTCTTCGTTGTGATGTCACAATAGCTCTCCCTGTGAGGAAACACGAGATAGTTTGAGGGAGGGACCACTATTTTGGCTCACAGTTTGAGGATGTAGTCCAGCATCAGTTGGCTCTATTACTCCTGGACTGTGCTGAGACAAAAACACCACAAGCAGGGAGTATATGGTGGAACAGAGCTGTTCACCTCCAAAAGAGAGAAAGCGGCCAGGTCTCAGATTCTCTCAAAGGACGCCTGTCTTCCAAGGACCTAACCTTCTCCCTCTAGGTCCCACCTTGTAAGGTGGCCATTACTTCCCAGTAGTTGCACAGGCTGATGACCAAGCCCTAAACATCCGAGCCTGTGGGGGTCATCTGCCGTCTAACTCTGGGCTGCCACACCAACACTGGTACCCCATTGTTTCTGCAGCTCTCTCCTGGCTCAGTCATAGTTCCCCCAACCCTTCCCCACCCTCTGCTTGTTCCGAGGGTAGAGCCTAGGTCTAGAAATTTCATGGCGTTTCTCTGAAGTAGCAGTCTTGGTTTCTGAAACTAAGTGAACCTGGCTTTTCTTAGGAGAGGACATGTTTGTAGCTGCCTTTGCTGTTCTGTGTTTGAAATGTCAAGACCGGGATGTCTACGGGGGATCTTAAGAGGCCCTCTGAAGGGGTTTCTCCACTGGGATGGAAGCTGCACGAGAGCTCTCTCTGCTTCTGGGAAGTTTTCCTGGTTTCCGACAAGACTGTTCTGGTGCCGTTCAGTGTGGTTTCCTTGTGTTTAATCCTCCGAGGAGGACGCTCTTCAAGTGCTGCACCACCTGCTGTTTCTAAGGGACTCTGCCTGCTTGCATTCCATTACGTTCCTCTTTAGACTTCTCCCCCTCCAGATCACATATTCTCGGGTCTTTCAGCCCTTTCTTGAAGACCAATTGCATAGACAGTTTCCTAGCAGTTTTGTTCTTCTGGATGTGTTCCAGTTTCTCTGTGTCCCTGTTTAAATGTGAAACTCAAAAAGAACACAGCACAGCCTGACCGGTGGTATCAGTAATAGAAAACCACGAACTCTCTTAGGGGAAAAGAAGAGCTGCGAGCTTTTCACTGGCAGAGATACCTTTTAGTACTTTTAGGAACTGGAACCTCATTCATTTTGAAAGATACTTGATAAAGAAATAAATTTAACTTGAAAAATGTGAATTCACTTTTGTAATATGTCAAGAATAAGAAAAGGTTTTGGAGCTGTACCAAGCATTGGTGAGTGACTTCTGGTCCGTGAACACGTCTCCAGTGAGTTCCCAGCTCCTTTCCGGTAGACATTTCCATTTTTCGTTTATGGGTGTTGTTGCTCAATGTGGATTCGTGGGCTTTTGTGCCACGGCACACGTGGAGAGGGTCAGAGCACAACTCTGAAGAGTTGGTTCTCGGGTTCCAGGGATTAAACTCAGGTTGCCACGGTGACGCAGCAAGAGCCTTTGCCCACAAAGCCATCCCATTGTATAGACGTGTCTACTTGGGCGTCCAGTAGTTACTATGGACTTGTTATAAGCCTGAAATCCAGAGTGCTGCCATTGAAATGCCTCTATCCTTTGTAATTCCGTATCTGCATCCCATTGGTCACGGGGCTCGCGGCTCTCTTCCTTTTCTCCAGATACTCATTTTTGTTTGTTTATTTGTTTTTCCATTTTGACTGGAGTCTCGAAGATTCTTTCTGGTCTCTATCTGGAATCCAACTTCCCAGTTCTTGTATTGGGGCTGTTATGAGCAGGAGCTGCAGGAAAGCCAGGCTCTCACTTTGGAACTTGACTTGCCAGTTACCCTTGCAGCCCCTGGGAAAGTTAGGTCATCTCTCTGATCTTGCTTATATAAAAGGATTTCTTCCTGAGGTCTAAATTGAGCAGTACATAGCATGCCATGGGAGGATGGCACTTTCCCTTAACTCTTCCCAGACCTGGGAGTGCTCAGGGCCTCTCGGTCTGTCCTCATAGACACACGTCTCCGCAGTACATGAATCTGAGCAGTTTACTTCCAGCCTTGAAAGAGTTCACTAATGCTTTTTTTATTTATTTATTTAGTTTTAATACTAGTTTTTGAGAATTTCTAACTATGTATTACCTCACCTCTTTCTCTCCCACAACTCCTCCCATGTCCCCCCTCAAATTCATAACTACTTCTTTAATTATTGTTTATATACAGCATGTGAACACATGCACACACAAATATATACATACACATGTATATGTATACACACCCTCACAGCCCTGCCAAGTCCTTTTAGTGTTATGTGTATGTATATGGTTATGTATGAATGTATGTATATGGGATTGGATAACCTATCAGGGAGCTGTTAGGCCTGCAAAGACTGATTCTCCTTCTCCCAACAGCCATTAATTGCCTGTAGCTTTTCATCTCGCAGTGGGGCCTTGTTTTATTTTCCCCAACCCTGTAAGCATATCAACTGGTGCCATTATGCAAGTTTAGGTAACCATCTTGTTGAGATTTCATGTACGCAAGTGTCATAGATAGAGGGTACCATCTCTCAGCAGACACCCTGCTGCTCTGGCTCTTAGAATCTCACCGCCTACTTGTCTGCAGTGTTTCATGAGCCTTCGTTGTGGGGGTTGTGATGGAGATCTGGCAATTGGAAATGAGTACCCCACAGTCTGTTCTCTGCATGTTGACCAGGTGGGGTTTTCTCTAATCCTCTCCATCTGCTGTATAAAGAAGCTTCTCTGGGGACGACTGGGAGCTGGGCTTATCTGTGGGGATAAGCATGTGTGTTTAAAATGCAGTTAAAAGTGGGCTGGTTTAGGAAAGTGCTGGCGTAGTATGCTCTTCTCATCAGATACAGATAATAGGCTGGGTAGACAGTATCAGGCGAGAATTTCCTCCTATGGTGCAGCCTTAAGTCTAGTTAGACAGCTGTTGGTTGCCCCAAGGTATAAGTGCCACTATTGCATGCTCAGGAATATCTTGATGTTCTAGTCATTGTTGTGGTCCGTAGGCATTACTCCTGGGCCACTGACTCCTTTTAATCTGCAGAATGGAATGAACCACTTAGCTTGAGCCAGACTCCCTCATTGGCTGACTTTTCATTCAGTGCCATCTGCAAGACATCCCTCTGCATGGGAAGCTATTTCCCTGGGGGAAAGTGTACCTTTCTCAAGACTCTGCCTAAAGGACTTTTCTCGAGGGGCGCCCCTCGTCTCCGCACCTCCTCTTTTCTTTATGCATTTCCTGCCCCGTGCGCATTCACGCTACTCCACCTGAACACATAAAGAGTTCTGTATCTGGTAGAATTTTGAGAGGTGCAGACCTGAACCCCGTCACGTGGTGTCTGCATCAAGCTCTGTGACAAGCCCTACAGTCTCAGACTTCAGTTTCCTTCACATATTTGTAGAAAATTCAGAGCAACCTTGGCAAGAAGTGTGACTCCAGTATGTGGGTGCCGGGGGCGGTGAGTAAGCTGTCCACGGAACTTTCTTAAAGATCAGCATAGCATGAGCAGTTAGTATGTGTAAGCATCTGTTCATTTAACTTCAGCAAATGTATGCACTTCCCGTGAGCCTACATACAAAAATTATTTGCCTCCAGGCCCATCATTTGAGCTATATTCAGAAAATGCAGTACTTTAAAGGAGTATATACTTCAATCTGTATTCATTTACCTTTTTTTTTTTTTTTTTTTCCCAAATGGTTCAGCTTATTTGCTGGGCTAGTCCTGACACTGCCTTGACGATTCCTACTGTGTGGTGAGGTTACAAGTTAAGGCTTTTTCCAAGATGGTTTTAACGTATCTTCAACCATGGATAAAAATGACAGCATAAGACAATTATTCACCTCAGGGCATCTTCCTGTTTCTTCCTTGTTTCTGCAGCGACGTATGAGAATTTCATGCATCTGATCATTGCTCTGCCAGTCGCCATCCTGCTGATCGTGGGGGGCCTGGTAATCATGCTGTATGTCTTCCATAGAAAGAGGTGAGTTTCTGTGCCACAAGATGGTAGTTAAATCAAGCTAGTTGATGATTTGAACTTGAATGAAGAGCTTCTCCAAACATGCCAGTTTAGCCCTCCCCTGGACTGAGACTTGTTTCCAGTTAAGCAAAGAAACACATGTGTTTTTAAAAGCTCAAATCTGAGGCTACAGCAGAATCTGAAAGACTTTTCTTCAGGTATCTGCTGGCCCCACCAGGGCCTGAGTCAGGAGTACAGACAGACAAGCGTACCATTAGCAGGGAGCATGCTTTTGCTCCCTCTCTCAAGATAATTCATGAAACAGGAAAAAAAGGAAGGAAGGAAAGGAATTTACAGAAATGTATAGAGATGGTGTTTGTTGACCTGAATTTTGTCTTTTTTGACAGAAATAACAACAGGTTGGGCAATGGAGTGTTGTATGCCTCTGTGAACCCTGAGTATTTCAGCGCAGCTGATGGTAAGGGTCCTGGCCAAGGTGGGGGAATATGGTGCTGTTAATTAGAGAAAAGCTTTGCATAATTCTGAAGTACCTTTGTCCTGTGATATGCCTTGAATAGCATTTCATTTTGTCTTTTAATAACATTTTTAATGCTCAATGACGTTGTCAGAAGTTCTGGGACTCTCAAAAGCCGGGCTCTAGAGATGCAAATGGCCAAAGTCGGTACACTGCATTACTTGAAATGTCGCTCCAGAATGAAAGAATTGTTCTAGTTACCATTGTCTATTTAGGGATTGCTGCAGCCGCCAGGCAGTCCTGAGTGGACTTCATCTAGGGGTCAGCTTCCAGCTGTTCCCTGGCCTCGCTACAACTGCCTACTATATTATAACTTTATGTGATCTTGGAATCCCTCTGCTATCCTGTCCTGATTAGGGCCATACAACCTATGCCTCCATTTACGTTCCCTTTGGCAGTAACTAATGAAAGTCATTTAATTAAATGGCTTAGAAGTTCTGACTTGGAACCAGGGTTGTACCTAGTAGTTATTTCTTCTTTTGTCCGTTATACTGTCCCTTTTTTGTTTTGTTTTGTTTTTACCTAGTGATTATGTTTAGCTTGAGACATTTGAAGTTTGTTGGGGAGGGTCCCTGTAATGCTGTCCCTAAGTTGTAGGACTTTCCAAAAAGAAAAAAAAAAAATCCCATTTCCTCGCTAAGCTTACCCTATAGCATTTCTCATGCCTATCTAGGTGCTGGCAAGGAAAGACTCTCTGAGGACTTGTTCAGGCTCCCCTAGCTGAGCAGTAAGAAGTCAGGACAAAGGGTCATCCCAGCCTCCTGAATCCTCACGGCCATGATGTTTGGAAGGACTGTTTAGTCAGGGAAGCTGGCCACAGGGGGGGCTGGATCGGGTCTGTGCATTGCTGGAGTATGTTCAGGATAAATGACCTCTCGCTGTAGAAGTACAAGTAGATGTGCAGAAGATAAGAAATAAAGAGTCAGGATTATTCTAACTGATTAACCCGCTGAAATGCAAGAGCAGAGGAACGCTTCCTCAGTTAAAAGCACTTTACAAATACGCATGGTTGTAAGGTTTCTTTAATCATTTCTAACTGAATTATATTTATAGTGAAGCCAATCAAAAACAGCCTCTTCTGAATTTGAATCAGGTGCAGAATAATGATGTTATTTCGCTTTACAAAAGGTCTCGCAGAGTTATTTTTTAAAGAGCCATGCATGCATGTGTTTGCGCCTGTAAAGCATAAAAGGCACTCTCAAAGGGGGCGCACCCCGCTTAGAAGCATAGCTACTTATGGAGAAGATCTTTCTCCTTTAAAACGAACAGAACAGGTTTGGATATGTAGCTTAGTGATAGAACATTTGCCTAAAGTGTTCCAGAACCTGGGCTCTGCCCCCACACCACCAAAAACAAACAAGAAAGCAAACAAGCTAAATCAGGAAAGTAAATGTGCCTTATTTATACAAAGAACTTTTTTTTTTTTTTTTTTTTTTTTGAGGCAGAGCCTTACTGTAAAGCCCTACTATATTATACAGGCTAGCGTATATATAACTGCTAAAGTGATCCTCACACTCTACCTCAGTCTCCTAAGCAGCCAGAACCATGCAGCCATGCTGTCCAGGTCAATAATTGCTTTTGTAAAAGAGAAAAATAGGGACCAGAGAAATAGTCGTTATCCTCCTCCTCCTTCTTCTCTTTCTTCCTCCTTGCAACTTCCTCCTCCTTCTTCTTTCTTCTTCTTTCTTCTTCTTCAAAACAAAGCAAAAACAAACTTGTCAACACCCAGGCCAACAGGTGAGAAAACTGTCACCTCATCTGAACTTGCTTTAGTTGGCCTTTCGACAAGTACCACCACACAAGCCTTTTTCCTCAAAGAGCTACAAAGCGACATTGCCGCTCAAAGGTGCTTAAAAACTTCTTTCTCCCAGAGTTAATCTGCATGTCGCTGTTGTTAAGACAGCACTGAGAATCCCCTACAGGAAAGTGCTGATAACACTGCGCATTTATGACGGGCTCTGGCTGCTGGAGCTGAGGGAAGCTGGCTTGAGTCAGCAGCTGGATTGAATTTAGAAAAAGGCTTGAGGGCATTAACTTCAGGAACCTCCCAAGGAATGGATGTGATTGGCTTTAACTCCATGTTCTGTGGCAAGCCACATAGTTAATTCTCATTAAAAGCTAGCCTGGATCCTTAGAGATAAAAAATGGAGACAGTGACCCCCGTACTTACTGAGAGAGACTATAAAGACCTTGTCTTCTATTCTCTCCTAAGCAAGCACAGCCTCTACAGGGTCACAAGCTGTCTGAGGCCTATAGAAGACAAAATCCTATTTGGGAAATTACTAGCCCCATATGTGCCATGAAGTAAAAAAAAATGTGCACGGGAGCCAAATGCAGTGGTGCATACCTATAATCCAAGTGCTAGGGAGACTGAACCAGAAAAAAATAAACTCAAGGCCAGCCTGGATTATGTAGCAAGTTCAAGGCAAGTATGAACAATATAGAAAAATCCTGTCACAAAATCAGTCAATAGGGATAGATGGATGGATGGATGGATGGATAGATGGATGGATGGATGGATGGCTTAGTTGGTGTTCTATTGCTGTGAAGAGACACCATGACCACAGCAACTCCTATAAAGGAGAGCATGTAATTGGGTCTGGCTCACAGTTTTCAGAGGTTTAGCCCATTACTGTCATGGCGGGAAGCATGGTGGCACACAGGCAGACATGGTGCTGGAGAGTAGCTGAGGTTCTACGTCTGGATCAGGCAGCAGGCAGAGAGCAAGTCACTGGGCTTGGCTTGAGCATTTGAAACCCCAAAGCCCATCCCTAGTTATACAAGGCCACACCTCCTAATCCTTGTCAAGTAGCTCTACTTCCTAATGACCAAGCATTCAAATATGTGAGCCTGTGGGGGCTGCTCCTGTTCAAACCACCACAATATGTAGGTTCCATTCTTCAAAATATAAGGATCCCAACCCCAAATTTAAAATAAACATCCTTCCCTTAAGGCATCACTTAGAGGTAAGTGCTTGTGCCATGAGGGTGATTGAGTACTGTGATAGCCTACCAATGGTCTCTTGCCTTCCGCTGCAGCTCTGCATCTAAAAGCAGAAAATCAAACACAGCCACAAGGCCCCTCCCAGGCAGTGTCTGCTGGCCTTTCTCCTGTAGACAGGGCTGTCAGTAGCTATGTTAGATTATAGTTCTAATGGAGCGAATGTTCTTTTTACAGATCTGACATACTAATTTAATATTATTTCAGTTCTTACTGTACCCACTGAAGTTGTGGGATGAAGCCTTTCTTTGGTTTTTCTTACTTGTTCCCCTTCTTTTTTTCTCTCTTTCTCTTCATCCTTCTTTTCTATAACTATTCACTTATTGTTGTCAAACCAGATCAAACATTACCAAAAATGGAAGCTGGAGAAGGAATTCTGTTCAGGTTCCTAAGGTTAGACCGTGCAGGCCAAATCCCTGGGGTCACCACCGAGTCCCTTCAGTCTCAGGGGTCACTTGCCTTACTCGGTGTACTAGTAAGGAGATCCTGGGCCTTGTGCATGAGAAGACAGTGTTTTGCCCCTGTGCCGTAGCCCCTAGCCTCTGGGTTTGGTTTTGTTTCTTTTGTTAGGTTTTAAAACTTATGCATTCTGGGGCCAGAGAGGTGGCTCAGCAGTTGAAAGCACTGACTGCTTTTCCAGAAGACCCTGTTCTGATTCCCAGCACCCACAGTGGCAGCTCCCAACCACCTGTGTCTCCAGTTTCCCGGGATCTAATGCAGCCCTCTGTCCTTCACAGGCACTATATGCATAGTGCACAAGCATTCGTGCAGGCAAAACACCCATCCATAAAACTGATTGTTCTAAAACACCATGCGTTCCAGTAAGTCACATCACTTGAAAAACAAAGCAGCGCTGGGATTAAACTGCCTTTTACAGCCTGCAGGACACCTTAAATCATGTTGCATTTTTGCTGTAGATTTCATCACCTCCCACCCTGCTCTTTTTCTTTGACCAACGTATGACTTCTTCTCTTTCCCCTCAGATGGAAAAGGCAGGCACAGTCCTCATCATCATTAGTTCTCGGTTCTTTTATGTGAAAGGAGCAGCATGCTCGCTTAAACTTGATCCAACCTCTTTGCAGCTTCCAGAGTTAAACAGCTGAAGGAGGAATGCTAGAAGGCAAGGCTTGCGTATACCCGCTGTGCTCTCCTCCATGGCCCCCTCTTGCTTCTCCTTTTCAGTCATCTCTCTTGAACGGTTAAGGAATTTTCTCTTGAGTCTGTGCCTTTAGTTTTTACTTGCTGAGTTTCTCCATTTCAGCCATACTGGGTTTGTGAGGCACGGCTGTGGAAGGGGTGGAGTGAGGTGTGTGGACCAAGGATCGATCAGCACAGACACATCCCCTTGCTTTTTTGAAACATGATCTCACTCTGTAGTCCAGGCTGTCCTCAGAGGAACACACCCCATCTCTAGCCTCCCTGCCGTGCGTGATGGGAGGGGATTTATAAGCATGTGCTGCCACACGTGGCTAACAGCCATGGGGATTTTTTTTGTTTTCTGTTTTGTTAATTTAGTAGCCATGTTTTTAAGTGTAAAAGAGCTGATGAAATATGTCTTAGTTACATTTTTCATTTAACCTAATACATCCAACAGTCATTTTTAATGTAAAAGTAATCTCTTTAAACTTTGATTTTTAACCAAATCTCTGGAATACAAGGCTGGAGAAATGGCCCAGTGGTTGAGAGCACTTACTGATCTTCTGGAGAACTCTAGTTCAGTCAATACCCCTGTGAGGAGTCCTACAACTACCTGTAACTATAGATCCAGAGAAGCCAACACTGTCTTTCGGATTTCCCAGGCATCCAAACACACACACACAGAGACAGAGACAGAGAGATTTTCACATGTACACATGGATTTTAAAAATCTAAAACTCTTTTAAAAGTTACCTTTTTCACTTGTTTTAAACAAGCCTTTGAAATATATTGTATGTTTTACATACAGCACCTTTCAGTTGGAGCAGCTATATTCAAGTGCTCAGCAACCCTACAGTGGGGCTAGATGCCCTGTTAGCTGGCACACAGGCCAAGAGTCCATGCAGAGGCAGCTTCTCATATCTAGGTTTATCCAAGAAGGAGGAGATTAGCTCTTCTTACACACACATACACACACACACACACACACCCCACTGGTCTTTTCCCTACCTTCATTCCCGGCTACTAATCTCTCTTTCTGACATACATTGTAACCCCTTGATGAGGATGAACAAAAAATCCTACATTCTCTGTCTCTTAGGGTTAGTTTGCTTTTTTTTTTTTTTTTTTTTTAATTTGTTTGGGGTTTTGCCAAGGAAAGAAGAAGGAAACGCTGTTGTCTTTCCTGTCTTAGGTGTCTTGGTTTCCTTCCTCAAAGTGTCATGGACTCCTCAGAGACTGAGGGCCTATGCTTGACTGTATTTGTGCCTTGATACTCCTTTCATGGACTTTAGGGAACAGCATCTTATATTCTCTGGTCTGTCTAAGGACTGTTTCCATGCCTGTCTCAATCCTGTCTCTTACTAGTGTACGTGCCTGATGAGTGGGAGGTAGCTCGAGAGAAGATCACCATGAACCGGGAGCTTGGACAAGGGTCCTTTGGGATGGTCTATGAAGGAGTGGCCAAGGGCGTGGTCAAGGATGAACCTGAAACCAGAGTAGCCATCAAGACAGTGAACGAGGCTGCAAGTATGCGGGAAAGAATAGAGTTTCTCAACGAGGCCTCAGTGATGAAGGAGTTCAACTGTCACCACGTGGTAAGAGAGTACCCCAGAAGCCAAGATCAGACCTACAGACAGAAAGCATCTCTAGGGCCACCCTCTGTGTCCTTAGCCATTTGGTGCCTTGCCCTCTTCCCAGTGGATGACTTTCCCATTGCATTCCTGTTAGCCACAGACACATGAGGTAAAGGTCTCACCCTCTCACCAGAATTCTGCTCCTGGCCACAGGTCCCAGCACCACAGTTTCAAGGGGTATAGAGCATCATGTGGCATGCCCTCTGCCTCTGAGTCCTTCTCTTCTTGAATCCTTCAGGTCCGGTTACTGGGCGTGGTGTCCCAAGGCCAGCCTACCCTGGTCATCATGGAACTAATGACACGTGGCGATCTCAAAAGTTATCTCCGGTCTCTAAGGCCAGAAGTGGAGGTCAGTTTTGATTCTCACCATGCTATCTTTCCTGTTCCACTTCCTTCAAGAGCTCCCTTGTAGGGAACATGTCCTTAAATCGCATTGCTTTTCAGCCTTGAGTTTCTTGCTGCATGCTTTGGTAAAGAATTGTCAAATTGTAGGCAGACTGGAATCTTGGGGAGATCTTCTCTGTCTTTGGATCCCACCCAGTCTATCTCAAGCATCTCTGTGTTCTTGTTTCTGCATTCCCTCTACCCATGCCTGCATCTTACAACAACCCCCACAAGCCCTAGGACATATCATGGTCAGCCCTTCCCACAGCCTTCCCATTCACCTGGGCCGGCCTCCCCTACTGATCTTCCAGTACACTTGACTGTCTGCCAAGCATGCATTATCTCTTTTTGTGGTCTCCAGGGCCATGTTTGTGCTTGGAATCTCTTTCAGTACATGCTTTGTAAAGGTCAGCATTTAGGCTGGCAGGGGCCTTGACCTTGGCCCTGGAATGTTGCCAGAGTGAATCCCCAACCAGTCTGTACACAGGACAGTTGTCTCCCAAGGAGCCCATTACACACACACACACACACGCACGCACGCACGCACGCACGCACGCATATAGACATAGCACATATGAGCACACTTCCCTTATCCTGATAGCACAGGTTGCTCTTCACTTGCCCGAACACTGCTTTCAAGACTTCACAAACTCTGCTTATTTTCAGGCTGGATAATAAGCCAGAGCCCTGCTTGAACTTTTAAATGATAGTCATCTTAGCTGCATGATTCTGCGTAGTCTAGTGACATTTTCAAATTGTAGACCTGAGAAGATCCTATGTAGTTTTTTATTAGTCACTGTGGAGTCTCCCCGCCCCCTCTGTTGTGTTAGCCCACCGCCAGCTTTTTTTGCATATGTAAACTGATAGACATGTTGAGAAATATCACCAGGACCAGCTGCCTTTTATGGGGCTGCCTCAGTGTTTCTGATGTCCTCACTTTGACCCTGATTTTGTTACCTGTGAGTAAACAGCTTGTCTGTCTGCATTCTATAAGGGAAAACCTCTCTCTTCTCATCCCCTTTCTGTTTTTGTTCCCGTTCTTTGTGTAAGCTTTTGTTTTCTTTTCCTCTACAACTTAATCATCTCCCAAGTGGCGGTTCCTTCATTTTAGTTCTGAGTACCTGTTCACAAATGTCCTTGTTTATTTTTAGCATGTGCTTTAGCATGGGGTTTGAGGAGAACCACAAGGCTAAGTATGAGTTGGTGGCAGAGCCACAAAGCTGCCTGTTTCTCCCAGCATCAGTCCCAGGTTCACAGTAGAGCCTTTTCCTGTCCCACTAATACCCAGTCTACAGAAGGAGGGCTTGCTCAGATGGGTGACAGGACAGTGGGTCCTTTAAGGCAGAGATCAGTGTTTAACTGCTTCAATTCATGCACAGAATAAAACCCATAGCTTGTGGTCTCAGGGCTGTTTCTGCCATTGGTTACCTCCAATCCTCAGGCAACTGTAGAGACCTAGTTTCCTAATGTCTAAGAGACAGATAAAGGGCTGTTGAAATGGCTTAGCAGATATGAGCATTGGCTGCTCTTACAGAGAACCGTGGTTGGATTCCCGGGACACACGTCGCAGCCTACCACTGTCCACATCTACAGTTCTTCCGGCCTCCGTGGGCACCAGTTGTGCAAGTAGTGCACCAACATGCATGCAGGCAGAGCACCTATAGACATAAAATAAAACTTTAATTGAAAAATTTACATAGGTTGAACTACTAAAGTCCCTTTCAGAAGTAAAGCTTACCTTTGAATTCATCAGATCTAAATTTTGTCTTTCTAAAACTCCTGTCAGAATAAAAAACATATTTACATATATATATACTAGCTTCGGTATACAGACCCTAGCTTAGAATAGAGACCCCAGCTTCGCTGTCTCTCCCTCATTGCAGTTTGCTTATTTATTTCGGTAAATGCATGGATGTGTGCTTGTCTTAAGGGACTCTAACACGACTAAAGATTTCTACTCTGTTGAGATGAAGGAAAGAACGACCACATAATATCATGAACTGACAAAGTGTCGGCCCTTTTCTGCATATAATTAAGTCCCTTTTGTTGATTGTTTCTCACGTGATGAGTGACAACTTCCGGTTGAACACTTACACACCATTCATATTCCAATAGGTGGCATGAGCCTGAATACTTGCCACCTGCACAGCTCCTACTTGGCCGTGCATATTTAAAACCCTAAAGATACTAAGAGACAGTGTGAAAAGGGGAAGCTCCAGAAATGAATGATCAGGTTTCCTCCCGGTGATGTCACTTCCCCTGGAGAACAAGAATCAAAATAAAAATGATTAATAAATAAATGTGCTCAACTAAGTCTGTCACTCCCAGACATAGTGGGGGCTGTTACCTGTTACCTACATCCTGGCATCTGGTGAGAATTTGGCAGCCTTGGGCAAAAGCTAAAATTCTCTTGCGTGTTCATCGTGGTCAGAGTGCTTGGACCTGTGTAAAATAATGTAGAATAGCCCAGATAGTATGATCTCAAAGCCTTGCAATGCTCTTCCTGGGACCCTCAAAATAAGTTAGGAAGGTGATGTGTGGGACCAGGAAAGCGAGAAGGCCTCGTACTGTTGCATGAGATGCTTGGCAGTTAGGGAAAACAAGGCAGGACTTACTGTACTGGTACCAACACACAAGCTTGTTAGTGTCCAAACTGTGGGCTCATGATTGGTTTTGCACATGGGATTGGGATGACAGGGAGCCTTGGGAATTTTTTACACTTGTGTGTGTGTAGTGTGTATGCTGTATATACAGCTCCTTGAGGGAGCTGGTTTTCTTCTTTCACTGTACCTGTCTTAGGAATTGAACATAGATGTTCCTTGGTCTTGGCAGCAGGAGCCTTTATCTGCTAAGCCATTCTTACTGGGTCCTTGAGCATATATTTTATCTTACTTTGTCAAAATGAATTTATCACTTCTTCGGTTAATTCTTTTCAATGCCAAAGGCAGTGTCTTGCCCTCCTCAGCAAACAGGATATTTGTCCATGTTGCTGGTCACTGACCTTAGGCTCTTCAAGGTGAACTCCCTCTGAACTTCAGTTGTCCTCAGTGCCCATTGAAAACAGTAATCCAAAATGAAAGCATTCGTCTTCATATCTTTGTACCTTAGAAGAAGGGGACGAAGATAAATAAGGCCTGGAAGCTTACATGGGAAGTCAAACATGTGGTTATCCATTTAGAAAGTGTGTTTGTTCTGTGTATAAGTGTGCTGTTCTTAAACTTTATGATTATGGAAGTCAAAGGAACATGTAAACTACTCAGAACCTAAGTAACTGAGCATCCTTAATACCTAAACTTGCTGCTTCACTTAAAATAGTTTTGTCCTGCTCCAAATAGAAAATACTGGACAGGAGAGATGGATCACTGGTTAAAGTTTTGCCCCGCAAGCATAATGATCAGAGTTCTGGTCCTCAGAAACCATGTAAGTGCTAGGTGATAGAGCACCTATAATTCCAGCCTTGGAAGGATTAGATGAGATGCCCAGAGTAAGCTGTGTTGACCATCTTTGGTTTTGGTTGGGAGACCCAAATCAATGGATGGGAGATCCATCAGTGAGTAGATTGAAGAGCAAGGGCAAAAGTACATGATACCAGGGCACAGCAATGCTATGTTCCTTCTGAGCAGGTCCTGACTTCTGCGTGCAACCTGTGGTGTTCAGATTGAATAAACATGGCTTTGCAACCCCTAGATTAAACCTGCAGGTAGGGGAGGAAAAGTCTCAGATGCTCATATTTTTGTTTTGTTTTGTTTTGTTTTGTTTTGTTTTTAATCTGCAGCAGAATAATCTAGTCCTAATTCCTCCGAGTTTAAGCAAGATGATCCAGATGGCTGGAGAAATTGCAGATGGCATGGCCTACCTCAATGCCAACAAGTTTGTCCACAGAGACCTTGCTGCTCGGAACTGCATGGTAGCTGAAGATTTCACAGTCAAAATTGGAGGTGTGTCCTTTGCTTTCCAGACTGGAGCAGAAACTAAAGTCATGGACGCTTTAGGAACTAGTCTGCCCCTGGGGAGGTTTTCAGTATGCCCCAGGGGCACAGTGGCTTGTCTTTGAGTGCAAAGATGTTTGTAGTCAGTATGGTTGTCTGTTCCTGGCTGTGATCCTGAGAGCACCTTAACATGGCAGGGGCTATGGTTTCCTGGTAGAATGTCAGTTACAGAAATAATCAGGACAGCTTGCTTCCTCAAGTGATCTTGGCTTAAGGATGAAAGTCATCATCCAGTCCCCCATTCAGGTATCTTAGGTTACAAAAAAACATTGTCCCTAGATAGGCCCACGAGGTTCCTGGGAAGCCAAGTGCCCCTGTAGGGAAGCCCCTGCACATCGCAATGGTGGTGATGAGGTAGGCGTGTCCATCTGCAGGTAGATCACTGCTTACTGGATTTCACACCTAGGTTCGGTTGGCTCAGAGTTCTTCCTCCTCTCCTGCTACTAGGTTTTGAAACCAAGGCCTTTGGTATGCTAGTTAATCTCTCCACCACTTGTAGCTCCAAACTCCGGACCTCAGCTGCTCCACCTACATCTTAGACCCCTTATCGCTACCAACACATTGTGCTGGACTACGTTTCTGGTCATTGGCTAGAAACCCTCCCCAGCCTCTCAGTCTTATATTGGCTTTGTCTTTTATCTGTCTTCTACTTTGACAAGGTTGCTCAGGAAACCAACCTGAATTTACCAGGCCTTCTCTCCTCCCTACTGTGATAGGACAGCAGTTCAGAACCATGCCAAGAAAAAAAGGGCAGCAAATGTAGCAAAAAGCTGTCCATCACTAACTAACCTTTGGCCACCTCCTGAACATGTGTTCTGGAGATGTTTTGCTTGCCTAAACCCTAGCAGTAATTTTTGAACGAGCCCTTTTGGCCTCTTGGTAAGCAGTGAGTATCTTCTCTAGAGAGGTAGGGCTGCTGTGTCATTTTGACTTGACGGCGGAAGTTAGGTGTGTTGGCATGCGGCTGTGTTACAAAGCAGATGTCAGTCTCTGGAGTTACCAAAGAGTCCCCCAGCACGCCTGTCCTTGGGCTCGCACGCTCCCATTTGGAGCCCTGGGAGCCCAGCGTGGTGGGCAGCCCTCAAGAGGACAGCTTGTCCCAGAGTTTCTAGATACGAGCTGTTCCTTTTACGAACCTTTGGGATCCTTCCTGCCTCCCATCCCTCACTTAGGCGTGGGGACCAGATTTTGCTCATCAGAGAAAACCACCATGTACCTGAGTGGCCTGGGGCAGTGCCATCCATCCTGGTGGCATGTTTCCCCACCACTGAAATGTGAGTGCTGATAGGACAGGGACCGAGGTGCTTACCCGGCAAGCCTGTGCCCGTGTCCTCATCTTGCCCTCCCATGCACTCTTCCCAGCACAGGCAGAAACTCAGTAAGGCTGCTTTTGTCCCGCTTTGCATTACAGTTGGAAACATGCTTTTTTGTGCTTCTTGCCATTTTAAATCCAAATCAGTAAGGATTATATTTTTCTGTTTAACCATGTGGCGTATTTATGAGGATATTTTCTATTATAATTATGATTTTTCTTTGCAGAATTAAATTTTCGTGCCTGTTTATGGAAGGGGGTGTGTGCTATTTTTCTTTTGCATTTAGGAAGAGAGATTGTTTTCTAGAATCCCCCTTCTATGCAAGTCAAAGCAGATCCCCTCATTTGCATGCCACTGGATTAGCTCAGAGATGATTTTTGAGCACTTCCTTTTTCCTCTTCCTTCGGGTGGGTTCCTCGGTGTCCCCCAGTGCCCCATCTTAGGGTTACATACCCTGAGTCAGTTCACCGGGGGCAGCCAGTAGCTCGCACATGGTGTAAGTTGTGCTGGTTAATGTCCAGGGCTAACATTGCAAGCAGCCTCGTTCTCCATGGAATTTGTTTTGCCTTTGTGGCCTCACCTTTTTGTGGCACCACTTAGAGAGGGGGCCATTTTTAAGGTAGAGCAGCTCTTTTCTCCTAGGAAGGAAAATGGAAGAGTTTATGTGAGAAAAGGATGCTGTGATTGAGTGGGAAATCAAAATTTGATGAAGACACAATAATGTGAGATTATAAAGCAAGCCAACCATCAACCATAATTATGTGACACCTTCAGGAGACTCAGAAAATGGGAGAAATTTTCAAAAATGAGTGGGAGTATTGTGTTGGGAAAGGGTGTTAGGTAATAGCTCCAGGAGACTGGTAAAGAGCATCTTAACTGCTCTCTGTGTACTTTTATCTTCATGAATTGTTACCCCAAATATGTTTTCTCCCCTATTAGGTGGTAAAAGGCCTTTTCCTTGGCAGTAGAGCCATGCTACCAAGTAAATGAGATCCACTTCCTCCTCTGTATTTGATCAGCCTTAAAAACTGTGTCATTCATCCTTGATCTGTGTAGTGTATATTTCCTTGGTAAATCATTGGTACTCAGGAATTTGTAAACTGCCTCTCACTTTAAATGTTAAGGGAGTTAACTTCTTAAGGGAGCAGATTATAAATTATTAAGACCACAGATGCCCTGTATTTGCCTGTGAAGTGACTGATTGTGTCTTACTTAATATTTCTGCCCTATAAAGTTACAAGCTCCAATACTGAGTCTTCTCAGAGTGGAGCAGGAGCACGTCTCACCTTTAATGTAGGGAAAGGACAAGGTCCCCATGCTGGGGCAGCCACAACACCTTTGCTGCTGCCCCAAGACTTGATCTAGCTAAGTAACTGTACCTTTTTTTCTGCACCCTCCAGATTTCGGTATGACACGAGACATCTACGAGACAGACTACTACCGGAAAGGAGGGAAGGGCTTGCTGCCTGTGCGCTGGATGTCTCCCGAGTCTCTCAAGGATGGAGTCTTCACTACCCATTCTGATGTCTGGTAGGAGAGTTTCCCTGCATGGCCAGCAAGGACCTTCCAGATACTGGTTCAGGCTCTTGGGCTGTTCTCCTCCTGGTCTCTGTTCATTGTCTCCTGAGTTTAGCATTTAGTGCCCCATGGCCCTTTGTCTTTAAGTTGTTCCTTTGTGGAGTCCATTAGAGCTAAAAGGTATTTGTAAGACTCCAAAGAGTATGTAAACTATCCTTTTCTTCCCTTTTTAGCTAATATTAATTATGTTTCTAAGGAGTAGGGAAATGCCAGAAGTCTGGGCCTTCACTCACACTTCTGTCTGTTTCTCCTCTGCCTGTATCCTCTCTTCTTTTCCTCACTTTCAATACCATTAGTACTATGTATATGACCTTACCTCACCTTATGGTACCTTCAGCTTGAAGGCAGTGCTTTATTTAAACCCAAAACTCAAAGAGTCTTGGTTGTGATTTTCTGTTGGTCCTGTCTGATGTCACACACACACACACACACCATGAACCTCCACTGTTGCTGACCCAAAGCATCTTCCTTAGTAATAGAAGTGTCTTGTGGTGGAAGCACACTGACCAAGGGCTGCAACGGCTTCTCTGTAGTACTGTTTACTGCAGTTCCTTGGAAACAACGTGCAGAGGTCATCGGGTTCCAAAATACAACTGGAGTTCTTGGCAGGAGAGCCCTGGCACGTCCCCCCTCCTCCTCGAATGTCAGCAAGTGTCTTGGCTTTCCTCTTGGGAGATCCTGTTGCTGTTGTGTTACAGAAACGGTAGTTGTTTACTCCAACTGCAGATGACCACACAGAGAAACCATCCCAGTAGTGACTGACATCATTTTTTTAGCCTCGTGAACCTTTCCCGGTCAGAAGCCTTGGATCTTATTTGGAAGACAGGTGCAAATTGGAAATAGCATTTGACTATGACCCAGCACAGCCTGGTTGTTTCCTGATAAGGATGAGGTCTGTTCTGCAGTTAGCCCATCTGAGGGTACCTCTTTTCTGTCAAGTCTGTTTAGATGAGGTCACAGGAGAAGGCACACCTAGGGCCACACTTCCATCTGTGTATTCGGAGCTTCATGCTTATGGAAGCTTTGAGGTCAGCTTGCAGGATAGGAATACAGAGTCAGTGTGGGGAAATAAAACTGGAGTCTTACACAGATTCATTCTACCCCAATACAGAGTAGCAGCTGTTACTACCAGCCGTGGCAAGGGGCTCACGAGGTGCTCCCTGCCAATTTCCTCCACTTTGACTACATAGATGTTATGAACCAACCAAAAAAAAAATGTCTGTATAAAGAGGAAAGGCATTCAGAATTCATTCTGCCAAATGCTAAGGCATCGATAATGCTTTGGGCTTTTTTTTTTTTTTTTTTTTTTTTTTTTTTCTCAACCCAACTTTTAAGCATACAGCTGGGGACAGCAAGGACACTGGAATGTATAAACTGTTTCTTAACTCTAACTGAAGCTGTGCTTCTTGGAAGAATGGCAGTCATTTTAGAATGAATTCACAGTCATAAGACAGTTGCTCCTAAGTAATATAAATCCAAAAAGAAATCCAAAGCATTTTCCTTGACTTTGTGGGAGACGTTAGGAGCATGGCGTTGGGAGGCACCCTCAGGTCAGGCAAAGCCCTGAATTCCATCTTCTATGGAGATGTTCCAAGGACTGTCCCCTCCCTCACAAGGGCAGGCCGGCCCTCGTCTCTAGAGACCTTGGTTCTTTCTGGTTATGTGTTCTGTCTTCCTAGCCTCCATATGAGCAGACTGCTGGTGTGGGGCAGGATATTGGTGGCAGGGAGTTCAGGAGGAGAACAGGGCGCCTGAGAGAGTTAAGCTGGAGGCTGCATGCTGAGTCTGTAAAGAGTCGGTAACCAGTCTGATCTCCGGATAGGACAGTCAGAGCTTGGGGCCAGAATTCTTACCGAATGCCTGGAGGCCTGTGGTGCACCAGGGAAAGCATGAGAGACAAGGGGAGTTGGCCTGGAAGGGAACTTCGTCAAGACCAGTTGACGAAAATAGAAAAACCACATACATCATTGCTTGTCTCGGGCCATATTTCAGACACGAGGGTGGGCACTGCAACCTCCAAAGAGAGCCTCTGATGTGGCCACGCAAGCTCTGGAGGGAAGACGCCATGACTGAAGCTGACAGGAAGTGTATTTCTCTGAGCCCAGATCTTTCAGAACCATGATTTCACTGCAGAGCATGGCTCTTTTTTTTTTTTTTTTTTTTTTTGGTCTTTCGTACAATTTGAAGACTCTATCTTAGTCATTGCCAGTTCAAAGAGACCTTGGGTCTGATTGCCGAGGTTCTATTTCTGTCTAACATTGCTTAGTATCCGTTTGTACAAAACCCTTTTGTTCATAGAAGGAAGCTGAAGCAGCGAACCAAACATTATGATTCACTCAGAAGCTGCCTGCTTCAAGCTCAGGCCAGGCTCCTCAGAGTGCTGAGTGGAAAATGTCTGCCTCAGGCTCTTTTGTGGGGCTCAGCCCCACTAGTGTTCCATCCAAAGCCTCGTGTTGGCTTACCATGGACAGCCTAACTTATTCCATTCATACGACCCGAGTGTGAGAGCAGAGAGGCCAGGCGGAACTTGGCAAAAGCAGGGATTCTCCCTGAGAAGCTGTGTTTACACCACAAGTGACAGTGTAGCCGTTACCTGTCTGAAGTTGCTGCCTGTGTGGATCTGCTTTAGTCTCATCTTCCGGCTGACAGGCAAAACTGCACGCATGGTCGGGTTCCTCACCGCTCGGCCTGCTGAGTTCATACCTCGGCCAGCCTTCAGACCAAAGAACTCTGTTACTCTAACACACGCCATGGGCCAGTACGTCCCACCCCACTTCCCCACGTGACACAGCACCGCCCTAGCCAGTGGCTCCTGAGTTCTGTATGGGACAGGGATTTTTATCTTCCTTAGCCCAAGTCATGATCCCATAGAACTTGTGGACATCCCAAGACCCGGCTCCCAATCCCACACCAGTCAGATCAGAACTGCTCTGGGAAATCCTGTTTTAAAACCTCCGAGCAGAATCCCCTCTGTAGCACTGTGGAGGGAACCAGCCGCATAGAAATTTCCAAACTGGTATGAAAAGAGTCCCCGAAGGAGATAGTTAAGACACTTAGCCTGTCCCAAGTCAGCAGCCAGGCAGGGACCTGGTCTTCTGCATTCTGTGCTGAACTAAAGCCAGTTTGGCTGGGAGAGGGCCCTGAATGTGTGTGCTGTGGATCAGGCTCTCGAAACTGTGAGGACTGTTAGAAGCCCCTAACCTCAGCTGCCTCAGCCCTGCACCCTGCGCCATAGTGGCTCTAGAGGGAGCATTAGCAGTGACATGGAAGGACAGATGTCCCACACTTAGCCAGATAGCTGGCTTGACAACCACAAAGTGCTGTCACCACCTTGAGGACACTTTTTTCAGTACTCAGGAGTGGCACACGCTCCTTCCCATCCTTTTCTGAGCTACTCACGTTCCGTTCCTCCCGCAGGTCCTTTGGGGTCGTCCTCTGGGAGATTGCCACGCTGGCTGAGCAGCCCTACCAGGGCTTGTCCAATGAGCAAGTTCTACGTTTTGTCATGGAGGGCGGTCTTCTGGACAAGCCGGACAACTGCCCCGACATGCTGTACGTATTCCCTGAGCCACTCGGGATCAGTACCTCCTCCAGAGCCATTCCTTCTGTTGCCTGTGGGTACGGGAGAGGATTAGGAGAGGCTTCTCCATCCAGACTGGTGGAGATGAGCTTGTTGGATCTGTGACTTTGTGCAGTACCTCTCCCCCATCCTGTGTTCCTTAGTCCCCCGGTGCTGACTGGCACTTTGAGCCATGGTGTCTCAGCATGCCGCCACCTCCCTTTCTCTGTGACATACAGGTCAGTAGCAAGCCTGACTCATCTTTCCTGTGCAAAATTTAAATTTATTTTTTTAAGGCAATTCTGCAACGGTTACTAGTGTTGGGCCATATTTAAGAGCTCTCCCAAGCCATTGGCAGGCCTGACAGGTCTGTGCAGCAGGCTCACACAGAGCTTTGCAGTGGAGAGTCGCCCTCTTGCACTAATACAGTAAACCTCACGTAGCCCCAACACAGGCTTGCAAACCGTCTGTTGTCAGCTTTATGCTGTGAGTCTGGTGGCCAGGAAGCCAGGTTGAGCTCACCCCTCTTCAGACACACTCCTAGGCACACCCTCTTAGGGTGCGGGTGGAAAGGTCGCCTTGCTCCACCTCTAGTAAAATTGCAATCTGCAACACTTCGTTGAAAGTCATGATGTGATGGAGGTATACCCGTGGTGCCGAGTGTACCTCAGTGCTTGGTCAGTGTGACTTCAAGAAACTCCCAAGATGCTCAGCTTGTGTCGGCTTCCAGTTTGGGTTCCATTGCTTTTGTGAAGAGGCAGCTGCTACCATGTGTGTCGGAGCCGATTGTTCTCACCATAGCTAGAAAGTGAAAAAGAGCCCTTAAAGCAGCAACTCTCAACCTGTGGGCCTCGACCCCTTACCCTTTCACCGTGGTTGCCTAAGACCATGGGAAAACATAGATATCTATGTCACAGTTCATAGCAGCAGCAACATCACAGTCATGAAGTAGCAACGAAAATTCTTTTATGGTTGCAGGGTCACCACAACATGAGGAACTATAGTAAAGGGTCGAGGCCTTAGGAAGGTTGAAAGACCCTCGCATTAAAGAGATGCAGTCCTGATATAATGTTCTTGAAGGCAACCTCCTAGGCTCCACCTTTCAAAGGTTCCCCAGTGTTGCCAAGCTGGGGCAAAACTTTTACTTGGTAGGGCATCAAGCATCCATATTTTGTTTGTACCCTCTTGAATGGAGGCCTTGCTTTGTTGTCTCACGCTGGTGGCTCAGTGGGTGGGGAGAATGGCCCTTCCTGGAATGAGGCTCCAAGGGGATAAGAAGGTATTCTGATTGGCTCATCGGGCACAGAGAGCAGTGGACTAGTTTTCTGATATGTACACCTTAAGGCGGTGCTCAGCTGGCTTTCTGCATCTCAGGGGTAAACTTCAAAGTAGGTTCCCATTGATACGTCAAGACCAATATAGGAGTTTTCTAGAAACTCTTTTCAAAACACATTCAGCCTCACTTGTGAAAGAATCGCAGGGGGATTGTCAAGATTCCTGTACATCTATACAAAAAGCTGCTCAGATCCGCCTACCCTCCTGCCTACTCTGTCAACGCAGCACTCACTGGCTTGGCACCTCGGATGGTGAGGTGATGCACAGATGGAGGCTGTGTGTGTGGGCAGTGGGCAGAACTTGACAGAGGTGCCAGTGACCAGGGGTAAGATCTTGTGAAGTTGAAGTCCAGGTGTGGGCTAGCTAGTCCTATGTGGACTCCATCAGTTTCTGAAGGAACCTAGGAGCGTCGTGGTGAGGTGACATACTAGCTTGAGATCTTTGGGAGATTTCTGGTGAGCTCTGAGGCAAGGCTTCAGGAAGATGAAGACTCCTGTGCATGGGGTGGGGGTTGGGAGGTCAAATTTACTTCAGGGCGGTAGGAACAGTGATGCGCCTATACAGCATGTGAGGCCATGGCTTGTCTGACCACCTCTCCATAGACTGGGGGGATTTCTCCAATAGGCTGGAGAGTATTTGTGGTGCTGTAAACCATACACCCCCTCGCCATTTCTACCACTCAACTCTGCAACAGTGGTATAAAGCAGATGCAGAAAACAGCAATTGTGGAGCCTTTGAATCTGTACGTAGGGCAAAGTTTAAGGGTTGGAGTATGAAATGGCTGCCTCTAAATTTGCATAAGGATGAACCACAGCAAGCATAGATTTGGATACTAGAATCAGTGGTGTGTTTCACAAGCTGAAAGACAGTTCAGAAGAACAGGTGTGAGTTTTGTTCCTGTGGTTTAGGGCGAGTCACAGGAGAGGTATTGTTTTTGTTCTTTCTTTCATGGTGGGGCAGACATTTGTCTCAGAAACTCATGGGACCTCCTGAAGTTGATCCATTTCCAGCTGACTGGATTTTTTGGTATGAATTTAATAGGCTTGGGAAGCGGCCACCTGCCATGGGAAAGGCAGTGGACTTCCTGTTCCCAGCGTAGAGTGAGGAGGAAGTTTATACACAGAGGCTGCTCTTGGATGTGAAATGATTGATTCAGGAGGCATTTCTGCTTTGCCATTCAGAACCCCCTTGGCACACTTGTCTCCTTTCTAAGAAAAGAACATAGTGAAGGGAGACAAGCTGGCTACAGGAGGGAGTGTGGTGTCCCGATTCAGAGATGCTCATGAGTGGAAGATGTGTTCTGGGAAAGGATTCTTTTGTTGCAGTGAAAGAACACCCTTGGGAGTAGTCTGAAACCTATTGGGTCTCACATGTAGAGGAAGGGCTTCCATTATGTGGTTCTGAGACAGGAACAGCCCTCCCCGGCCATGCTGTAGCTTCATTGTACCTGCACATGACCCAGGTTGCTTCAAGAGTAGCTAACTCTCCAGCCTTGGGTATCACAAAGTGTTTTAGCTTTAGAGGGAAGGCTGTCATCAAACCCCAGAGTATCCAGGTCTGAGTATAGGTGCCGTGACTCAGTTTGAATTAAGCTAGCAAATGCTATGAGGCTGGATCAGGAAAACCCATCATTACCATCAGTGCCTTGGACATAAATTTGGCCGTGAGGTCAAAGGCCAGTCCCAGAGTTCATGGAAGCTGGAGACCCTGAAACAGGTCCCAGCCCTAAGAATGGGATGATGACTTGAACCCACCACAGAAACTCAGGTGCAGAACCATTTGTTCCAATAATACCTCCACAGCTCTCATGCCAAGTCTTTAGGACGCAGGATTCAGGAAGGAACTTGAAGGCTTTATAATCCCAGCAACACCAACTCAGATGTCACTGAGACACATTCAGGTGAATCTGACTGCTTTTGCATTTTCCCTTTCTTAGATCCAAGCCTCCAGGATGCTGGGAATCTCGGGCTGGTTCTGTAGAGATAATGATCCTATTGCTTGAATAGGATCCATAGAGGCAGATGACAGTGTCTGCGTGGTGATCCCTGGCATGAACTGTGCATCAACAGCTGGACTGTATAGCTACCCCTTTCCAGGTCCCAGCTGAAAAGTAGCCCCTAAAACAGCCTTAGCTGCTGGGGAATTCCAGAAGGGGAGCCAGTAAGCTCTGTAGGACCTTACGGAAGTCTGATCTCTGATAGGAGTCACCACTGGCCGGAACAGTACCGACACTCAGCAGCGGGGATTCTGTAGTTGTGAGCTGTAGAGCACTTCTCAGCTCACCAATGCCTCCTATAGACGACAGCCTGTCCAGCTCACAACATGGAGTGTGCTTGGGGGCTCAGGAGGGGGATGGAAATAGCAGTATGCGTATACCCCTAGGTTAGAGCTCACTCCCAGGGAAGAGCTGGGTGTATACCCTCAAATAGGGACATATACTGCAAAGCACAGCTCCAGCCCACCAGAGCGGTGTGGTGGCTTTAAAAATGTGCTCTTTAAAAGAAGCGTTTTATCAGCTTATTAATCCCAGAGTCTACTGGAGAGTTTTCTTTGTGGAAAGAGTAGAAAAACAAGGTCTTAAATCGCACAGAGCAAAAAAGACTTCCTTTTATGGGCAGTACTGGAAGGGCTGACTCTGGAATGATTTAAAAGAGGCATCACATGGCTTGTTTGTGCTGATGTCACCACATCACTGCCCTGCTGGTGGCATCTCCTCGGCCCCCACCCCTACCCCCACCCCGGGCCACAGGGCATGGAGCCAGACACATGTCATGTTCTTGCCCCTAGTTGCACTTTTCTATTCAGTCCTGTCAGCCAGAGAGGAAATTGCCACCCAGCCACAGCGATGAGTTCCTTAACGTTTACATCCCATTCTGATTAATTTGGGGGGAAACGACGGGGACACGGGAAAACAGGCTGCTTTGCCACCTAACCAGAATAGGAGGGTAAATTACCTGGCTGCTGTCGGTGCAAACCAAACCCTCTCATGAGCTCTGCCTATGGATGGCCGAGAGAGAGAGAGAGAGAGAGAGAGAGAGAGAGAGAGAGAGAGAGAGAGAGAGAGAGAAAGAGAGAAAGAGAGAGCTAGCTGTGTCCTCCTGGGACCGTGGTTACTCTTATGCAGATAACTAAAGTATAGCTATATTGCTTGACAGAGAGCCTCACTCATGCTCCTACTCACTAGCGGTGTGACTTTAGACAAATTACTAAATATTTTGGTTGATACTTTTTTCCTTATGTATGAAATGAGGATGTGTAATAACTGTTCTATTCAAGAGACATCCCTGGCTCCCGAGGACTAACATGGCCTCCGTGCCCAGAGCTCTTACTGCATGCCTGCAACCTGGCATGTACCACCAGCTTCTCTTGGCACCACTGAAAACAACTAGTTGGCCTTGTCTTTGTCCAGTTGTTTTCCTCTGTCGAAGGCATTGGCCACTTTATGAGGTTTCTTTCACTACTCCCTCCAGAAGGATAGACAGTGAATATTGGAAGGTTGCATTTGGTGGATCGTAGGTAAAACATCTGTCAAGCCAGGAATTTAAAAACAGCAGAACAGAATTTCCTGGAGGAGCAGAGGTAGAAGGCACTTTGGTCTCCTACTCCTGTGACTGAGGGATGCTGGATGGCCTCTTCTTGGCATCATGACCACCCTGTACTTGCTTTCTGCCTGTCCTGTCCATATGTCAGAGCCTGGGTGCAGTACTCTGCACAGCTTGAGTACCAGAACCCTGACTTGACTAGGGCAACAAGGGAATGTAAAAAGAACAAGCACATGGATCTAGAAAAGCTGGGTTTGGGTAGCGTGGACTCTGGACACTCAGCGTGTTTATTGTATATAGTTGAACAGGGAGGCAGAGCTATCGCGTGCAGATAAACAAGGAGGTAGGGTTATTATATACAACTGAATAAGGAGGCAAGAACCAGTTCCAGTCTCTGCAAGGAAGCAGTCTTCAGGCTGGAGAAAGTGAGAGTTAAAATGTTCTGCACACACTGTCAGCATTTGCACTCAGACCTCAGGAAGGCTCTATAATCTCTGAGCATCACTGGGGAAGACTTTGCCAGCCCCATGGGACTGGAGCATTGGGGTCCTTGACATGGCTCTGCACATGTCAGCAACACACACTCACTCAGGCCTTCACCTGCTCAGAGCTTCCTTCACTGGCCAGGGTGGTAGCTGTAGGAGCAGCCTTCCTCTTCTCTTCTGTCGTGTGTGGCTGCCGACCCAGGTGACTTGGGAGCTTTTTCAGAGGTTTGTGACTTGTGGGAATGCCAGAGGTGCAGCATGGGCTTTCTGGGCTTTCTACCCTGTTCCTACCTTCCCCTTGCTTGTAGAAGAAACTTAGGCCAAGGGCTTCCCACTGGCTTGCTGGTTGTCTGACTTGAGGTTTCTATTAGGACATTGCTTCCAGTCTTAGGGGCAGGGCTCAGCCTTCGGGGGACATGCAGTGAAGAAGGTGCTGGTTTGAGATAGCAAGCTGGGGAGGTGTTCTCCTTCTGCCTGGCACCCCTGCCGCCTCCTTCCTCAGGTCCACTGCCAGGGGCATCCTAGTGCCCGAAAGGAGCTTAGAAACACCCTCGGTAGGGTGCAGAGAACAGTGGCCATTGGGAAAGCTGTGATTGTGATTAGTGGAAAATAGAGGTTTCCTGCTTCTGATTCATGCATGACTTGGAAGTGGTGCTTCAGACAGAAATTAGGTTGCTTAATCTCTTAGCATCACTACCATTAATATGACTTTGTCATAGTGGACTCTGTGAACCAAGACTTAAGTAAGTTTGGGCTTGGCACTGTGCCAGGCCTGGGTTCTGAGCAAGATGCATAGCAAGATGCCATATCTTGGGCTTCTCGGACCTCAGCAGGAGGCCTCTTTGCAGTTCAGCCCCTTTCATTCTCCCCCATAGGTTTGAACTTATGCGCATGTGCTGGCAGTACAACCCCAAGATGCGGCCCTCGTTCCTGGAGATCATCGGCAGCATCAAGGATGAGATGGAGCCCAGCTTTCAGGAGGTCTCCTTCTACTACAGCGAGGAGAACAAGCCTCCCGAGCCGGAGGAGCTGGAGCTAGAGCTGGAGCCGGAGAACATGGAGAGTGTGCCGCTGGACCCTTCAGCCTCCTCATCCTCCCTGCCTCTGCCTGAAAGACACTCAGGACACAAGGCCGAGAACGGCCCGGGCCCCGGAGTCCTGGTTCTCCGAGCCAGTTTCGATGAAAGACAGCCTTACGCTCACATGAATGGGGGGCGCGCCAACGAGAGGGCCTTGCCTCTGCCCCAGTCTTCGACCTGCTGATCCTCAGACGCTGCTGAAGCGTGTGCAAACAGTAACGTGTGCGCCCACAAGTGGGCGGGGGGAGCGCAGGTTGTAACAATCTATTCACAAGCCTCCTGTACCTCAGTGGATCTTCAGAACTGCCATTGCTGCCCGCGGGAGACGGCTTCTCTGCAGTAAACACACTTGGGCCCTTCCTGTTCTCAATATGCAAGCAGCTTTTTATTTCCCTACCCAAACCCTTAACTGACATGGGCCTCTGCAGACCTTAATGACAACACTTAATAGCAACAGGACACTCAAGAATTGAGTTTCCTCACTCTCTGCCTTTCTCTCTCTTCTGCCTTCCCTCTCTCTCCTCTCCTTTTCCACTTCCACTCTCTCCTTTCTCTTTTCTTCTGCTTCACAATTGAAAAATATTTCCGAAAGCCCAGCTGGGAAGCCTTTTTTTTCTTTCTTTCTTTCTTTCTTTCTTTCTTTTTTAAATCAGATTGACTTAATGGCTGTCCCTGGGGCTCTTCATCAGCCCATACATACTGACCTGACACCTTGGGTTTTTACAAAAAAAAAAAAAAAAAGGAAAAAAATGCACACACTGAGATGGAAATTTTTTTTAACTGTATCTTTAACCTTTTTAGGGTCATCCAAAATTTTAAAAGGGCCATTGTTAATCCATGGTTATCATTTTCATGCTGCCAATTTTTGCCAAAATCCTGTTTTGTTTTGTTTTTTCTTGTGCACACTCCCTGCGCTGATTTCCTTTTGTCCAGAGGCGTGGGATGAAACACGGCATCTTGTTGATAATATCACTGGAGAGACACATTGGTGATGCCTGTGTGTGCCCCGTGTGCTCCTAGCCCATATCCCCCCGGGTCTCCTTCTGTGATGACTAGCTTACTGTTTCGGAGAACTGGACAAGATGGAACTTGCCCTCCTTGAAGAAGGGCAAGTCTGAACCAGCTCTTCACCCTTACCCCACCCACAGCACCCCAAGAATTCTGGAGGAAATGGCTGTGAGCAAGCCTGAAGGTCAGGTTGTGGGTCAAGGTGGTCGGCATACCACCACCCTCCCGTTGCCCCAGCTCCCCTCCTGCTCCCATTCCCCCTTCCCCGAGGGACACAGATGCGAAAGGGTTCCAGAGACTCAGCCCAGCTGTTGGTGCAGATGAGCAAGGAAGGGGTTCAGACACGGAAGCAGCCCAGGCAGTGGATCCAAGCAGTCTAAGCGTTGACACGGTCTCTGTTACTAGGACTTCCTCGTGGGTCTCTCATGTCTGTGTTAGACCGTGAAACATTTGCGTACACATCGTCTTCAGTGTCACTTTTATAACTTTTTTACGGTTCGGATATTCATCTATACGTCTGTACAGGAAAACAAAGCTGCTATTATTTTTGTTCTTTATCTCTGTGGATTTAATCTATGAAACTTTCAGGTCTACCCTTCTTCCTTTTTGCTTACTCCAAGAAACTTCTATGCTTTGTACTAGAGTGTAACTCTTCTTCCTCCTCTCCAGCAACCGATGCTTCTGGATCATAATTTGCCAGGAACTGTTTGATGCCTTTTTATAAGTACAGCGCCCTTCCCCTGCCCCCTGAAGCCCATTCATTATCTTCTAACCCATAGGCTTTGTGAGCACACTGCTGGTAAGGGAGTGAGGAGGGCCAGAGGCCTGGACCCAGGTACTCCTGGGCCCCACTTTCTCCTTCCCACAACTCCCTGCACACAGCATTGGCATCTGTTACAGTGCAAGACATGCCACAAACTCAGGTCAGAAACAAAAAGGTTAAAAATCTCACACATCTGGTTTAGTGTCTAGATTTCTAGCCCCCACTGTTGAAAGTCACACCTTTGCTTTCCCTTTTTGTTTTGGTTGTGGCACCCATACACACATCTATATTTAATTTTGGGACACAATAGCAGTTTTAAACTGCAGATAGCATTTGGATTATTATTTTTTAATGGATATTTAATCCTTCTATCCCATTTTTAAAACAACAGCAACCACAAAACAGCTGCTGAGTCCTCAGGGTTCAGCAGAGCATGGCCCAGCGGCCCATCTGTGGCCTTCTGCCATCACCTTCACCACACCAACCTACCTGTCTTAGAACCAGAATGTCTGAAGGGGCGGCCTCTGTGTGAGCAGGGCACAGGGTACTGACAGCCCATAGCCAGGAACAGCAGCCTCAGTGTTCTGGAGCCCACTCCCAGATCAGGAGGCCTGAGTGACAGGCAGAGCAGAGCTGACCCCGGGGTGGCCATGGAGCCCTTTGCTGTTTCCTTAGCCGGAACCACAGACCTTTGGCCCTGGGGGTCCTGTTTTGTTTAGTTTTTAGCACTTCTTACCAGAGGGATGACAGCATGAGAGTTGCTTCTGGGATGGAAATATTTAAATGATGAGTAAGAAAAAAGTTGGAAGATAATGATTGCAGTTGTGACTGGAGATTAAACACAGAAAAGAAAGCTTTTAGTTCTCTGGCTTGTCTGTAGTTTCAGGCTCACGGCTCTCACTAGCCTCTTCTCCGCACTGTTTCCCCTTAACAAACAAAGAGAAGAGAAGGAGGAAAAGGTTTATTAAGGTATTTCATGTAGGAGTTTTAATTTATTTTGTGATACCTGTTTTAATCACTGTAGAGAAGCCCCGTTATGAATTTTAAATACTGAGGAAAAGGTGTGTGCGCATCTGTGTGTGTGTGTATTAGATGGGACAGTTTTTGGGTTGGGAGGGTATTTTTTCAAACATTTATCTACCTCACTCTTGTTTTTCATGTGTGTGTGTGTATATATATAAAACAATACATCTCACACTTCTCAGTACCTGACAATAGGCCAATGATACTGGTAACCTCATCCACACCACAGGCCACATACCCAGATGACGCAGAGGCGGGGTCAGGCTGGATTCCTGGGGTCAAAGCAACACTAACTCAGTCTGCGTCCTTCCACTGTTCTCCAAGAGCTCACCTTCCCTGGGACAAGCTTCGGTTATCTTTCTCCTCACGGGGTTCCCGCCAAGGTGTCCCTGCATCCCTCCCAGCATCCCCTCGGGCCCAGAGTTCGCCAGTGGAGCAGGGTCGCCTGCTACCCTCAGCTGGCAGACTTCGGGACAGATCTTCATGACTGACGTGGCCAATGCACGTCATCCGTAAGAGAGCAGGCACTCCCAGGTTTAAGGTTTGCGTGTGCACGTTAGGGTGCCCTGTTGGTCCCCGCGGCTGCTCCTCTGAGACCTGTGCTTCGGCAGGGTTATGCCAGCATTGCTGTCTTGGCATTGGTTCCTCCTAGAGGTATAGCAGTGTCAGCAGACAGAGAGCTCTCCCCTCACCCCTCCGCTTCTGACAGAAGGCCAGTACAATAAAGGGAGGCAGGACAAAGCCTGCACCCCCTGCAGGCTGCTGTCCTTCCCTCCTCCTCCCCGCCTCCCCCCCCAGGGCTAAACAAGGACTGACCAAATCTTGAGGCTGGAAGGCCAGTGGTTGGCATTCTGCCTTCCCTGTGCTTTGCCTCTGTCCATCCCATCATTCTGCTGCTCATGGGGGTGGACAGTGCACTCCTCAATTCCAGCAGCTGCTCTCACAGGCCCTGGGGACTCTCGCTGGGAAACGTGGTGGGTGATAGTTCCCAGTGTGGAGAGCTGTCTGTACTGCGGGTAAGCTCAGGGGCCCCTTGCCTCCTGCCAGAACGCTGCCCTTCTCCGAGTTCCTAGAAGCTCACAGGGTTGCTGGGAGACACCGTTTGATCAGGGTTTTCTTCTACACTGTAGGTGACCCCCTGGGATAGTGGCCTCTCCTCTCCTTTGCACATACCTGCCGGTTTCCACAACTGGATTTCTACAGATCATTCAACTGATTTTACGGGGTTTTTGGTTTGTTTGTTGGTTTTCTTTTTTCTTTTGATTTTATTTCTCAAAACTGTCCAAGTTGGTGTTCTTTTGTGTTACGTAGGTGATTTTTTTTTCAAGTAGAGAGAGAACACTAACAGTGTAGCACTCATCATAACAAATGCTCCAGAAACACTTCAGTGAAATGACAGTATGCTTATAGTGATGGTGCAGTCACTCTGCTGGACCACCTTGACTATTGCAAGGCATCACGAATCCACAGTTCTAACCTAATTTCATGCTGATTTTCCCACCTCTTCCTGATTTTCCTCTCTATATGCTCCAAGTAATCTTACCGAGCTGAGTTGTGGCCTTTTTCGTGCAACTCCCTTTCCTGACAGGAGCTCACACTGCTTGAGGTAACATGAACCACTGAGGCACAGCATTCAGGTGATGTGAACATTAAGGTGTCCTCCCACACAGCCTTCCTTGAGGCAGCAGGAGCTGAGTCACGGGGACACAGGCGAACCTGAGCTGCATGAGGCCCGCACTACCCAATCTCCTTTCAGGAATGTCGTAACATTTGACTCTTAGTTGGAATGAGGCTTCCTCCTTGGGAGATAGAAGACCGCCCAAGGCCATCCGTGGCCTCTCCTTCCAGCCTGTTTCTTATGACTCAGGACAAGTCAATGGTAGGAAAAGCGGCTTCATAAAATAGAAAAGTGATCACTGTGAAAAGAGCAGAGTGTTTGGTATGCAGTCATGTTTTTTGGGCGGGCTGACAGATGGATGAGCTCCGTGTGATATCAAGTTTTAAGCCAGTCTGAGCTCCTGGAGCCTCCTTAGCAACCCACCACTGTTGGTAGGGTCTGTACCTGAGGCAAGCAAGTGGTTGTGGCAAGGTCACACTGAGCTCAGGTGGGTGAGAAGTCTAGGATTCTTACCCAAGGTCCTCTGCTGTTACCGTTGGGTCCTCTGAGAGAGGCCACACAGCGTTGAAGGCATTGGCATCCTGCAGGTGACCTTAGCACCCTATCAGTATGCTTCAGCCCATTTTAACAGTAATGAGTTTATGGTTTGGGTTTTTTGGTTTGTTGTTTTTTATTTTTTTTAATGTTACTTTTGTGTTTGTCTGATGTCTTTTCATTTCCTGGGCTAAGCAGCGGCACGGGGAGACCTGGACCACTGAGATCCACTCCTTAAGAACCAGTGATGACGGTCAAACTTTCTCACTCCACTCTGAACTAGGTGGTGGTACAAATGAGAGCTTCGAGACAGGATGTCTGTTTAAAATTGAACCTGTCTTGCCAGAGATGCTGAAGATCCAGACCTTGGATAGGCCAGGGGTCTTCACTTGGGGCCTCCAACTTGGATGACCAGTTGGTGATTTAGAGAAACGAACATTCCTTGACGGAATGCCGGTCTGTAGGAAACCATGGTAACTGGGATCATGGCATGAAGAGCATTGCTGACAGAAGGGTAAAGGGACCGTAAGAAGCATGGACCGCATTTGGACTTGATGGTTTCTGAAGGTGTCATGCCCACATTCGAGGCTGTGACGTCATTGTGGGCATTTGGTTTCAGATAATAAACTCAGCATCCTGCTCTGGAGACTTCTCACGGAGCTGAGTCACGTTGTTGAAGAACTCAGACTCCATCGCGCTCACGAGTTGAGTATCCGTCTGGGGCATGACGTTAGGGATTTATTTTGTTTTGTTTCTGTGAGAACTTCATAATCACTGATTTTTGTGTCCACATTTGTGTCTGCATCTTTCCAGTAAACATTTTTTTTTCAATTAGTCACTCATTATCGTTTCCAATAGGGCTTCTAAGTCCAGTAGATTACGGGTAGTCAGTTGACGAAGATCTGGTTTACAAGAACTAATTAAATGTTTCATTGCGTTTTTGTAAGAACATAGAATAATTTTATAAAATGTTTGTAGTTTATAATTGCCGAAATAATTTAAAAACACCTTTTTTTTTTCTCTGTGTGTGCAAATATGTGTTTGTGGTCTTTTTCCTTTTTTCCTTTGTTTTTTTTTTTCTTTTTGACACTTGTTTACTAGCTAGCTTTACAATATGCCAAAAATAAAGACTAAAATTTAAAAAAAAAAACAAAAAAATTAAAAATAAAAAAAGTTAAAAAAAAAAATAAAAGAATTCTCCCCTCTCCCAGCCCCAAGCTGTGGTTCACCTTTCCCACACGCTTTGTGCTCTACTTTGTAAAAAAGAAAAAGAAAAAAAAAAAAGACAACAAAAAAGGAATGACAGTGGTTTAAAAAGTGCTTCTGTGTTCTTCAGTATCTTGGTCTTAGAACCCTTTGCTAGGGAAGGGAACGCTGTCTTACTGATTGTTCCCTGTGGAGCATGGCAGCCTAAACAGATGGAGAGAACCAAGAACCTTGCTGGCCGTGGAAATAGCAGCGTGTTCCCACCCAGCAACGTGGGCTGGCATTCACCGGTGGCATCTGGCTCCCGGGGCTGGTGTTTGTCCTAATTCTGCAGTGCCATAGAGCTGGGAGGGTCTCGCCACACAGAACGGCTCCACGGTGATCGCACAAACAATTGTGAGATGCAGGCACCTGTGCCCCGGATCCCAGTGAAAGCTGTGCCTGCTTGTATTTTAGGCTGAATGCTGAAGGGACACTTTTTACGACACAGAACAAAGTCGTAAGAAAAGCCACGACGTGTTGCCCCACACACATGCGCCCCCGTTTTTTTAGAGTTAAAATGTATGTCCTTTGGCTGCCAGTGCATTGTTGGCCATGTCTCTACAGTTCCAGAAGATAGCATTGTTGAGGACATCTGGACTTCCTGACGCTCCAGGAAGAAGTCCTAGGAACCATTTCCGGGGTTGGGTTGGGTTGTGTTTGCAGTTTCTCATGAATGTTGGGCCTTGTGCAGACATGTACAGAGATGGACCAGATGCTTGCCTGGTGACATCACCTGTCTGCTTCCCAAGCCAGTGAGGTTGGGGTGAGAGTTTGGCCAGAGTTTGTCTACCTCTGGGATTAAAGAAAAAAGAAAAGGTCAAATCAGAAGGTGCGATGGAATAGATGCATCGCCAATAATGCATTTCTGAGTTTTCTTGTTAAAACTTTTTCTTAAAAAAGAAAAAAAAAAGTTTAAAAAAGATAATATGGCCAATTTGTTACATAAAATAACTTTTCTGTGTATAAATTATTCCTAAAAAAAAAAACCCTCTGTTTATATAAAAATCAGTAGATGAAAAAAAAATTCAATGTTTTTGTATATTCTGTTGTAAGAATTTATTCCTGTTACTGCGGCATACTCGGGACTCTTTACATTATGAAAAAAGAAAACTTTGTCTATTTTGAATGGCTGAAGCTAAGGCCACTTGAGTTTCTATTACTCCTGCTTTTTTCTAGTAGTTAAAGTACCACATGGGTTAAGTTAAATAAAAGAATTCTGTATGCACCTTTGTCTCCAGATTTGTTCCCTCTCTGTTCTGGAAGCATCTTCCACTTTAGCGGGGAGCTGAACTTCTCCTGGAGTGTGTGTTTGCACGTGTCACTCGGAGATGCTCAGTGCGACAGCATTGCCACCGCGTCCCTGACAGCTGAATTTCTCCCAATGCAAATTGCTGTTGACTCTCTCCCCCATTAAATCAGCTAGGAGAAAATGAGAACACATAAAGTTTCAGTGCTGCCTTACAGGATCGCTTTAGAGGATCCTAGACCTTCCATTGACAGAAGGCTAAGGTGGGTTTGATAGGTGTGATTCTATGGGCCGGGCGGGGTTGCCAAAGACTTAAATATGTGCATTTTCATATCCTTGGTAATACTTGACAGTTAGGGTGCCTCAGAGAGTTCGGAAAAGAGCCAAGAAAATCGGAGGCAGGTGTAACTGCCTGCAGGGTGATGGGACAAGTTAGGTTGCCCACCGGAGTCTGACATGGAGACATCGCCATCTTTGTCCTGGGAAGTTGGCAGGTGATTTTGGTTGGAAAATGAAACAAGCATTCTAGACATACATTCTAGACTCAACAAAAGGCTTAAACACATTTTTGAGAGAATGAGCTCGCCATCTCACTAAACACTTGATTATAGGAAACTACTCAAAGTGACAAAATCAGGACAGCAGAAGAAGAACTGAGCAGTAAGATGTGGGAAGTAGAAGCAGGTCAAAGGTCAAGATGACTCAGGACCTGGTAGGTCTCCAGATAACCAAATCCAATGGGTATTTGGTTTATAATCAGAAGGTCATTCTGAAAGAGCACACCCTCCAATCTGGTGTTGTCCCAGAGTTCTTGCTCCCCAAATGCACAGGGAGCCTCCCCTGATGGCTCTGGAGGTCTTATTTCAGTGGAATTCCCACAGACAAGTACCTTGGTGTGCCTTAAAATAAGCTTGCCTGCCTGGCCAGAGGCAGCCGCTTCCGAGGATGAGGGTAGTGGACTTCTAAAAGTTGGACCTTTCCCTTCCCCTTTGAGTCACCTCTTAAGTGGGTTCTGTATTTCCTTTTTCTTTTTTACACTTGTTTGCTAGCTAGATTTACAATACATCAAAACAAAAACCCATATTTAAGCCACAAGCTGAGGGCCCATACTCAGAGCTTTTCTTCTTTTTCTTCGCCCTCCTCCTTTTTTCTCCCCCTTCCCCCCACCCCCATTGGTATTTGTGTGTTGTTGGTGACATGTTTTCTCATCCACCCCTGTACTGGGTATTTACAACCAACCTGCAAAGGTGGGACTTTTTATTAGTCTGGCTTATGATGAACACACAGTCATGCTTCAGAGCTCCCAGCTGTTAAACCGCCCAGCATAGACCAGCATTTGACACTATGGCTATCAAACGTACGAAACCACCCACCATCAGCCTTAACAGGATACAGTGTGTATTGCCAGGGGATACCAAGCCATTTGCAACACGCACATACAATGCAGATGGGCTCCTCGAGTCTTGAGGAATTTCAAGGTCTTGAGGGGCACAGAAGAGGAAATGAGATGAAAGAGCAGTTCATCAGTGGGGAGCTCTGGGCCTCCCGACTAGGTATCTCTAAAACAAAAAAACATTTTTGATGTGTCTGGCTGGGTGCCAAGTGAACGGAAGTAACCCTGGAACCCTCTTCCAGAACGGGGGGACTTAAGGTTTGGAGCAGGAGCTCTTCCACGTGTTTGAACTGCCGGGTCCTCAGTTGGCGAACCGTTTTGGAGGGCTGTAGAATCCTTAGGTGGTGGAGCTTTGCTTGAAGAGGTGAGTTACTGCCGGTGAAAGCAGATGCAACGTGACCAGCCCGCCTCCCGCTGCTGTCACTCCGCCTTCCCTGCACGCGGGTGTCTGCCCCACCTTGAATTGTGCACAGCAGCAAAACCTTTTCTCCTTAAATTGCTTTTTTCGGGGCACCCTGCCACCCCAACAGGAATAGCTTATGCTTCTGAACACTCAGAGTCCGCCCTCAGTGACACACCTCCTCTGACAAGGCCGCACCTCCTAATCTCTAAGGGTCTCCATGGGACCGGCCAAGCAGCCAGGTTGTGTGCAGGTGGCCTGAACCCTCCCAACCCACTTTTACCTCTGATCTGCCTTAGCGTGACTTGAATCCATCCTATGTACAATGCCCCTGGTCTATTTGCAGAGGGAGTCTTCTGGAGTTATTTCTTGCAGAGGCAGGTAGATTTCTAGGAGTTCCAGGGCAGCCAGCAATATACAGAGAAATCCCTATCTCAACAATACAAATTAAACCACAAATGAAAGCTTTTCAGTTCCTTTGGTATTGACCTGGGTTTTGGTGGCTACTTTACCCACCCTCTTCTCTCCCCATCTGCCCCCCTCTCCCTGGCTGTCTTAAAACACATAGAGACTAGGCCTCATGCAACACGCTGCCATTGAACTATACTCACAACTCAATCTCCCTAAGTAGCTATTAGGCTACAAATGCCTTTCTTACAGTAAGCCACTAACAGTAGTTACGAGCACCCCAACATAATAAGAAATTTCCCAATGCTTGATAGCTACCTTCATCTATTACCTTAGAGGAAACAGTGCTACTTAAACAGTGCTCATTTCTTACTGAAAATGAGTACCCAAAAGACACTGACATGGTAGACACACAGCTCTTCGCTGTGGGAAGCGTGGCACAAGACTTGGTGCAGTGCCCTGAAATGAAAACAAAAAGGAGTATGATGGCTTGAATGAGAATGGCCACCACAGGCTCATGTGTTTGAATACTCGGTCCTCAGCTGGTAGAACTGTTTGGGAAGGATTAGGAGGTGCGGCCTTGTCAGAGGAGGTGTGTCACTGAGGGCGGACTCTGAGTGTTCAGAAGCATGTTATTCCTGTTGCTGTGGCAGGGTGCCCCGACAACAGCAATTTAAGGAGAAAAGGTTTTGCTGCGGTGCACAGTTGGAGGTGGGGCAGACGCCGCGTGCAGGGAAGGCGGAGTGACAGCAGCGGGAGGCGGGCTGGTCACGTTGCATCTGCTTTCAGGAATGGGCAGTGAACAGGAAACTCACTTTTTCAGGCAAGGCTCCACACACCTAAAGATTCTACAGCCCTCCAAAACAGTTTCACCAACTGAAGACCAGCCAGTTCGAACACATGAGGAGTGAGGGGAAGTTCACATGCAAACCACAACAAATGGTTGCAGAGAAAGTGATAGACCGACTGTGGGGATGATTGCCCAGCAGAGTCTGTGTAATAAATGCCAATGAACGGCTTACTTAAAATTTGTTAAAATGACCAGAGGAGATGGGGAGGGGGATGGGAGGGGGAAGGCGAGGGAGAGAGAGAGGGAGAGAGAGAGAGAGAGAGAGAGAGGAGAAAGCCAAACAGTAGAGACAGGGTGGCCCCCAAAGCCATTCAAAGGTCCTGAATGACAAGCTTGGGAATTAGAATTTAGGGCCCTGGAGCCAGGGCACCTGCATTTCTGGAACCTCTGAAGAAGCTCTGTTATCCCATCAATCCAGGAAGGACCACACAGCCTTGGAAGGGAAATTTTTAGCTTGCATTTTATTGTCACGAAAGCCATAGCTTCAGCTAGTCAATCCCTTGTGAAGCATCTGCCTTTGGGAATTTACTTTCCTTCTTGCTTCTGTGTGTCCACCTCCCGCCCCAACCCCTAGACGTGTAACTGTCTCTAGAGCCTCTCAGAAGCACAGCTGGCCTTTCCAGCCAGGGTTGAAACATTTCATCTAAAGGAGGCAGCCCCCAGCCCCCAGCCCCCAGCCCCCAACCCCCACCCCCAGCTACTGCTTCCCTAAGCTGCTGCCATTTGAGTCTGGACTTCTCCACTCTCTTCCAACATTTCTTGGATGATGACTCGCAAGGCTTTGGCCAGAAGGCTGGCTGGGAGTCGGTGTGACAGAGGAGGAACATGGATGAGTGTTGCATGCCCATTTCCGAGGTGCAGAGACAGGTAGTAGGTGTAATCACAGAGGTACCTGCACACACATGAAACCCCCCATGAGTCCTGCCCTCATCATTTCCAGACACGGGGTAAGCTCAGTTTTCATAAAGCGTAAGTTGATTCTTGAGTTTGATTCTTCTGATCGAGAAAGGACATGGGGCTAAGAACATGCCAGACAGACATAGGCTCTTGGGCTAACAAACTAATGGCTAGCATGTTGTCCGGACAGAATCGAACCAGACTTTCAAACAACTAATGGTAAGACACCTTCACGGGGCAGTGACTCGCTCATTTCCATCTTCCCTCAGACATTACGTTATCCCTTGAAGAGGAAGTAGGAAGTGCTTAGGGGGAGGGGCTGCTGGCATTTGGAGAAGAGGTTAAGTTAATCTGCGTGCCTGTGACAAACTCTGGGGTACCTATGACCAAAGCAGCCACACAGACAACAAAGGATAGCCTCTTGAGGCAAGAGAAGAGGCTCTGAAGGACAGTCCCTCTCTCCCATCTGCTTGGCACACGGATACCTGAAGTGTACCTGCCCGCATCTCGGGAAAACGCCACCTCGACATCCTCAAGAGCAACTCGCCTTGAGACCTCCTTCATGCTGACGACAGACAGCATTACCTCGGGGCCACCTGGGAGGCACACTCCACCCTCGGGCTGGAAGCCTCTTACGTCTGAATCCCGATAACCTCGGTTCTTGCCGCACTGTTCCAGAAAGATGGCCTTGGCGGACATGTCCATGCCCACGTGCACAGCAAGCTGTGTGAACACACACAGCACAAATCCTGGGACACCAGAGCAGTAGATGTGCAGAAAGGCCCAGCCATGGCAGAGCCCAGCTTCAGGGTACAAAATTAACACAAATCCACTAGGAAACCCCTGGATCCCTGCCTCGGCCCTCAATTAATGGTGCTGGAACAAAAGGAGCATCTCTTTGGGTTAAATAAGGCATGCTACATCTACAGTCAGGGACTTTTCTATTTCAAATGGTTCTTACGGGGCTGTGTGCTCTCTTTCCCCGTGGGTGGTGGGTTGAAGCAAGCAGGTATCTAAGACCCCGGGAAAGACTGGCTTTTAGTGAAATCACACACCTTATTTATTTACTTACTTACTTATTTGTGGTTTTTTGAGACAGGGTTTTTCTGTGTAACAGAGCCCTGGCTGTCCTGGAACTCGCTGGTGTTGAAATGACAGAGATCCATCTGCCTCTGTCTCCCAAATGCTGGGATTAAAGGCATGCACCATCATCCATTGCCAAAACCACACATCTTTCTAATGAAACTTTCATAAATGAAGCTAGCAACAATCTAATAAAATCTTATTAGCCTTTATTTTTCCTGTTTTGAAAATAGTTGCAGAGGGTTTTATTGCAGTATTCTGTTGGTGTCTTACCACAGGGTGTTGTGTGTGATTCCTTCATTCTGTGGTCACTGGGGGAATGGGTATTTGGACCCCCTTTTCATATGCAGAGTTTATGTTCTGTTATTATGTAGGCAGAGTGCTTTGGTTTGAAATAGGGTTTTTGAACTCACAGTGTAGACCGGGTTGGACTTAAATTCACAGAGATCCATCTGCCTCTGCTTCCCAAGTGCTGGGGCTACGGGTGTGCACCACCACACCAGGACCCTGGCAGCATGCTTTGAAGGTGGGCCGACCCTGGGTGGCCCACCATCCGACCTTTCCAGGCCCAAAGCTCTTTGCCTTAAGTTCTTCAGAACAACCAGAACTGGCCATACTCAGGGCTTAATTCAGGTCCTCTCTCTCTTAGGTATGAGCTATCCTTGAATCCTGGCCCAGGAAGTTCCTAGGCCCTAGGCCCATCATCAGATTCCCAGGCCCATTGCCTCTCCAGGCATCACTTACTTGTGGTTGCAAATCTTCCCAGATTGTGGTCAGCCTCCGTTTCACCTCCCTGTAATCCACAGGCAGCTGCAGCGTTCGCAGTTCTAAGTTAGCGTCCGCCCCTAAGCCCAGCTTGGAGAGCTCCTGCAAAACACAGCAGAGGGCTTGCCTGGGCACAAAAATGGGGCTGGACTCTAAAGGACCCAGAGAGAATCCAGGATCTTCTCTGGACCTCAACCCTTCCCTCCTGGTATGGAAGAACTCAAAGTGACCTGGACTCAGAAAAAATAGCCACAGCTCACTCAGCTGCACTTGGGGAAATGGGGCACCCTAAGGAGACACATCTGAAACAAGCCATGTTTGGAGTGCTGAGGTCTGTGAACAGACTAAGATGAGCCAGAGCGAGGGGCTGGGAACACACATGGCAGCTAGGACAGCACAAGAAAGCACAAGAGCCTGAGCCTGAGGGAGATGGCTCTGACATGCTGCCCTCAGTGGCAGCTGACAGGTGTCTTGCATGTCACAAGACAAATAAATCATCTAGCCTAGCACCCCTGGTGCTAATCCAGCCACCAGCTGTCTGGTGTAATCTGAGGAGTCTACGGAAGGTACCACAGGGACGCTCCACCCCACAGAGGATGGGGATTGAAACTTGAGAGGACTGCAGATGTTAGATGGAATGCTTAGTCAGGTGTGGACTTCTCTGGGACAATAGGAAACCATGGAAGGATTGTGGTCAGGAAGCAAAGAATTTGGAGCTACCTCATACACAAATGGAGAAGGTAGGGCTATCCTGGGGTCAATCTGAAGTATCCAACAGGAGGTGGTCCCTTGGCTCTGTGTGCATAGAAGTGTCAGAGAGGTCATTGTACAGACAAGATTTTAGCAGCAGCAAAAGCCATGTATGTTTTTGGTTTGGTTTGGTTTTTTTTTGTTTTTGTTTTTGTTTTTGTTAGAAAGAAAGGGGAGAAGGAGGGAAGGAGAGAGAAAGAGGAAGAAGAGAAGAGGGAGGGAAGATATTAGGAGTAGGAGAGGGAAAGGGAAAAGCAGGGGGAAGGGAAAAGAGGAGAGGGGAGGGGGAGGAAAGGGGGAGGTGACGGAAGGCAAGATGAGGCAGTGAAGGATGAGGGCATCTCCCTTCTAGGCAGACTAGAAACAGCAGGTGGGTTAGAAGAAAGAAAACTAGGAGCCTGAGCTCTCAGGAGTGAGTGCTTGCTGTTGGTCACGGTTCAGCCAGGAGCAGAAGTCCAGCTTGTGCTCCAGTTTCTGCCTCCGTTGTTCCTGACGTCCTTTTCTGGCATTTCCAGGCGTCCATCAACAGGCCGTCTGGGTAAGATAGGCTGTCCACAGATCCCAGACAGGAGAGCCCAGCTCCTTCTCTGGGCTCTGGCCCTGTCCTCAGGGGCAGATGGGTGATCTGTCTGCCTGTGCTGATCCTCTCAAAAGATGAGGTGCGTCTAGACAATGGTTGGAACCTTGCAAGCCTCAGCTGCCCTGTCTGTGCAATGCATTTCACAAGTGCCCTTCATAGGGTTGCCACGAGGGTCAGGCAAGACCGTCCAACTGGAGGGACACATGGAGGAAGATGCCCTTTGGATCTTGGAGGGTTAGAAGGAGTTTGCCCAGGAAAGAATGTTCTGGAGCAGAAACAACATGGCTTGGAGGTGTACAAAGATACTCCTCCCTCTTTCCTTTTTCTTCCTTGCATAATTGTTACCTCCACTTCCCTTCTCCCTTCCTCTCTCTCCCTTCTTTCCGATCATCTTTCCCCGACTTGTCATGTGGTCACTGTTCATAGCCTAATAGTCCAGGGAACATCTTGGCTGCTTGGCTCTACAAAATGGGAGTCACAGTGGAAGAGTGAATGATCACCATATCCCTCTTGCCCTGAGGGGAAGGAAGAGACCTGGGGGCCATCAGGTATCACTGAGATCCTGGCCTGAGTTCCAACACCATCTAGACTGAAGGGAGCTCGTGAAGGGAGCTCCTGAAGGGAGCAGTGCAAGCCAGACCTGGGAGTGCTCACCAGGCTTATGGGGAAGAACCATTGCAGAGCTAAGAAGAAGGCTGGGGCTGAGTGTTGGAGCAGCTTGCATAGCCTCGCATGTGGAAAGTCTTGGGCTCCATTCCCAGCATTGAGGAAAGAAAAGAAATAGAGGACTGGCGGAGGGAGGGGGAGAAATACAGGTTAGCCACTGGTGGGGTGCGATGTAACTGTTAAAATGACTTTACAAAGACTACTGAAACTGAACTCCTCTGGATGGGGTAAGAAAAACAAATGAGGATCATGCACTCTTTCCTCAAGTCATGGATGGAAATGGTCAGCCCTGAGAGCAGGATCGCGCTGATGCTCATTTCCTGCTATACTCGGTATGATGATAACAGGTGTATAATGTACCATTTTTTCCTAGTTAATAAACAGTCCAGTCATCATCTTAGGCTGCCCCTGGAGGACCCCTGGCACTCTGCTAGGCATCTCCCCACAACCTCGAGAAGAGTAGATACCAGCCCCATCCTACAGAGGAAACAACCCAAGTCCATAGGGACACAATTAAATGGAAGAAGTCGCAGGAAGCAGCTTCAAAAGAGATACAGAGGAAGCCTGGAGAAACCCCAAGGGCTGTCCACAGCCCTAACTCCTGTCTTAAAAAATCCTGGGGTGCTGCTTAAAGGCAGGCGACTGTGCCCAGCAATGTCAACTTCAGTCCTCCACATATGACACTCGCTCCAAACTTCTCTCAGTATCCTTTCTGTTGTTCTTCCAAACTGATGAGTCCTTGCCTAGAAGATCCAGGAATAAATGTCAGGGACCCTCTAGCCAGTCACTGTGTCTGAGTATTTTTGCTCATGTTTGACATGGCATGCCTGCTCACTGGCTGGTGTCTGGATGACACAGGGCCCAGTGCACACTCCCATCTCTTTCCTGGTGGTCTAGTGGGTAGGATTCATGGCACTCTCTCAGGACACACGCTTTGGGGTGGGCTTTATGGGGCAGATGTAAATCTTTAAGGGCTTCATTCGTTCTTTAATTGCTTTTCTTAATTCTCTCCTTTGTTTGGACCACAACCCCATCAGCTTATCTTTGTTTCTGTGGCTGATAAGGGGCTCTGTGAGGGTCGCAGGAATTATCACTCCTCATTTCCTCCTGGCTCACATTATTCACTTTATCTCCTACCTGTGATGTCGTTACAAATCATTTTTTTATGAGATTTCTTGATCATAATGTGAGGATTCGTTTAATTAAGGTGGAAAAGCATGATCCTGAAACCCATTAGCAGGTTGAGATGCTTTGTGATGAACTGAAAGTGAGTCAAAAAAAGACAGGCTCCACTGTGTCCCTTCCCTTTCCTCTCCCCCGAGGATGAAAGCCCCTCATCGCTAGGACCCCGGGCCTGAGGACCTGTGGAGACAACAAGCAAGGCAGTGTGCCATGCTCAGTCCACTCACCGCAGAGTGCTCAAGGTTAAGTTCATATTTTTATGGCCTATCCAGAGACCTTTGTATCCACAGAGATGGCTGCTATTGAAAATAAATAGAAGGGGGGGAAGGAATGAAGGAGAAGAGGGGAGGAGAGGGATGGGGAAGGGAGAAATGTTGGGGCCAGAAGGATGGCTCAGTGGTTAAGAGAACAGGCTACTCTTCCAGAGGTCCTGAGTTCACATAACGGGCTCACAAGTCTGTAACTGGAGCCCATGGAATCCGACGCCCTCTTCTGGTATGCAAGATGCGCATGCGGACAAAACCTCGCACACATAGAGTACACAAATAAATCTTAAAAAAAAAGAAAATTATTATTTCTGAGGATGTAGAGAACTTAGTAGTTTCTAAACAACCAATCTGACTATCCATATGACCCAGCACCCCCACTTTTGAGTGTATACCCCCAAACTGAAAGCTTGTTCACAGTGGCTGAAAAGATGATGCAATCCAAGCGTCCGCCAGTGGATAAGCCGGTAAACAGCACAAGCACAGGGGAGTATTAGACTGCCTTTAAGAAGAACCTCGTCTCAGCTGCGTGGTGGTGGTGGCGCACATCTCTAATCCCAGCACTCCAGAGGCAGAGGCAGGTGGATCTCTGAATTTGAGGCCAGCCTGGTCTACAGAGCAAGTTCTGGACAGCCAGAGTTACACAGAGAAACCCTGTCTCAAACAAACAACCAGCCAAACACACAGACCAATACACATACAAAAACAAGGAAACAGAGACTTCATTTCCTTCCTTCTCTCTCCTTTCTACATCCCTCCAGTTTTGAATTCAAACATTTTCCATGTGTTTCTTTATTTGGTCTGTGGGTGTGTGCATGCCTGCTTGTCATGGCTCACATGCAGAGGTCCCAGGACAACTTGCAGGAATTGGTTTTCTCCTTCCACCAGGTGTGTTCTAGGGCCCCGACACATGTTGTCATCATGGGTGGCATATACTTTTGCCCTCTAAGCTATCTTGTGGGTCCTCTGTTTTGTTTTTTAAAAACAGGGTCTCGTGTGTCCCAGGCTGGCCTCAAGCTCATTGTGTAGCTGAAGTAGGAGGACCCTGCACTTCCTATCGTCCAGCTCACCTAACAGTGAGCTACAGTGAGATGCACCATACCTGAGTCCTCTGGAAGAGCAGTCAGTACCCTTTCTTTATTTGTAAATTAGAAAATGAGATGGCTCAGTGGTTAAGGGCACTAACTGTTCTTACCAGAGGACCCGGCTTCAAATTCCAGCACCCACATGGCAGCTCACAACTGTCTCTGACTCCAAGATCTGACACCCTCACACAAACATGCAGGCAAAGCACCAATGTACATAAAGTGAGGGTAAATGAATTTTAAAAATAAGCCTAGGAAATGAGAGAGAGGCTCTCACCATATAGTTCAGCATTGCCTAAAGGTCTGTCTATAGCAACCATTCTTAACCTGTGGGTTGAGACCCCTTTGGCAAACCAAAAATATTTATATTTTGATTCATAATGGTAGCAAACTTGCAGTTATGAAGTAACAGTGAAGATAATCACCACAACATGAGGAACTGTATTTAAGGGTCACACACACACACACACACACACACACACACACACACACACCATTGGGAAGGCCGGGAATCACTGTTCTAAGTTCTCATACTTCAGCCTCCTGAGTGCCAGGAACGTGCTCAGTCACATGGATCAGTCTTGGCACTATCACACTAAGCGAAGTAAGCCAGTCACAAAACTCAGTCCACCTCCACTCAGTAGCTAACACAGCCAGCTTCAGAGAGACAGGAAGTAGAAAGGCAGTCGTCAGAAACCAGGTGGAGGGGGGTGAGGACCTGCCGTAAAATCAGCAGAGGTTCACTGCGGCAGATTCAAAAGTTCTGGACATTTCCTGTGCAACAATATGAATACAAAATAATAATAACTACTAGGACCTGGTGGGGAGGGGAGAGTGGGGTGGGAAAGTGCCAGAAACGAATAGTGCTGAAGGCCAGAGAACGATGTAAATGGACTCACAGAACTGTGTGCTTGCAAACTGTGGCCTTTACCAACACCCTCCCACTAAATATCTTGTTCGTGTGTGTGTGTGTGTGTGTGTGTGTGTGTGTGTGTGTGTGTGTGTGTGTGTTAACCTGACCAATAGTGGTCTGGTCTGGAGGGAGACTGCACTCACAGCTTTCAGAATAACTTCCTTGTCCACAGACCAATAGTGAAACTGAGATTTTTTATTTTTTATTTTTTTAATTAAGCAGATCCATTTATGTACCTCAGTCTTTTAGTTCTCAAGTCATCAGGTCAGGTGAAAAACAAAAGCAAACAGTCACATGTGCACACACATCTGTGTGGCATGTCTGTGAATGCATGTGCTGGCCAGGGGACAACTTGGGAGTCTTCAAACATCCTTTTTTTTTTTTTTTTTTTTTTTTTAGACAGGGTCTCTTAGTGTCCTGGAGCTCAACAAATAAGCTGGGCTAGCTTGCCAGCCAAGCCAAGGGAGTTCTCTGGCTCTTCCCAAGGCGGGTGACAGTATGCACTACCAGCTGTTCTTACTTGGGTCATGGGGACCAAACTCAAGTCCTTATGCTTGCAAGTACGACTGACCTAGCGGAGAAATCTCTCCAGAGAGTAAAGTCTTACAAGTGAGAAAGGAAGAGGGAAGTTCCAGCAAAGGTGCACGGGATAAACATGTGTGGGTTTGGTTGGTTGCTCGTTTGGTTTGGTTTTGTGTTTTTGTTTTGTTTTGTTTTTTGAGACAGGGTTTGTCTGTGTAGCTCTGGAACTTGATCTGTAGACAAGGCTAGCCTAGAACTCAGAGCTCCACTTGTCTCTGCCTCCTGAGTGCTGGGATTAAAGGCGTGTGCCACTACCACCCGGAGACAAAATAAACATTTTGATAAAGAGAGGTTTACTCAGATTCATTAGTTTTCCCCACTTTAGGGTCTGTTAAGGCCCCATCCTGGGCATCACAACCCATGTAATTGTCACATCTTCTCTTACTGTGACTTCCTTGTTTTTAATGACTTCGCCGGTTCGATGGAACAGTGGTCAGACACAGCATTATTTGTGCCTCAGTTGAAATCTGTCTCCTGCTCTTCTCCTGTCAGAGTGGGCTCAGGGCTTGGAGGAGAAAGACTCTAGAGTTATAAAGTGTCCTTCTCGTGATGGTGTTTCACTTATCACTGTAGAGATGCTGACTTTGACGGCCTGGCCGGGAAGTTTGTCAGGCATCTTCACCATAAAGTGCTCTTTCCCCCACTTCACACCCTGGATTCTGTGCCAGGAAGTCTGCATGCACAGTCAGCACCTGAAGGGGAGGATTAAGCTCTCTTCAAGGCCATAAGTATTTGCATAATATAGGCACCTGCAGAAGCAACTCTTTTCCTCTCCACGGCCCTAATTTACATAGAGGATGTATGTAATTTTCTTCAGAGTGGTATAGGCTCTTGTCTAGTCACTTTACGCGTTAGGCTATGGTTTGATTCCTGCATGCTTCCCTACCTGCCTTTTTTTGGGGTCCTGACTGCTAAGGCCCACCTGTTCCAGGGGTACTGCAAGCATCTGTGATTTATTAGCTGTACTAAAAGCTAAAATTAAGGTGGGGGCTTTTAAAGGAACTGCCCCTCTGCTGTACAGCAATGGCAATATGCTTCAATGAAGGTCATCTGAAAACTCATGCTGACCTTGGCCAACTGACCGAGGCACTGTGCCTAGTCCCCACCATCAAGCGCCTTTCTGGTTTATTTCGGGGACTTTCCACTTCCTGCTCTTTGGACCACAGCTGACCTCCATTCACCGAAACCATAGATGGGAAAGGTCAACTGCAGAGGTCTCTATATGTCCTCCTGCCCGCATCCTCCCCACACACTAACATCGCACAGACTTGATGAACGGCTAAAGAAATGCTCTGGCCTCTTACTCTTTACCAGAGTGGGGCAGTTCTCGCCTGGTTTTGGCTGCTTTGATGATGCTTGGTCTTAGGTCTCTGGGCTTGAGATAGGAAGAGCCCTGTGTGTTTTCCCAGGGTCACAAACTCTGCCAGCATGGGAAGCATTCGAGGCAGCTTTGCTCACTTTGTTGAGGCCAGGCCAGACTCCTAAGGGTATCTATCAGCAGGGCTCTGCTTCTGCCATCTTGTTTTTTTTTTTAAATAATTACTTAGTTTTATTTTATGTGCACTGATGTTTTACCTGCATGTATGTCTGTGTGAGCATGTCAGATCCTGGAGTTATAGACAGTTGTGAGCTGCCAGCTGCTGGGAAATGAACCCCAGTCCTCTGAAAGGGCAGTCAGTGCTCTTAATCTCTGAGCCATCTCTCTGGTCCCAGTCCCCTGTTTCTGCTGTCTTAAACAAACACTGGAGCAGAGTGACCCTGGAAATGGACCCCAAGACAGTCAGGTCTGAACTCAGATTTCAAAGACAGTTCTGGAGGGCTACCTGGAGCTCCTCTCACCTCTGCCCTCACATCCATGCTCGTCACCCCATTGGGTGTGTCATACCTGGGGTGCCCAACATCTGCAGGGGTTCTCCTAGGCCCGTGGTGGCCAGCCAGGTGGAGATGGCGTGAGTCAGATACCCAGCCTCTATGCTGCCACCTGCAGTCACAGCTACCCGCTGTGCAGCCTGGACCAGCCTTGCAAAGCTGCATCTCTGGGATGTTCTCCATTTCCCAGCTTTAGGCTCCACCCTGCCACTATTCTGCTTACATGTTTAGTCTCCTCTGATAACCCTCCACAAGGATATTTAGAAAGAGACTGAGGAACCTAAAGGGTCCTCTGGAGATGGAGAAATGATTAAGAAGCCACAAGATGCATTTTGAGCAGCATGTGTGTGCCAATGTCTCCCTCCATAGATATCCACCTTGTTATTTGACACAGGATCTCTCACTGAACCTGGAGCCCGCTGATTCCACTAGTCTGGGTGGCCAGCAAGTCCCAGGGATCCTCCTGCCTCTGTGTCTCCAACATTGCAATATCCGGTGCCTGCTGGCATGGCCAACTTTTCATAAGGGTCCGAGTGATTGAACTTGGGACCTTGTGCTTACACAGCAAGCACTTTACTGACTGAACATCTCTCCAATGAAATTAAACGTTCATGTTAAAAACACAAACAGAAAACAAGCCAAGAAGGACTGCCTGTCTGACTCTCTAAGGTGAGAACCCTGGATACTTTTTTCTTTTTCTTAAATATATATATATATATATATATATATATATATATATATATATATACTTTGCGTACTTGTTGTAGCCCCAGTCTTCCCTCCCAGTCTCATCCTCCGCCCTCCCTTTTCCTCAGAAAAGGGGAGCTCTCTTTCCATCCACCCCAGTTCATCAAGTGTGTCCTCTTCCCCTACGGGCTGGCGAGGCAGTCCCACCAGGGGGGAGTGATTGAAAAGCTAGCAAGTGAGCCTGTGTCCCATGCAGTCCCTAGTTCCCTTACTAGAGGACCCACATAAAGCCTAAGCTGTCCTTTGCTATATCTTTGTTGGGGGCCTAAGTCCAGTTGCTGCATGGGCCTTGGTTGATGCTTCCATCTCAGCAAGTCCCTCTGGGCCCTGGTTAGTCAGCTCTGTTGGTCTTCTTGTGGAGTTCCTGTCACCTCCAGGTTCTTTTCTCTCTCCTCCCACTTTTTCACAGGACTCCTTACTCATGGTTCAATGTTTGGCTGCCAGGCTCAGCATCTGTTTTGAGGCGCTGCTGGGTAGAGTCTCTCAGAGGACAGCTCTGACAGACTCCTGTCTGCAAGCTTAGCAGAGCACTGTTCATAGTGTCAGGGGTTGGTGCTCTCTGATAGGATGGGTCTTTGTTTGGGCCGGGCATTGGCTGGACATTCTCTCAATCTCTGCTCTGTCTTTATCTCTGCACATCTTGTAGGCAGAGTAACTTTGGGGTTGAAGTTTTTGTGGGTGGGTTGGTGTTCCCCTCCCTCTGCTAGAAGGCTAGTCTAGTTAGAGGACGTCCTCTTCATTCTCTATGGCCTCTGCTACTAGAAGTCTCTGCTGGAGTCCCCCTCATATCCTCCCAGGAGCCAACCCTGACTTAGGTCTCCAGCTTGTCACAGAGATACCCCCACCCTCAGTTTCTCTTTTCTCTACAGGCCTTTTGTCCTCTCTCTCTCTCTCCCCTCAGGTCTTATCTCCACCCTCTTAATTCTCTACACTCCCTCTTGTACCCTGCTCCTTCTCTTCAGCCACTACCTCTGTCTATTCTGTCTCCCCTACCAAGTGAGATTTATGCATCCTACCTTGGATCTTCCTTGTTATTTATCTTCTTTGGGTCTGTGCCTCATAGTATGCTTATCCTGTACCTCATGGCTAAAAACCCATTATAAGTGAGTACATACCATGTGTGTCTTTCTGTCCTGGGTTACCTCACTTGGGATGATCTTCTCTAGTTCCATCCATTTGCCTACAAATTTCATGATTTCTTTGTTTTTAGTAGCTGAGTAGTATTCCATTGTGTAAATGTGCCACAGTTTCTTTATCCATTCTTCAGCTGAGGAGAATCCTGGATTTTCTCCAGAGTAGAGTGAAGTTTGGGGGACCCACAGGAAGGGCCTGGGTAGTTGCTACTGTTCTTTTGAAAGGTCTGTCATCTTACTCTGGCTTGGTGGTATGGGATGCTACCATACTAATCCACTGCCTTGTCCTCTATTCATTATTGCTGTTTTTTAAAACCGCATGAGAGGGACTGGAGAGATGGCTCATCGGTGAAGAACACTGGCTGTTTTTCCAGAGGACCCAGGTGTGACTCCTAGCAGCTCACAACCAGCTGTAACTCCAGTGGCACTGGCTGTGGCACCCTCTTCTGGGCTTCTCAGACACGTGATGTATACAGACATACATGCCGGCAAAGCACCCATATACATAAAATACAAATAAACCCAAAAACAGAAGCCCAGCATGGAAGGAGGATGAGACCATTTCATCTTTGGGGATAAAGAGAAATTTCCTACATACCAGGTTCATCAAAATTGGAAAGGGCCCCAACCTCTTGGCTACTTGGGCTGTGTATATTTGAAATGTTGTTACGTCATGTCTCGGCACAATGGATCTAGGGTATGTTTTACAAAATCCTTTGGTTGCAGTGGTTTTCAAGCTTCCTAATGCTTCAACCCTTTAACACAACTCCTCATATTGTGGTGACCCCAACCATAAAAGTATTTTGTGGCTACTTTATAACTGTAAATTTTGCTACTGTTATGAATCATAATGTAAATATGTGATAGGCAGGATACCTGATATGGGAGCCCTGTGGGGGTCTCACCCACAAGCTGAGAACCACTGTTTTATTGTCTTTTCAGGCTCAGGCGCTTTTAGAAAACCTTTTAGAAAATTCTTTGGAATGGGACTGGAGAGGTGGCTCAGCGGTCAAGAGTGCTGGCTACTTTTCAGAGGATCTGGGTCCAATTCTCGGAACCCACATGGCAGCTCACAACTGCCTATACCTCTTGTCTCAAAGGATCTGACACCTTCACACAGACAGACATACACATAGGCAAAACACCAATGAATAAATAATTAAAAATAAAAAAAAAAAGAAGAAGAAAGAAAATTCTTTGGAATGAGCCTGAGGTGTTTCTTTCTCCAATACCTAGTATCTCCGTTAGGGGGGTCTATTGCTGTGATGAGACTCCATGACCATTTGGCATCTCTCATAAAGAAAAACATTTAACTGGAGAAGCCTTACAGTTCAGAGGTTTAGTCCATTATTGTGGTTCCACAGTCCACTTTACTGGCTGAGGGAACAAAGCCTAGCGGGGCATCTGGGCCTGGTGGTCCCAGTCCAGTGGTAAATGCCAAGAGGGAAAATGCCCTCTTCGGAAAGATTCAAGTGTTATAGCCTTTGAGCTCAGAGCTCCTTCACCGACACAGCAGCTCTTGGAAGAGATTCCTTGAAATAACTTGTGCGCTTTTATTTGGGGGTAAACAGGAGCAATATGAGCCTTGGGGAGTGGGAAAGGATTTCCGGGGTGGACTCAAACCATTGATTTGGGCTTCCGGGTGAGAATCCTTTATTTGCATGGAGAGGAATTCCAGGTGCTTGGCTATGTGACTACTCTAAGAATTGTGGAGGTCAAGACTACGTGTGCCAGGGAGGGGGCGATCCTTACTCCTGCCGGGGTTTGGACCTGTCTCTACCATGCTCTAGCTCTGTGCTGGCTTCCCTGTTGGCACAGTCCTTATGCACCACACGTTACCTGGTGGGAAGTGTGATGTCACCCGGGCAGACATGGTGCTGGTGAAGGAGCTGAGAGTTCTACATCCAGTTTGGCAGGCATCAGGAAGAGAGAGAGCCACTGGGCCTGGCTAGGGCTTTTGTAGCCCAAAGCTCACCCCAACTAACACACTTCCTCTGTAAGGCCACACCTCCTAGTGCCACTCCCTAAGCATTCAACTCCGAGTCTATGGGAGCATTTCTTATTCAAACCACCGCATTCCACTCTGCTGGCCCCCACAGGCAAGTAGCCATTTCATACTACAGAAATGCATTCAGTCCCACTTCAAAAGCCCCCTGCAGTCTATCAGGCTCAACCCTGCTTAAAAGCCCACAGTCTCTTCCAAAACTTACGGCAATCTCTAACTACAACCCCTTATAAAATCCAAATCAAAAGCAGATCGCCTACTTCCACCATACATAATGGCACAGGATATGCATTACCATACCAAAAGGGAGGAGAATGAACACAGTGAGGAGATACTGAACCAAAGGAAGATTGAAACCAGCTGGACAAACTCCAAACTCTGTATCTCCACGTCTGAAGTCAAAGTGCTCTTCAGATTTCCAACTCCTTTCCATTCTATCAGCTGCAACTTCCTCTAACAAGGTCAAAATTCCTCACAGTGCCGCTCCCTATGCGCTAAGCATTCAAATACTTGAAGCTACGGGGCCATACCTATTCAAACCAGCACAGCAATCCAGGCCTCATCTTCACAGCTGCAAAGGTCTCTCTGGGCCTCCATGCCGGGATATCCCTGACCTGGCCCCAGCAGCCATCCTTGGTTGTGAAGGAGATTCCTTAAACCCTTCCTTGTATCCTTGACTCTGAAGCTGCCAAGTTCTGCTTGCTGAGCTTGGAACATGGACCCCTTCTTCAAATATATTTTCACCAGCTTTCTGTTTTCAGTGATTTCCTTCACCGCCTAAACTTGGCTGTTTTGGAACTCAATCTGTAGACCAGGTTGGCCTTGAACTTAAGATATCTGTCTGCCTCTGCCTCTGCCTCCCAAATGCTAAAATTAAGGGTGTTGTACCACCATACCCCGTGCTAAATTTTTCTTTAATTTCTTTTCACAGGGTGGAAACTTACACCATTCCCATTGCGTTTAACATCACGCTCTTCTTTAATCTATTTAATTTAATTTATTAATCTATTTAATCGCCTTGAGCCCTGGACTTGACTCCATTGCACTGCTGCCATAATGGTTTTGTGGACTGTGTAAAGTTTACCCTTGTTAATTCAAAGGCTGATTTCTCTACCCCGCTACCTGGTTTCAATCTGGACACAGCATTATAATGTTTATTCTAAGTATCTCCTGTCTCAAGTATATGTAAACACGCTCACCGTTTGTTCTCTGTTCTGCCAATAAACTGTCAACCAGCCACTGCTAAGCAACATAGAGAAGAGGGTGGGACACCTGGGTCCAGCAAAGGGAGGAGAGAGAGAAAAGAAGGAAATGGAGCCAAGAGTAAAGGACCAGAAAACACCAAGAGAAATGAGAGCTAGAAGAGGATTAAAACGCAAGTATGATTGGGAAATTTGGCTTGGAGGAAGCTAGGAGGTTGGGGTAATTATTGCTCAGTACTGTGCTCTAGGCTAATTAAATAAATCATAGTCTCCATGTGTCAATACTTGGGTAAATAGCTGTCTAAAAATAAACTGCCACCATAGTAAACTTACGATGTATATCACATTAATAATCCTTCTACACTATACCTCTCTGCGATCCTTTTTTCCTCAGACTGTACACTCTGTATATTTCCTTGTTTAGCCTATTCTTTTCCATTATAGATCTGTGTAAGTATGGCCACTAACAACCAAGCAACAAAGTCAACACTAAACTGGCTGGATATTTCCTCTGCCGAAGATGTTAATACCTCTTCTATTTTGCCTCAGGCAGATTATTGTGGACAACGTAGCCGTATTCTTCACCAAAATATCACAGGCATGGTCTCTAGGCCATATACTAATACTCTTCTCCTTTGAAACCTGTTGAGCCTGGCTCCCACAGTTCAAATCCCCCTCTGCTCCATCTTCCATATTCCTACTAGTGTGGCTGGTAAGTCCCACTTTAAGTGTTCAACTACTTTCCTAATCTCAACTTCCAAAGCCCACGTTCGTTCCATCAACAAGAAATTTGCTCAGGGGGCTCGGTGGTTTAAGAGCACTTGCTGCTCTTCCAGAGGACACGGGTTCAATTCCCAGCACCCACATGGCAGCTCACACCTGTCTGTAACTCCATCTCCATGGGATCTGATACCCTCTCACCAATGCACATAAAAAATAAAATTAAATTAATCATTTTTTTTTTTTTAAGAAAGAAATTTGCTCAGGCCTATCACAGCAAAACCTTAGTTCCTGGTACCAGCTTCTATCTTATTCCCCATCCCTAGTGACACACTTCCTCCAACAAGGCCACACCTCCCAATGCCACTCCTTAAACATCCCAATAGGAGTCCTTGGGAGCCATTCTTATTCAAACCACCACACCTCGGAACTAGAAGATTATGAGCTATGGTGAAGCAGCTGCTACACGTGTCACTGCAGAAACACTGAGCTTGTGGAAGGAAGATGAGGTGGCTCCCTGGTCAGCTCCTGGGCTCACACTGCTGGTCAGCAGCACCGAGTCACTCTCTTGGGAACTCTGCAGAAAATGCCTCTTTCACTGTGAACTTTTAGACTTCATGTTATTTTTTTTTTGCATTTTCTTTTTCTTTCGACATTCTTCTCCCAGTTATGAATGGCCACAACCAAAAAAATACCTTTGTGTTATGGTTTTTTTTAAATAGTTCACCTCATTCTTGGAGGTGAAATGCTGCACGTGTGGAAATAAATATTTGCTTTTTCTTTTTCCTTCTGTGACCCACTCATTCTCCTTCACAGTGTTTTGTACAGATAATTAAACATTGCTTGGGAATGTACATGATATCAACAAGCTTTAATTATACTGGAAGAATGCAAGAGGATTGAAAGAAAGTTATCCAATCCTATAAGCAGCCTCTGGCATGCATGCTCTAGGCCAGGACCCCTAAGGGACAAAGATACTCTGATATTGGTCTATACTGAAAAGTGTGTAGCTTATACAGACTCAGATTGTTTAGGGCATCTCAGCATGTTTCTATGTCTTTACAGTGGTCAGTGTATGTTATATATATTAAGTTGTTCAGCCCTTTACCTAGTATGATCACTTAGATGACTAATCCCACCACAGACACTGTTGGCTATTGTGACAACACCTTCAGTGGCTATCAAAAACCAAACAGGATTGGCAGCTCAGTCTCCATGTGGATCTCTAAGTGAAGGAAACAGGAGTTGCCTCTATCATGAACTCAGTTGACTGCTCTCTGATTACTCACCCCTGGCGATTCGGCCTTCCCAGGCCAAGGAGGAAGAGGATCCAGGCAGTCCTGATGTGACTTAACAAGCCATGAGCAGATTGCAATAGTGGAGAATTTGCCCTTTCAGTGGACCAGGGGAAGGGGACGAGGGGAAGAAGGAGGAAGGTGGGACTAGAGGAGTTGAGGGAGGGGGCTTCAATCAGAATATATAATGAATAAATTGTGAAGAAAAAAATTAAAATTAAATTTAAATTTAAAGGAATAAACAAAAATAAAAAAGTAAAGACCATAATGGCACATGACTCATGTGGCTACTGTGATAACTAACAAAAACAACCAAACAAACAAACAAACAGGCGGGCTAGAGGGATAGCTCAGAGGTTAAGAGTACTGGCTGCTCTTTCAAAGGTCCTAAGTTCAATTCCCAGCGATGGCATGGCAACTCTTAACCATCCAAAACGAGATCTGGTGCCCTCTTCTGGCATACAGGCATACATGCAGGCAGAATACTGTATAAATAACAGATAAATAAATCTTTAAAAAAAATTAACTGGAAGATGCCAAACCAAAAGTGGAGTCCACTGACATGTTAGAGAGGACACAGGATGACCCAAGGTGACCCATGGGGACAGAACAACCCTGAACATTGACAGCAAAGAGTTTGCAACCAACTCTGTCCAATGAAAGAACACAAGAAAGGGAGAAGAGAAGCGAGACAGAGTCAAGGGCCCAAAAGGAAGGTAAACTGGGATGCCAGTCAGCCGGCATGGCCCAGCCAGCCTTGGGAACCTCTCTTTCCTTCATGCAAACCATGGTGTGCGTGTACACACACACACACACACACACACAGCATGCATACATACCCACCCCATCACACAATGAGAAGGATATGCACTTTTTTTTAAGAAACTTCATATTCATTTTTTGTCATTTCTCTCATCTCCCTACTGTCCTTCTACCCTAGCCTACCACTAATCTACTTTTCTCTCCATATATTTGTTTAATGTGGACATTGATACAAATTGAGTCAAATGATATATAGTCTTTTGTGACTGGTATCTTTCACTTATCACAGTTCTAAACCATCTTTTAAGTCAGCTGTGTTCTCAGCTATGTCAACTATATTTCTAGTTTCTCAGACTGCTATCAGTTCTGTTTTCAGTTTTCCTGAGTTTTTTATGGTCTCATTATTTCTGTGACTCTGTTTTTAAATATTTCACTACAGTTCTAGTTAGACTTGGTTGGTTGTTTTGTTTTGTTTTGTTTTGTTTTTTGTTTTGTTTTGTTTTGAAGACAGGGTTTCTCTGTGTAGCCTTGGCTGTTCTGGAATTCAATGTATAGACCAGGCTGGCTTCAAACTCGGAAATACGCTTGCTTCTGCCTCCCAAGGGCTGGGATTAAAAGCTTGAGCTACCACTGGCTATGGTTTTATGTTTTAAACCTGCTTTTACTGATTTTTTTTTCACATGGCAGTTTGTTTTCTTGTGTATCTGGTGATTTTAGGCTGGGAATTGATACTTAGTTCATTTTTGTAAGAAGTTTGAGTTTTATTTGTATTTTATTAGTTTTTGTTTTGTTTTGTTTGTTTTGTTTTGTAACAGGGTCTCTCTATGTAGTCCTGACTGTCATGGAGGTCACTGTGTAAACCAGGTCAGTGGTCACTAGTCTTGAACTCACAGTGATCTGACTGGCCCTGCCTTTTGAGTGCTAGAATTAAAGGAGTGTGGTCCCAAGAACTTTTGATCCAGGACCCTTTACAATGATCTAGCTTAAAGGGTCATCTCTAGCTCCTTGCTGCTTCCTTTTTTTTTTTTTTTCTTTGAGATATGGTCTCATATAAGCTAAGCTGGCCTCATACTCACTGTATACCTGAGGATAACCTTGAATTTCTGACCCTATTGCTTCTACTTCCCTAGCACTGGGAATATAGATATATAGGTATCGGCCACCATGCCTGATCTTACGTGTGCTGGGGATGGTACCCGGGGCTGCATGCATGCTAGGCAAGCATTCTACCAACTAGGCCACATCTCCAGTTCTGAACACGGACATTGCCCTTACCTGCATTTCTTGTGCGTGCGTGTGTGCATGTGTGTGTGTTTACTCCTCAGAGCTAATCATGGCTTTCTGCATGTCTGACTATACACAGAAGCTTGGCCCTCAGCATATCCAGTTAGCCACCCTCCTGCCACCCCCTGGAAGCCCCAGCCTGCTCTTTCTGATTTGGTTCACTAACCTTAATAAGCCTCCTCCCAAGTAATCCTCTCCATTCGCCCACTTGCTGTGCTGATCTGCCACTCTCGCCCTACGTGCCTGCAGCTACAGACCTGACTTACAGAAAAGCTCCATCACCATGCCCAGCCCGTCTCTGGGACTTTACATGACTTCCTTAACCATCACTATGTCTGCATATATACAAACCAGATGTATTAAAAAAAAAGGGGTAACTGAGGCATATACACACAAAACTTGGGTAGCTTGTCTGCATCCCACTACTTACAACTGTGGGACCTCAGAGGAGGATCAGAAGCTGTCTGGCTCTTTTCCATTTTCCATGGTTGCAGAAAGAAACAGAAGGGTCTGGGACTGCCAGGGTCTTGGCAGGAGTCCTGCTGATCAGACACTGGCTCCAGAAAGCCAGGAGCTCATGAAAGCCCTGTAATGGCCTGTTACATTATGTGCCACAGCAAGGGGTGGTGGTAAGCCCAAGCTTCTCGGAGCTTTTTCATGATTAGAAAAACAAAAGCCCAAATGCTAACTCAAGGGTCATGAGCCTCCTGCCTGCCTTTGCATTGACAGACCACAAAATCAATGCCACGGCTACCTTGAGTGCTGCCATTTTCAGCTTGGCTGAGAAATCTTGAGAACAGAGTCCAGTCCCCACATTTGGCTTGATCCAACAGAGGTGTGAAACTGAAAGCCAAGTGTGCACAAGCAGCTGTCAATATCCAGAGCCTCTAAGTAACACCCACATGAGGAGTGATGGCAGACAATTGGCCCAGGGAGGCCTATAGTCAGGGATACTGTTAGTATTATGGCAGCCTGCTTCTGGGTTGCCTAGCAACCTGTGATGTCATCATGTGTGGAGGCCAGGTGGCTACACCTGGCAGGCGGGGTTATGTTGCTCCTTAGAAGGATCAATCTACTACTTTGTCTCGCTCTTGCCCTCTTGGCTCTTGCCCTCTCCTCTTTCTCTGTTGGGGTGTCCCCCTCTTCTCGTCTCCCCCATCATGTCTCCCTCTCCCCTTCTTCCTCTCTCTCTCCATCTCATCTAATAAACCTCTTTCATATAAAATCTGCTGTGCACTTCATCATTATTTAATTTGGTCCTAATATTGGTGCATTGGCCGGGAATTGAACCCAGGCCTCCCGCCTGGCAGGCGAGAATTCTATCACTGAACCATCCAATACCTGAAAATCTTTTTTTTACTTTCTCTCAACTGCCTTTACCCCAGCACATCTGTCCTGATGCCCGGGACAGCTGCCTGTATCGGCTGCTTGTATGCCGAGCCCTGGGGAGTCCTGGGGAGCCCCAGGGAGCCCCAGGACTTACGAGGCACCAAAATTGGCTTCAGACAGACACAGCCTGCTAGGTAAGCAATTACTGGGGACCCTATGCACACATAGATTGCTTTAAATTGCCTCAGGTCCCATGGATGAGATTTTAAATTTCCCTTGGAACACCTGCTGCTAGAGGCTGGCTTGTAGACAAGGGTTTTCAGTTGTGCAGACTTCCATGCCATGCGCATGCAGCCATGCCGTTGGGACAGCCATCCCATGAGAAAGCACCTGGTCTCACTGTGCTGCCACAGTCCTGCATGCACATGGCCGTGAGTCGCCATGTTGATTTTAAAATAAAAAGAAGCCACACAATGTGCTCGCCCCTCCTCCACTCCTGCAAACCTCCAAGCCACACGTTCAAACACTGGCTCTCAATATTTCTGACCTAAGGTGCTATGTCCAAGCTTTTAAAAACCCTTTCTTCCTGATTTCTGTACACTCTCCTCTTAAAATATACATATTTTAAAATGCTTTAAATGCTTATCTACTGATTTATGTAATTTTCTCATTGGTTTACATTTATAAGACTTCCTTAATCATAATTAATTCTCTGTTTATTTTATCTCCTTTTAGACTAAGACAGCAACAAGCCTCATTTTAAACTGGTATGGATTTTTTAAAAAATAGGTAAAAAGGCTTAATATTTCCTCCTGTTGCTATGCTACTGTTATATTGACGAATGTCCAGAGCTTTGACCTTTATCAATAGAGCTCTGATGTGTTAATCTAACTCTAATACAAAAACATTCCACTATACCACCCACTATCATGGTTCCAAGCTCAAGATTTTAAATCTCCATAATGTGTACTTATACTAAAGGTTAAGAGCAAGTGAACTTCCACTTCTACTTCATGAAAGGCTTCTGCCTTTTCAGAGCTCACCTTAAAGAATGCTTATGCTGTTAAGACAAATGTGTAGGTCTACTGCCTTTTCTATAATGTGTATTTCAGTGCAGATTACAATTGTGATGCTAACATGCCTCAAGTTTTATCTCCTTCATAAAACTTAAAAGTAATTCTTGTAAGCTGCAGAAAATCCACCTAAATCCACCTCTCAGGTCAACTGGGCTCCAGATAAGTACTGCACTTATTGCCTATCTCAGAGGGTGGGGTTCCTCCTCTTTCCCTAGTTTTGGGACTTCCCTTTCCTAGCTACTTGATTGCTACCTTCTACGAGCAACAATGGCTGGATTGGTGAATTCTTCTCATTGGCCAGCCACTGGATTGGTGAGTTCACCTCACTGATCAGCATCTAATAGACCTCTTTCATATAAAATCTGCTGTGCACTTCATCATTATTTAATTTGCTCCTAACAGACACCAGCCCTCCTTGTGGACAGTGGGCAGTCAGAGGATGAGCCTTCTCCCTGTCAGCCACATCCTTAAAAGCAAGTCAGCTGTTGACAGTAATGACCATTGATTGTGTGGTTGCCCATGCCCTATTCCACGCTCACACAGAGCAGCACATTCAAAGCTGTAGACAGCTGACTTTGAACTGAGTCTTTAGTGAAGTCCTGGCCATCAGTGTTAGCATTCCTTATGCATGAGTGAGGCCACAAGCTGATAAAAATGACCTTCCCCAGGCCCTACAATCCAAAGGAAAAGAAGACAAGAATCTAGCTCAAGGTTCAGCAAAGCCTGCATCGGGGCTTCTTTATCCCACCTAGGAGTGTCCCTTGGCCACTTTTCTTTACTGCACAAATGGCAGAAGTACCTGACCAGGCAAATCACACCACCCAGGTACCAAAGATGAGCCTTTCTTCCAGGGGTCTCTGGCTTGTCTTCCCTCTGAGGTGACTCTGGTTACTAGGATTCCCATATACTGGGGTTTCCTCACTGCCACAGTAGGAACCAGGTTGACTTGGGGCGAGGTTTACCTTCACTGCTTCCCAGCTGGAATTTACCAGGTGCTGCTGGAAGGGCCCAAAACCTAAAACCAAAGATACCCAAGTTTACTCAAACCAGCACGGTAGCAAGTTCTGACACATGGTAACAAGTCCCATAAGCCCCAGAGACCAGCAACCTTGCTATTCTGGGGGGGCTTCCTCAGAATCCTCTGTGTGAAACCCAGTGGGGGAGGCCCCCCTCAAAAAAGGGGAGTGTAGAGAGCTGGAGGGCTGGCTCAGAGGTTGAGAGTACTTCCTGTTGGCCTTGGTTCTGCTCTTTCTTGCTGTGATAAACACTGCCCAAAACCAAACTGGGGAGGATAGGGTTGATTTGGTTTATAGGTTACTGTCCATCAGCAAGGAAAGCCAAGGAAGCAGGAATCCAAAAGAGGAACCTGGAGGCAGGGGCACAGATGGATGCCACTCACTGGCCTGCTTACATAATCCACTTGCCCAGGGATGGCACTACCAAGAGTGAGCCAGGCCCTCCTTGGTCAACTAGCAGTATTTTAAAAATGCCCCCACAGGCGTGTACACAGGTGAATCCGATGGAGGCCATTAAGTTGAGGTTCCCTCTTTTTTGGGTGTATCAAGTTGACATCAAAATTAAGTCACCATGCTGCTCTTCCAGAGGATTTGAGCTCAGTTCCCGGCATCCAGGTTCTGAGACTCACAACTCTCTGTAACTGCAGCTCCAGGGGACCTGTTGTCCTCTTCTGATCTCTGCAGGCACCCAAACATTCATGGCTCAGGCGCCTGCACTCACACACAGGCAAGCGTAAACACAAAGTAACAAAGAAGTAGTTGAAAGGGGTCTCACCCACTTCCACAGTCAAAGGCTAGGAACAAGTACACACAAGGGTTGGACTGAACCTGCCTGTATTAGTCGCTTTTCTCATAGCTGTTACCCAACGTAAGGGAGGGGCGATTTATTCTGACTCATGGTTCAGAGGGCCAAGTCCACCACGGTGGGAAAACAGTGTTTGGCCGTGACAAGTGCGACAAACAAGTGCGAGCCTGCAGCTTGTTCACGATTATCGGCAGTCAGGAGCCTGAGAGCTTCTCTTGAACCAAAGCGAAGCTGCAAGTCCCAAGGCTTGTTTCCCTGCCAGCTACTTCCTGCAAGCAGACTCCACACCTTAAAGGCTCCACAGCCTCTCCCAAAGCACATCCCCAGCTAGCAGCAGGATGCCCAAGCACATGAACCGGTGTCACATTCAGACGGAAATGCAAGCTTTGGGGAGGAGCAGAGACAGACCTGTGCGACCATCCCCATCTGCTTGTTGACAAAGTCACAAAAGCAATCCCATGGATTGGGAAGACTGTGTTTTTCCAAAAATGGTTCTGGAGCGATGGGACACAGGGACACAGTGATGACTGCCGTTAACTGGTAACAGAATCCCAAATCACCTGGGAGCCAGGGCCCTGGATATGTTGGGAAGTATGTCTTGATTGTGTTCATCTGAAGTGGGAACGTTCGCCCACTGTGGGCGGCGCCATTTCCTGGCTGAGCGGCAGCTGGCATCCACTGCTCTCTGCTTCCTGGTTACAGACAGGATCCTGCCACAACAGGCTTTTAACTACCGTTTGAACTGTGGGCCGGAACAAAGCCTTTGTCTCTTAAGTTGCTTTCGTCAGAGTGTTTTCTCACAGCCATAGAGAAGTAATTCAGACAGAAACCAAGAGGCAAAACCCCAGTCTCTTAATGTCCTGCAGCTTAGGCATCAGGAAGTTCTAAATGGAGAGCAAAGCCTTAGATGTAAAAAGCAAAACTGAAACTTTTAGAGAGAGAGAAAAAAAAAGGTGGTGGTGGGGAATCTCAGGAGCCTTGATCCAAAAAAGAAAAAAACTGACAAACTGGATTCCACAATAATCACAAACGTTCAGGCTGCGGTGGGGATGGCTCATGGGATTATAGGGGCACAGCTAATGTACCCAGAGCCTTGGGTTCAACCCCAAGCACCAAAATAAAAAAAAAAAAAAAAAAAGGAAAGCAAGCATAGGCTTAGTCGGTAAAGTGCTCGCCCAGCATGCACAAAGCACAGGGTTGGTTCAAGACCCAGCACCAAAACAGCCATGAAAGCATTCAGTGAAGGGTTGTTTACAGTGGGTTGGCTTGTGGCCAGGCCGGCTGGGGACTGTCTTGTTAACTGATGTGGGGAGACCAAGATAACTGTGGGCAGTATCATTCCCTAGGCATCGGGTCTTGAGCCGTACAAGAGTGGGGAAATCAAGCTGAGGCCAGGAGAGTGTGTCTGTGTTTCCCTCTGCTCTTGACTATGGATGTGATGTGACCAGCGCTCTGAAGTTGCTGTACTGATCTTCCCGCGTGATTGACTGGAACCGGGGACTCTTAAGTTGAAATAAACTCCTTTATCCTCTAAGTCCCTTTGTTTGGGTTTGTTGTTGTCTTTGTTTCCTTGTTTTCACTGGATAGTTTATCATAGCCAAATGAATCTGGAACACACACCCAAGTGTTAGAACGGGAGAAGAAAGTGTGAAAGAAGCTATAAAGGAATAGCATGAGGTGGTTTTGAGGTGAAGGCCATGTTATACATCTTAACTACAGAGATAATTCCAGGAAGCTACACACTGCTTGAAATTGTACAGGGCTGTCTGTGAACACATAACATTCTCATTCCGTAACTCCTCTCTCCCTTTCTCCTTCCCCCCTTTTCTCTTTCTTTCTTTTTTTTTTTTTTCCCCAAGATAGGGTTTCTCTGTGTAGCCTTGGCTGTCCTGGACTTGCTTTGTAGACCAGGCTGGCCTTGAACTCATAGAGATCTGCCTGCTTCTGCTCCCTACTTGCTGAGATTACAGGTGCGCACCATGCCCGGGTCTCCCTTCTTTCTTAATTGAAATAAAGACAGGATGTTGGCTTTGACACTGAAGATGTCAGGATCAGACTACTCTAGTGAAAGATGTAAGGAGTTCTCTGTCTATTAATTTACAATTTCCTCTTGGTCTATTGTGTTTCTGAAATGAAGAGTATGTGGCCTCCTGGTGGGGAAGGCCAGCTTGTCGGACTGAGAAGAGGGGGACACTCATCTCACGTCAGGCTACAAGTGGGGTCAGCATTGTCCTACTCAGCTCTCTTTGGAGTAGGACTGAGGGTTTGAGCTCCTCACCTGATCCTTACGGAATGCTTCTCAACCCCCACAAATTCAGAACTGTGAAAGGTCAGGATTCTACATCAAGTCCATGGACCCCAGGCCTCTAGAGCAGGTGGCAGCTCTGGAGAAGGGGCCCCACCTGTCCCTAGCAACTGCTGACTGTATGGGGCTCCATCCACCAACAGGACTGGGTCACAGGAAGAAAAATCTCGGGGGACAGAAAGCTTTTCAGCAGAAGGTCCCATCACAGGACTGTCAGCTGGCTTTGCCCGAGAGGACGCACAGCCTTGCAGCCGCCGTGGGAACCTGCAGCCATAAAGAACAATGTAGAAAATGTCGAGAATAAGTGGAAATACGGAGAAGCCAGTTTCCTCCTAGGATAATAAAAAGCCCATCAGCACACATCATCTGCTTTAGAATCATACTCGGCTTTGCGAAAACGAGCTCTTATTTGTTTTAAATTAGGAAAGATAACTGGGAACCAAGGTTGGAAGGTCCTGTTTTGCTTGGCTAGGCCTCACTTACCATCAAGACTGCCTTGGAGTGGAGTTGGGGAGTTAGCTAGAGAAATCTGGTGGAATCAGGGGACCCTTGGGAGGGGCGCTGGCTTGCCTGGTCTCTCATTTTACTGTTGGTGGCGGCCAATACCTTGATCTTAAGGCTGTTTGTTGGAGTCCTTGCATTTCTACCATCTGTCTACATGCCAGTTGTCAAGACAAGATTTACATACTCAGCAGAGCCAACTAAATGAAGAGCCTGCCCCCGGCAGCCTCTAAAGGCAGGTCACACTCTGGAATCCAGTGGGCATTTCCCAATGGCGCCTGACTGGCAGCTACTGCCAGCTGATGAGACAAATGTAGGGTAAGATATGAGTCCAAGAGGAGGCACATGTGAGACAGGTATTACCTTTCACCAAGAGCCCGGCTTCCTGAGACAGGCAAGTGTGACTGGACCCAGTCAGTCTCTGGACCCAAAAGAAGAAAGATGAAAGTGCAACGGGATAAAAGTATTTCAAAAGAATTTTCTTTTTTTTTCTCTCTGTCTCTCTTTTTGGAAGGTTGATAGTATGAGACGCTGGCTGAGAGTGTTTATCAAAGTAGTTTTCAGTTAAGACAGGTGACAGGAATCCTTTATGACAGAGAAGCCACCTTTCTTCCCAGGCTGAGCTTTTCCGGGTTCGGAGGCATCAACCTGTGTGTGTGTGTGTGTGTGTGTGTGTGTGTGTGTGTGTGTGTTTTGGTTAGTTCAGTGTTCCCATAGCAGCAAAAGCACCGTGGGGCTGGGGAATGCAGACTCCATCAAGGCGTGGTCATTGTAGAAGGGTCTGTCCCGTCTGAATCTGCAATTCTACCCTTTCCACTGGGTCCTAGGATTAAAGACAGCAGGTGACTGCCTGGGCTCCTTCCCAAAGGGCGGAAGGACAAACAAGGTCTGAGTGAACCTAGGTTTCAAGCGGGCACCTCCATGCATGCCACTCGAGTTTATTTGTGGCGAAGGGGGATCAGAGGCAGGAAAGCCTGTGGTTTTTTTTTTTTTTAATAGGGCAGAGCAGGAAGTCAGCTTCCATATGGAATTCCTACCAACACCAGTTGCCATTCCCGTTCCCCAGGGAGAGCTGTTTACAATCGGCGCCGAGCAAGTGCGCATTCCAGGCGCCTGCAGAAAGCAGCAGCTACTCGGAACGAAGGGGACCGCGAGCTTACCGGTCACCACCACGCAGCGGGACCGCGAATCCTCGAGGCCGGGCAGAGCTAGGCTGGCGGGGCCCGGACCAGCCATGATCCCGGACGGGAGGGGCGAGGACCACGTGGGAAGTGTGGAAAGACCACGCCCTCGGGAGCAGAACGGGAGGCCTGGAGGGTCACAGCGCCGCCGGGATTCACCAGGACTCAGCTTAGTGGGTTCCGTGGGATGCGTGACACCAAGGCCTTGTCACGGCTAACAGTCCCCCAACACCGCGCCATTACTAGGATTCATGGCTGAAATCGCTCCAACTAGGTCTGCGGGTCACCCTATCTGTTGTTGTACCTACCTTGATTACCTTGATCCTCCCCCCCCCCCCGTGGAAACCCCTCATGCTCAGAGTAGTCCCCGGTGTCTGGGAACTTGGTTCGTGATTGCTCTTGAATTCTGCAAAGCATTTAAACAAGCAACCAAATGCTCAGAAAACACCGGAAGGCGTTGGTTGCAAGCACCTGCTCCCTAGGCCCCGCGGGTCCGCCGTCAGATTAATCTCAGCGCCAGTTTTCGTGCTCCGTGAAGTGGGGCTCGTCCCCGCCCGCGTAGACGGAGCGTGCTGCCTCCCACGCACGTCCCCAGCTGCATCAGCCTGGAGCGACGGGGGCTCACCAGCTGGCTGCTGTCTGCTGGCTTCAGACTGTTCCATCCTGTCTGGGGAGTGCTTCCTACTGCGTTCCCTGGCAAAGGTGCCGCCCGATGTCACCCACGGTCTTGGCATTTCTCTGGGTTCTAGATGCACTCAGGCTTTTTAAAATCCTGTCAGGGAAACCACAAGAAGTCTTATGTTTGGGCCAGTTCTTCTATCGATGTCTTAGGCAGCATGCTGGCTTTTCAAAAATACTTAAAAAAAATAAAATGAAAAAGGGAAAAACACTCTTTCAAATGCTATTTAAGGGAGAAACAAAACTCAAGGCTTCTCTGCCCCTCTGGGTGAGGCCAGGGGAGCAGGCTGAGCTCAAGCACCACACCCTACAGCTTCCAGGAAGTTCCCCTCGCCCTGGGTGTTGTGGTGAGACCCAGCACTTTGCTAACTACTTAATTGACCTTGTGAGACCTTCCCTTTAATTGGGCCCCTGGGGTAGGGTCCTGGCTGCTAGTTACCCGGGAACTGGTGAAAAGCTGCCCTTTGTTTCAGCCAGCTCTCTCCCACTTTTCCCGGGAGGCTGAGGCCAGCCCACCAGGTGCTGGAGACAGCTTTGTACTGGGCCTGGCTGGGGCCAGGGTAGGGGGATGTCTTGGTCCTAGTTTCTCACACTCCCGTGGCGTCTGTAGACGTTTGTCCCGCTTCATCTATCAAGCTGTCCGTCTCTAGTTGGTGGCCTTTACGTGTTTCTGACGGGGAGGGGTGGGGTGGGGTGGGGATCTGCTTCCCAGTCCCTAGGAAAAGCAGATGACAGACAGAAGGTCCCTGTTTGTAAAGGTGGCTGCTGATAGTAGGTGCTGAAGCCTTTAATCTCAGCACTCTCGTGGCAGAGGCAGGATTTCTTTGTGTTCGATGCCAGCCTGGTCTACAGAGTGTTGTCCAGGATAGCCAGGACTACACAGATAAACTGTCTAAAAAAAAAAAAAAAAAAGGAAAAAGAGAAGAAAAGAAAAGAAAAAAAAAAGCCACCGAGTCATGTGACCCTGTTTACGAATGGTTGCTAAGCAGTCCCGCTAACTGCAATTACCGCTTGGGAACAAGACTACTGTATTGGTAATGAACCTGTAATCTCTATTATTATTATTTAAAAGGGATCTTGGTGTGTTGCACAAGCTAGCCCAGAACGCTTGGCCTACGTGATAATTCTGTCCCACCACGTCTCCAAAAAAGTTAGGATTATGGGTATGTGCCACCTTGACGGTGTGGTATTATTATTTTTTGTTTGCTTCTTGGCTTGCTTATTTTGGGATTTGACACACACCATTTCTATTTTACCTTAAACTGGAGGCATCCGGAGTTATCACTTTCCCATAATTTATTATTTTTTTCCTGCATTAATATTTTCTGTAATTTGTAATGAAGCTGTGTTTTTTTTTTAATTTTGATCCCTAACTGATATGAAATATTTAGTTAGACTTGCAAACAAACACCAACAAAAATCCCACCATCTTTCTGTAAGATGAAAACAGCTCAGAGAGGCACAGACTCTTAGGGCTGGTGTCTGCTCTTTCATTTCTTTTTTCCACTGTAAAAACAAATGGTCTCTAACAATTGCTAATGTCAAACCCTTTCTTTAGGCTGATGAAATACAGTAAGCCTGAGAATTTGTAAGGCAAGGAGGGAGATGTTTGATTTAACAGAAAGCATGATAATCTTCCTTACAAGATAGTCCCCAGAGGAAATGTTTGCAATTATATTTGACCGGAGGGCAAGGTGCGTTCCTCTCATTGAACCAGGAAGCGAGCCACGAGTTCTCGCTGGGGACAGCCAAGATGACAATATCCCCGGACTTCAAATATTTCACATTTTAAAGTAAACATGAAACTTTGTGGGATTTGTTTTAAATTCCTTACCGTTGAGTGGTGACTTCCTGCTTAAGCAAGAGAAAGGATTACAACGGCTGTTTTTCATTGTCTTGGAGGCAAACAGATCTTATGACAGGACACAGTCGTATAGTTGACATCAATGAAATCTCATCAACCTGATCAAATTCCTGCAGGGGGAGGGGAAAGAAATCAATCACGAGGTGCAGAGATCGTTTCAAAAAGAATGCTAACATAGCCTTCCTCTATGTCAGACATCTCCGCTTCCGGACCCACTTCTCATTGCTACTGTCAATCACACAGCCTGTGGCCAAATTGCTTCTTGTCAAAGCACTAACTGAGTCTCAAAAATGTCACCTCATATTTGAGAGTCATCTCTCCCGCTCCCTTGAACCCCAAGGGTGGGCAGCTACAAAGTTTCTATAAAAGGCCGGTCAAGAAGTCCTTCTAGCTTTGCCTTGCCCATGGCCTCTGATGAAGCTTTCCAGTTCCTGGTGTGGTGAGCACGTAGCATAGATGCTATGTAAATCAGCTCTGGCCCCGCTCCAGTGACTATTTTAGACGCCGAATTTAAAAGTTCCTAGAATAGTGACATGTCATGAAATTGTCTTCTTTTGAATTTTTTTTTTTTTTTCTTTTTGTAACTATTGACAAGTGTAGAAACTATTTTTGGGTCCTGGGCTGTACAAACATAGGTGATAGGATGGATGGGGGCTGCGGGTTGTACTCTGTGAAATCCCCTCGAATGAAATATTTCTCTTACGGGAAACTTATGGTATAAAGTACTGGGACAAAACTTCAGCAGGCTGAATACTAAGTAGGTTACACTAGTACCTCTTTGTAAACATTCCGTTCGCCCATGGTTGCTAGTAGCCTGGGAATACTGCATGAAAATTCTAGTTATAACACTGCATTGTCTGAAGGAGTGTGACAGTCTTGCACTGTTAAGCTCTGTCCTGCCTGGATATGAACCGTCACTGTGTCCAGTGTATCAACTTTGTATATGCTGCCCGCCCCTTTATCACTTTGGAGCTCCCGTGCTTAGCAGGCACACTGTGCAGGTATCATTCGACTTGTGTTTGTGTAACTCTTAATAATGGCCCTAAGAAATAATGTCGGCAGCCAGGAGGAGGTGGCGCACGCCTTTAATCCCCGGCCCTCAGGAGGGAAAGGCAAGGAGAACTCTGAGTTTGAGGCCAACCTAGTCTACGGAGGGAGTTCCAGGACAGCCAGGGCTACACTGAGAAACAAAAACAAAAAACCAAAACCAAAAAAAACAAAAACAAAAAACAACCTATCTATCTATCTATCTATCTATCTATCTATCTATCTATCTATCTATCTATCTATCTATCTTGGCTAGTCCTATTACAGCATATTGTTATAACTGTCCTATTTGACTATTTATTATTAGTTATCGCTGATAATCTTTCCCTGGGTCTAATTTATAAATTAAATGTTAGCATAGGTTTATCTTTTTAGGGAAAACACATAGTGAATACAGGGGTGGGTCTTGTTTTTTGCTTTGGACCTCTCCAGAGCTCTCTTCACAGATAAGTGCCAACTCTGTGCTGCAGAGAGCAAGTGAAGCCCTGAGGAAATGATTGCGGCTGACACGGGCAGAGCCTGGTCAAGGCCCCCAACACCTTAACCCATGAAAGTGGCAAAGCATTCCCCAGGCAGGGCTGAGAGGAATGGCAAAGCCTTCCTGGGGGAAGCTCAGAGGCAGGGGAAAGGCGTGCTCTGGTCCCCGTGTGGATGTTGACAAGCGTGTGCAGTAAATGTCCATCACAGCTTTTTGCCCCTGGATGAGCCCGAGGACTACAGAGACAGCCCCTACCCAGATCAGCTAAACCCATCTCCTTGACTCAGCTCTCGACCACAAGTGCTGCCTCCTGCTGGGCTGCATGCGCTGACCAAGCCTCCCTGGGCATTGTGTATAATACATAAGCTGAGCTTCCAGGGCGTTGTTGGTTCTCCAAAAGCCAGCCCAGTCCACCCAGTCCCAGCTTTCCTGTGTGTCCTTGTGTCTGTCTTTTGTTCACTCCCTTGCTGCCCTAGTTAGGGTTCTAGGACCCAAAGATAAAGTGACTTAGGAGCCTGGGGAGATAGCTCAGTCAATGAACCTGAGAACCTGGGTTCAATCCCCAGCAACCACATAAACATTCCAGGCATGGTGGTGCATGCCTGTCATCCCAGCACTGGGAGAGGTGAAGACAGGCTCCCCTCGGGCTCACTGGCCAGCTGGGCTGGCTGAATTGGTTGAATTGGTAAGATCCGTGTGTGTGTGTGTGTGTGTGTGTGTGTGTGTGTGTATAAAACGCCAAAAGCAAAACAAAACAAAAATGCAAAAATGAAACAAAGGAAGTAGGTGGTCTGTTGTCTGTTTTGTTTGTTTGTTTTGTTCTTGTTTTTTCGAGACAGTGTTTCTCTGTGTAGCCTTGGCTATGCTAGACTCTCTTTGTAGAATAGGCTGGCCTCAAACTCACAGAGATCCGCCTGCCTCTGCCTCCGCCTCCCGAGTGCTGGAACTAAAGGTGTGCACCATCAAGAACTGGCCATTTGAACCTTTTAAAGCAACAGAAAGATGAGATATTAGGGGCTTTATTACAATGACGGAATTATTTTGAGCATTCCATAGGAAACTGGTATAGAAAATGAGTTTCTGTTTTTCTTTTCTTTTTGACTTGGAGTCTCCAGGTGTTGTCTAAGACGGCCTGGAACTACTAGGTTCAAGTTATTCTCTCTTAGTCTCCTCACTCCTGTAGGAACACCATGCCCAGTTAACGTAGCGTATTTTATAACTTCCTCTACGGATTATGAAGTGGTTGTTCTTTAGTTCATCTTTTTAAACTCCTGCAAGTCTTCTAGGTCACAACAGAAAATACCGTTCTTCCGCCACATGCTGTAGCACAAAGTTTTAGCTGTGGTTTTTGCCTGTCACATTTTCCAGGCTTCTACTAACTTCATCACTCTTTTTTTTTTTTTTTTTTCTTAAGGAAGTACATCTCCTTCACTCAGTAGTAACAACTGTTGCAGCAGGAATCTGTTTATTCATTACAATCCAGGGGCTTGCTGGACCTATTGTTTAGCTGCTGGACTCTTACTGTTGAATTTCTCTAAGACCCTGGGAATGACTCAACAGCTGTATTCCTAACACAGGAAATTCCTGTGCTGATAACTATGGCCAGATGAAGGCTATAGCGTGGTACTTAAAAAGTCCTCTTGGACAGGGGCCATATCAAGCGCACGGCTGGGTCTTTGCAGGGCCTCTCCTCTCCACACAGATATAGGTGGCATTTTCCTTTTATGTTGGCTTAGGGCCCAGGGCAATTTTGGTGTCAGTGGTGAGTGTTAAGTGGCTGAGTCTGTTTTCAGAAGACTTAGAAATACAACGCCTCATGTCATGTGGACAATCTGATCCTCTGCTTAGGAAATCCATGGCAACTTCTGAGCATGTCAGACCTCAGGAGTGTCTGAGACCAGCTTGTGCCCTAAGTTGAAAGTTTTGTTTACCAGCAATAATTAATTCTAAGGTAATTAGTAAAAGGGAGGAGCCTTTTGTGATAGCCTTCAAGTGTCAGCAAATATCTCGGGGTAAATCCGTGAAGGAATGTATGCAAGGCCTTTGAAAGAACCTTAGCTGGTTCTGAGGCTTGGTGGCTCAGAAATCCAAGTACATGGTTAAGCTTTGGCAGTTCCAATGGTGTGAAATGGTTGTAGAAATAGCAAACGAAAGTATATATATTATGGAAGTTTATATAGACATATGTATGTGTGTGTGTATTTAAGGAGATATTTACCTTATAAAGGAAAATATACCTTTTATCTGTCTGTCTATCTATCTATCTACTTAGTTTGGTTTTTTGAGACAGGGTTTCTCTGTATAGTGTTGGCTATCCTGGATTCACTTTGTAGACCAGGCTGGCCTCCAACTCACAGCGATCCGCCTGCCTCTGCCTCCTGAGTGCTGGGATTACAGGCATGCACCATCGTACCCAGCCTACCTTTTATTTTTTTAATTAAAAATTATTATTGCATGAATAGGTACCTATGCCACAGTGCAAGTGTGCAGGTCAGAGTGTTAGGGACCTCCTTAGCTACAGAGACTCCATCTTGTATATAGTCTCCATTTTGTACTATGATAAATCCCTAGAAACAGCTTCAAAGTCAAGTGTTCCCAGTGTGTCTAAATCACAATATCTCATTCTATGCTTTTGTTCTGCCCAGTTCACGAACCCCAAAAGACCAGGAATAAACAGACTCTGCTGTAAATACATGAGGTTCTTTTTATTGTAAATTACAAGCTGCAGCTTGGGCCTACACAGCCCCACCGCCAAAGCGGTGTGAGCTGAGCGCCCCGTGCCGTGCCCAGGTTAGTTGGGTGATTTATAGATTCTGGTCCCTCCCAGCATGCCCAAGGCAGGGGCGATTCCTGCTTGGCAAGCATCTATTGGTCAAAATGCTACATTTTGAATCAATTGGCTATAGGAAGGTCCCCAGACCATTAAAGACCAGGTGTCCCTCCCTAGGGGGATGGCCCAGTTTCCTAGCAACTGCATCTCTAGTGGGTGGGGAAAGAATGCAGTGAGGTGGCTCTTCCCCTCAGGGCATTAGTAGACTTCTATCCGTGCCTACTTCAGGTCTTAATAATAGCTGTTAATTTATCTTTTGGTCTCTCACTTTGTTGGTTAGCACCTAGTCAAGACAGAAATCTGGAAGCTGTTGAATGGGCCCGGATTGGCTGGCCTTGACACAGGCCAAGTTAGCAAGAAAGCCATCTGAGATACTTGATACAGAAACCCACGTAAAATGCTAGGTGTGAAATGCATTGGAGCATACAATGTATGCATGTATCTCATTGGATGCCCTGACCCCCACCTAATTTGTGGGTTTTTGCTTTAAAAAGTTGTCTTGCTCTACCCCCCTATGACATGGTTTGGATCCCGAATCCAACTATGTCCCTGATATATCTATCAGTTTTCAAATAAAGTTATTTTGTTGGTTGTAATTTGGTTTTCCTAGAGGGTTATTTTCCGGATTCTCAGACCCTAACAGGAGGACAACTTTATCTTAGTTCTATCCTTCCATTTTTATGTTGGTTCTGGAAATTAAATTTAAGTCACTAGGATTCATTGCAAGCACCTTCAGCCGCTGACCCATCTCTCTCAGGACAGTGTGGTATAAACAAACTTACTCACCACAGATAGGGAACTGACAGCAGACCAAAGGTCACAAGACAAACCAAAGTACAGTTACTAACAAACTCTGGCTTGGAATCAGTGAGTGTATTGGGGTTACAGGAATATGAGTGAGGGGTTACTAACAGGAGCAGAAATAAAGACAGCTGCATCACCAAAGCCCACCCTAGCATAGGTGACTGCTCACAAAAGCTGGGAACCTGAAGCATGCTGCAGAGCCTGCAGGTAGATGACAGGTTAGAGAATTTTCTTTCAGGGAGGCTCAGTTGGTCTGAACTTCTAATAGGCAGCTTAGCCACTCCTCTCCCACCCACCATCCCTCTCCCCATTTTTGGCAATTTATCTGGTCTCAACTCCTTCTAGGCAATCTGAGATTGATTCTCAGTAGTCTTTACTAGTTACATACATAGTCTTTGGAGGGAGGGGCCTAGAGAAGCTGGTCAGTTTCAAGGATTTCCTGAAGCTATTTTGTTATTTATTTCCTATCCTAAGGAGCTTCCCTGCAGTATTTGTTTTTCTGCTGTTTCTCTTCCTTATAAACATTTGGTTTAAAGAAGTTTCCCTCAAGGCCTGGCTGTGGTGGCTCAAGCCTTTAATCCCAGCACTCAGGAGGCAGTGGCAGGCAGATCTCCTTGAGTTCAAGGCCAGCCTGGTCTACAGAGTGAGTGCCAGGACAGCCAGGGCCACACTAAAAAACCATGTATCAAAACAAACACCAAGAAGTTTCTCTCAATAATGGAAGGTTTTAATCTGAGCGGAAACTGCTACACAAGGGAAGTCTACACCATTTAATATATGGAAATAAATGGGTGCAGGTAATGCATGGCTGTGGTCCCAATACATGGAAGCCTGAAGGCCGGAGGATGGAGATTTTTAAGATTAGCCTGAGCTATAACAGTAAGATACTATTTGAAGGGACTGGTATCCACACAAGACAACCAAAGACTAAGGTCTCAGCACAGAGGAGATTTATACAAGGGGCAGGAATTAGCATCAAAGAGAAAGACAGAAGATAGAAGATAAGGAAGAAGAGGAAGGGATATTTGTCTTGGAGCAAAAGACTGCCTCAGGACAGAGAGGAAATGGACATGGCTCCTAGGAAAATGTCAGTTTATAAAGGTAAAAACAAAAGGGGGTGGCGAGCCTCCCGTTAGGATGAGTTGGTTAATTTTGATTGGGCATGTTAATTAGGTGAGCCAAAAGGGGGCATTTGATACTTGGATAGCTGGTCCTTGATCCTCAGTCTCAGGAGGAGGAATGGACGTTGGTGGCCAGCTTTAGGAATGCAATCTAATGGTTTTCAGAAAGGCAGAGGGAATAGGGGAAGGCCAGGCCTGCCAGAGGCAGGTTTGCCTTCAAGCAACTGGCTAGGCCCCTCCTTCGCCATTTGTTGGTACAAGTTTAAACAAAGCAATATTAATAAAATCATCAGAAGCAAGTTTAGACTTTTGTTCTAGCTGTGAGCTTGGCTCAGTCTACCTTAGCAAGGAACAAAACTAAGGAACAGAAAGAGGAAAAACCTAACTCAGCATTGAGTTTGGGAAAAGAAATGAAAAGCAAGGAACGATGCAGACCCTAATTCTTTACTTATGTACCCAGGCACGTATGTATATTTTCAGTTTCTATATGAAAATGTGTAAAATAAAAATCTTTAGAGTATGGTAACAAGGCCTTAAAAATACTGCAGTACAGATTAATAAACTTTCAACCTAATGCTAATAGCTTGAGTAAAATCAATGCTTATCAAAGACACACACACACACACACATATATATATAAAACATGTATGCATATATATATGGCTATATTGTGAAGACACTTATGGCAACCTAAAGGCACTTATAAATATTGTGAAGTGTCTTAACAACTGATAGGTTATTTCCGCTGAGGATATGAGCCAATTCAAGCCAAATTAGAGTATATAAATGCAGGTTTAGTGGGGACAGCTCTGGGGTGGGTTCACCAAACTCACGGAGAGAGAAAAGCCGGGCAGTAACAGGCAGGGGCTGAGGGCTGCTGGGAGAGCCTGGGTGCCAGGTCCGCTTTGGTTAAATGGGCACCTCAGCCGCTTGTCCCCGGCCTGAATCCCATCAACAAATACGCTGTAAAGACTCTCCTGAGAAGCCCACACCCACCTGGTGTGTCCCCCAATGCCACTTTCAGGATCTCCTTGGACTACCCAGACCCGTTCTCCAACTAAGGGGCCCAAGCCTTCTTCCTCCTTCAGACATCCTGGGAGTTGGGACCTTAGGTGTGTCTCCACCATGATCTGCTGAAAGGTGAAATCTGAAGTCATTAACCCTTGCATCCTCCCAAAGCAATATTTTGAGACAGCTGAATATACCCGGGGCGAGGGGAATTGTCGACGTCGAATTTTGCTTTGTCGAAGGAGCACCTGTTTGACCATTTACTAAATCGTGGGCACACTGCCGTTTCCAGGAGACTGTGGGGAAGACACTGAAATGGGTCAGAATGATTCCTGGATGCTCTGCCTTAGGTGTACGTATATTACATTTTTAGCTATTTTTCAGCCGTGCTAAGTTTTTGAAAAGGGTCAATGCAAATGATTTTTGCACATAAATACAGAAGGGACCATGGTGGGGAAAAAAAAATCTGTCCACTACAGGCCTAGGGACACTGGGGAGGAGGGTGCGTGCCAGTGTGTACGGAAGCTCAACAGCAACAGCAACAGCAACAAACTCATTTTTGGCTCAGATTTTTCTTTTTGTGGACTGAACCTTGTGGAGTCAAGGCAAGGTAAAGAAATTACGGGCGGTGGTCCTGTGGGAGAAGATAAGAAGCGCCGGCAGCCTGGAGGCAGGGAGTGTGAAGGAGAAAGCCCCAGGGGAGGTGACAGAGGCGGGGCAGCCCCTAGGGAGCCAAGGTAGAAGGGTGGTGGCCTTGGGGGTGGGGGTTGGGGTGTGCGTTGGGCAGACACGCGGTACACACAGATCGGGAGCATGGAGGTTGAGGCCGTCCGCGGAGCCACAGGTAAGGGACTGCGGAGGGCGCGCGGCAGCTGGGGACACCAGGCTGCAGGGCTCCGCGCACCTGTCGCCACCGCAGCTTGGGGTGCGGTCAGAGCTGAAGGCCTCGCAGCTCCCTCTCTTCCTCCGGAGCATTTAAGTTCAGGGCCAGCGGGAGCTGCAGGAGGAACCTCTACAGTTGAAACCCTCGAGGGCCCTGGGCTGGATCCCCCTCCAACCCTCAACACCGGCCTCGGGGACTTTTGGACCTGGGCTTGGTGGCCAGCCGGGAGTGGGGTGGGGTGGGGGGTGGGGAACCAGCTCGGAGGTGCTAGATTCTCGGCAGCCGTCTAGGAAATGGGAACCTCACCGTGGGGGAGAATTCTGCATAGCAGTTCGTTCCCACTTTCTAGAGAGGAGGACCCTGGTGGGGCCTGAGCTGAGAAGAGTCGCTGGAGCGCACGCTCGCTGTCAGCCTTTCTCAGGCTCGAGGCACACAACCCACACGCCTCTTCCAGCCCGGTGAGCTTTCAGCGGAGCCTGGATTTGAAGACACATCCCTGAGCCCGCTACCTCCGAGGCCTCGGGTAATGCCAATCCAGGCCTTTTGCTAGGCGACCTGGCCCACACGGTCAGGCCACGTGCAGTCCACCTTTTCAACAGCTCAGGAAAGTAAACCACGGCAGACGTTTGGAAGGCAGTGGCACCGGCAGGTAGCCGCTCGCCCTCGTGATCTACGTTAAACTTTACAATTGAGGTTTGTTTTTTTTTTTCTCTCTCTCCCTATTTTCAGGTGAGTGAGATAGAGAATGTAGCCGTTAGCTAATTACATGGATTAGTAAAGCTTTTAGTTGATCTCGAGATTAAGAAAAAGTTTGTATTACATTTTGGAAAGGGTCATAGTTTCTTTTGTTTTATTTTTGCACGTTTTTTATCCCCCCAGAAAATAAGTGTTAAAGACTTGGATAGTAAGTCTTTGCAGTTTACTGTTGGAAAACTAGAGTAAAGGGGGAGGGAAAGGAGGCTTGCTTTTTTTTGATCTTATCTTCCCCATCTACAAAACAGGAGAAGGCCCCTAGGGTTTATTAAATTCAGCATTCTCTCATTACTCCCATCTTTGCTGCCGGCCTCCCTCCTCTCCTGGAAGTGAGGGGCTCCGGAGTGAGAGGCCCTTCCCAGCTCCTGCTCCGGAGATCCTCCCCTTCCAGCCCCGCTGCATTTTAATGGGAAAAAGAATCAGGATTTCGTCTTCTGGAAAAGTGTAGTTGGCCTAAACCGGTTTATGGATTTTCCTGTGCTCACTTCGACCTTTGCTGCGGTTTCGATGGTCACCGACGGTTCAGATGACACACAGCAGGCTCACATTTATCATTTCCACATGTGTTAGATCCTAATGGGTTGGAGGCTTGCATAGTTGAACTGCTGCCTGAGCTTTGATAGCTGTTTCCAGAAACAGCTTGAGCAAATCTCGTCTACTGGGGAATCCCTTTCTTTTTAGCAGAGAAGCATGAAAGGAAAAATTATGCTTTCAGGTGAGGCGACATGCCAGCCCCTACTTAGCTTCGCTGCTGAGAAATGAGAAAGGACATGTGACACTCCTCTCACAGCTGTGCTCTGTGTTCGCATGAGGGGCCCCCTGGTAGGTTTGGTTTGGGAGCAGTACTGTCCAAAGGGAATTTGGGGGTACCCCACAATAATTTACATCCTGACATGCCCCAAGCGTTCCCCCCTGCATTCATTCCCCCCCTCCCTCTCTCTACATGTTTTTAATTTCCCTGATGCCAAAAACCTTCTTAGGTTCCACTGGGCCATCTGTTGCTGTCATTTCAGCTTAGAATAGAGTGGAAAGAAAGGAGAGAGCCAGACACAGCCTGGTCCTATTACCATCCTCATCTTTTACCTTGAACTTCTTCCCTCCGTTATGAACTAAGGACTGAGCTGCCTCATAAGGATTAGTTGAGGCCCTGTGTATGTGAGAACTCACTGCTGGTGAGTGAATGTAGAGAAAGCCGTTTATTTTGGCTTTTGAAAAGTTGGATATTCTGATAATTTGGGCTGCTAAAGAAGCTGAGAGCAGTGACAGGTAACAGCCAGCAAGCAAGCATGAACTCTCATGGTTTTCATGAACTTCTTCAGAAGTGGGCAAAAGGGTCAAGGGACAGGAGAGAAGTGAGTGAGGCCTCGTTTGGTGGCCTTTCAGTGTCTTTTTCTTTCTTTCTTTTTTTTAAGGTCCTGTGTGGGGCTATCATTTTTGAGCCCTCAACAGACCCTCAGGGCCAGTACCAGGAAGTAAAGAAGCAATGGGCAGATCCTAAGGCTGAGGAACCTGAGGTCTGTCACAGTGGCCCAGAAATGGGACTGGGGAAGGGAGGGCAGATGCCACAGGACTCTAAAGGGACTAGACATAGCTATAGTTTGGAAGGCGTTTGCAGAGGTGAGAAAAAGAAGACCTTGCCTTAGCTGGAGGTCTCATCCTGTCGCACTCAGGGATTGAACTCAGGTTATCAGGTTTGGGGGCCTTTACCTGCCAAGCCTGTGTATACTTTTTTCTCCCCCCTTTGGGGAGGAGGGTGTGCACTTAATTTTAGGAGCGCTTTATGTCAGGTATTGTCCTGAGCCCTTCTCAAACATTATTGTAACAGACCTCTGCGTCACAGTTTACTGGTGAGGAACCGGAGGCCTAGAGATGGGCTGTGTGTACCTGGCCAGCGCTACACTGGCGTGGAAATGGAGGTTTCTGGCAGGGCCAGTTTCTGGTATGGCTCAAGTCAGAGCTCTTGCCTACCGGGTCCGAGTCTCACTGGGGCTTCCAGTGAGAAAGGAAAGAGAAGGAAGGGGCAGTAGTGCAGTGTCTAAAAGTCTGGTTGGCTGTGAAGGTTGCCTGCCGCTCCCTATCCAAGCAGATCTCTGTCTTCGTGAAAGCAGGACCCCAGTAGATCTTAGTGCCCTGAGCTCCCTGAGAGGAAATGGAGGAATCGGTTCCTCTTGGGTGCTGTCAGAAGCCCTTGTTGGCTCAGCATGTAGCAAGGATTGCTGGGAGGGAGGCTTTGTCATCAGATGTATCAGGCTTGCTGTGCTTTGGGCAGAGTGCTCTGGCCAGGGCTCTGGGTAGCCTGACTCCTAGAAGGGCCACGTTCTCCCAGTAGCTGAGTATCTGTGTGTTTTCCTTTCTGTGATTCTTGGTGTAGTGAGGTATGTATACTGTGTAGCTAGTTCTTGTTCACTCCCTACCAGACTTCTGCACCAAACCGGGACTGGCATTTCCTGAGGCTGGACCGGATGTGGCGGGGCTCCTCCTCGTGGTCTAGTCAGATGGAGTGAATCTGACTCAGGACTCAGAGACTGAGCAGTGGGATGGAAGGCTGACTGATCATCACTGGCTCCTGTCTCCTCTAATGTTATTTGGTGTGAAGCCCTGGGAAGTTCTACCTGAAGGGCTGTAGAATGTGAATGTGCTTTGTGATAGAGGAAATGGTTTGTGGCAATTTTTTTTTTTTGAGGCGGGTTTCTCTGTGTAGCTTTGGCTATCCTAGACTTGCTTTGCAGACCAGGCAGGCGATTCAATTGCAGTTCAGTGACTGTTGGTCGTAGCTGAAGGTCAGAGTGCAGTTAATCAGGATGGGACAGTTGTGGTTTTGAAATGCTGTGCACACCTGTAATCCCAGTGCCCTGGAAGTTGAAGCAGGAGAAATACAAGGTCAAGGTCAATCTGGGGTACATATTGAGACTGTCTCCTGCCACTGCCACTCCCAAAAAACAAAACAAAGCAACAAAACAAATCTAGGCTGCTTGCACAGCCCCCCTTGGGTTAAGGGCTTACCTTCCAGAGTTAGTGATCAGCCAGTTTGGATACAGGACCCAAAGCTTTATGAATTTAAAGCCATTTAAGGTTTGTTTATATAGATGTATATAATATAGCAGAACCCCTGCTGGTCTTCCTGTTCCTTTCCCAGGTCTCTAAAACCCTCTCACATTAAAACCATTGCATTCGGTCATTCAGGATCCCTAAGCTGTGTGTGGCCTCACTTTTCTAAGAGAAAACAGTGTCCATTGGTTCTCAGGACATACAAATCTTTCACAGGTGTTTGTGCCTTCGAGACAGGACAGCCACTGGGCGTTTGATATCCAGAATGAGCACTACGGGGATGAGATCTTTTTGCCATATGTGTTGCCAGGGAGGGACACCATGTCTCCAGCTAGACAGCTTGACTTGCTGAAATTAAGATAAATGTGTTGTTCTTGGAAACCAAGTCTGTAACCACGACTTGAAAATTCCGCTAACAGAGAGAAAGCTGTGTTCGTCTCTTCATTGCCTTTGCAATGAAGACATGCTAATCATTCTCTGAATATTTCATTCAGTGGTAAGTACGTGAGAAGTTAGGAGCCTGTAGAGTCCTCACGGGCTCAGAAAGCTGCTCGCATATTGCAGCCCATTGCCCAGGTGTGCTCTGTTACTCTGCCCCATGATGAGTGGGCTCTGTTGTGTGTGTGGGTGTTGCTCACTTGACTTTTATGTTTCCCTACAAGTGATCTGTATGATACAGGTTTGGACAGAGCCTCTTGCACACAGAAAAGAGGTGGGTGGTAGGTGGGTAGGGATGTAGCTCAGGTGGTAGAGGGCTTGTCCAGCGTTCCCAAAGCCCTGGGCTCAGTCCCCATGATCCAGAGGAAGAAGTGAGGAAATCCACGGTGAGGCTGGAGCCAGTCTGGGATATGTGAGACCCTGTCCAAAAAAAAGAAAAGAAAAAAAAATACAGCTAAACAGAAGGGAAGACATTGCTTTATTCATGTGTTTTTTTTTCCTCGTCATGCATGAATATTAGTCAAAAATATTTTTAAAAAATTGATGTAAAAATATAACTTAAAATCTATGCAATGAAAATCTAGTTACTTGTTAATGCTATCTGCTTTTGATCACAATTAAACATAATAATAGGCAGATCATCTTTTTAATCTTTTTTAAATATTTATTTATTTATTATATATACATTGTTCTGCCTGCTTGTATGCCTGCATGCCAGAAGAAGGCTCCAGTTCTCATTATAGGTGGTTATGAGCCACCATGTGGTTGCTGGGACTTGAACCCAGGACCTTTGCCCTTAACCTCTGAGCCATCTCTCCAGCCCCATCTTTTTACTCTTCTGCCCCCTTTTCTATATTTAATGTTATTGCCACCATCCTTGCCCCAACTCGATTCTTTTCTATTTTGAAATTTAATAACTGTGTTTCTCTTCTTTTAAGTGCTAACTTTGAAATTTTAATATTCATAATTAATTAATTTATTCTGTGATTATTCAAATTTTAACTTCCCCTGGAATAAGTTAAGGGCCTTCAAATGCTCTCTTCTATTGTTTCCTCCTCAACTCACATACTGTGATGGTTCATAGTCACTGTCAACTTGACTAGATTTAGAATCACCTAGGATACACATCTCTGAGCATGTCTGTAAGGGCGTTTCCAGAGAGGAAACTGAAGAGAAAAGACATACCCTGAGTGTGGGTGGCACCATCCTACAGACTGGGTGCTTAGACGAAATCAGAAGGAGAAAGAGAGCTGATCACAAGCATCCATCTCTTTCTCCTTGCTGAACTTGGGGGTGGTGTGTGAGCGGCCGTCCATCTCTTAACCCCTGCCACCACAGAGCTGTTGTTGCGGCCATGCCTTCCTCTTCATGATGGACCTCCCCCTCAGATGGGGAACCAGAACAAATGCTTCCTTAAGTGTCTTGTCAGGCATTCTGTCACAGCCATGAGAAAAGTACAAAATGTACTTATGATGACTCGTGACTTTAAGCTCCATTAAATGTTTTCTTGCTCCTTAAATGAAATGTTTTATGTTGTGTGGTCAGCATTGGCTTAGAGTCTTATTCAGGTTTATTATTGTTCTCTTGGGCCCATCTCTTCTTGGCCAGACTTTCCTTTTTTTTTTTTTTTTAAGATTTTTATTTATATGTACACCGTGTTCTGTCTGCATGTACACCTGCATGCCAGAAGAGGGCACCAGATCTCATTGTAGATGGTTGTGATCTACCAAGTGGTTGACTGGGAATTGAACTCAGTACCTTTGGAAGAGCAGCCAGTGCTCTTAACCTCTGAGCCATTTCTCCAGCCCTGGCCAGCCTTTTCTTCATGAGGTCAGTTTCATTTATGTTAACACATAAAAAATAATTATGTAGAAGAATTTATAAAATAATTTACTCCTAGCAAACTCCCTGATAGATAAGTTTCTAAATATTTCTTTATTTTATCCGATATCTTGGAAGTTGTTTTTTTTTTTTGTTTGTTTGTTTTTTGTTTTTTTTTTAGATGAAGGATGAATATTATTTTCCTTTAGCTTACTTTAAAAAAAATGACATTCCATTGTGTCTTGCCTTCCATAGTTGTGTGGAGAAGGCAGCTGTCCACTTATTAGCAGCCAAGTGGAAGGATCTGTCCTTTCTTCCTGGATGCCTTCAGTGACATCTCTCTCTCTGTGCACGAGCATCTGTTTGCTGTTTTTCAGCTTGGCTAGTGTATTGAGGTGGGAATTTCTTTGGGGTATTGGTTAAGATCACAGAATCTAAGATTAGGTGTTTCTCAGAAACTCATCTACAGTTTCTTCACATTTTGATTCTTCCTAATTTTTCTCCTTCTGGAACTTTAATTAGCCAGTTACAGCATCTTGTATCTTGTTCCTCTTCTCTTGATTTCTCCGTACTTGCTTTCCAAGTTTACCAGCTGTGTCTGTCTGTGCTACATTCTGGGTCACTTTTTCTGCTAAGACATTCCTTCTCAGAAATTGTACTTCTCTTTTCTCCTCAAATCTTATTGGACAATGTGAAAAGTCTTGGCCCCTATTATCCTGAATGTAAATGTTTACAGAGCATGTTTAATAGTGGCGTCTTCTATTGCATGGTTTCAGTGTGTACAGTCTTTATGGGTCTATGCTACCTCTTTTTTATATATTTTTTTAAGATTTGTTTATTATTTACACAGCATTCTGACTGCTTGCCAAAAGAGGACACCAGATCTCATTATAGATGGTTGTGAGCCATTGTGTGGTTGCTGGGAATTGAACTCAGGATCTTTGGAAGAACAGCCAGTACTCTTAGCCTTTGAGGCATCTCTCCAGCCCCCTATGCTACCTCTTTAATGGTGATTTCTTTCACCTTATGTTCAGGGGGCTTTTTTTTTTTCTTAGTCTTTTTGTTCGTTTGTTTTGTTTTTGTTTCAAAAACAAAAATTGTTTTTGCTTCAAAAACAAAACAATGTAGTCCTGACTGGGTTGGAACTTGTAACGTAGACTAGTAATGCCTTGAATTCATAAAGGATAGTCTGCCTTTACCTCCTGAGTGGGTGAGATTAAAGATGTGCACTGTGCCCTAGGAGCTTGGAGATTTTACAAGTCAGCTTCCCACAAGGCTGGTACCCTCATCCTTAGCCCAAATACACATGTGGCTTAATATCGAAGAAGGTCAAACTTGGATTTCACCAGTTTTCAATGCATTTTGTGAAAGCCATCCTTTTGAAGGCTTTTCACACTTTTTGACTTATAATACTTATATATTAGAAAATATTAGTGTTTTAGAGGAATGTACATCTTACTCTTCTGTTGGCATGTTCCTTAACTTTCTGGTAATGCTAGAATCATAATAGACTCAGGCTGCTTCCAGGTTTAGTTCATGAAACCATCAGTTGAAAGCTGCCAGGTGGCCTATTTGGAAGGAGGGATTAAAGTAGTAGGTCAGCTTGTCAAAACCTGGCTCACATGTGTCATCTCTCATGCCACCTACATGGCTTTCTCTAGTCTAGGCTGTCTTCGTGCTTGCCTGAACTCTTGGAAATGTCTCTGACTCAGTTTCTTACCGCAGTGCGTTCTGGATAAAGCATTAAATATTCTACACACCAAGTTCTCTCTTTCCAGTTCTTGCAAAATTTTCAAAGTTTATGTTGGCTGCTAAGAATATATTGGCAAAGGACTTGAGAGGACATTTCCTAAAGAAGATGTATTCGTGAGCATGTGAAAAGATGCTCTATGTTATGATTCATCAGGAAAGCACAAATGCTCCATATTACTAATCATCAGGAAACCACAGGACACTATCACCTCAGCCCCAATGGGTGGCAACAAAGCATTAACAAGACAGAAAACACAAGTGTTGCTGAGGGTGTGGAGAAACTGGAATCCTTTCGTCTTGTTGATGGAAACGTAAAATATTACAGTATGGTAAGTGGTACGGAGAGAGCAGTAGCACACACTTGCCTAGTCTGCCTGAGGTCTTGGTTCAGGCTTCATTACCGCTACCAGAAAGGGAGAAATTGGTATGGAAGTTCTGAAAATGATTAAACAAAATTACCATGTGGTCCAGTAATTCCTCTTCTGGTTTGTAGACTGAAGGACTGCAAGCGGGAACAGTATTTGTATATCCAAGGGGTGTCTTTCATAGTATGTAAAGAGGTGGGAGCTCCTGAGGGGCCTTTGTAGACAAAATGTTCTCAACAACAGACTATTTATTATTCATCCTTGAAAGCAAACATGTGCTACCACACAGATGAACTCTGAAGACATTATGCTCAATGAAATGAGGCAGTTGCAAAAGGAAAAAAACTACCTGGGTACACTCCGGTGACATGTCCCGTAAGCAGTCAGATTTAAGGCTGCCGGGCTCTGGAGAGCTGCTAGACTCCGGAATGTGGAGTGTGCCCTGTCCCGTCTGAGAGGAAGAGGAAGTGCTGGGGGTTTATCATAGGGATGACTTCACGGTAATACGAATGTGCTTAATGTCGCATAGCTGTAGAAGTGGGTAAGTGGGAAATTGTGTATGCATTTTATTGCAATGAAACTATCTCAAATAACCATGGATCTATATTGTGATTTTCATATAAAACAAAACTCTTGAAGGCAGAAGCCAGATATTCAGTGTTTTCAAATGTCCATTTGCTTTGGTAAAATACACGATAACATAAAATTTATCGCCACTTTAACTATAAAGTGTTTAGGTCAGTGCAGTGTGAACTGTTGCCACCGTCCATTTCCATCAGAACAGAAACCTGTGGCCTCCGTGTCTCTGAAAACATCCGTGTCATGTGGTCCTTTGCACTTGCCTATTTTAAATAGCTCATGTAGGTGGAAGTAGAAAACCCTTTCTCCTTCCCGACTGGCTTGTTTTCCTTAGCGCAGTGTCCTCAAGCTCTGCCCATGTCACTTGCTGTTAAATTCTCTTCCCTTTTAAAGCTGAGCAACATCCCCCCCCCCGCTAAATGTCTGTCACATTTATACATGTATTCTCTGGCCAGTGGTTGTTGGAGATGCTTCTAGCTTTGTGCTTTCGTGAACAGTGCTGCTATGAACAGTTTACAAGTCTAGTGTACTCTGAACGCCGGCTGCCATGTAAAGTGACCAGAGCCTTTTCAGCTGTTAAGAATAAACCGCTTGACAAATAAATAATATAAATGTTAAAAAAAAAAGAAAGAGTAAACCGCCGCCGCCGCTGCGGAGGAGGAGGAGGAGGAGGAGAACCTGGGTGTGACTCCCAGCACCTTGCATGGCAGCTCATTCATTATCTGCAACTCTAGTTCCTAGAGCTCACACGCCCTCTTCTGGCCTCTGTGGACATCAGGCACACACCGATGCACAGGCAAATACACAAAAACCTTGGGAATAAATTGGTAGGAGGGTGAGTCATCAAGGGCTTTGCTGACGAGGTCTGGGTTTGGTTTTAACCTCGTTACTAATTAGCCTTTGAATCTCTGTTGCCCCACTTGAGAAGCGGGGTTAGTGCACTGGGCTTTATTGACTCTGGGGTTGGTGTGTGTTTCGCACAAGCTGTGCGTGTAAAAGCCCCTTGGAAACCGGCTGTCTCTGTAGATGTGAGGTGTAGAAGTGCCTTTTCACACGAAAATCCATCCTTTCTTTCTCCCCAGTTCTCCTACTTTAGAAATGTTGTTTATCCTTCAAATGCGGAATATCGTGTTCCTTTTCCATTTTGTCATGTTAAAACTGAGTGGGTACCAAGCTCAATGCGGGGATCAGCATTCTGTTCCGTTTACTTTCCAGTCTTATTTTAGACACGTGAGTCTAGCACACTCTGAAAAGGCAGCTCTCACGATGCACGTCTAGTTGTTGAGAATGTTTCCCCTCGGCAAATCCTCACGTGGGTCAGGTGAGCCAGCTGCACGTCACCCATTCTTAGGTGCTTCCTGTCTGAAGGACAAGCCGGAGTCCTTCAGCGGTGGGCTGCCTCGCCAATGCCCTGGGGTCCCTTGGTTCTGCCCGTTGCTCTTCACAGAGATCACATGCTGGTTGGGAACCCGTTTCCTTCCCTCTTCAGAAGTTTCGCTGTTTGAAATGTAGCAGGTGAACACGTGGGGATGTGATTCTTGTATAGAAGAAGTTTGTGATGTCTGTAACCAGCTTTGATGTTTGGTTTGGGTCTGTGAGCTGTCATCCTGTGGCATGTGGTGAATGCATCCCAGCGGTGAGAGGATATTTTTCTTTGTCTTTTGCGTCCTGTGTGGTATGTGGCTCTAGTTCCATGCTGGGTGGTTTTCCTACCACAGGGCTCCCTCACCAGCTGCAGGGCTGCCACACTCGTTCTTACTTTCATGCGTTCTCAGCAATTAAATTCAGGATGCTAAGACTCAGGTTTTCTGTCGCGTGTGTGTGTGTGTGTGTGTGTGAGTGTGTGTGTGTGTGTGTGACAACCCCTTCTCCCTTTCAGCAAAGCTCAGACAAATAGTAATGTCACAGATGACCAGCTGGGATGGAGTGGCTTCAGGTCTCAAGCGGCAAGGAGCCTGAACTTGTAGCAGCTGTGTTGAGGTGAAGACCTCTTTGGTCACTATTCATATGGAAGCAGTTATTGGAGATTTTATTTCCTGCTCTCTGTCCCCCTTCCCTGGGACTCTGTATTTGTCTTTGAATAGGACACTTTCTTGAATGCTTTAGCTATATATAGACAGAAAGCTATAGTCTCAACTTGCATCTCTTTGAGTGCCAGGGTGTCTATGCCAGAGCATATATGTGCATGTCAGAGGATGACTTTTGAGAGTCAGATCCAGGTCTTCAACTGAGGTCACCAGGTTTTCTCAACAAGCACTTTGACCTGCTGAATCTTCTTTGCTGACCCATCTCATATGCTTTTGAGTGATTCAGGGAAAAAAATAAAAAATAAAAAATATATATATGTTGTTGGAGTGGTGCTTTTGTGCATTGTATAAAAATTATTCTTGTATATTCAAATGCTGATTTCCATACCCAGAGTTGAGTACAGGCCAGACTTTGATACTGTTATTATTAGGAAGTATCTCCTGCCTTTGTCTCTTATAAACATTTTTCTCCATTACCTTATGATTGCTTAAATAAGGAGCTACCAGCCAATAACTGGACAGGAGAGGAAAAGGCATGACTTCTGGGCCCAGAGAGAGAGAGAGGCAGAGATAGAGAGCAGAGATAGAGACTGAGACTCAGATGGAAAGAGAAAGGAGTTGCTGTCAGGACACAGATGAAGAAAATGGTGGCAGAACAAGACTAAGATGGCAGGGAACTGGCCATGAGGCAGGACATAGGCCAGGCCAGTACTGTTGGGTTAGAATAGCTGAGTATCTGCCCAGCTATAGTGTCCTAAACTTATAATAAATATAATGTCATTATTCATATCTGGGGCGGACAAAGAAAGCCATGTGGTTACGTATTTGCCCAAAAATAAGAGGCACTGATATTCAGGTTACAAGGCCAGAGACATTTGTGCTACAAGCAATTAGAAGCTGGAGCGATGGCTTACAGGGGAGAGCATTTGCTGCACTGGAATAATGAAAACCTGAAGTCCAGATCCCAGCACCCATGTGCTCAGCGTGGTCACTTACTCGCCTGCAATCTCAGGGCTGTAGGGTGCAGACACGGAGGAGGATCATTTTGAATGATTGCTGCTCATCTGCCTAGCTTCAGATTCAGTGGAATAGGATAAAGAATGATAGAGCAGGGTGCCTGATGTCCTCCTCGGACAGCTAAGCATTCACCCACAGAAACGTGTGTAATTACACTATATAATACCCCCATGTCATGTGTGTTCATGTCATGGGCCATGTGCATGCATGCTATGGCACAAATATGAAGGTCAGATTTCTCTCTCATACACATACTCTCAGAGCAGTTAGGAACTGAAACATTCTATCAGAACTACCGTTGGAAGGTAGGATGATTTAGCAGATCTCAGCAACATCTAAGTTTCTAAAGTTATCTACAGGAGAATTAGAAATCCTGCATTTACATACATGATGAAGATGCCCAAGCCCATGTGTCATATTATATTAGCTAATACTAGGAGCTAACCATAGATAACTCTTTCCTATCACTGAGATGGTTTATATATTGCTTATTTCATTAACAAACAAAACAAGGACTATGTAAAAGCTTTTTGTAGGTATGACATGAAGTCATCTGCATATGTTGCCATCTAAGAGGCGGGACAAGCGATTTATTCTCAGCCGAGGCATTGACAAGTTGCAAGTTGGCCAATATTAACCATGTGATAACAGAGCAACAGGCAGCCTGTCAATTACTGGGGAATAAAACCTCCACTGCCAGCCACCTGCAGACCTTCAACAGTGCCTTCTCACTCCCTGACAGTTTTGCTCATCTGCTCAGAAAATTCTAACATATTCTACATTCTGTCTTCCAATTTAAAAAAAAAAATCTTTGCTAAGAATATTTTGGCAATCAGATGCTTTTCAAAAACAACAAAAATATCCCCAGTGTTTATTGGCCTCACCTTCTGTTCTCTACTTTATTGGAAAGAGATGTTCTGTAGCACCATGGGTGCCTTTCCTGGAGGCGGGTTCTTCGTGGTCTCGTGGTCTGACCTTGAACTCTGGACTCTTGCCTGTCTCTGAGAGGGATGGGTCCTTCTGCCCTCACACTATTTCCAACACTGCTCTCCAAGGTATGGCCAATAGCACTCTGGGAGCAGGGGCCCTTGTTATAACTAACTTTGGGAAGTAAATCTGAGTGAAACAACTTCTCCTGCTGAAAAAGTTTCTTTCTCTGTTTGTTTCTTTGTTTCTTTTCTTTCCATTCTTTGTCTTTTTTTTAAACAGTGTTTCACTATGTAGCCAAAGCAGGCCTGGAACTCCCATCTGTAGACCAGGCTGGCCTCGAACTCATAGAGATCTCTCTGCTTCTGCCCCCTGAACTGGGACTAAAGGCATGTGCCACCACCTCCCTGCAGCCTGCTACAGAATGTTTTGTCTTTTTTTTTTTTTTTCCAGAGCTGAGGACTGAATCCAGGGCCTTGCGCTAGCTAGGCAAGCGCTCTACCACTGAGCTAAATCCCCAACCCCCAGAATGTTTAAAAGTCCTAGTCATGAGCTTAGCGTCATATTGCGTTACCCTTTCTACACTTGCTGGCACCAGAAGCCCCCTTTGGCCTATCCCTACTGCATCCCAAGCATATCTGTAGAGCCTGTGTTTCACAACATGCAACAGGGTAGATGGAGTCATATGCCAGGAAATCGGCAGGGATGTGCACCCAGACCTTAACTCTTGAGATGTCTGAGGAACATAGGGCCCTGCCTCCCATCATTCCTTGGTGAGTGATCGTCATCATTTAGGGTTTTTTCTTTCTATTAAAAAAAAAACATATTGTGTGTGTGTACATACATATGTGTGCACATACATGCACACTTTGCCACAGCGCACCTGTGGAGGTCATGGGATAACGTTCAAGAGCTGGTTCTTTCCTCTCATCATGTGGGTCCTGGCATCGATTCAGGTTATATGAGGCTTCGTGGCAAGTGCTTTTATGTCAACAGACAGCGTGAGAACTCTCGGAATCCGGCTCACCAGTTTAGCACAACCACAATGGATGTGCCAAAGGAAAGGCAGAGCCCCGTGCAGCACGGGTGCTGAGGACTTGATGCTGTTCTGGAGCACTGCTCTGCTTGTTGCCATCGAAGTCTCCACATCTCTCCTAATCTACGAGTTGTGTGAAAACTCCACCCCTCTGAGCAGTGTTACTCGTACGTACAACAGTGCCTGAGCTTTTTTCAAGCATTGCTGCTGGAGCGCGCTAATGACTCAATCAGCACCCCTGGAAAGAATTTGGAGAAGGAGATTGTTGGTAAAGTTAGGTTCTTTTTTTTTTTTTTTTTAAAGATTTATTTATTTATTTATTTATTTATTTATTATGTATATAGTGTTCTGCCTGTATCTGTGCCTGCGTGCCAGAAGACAGCACCAGATCTCATTATAGATGGTTGGGAGCCACCATGTGGTTGCTGGGAATTGAACTCAGGACCGTTGGAAGAACAGCCAGTGCTCTTAACCTCTGAGCCATCTCTCTAGCCCAAGTTAGGTTCTTGTTAGTGGCTCTGATGTAGAAAATTTTAGGGGGCAGTTTGGAGTTTAGAAAGGCATGCTCTTTTCTCTTTTTCCTTTTGGTTTTTCGAGACAAGAGTTTCTTCACGTAGGCTTGGCTGTCCTGGAGTCAGGAACTCACAGACATCCTCCTGCCTCTGCCTCCCCGAGTGCTGGGATTACAGGCGTCTGCCACCCTGCCTCCCTGAAAGGCACACTCTTAATAGTTGAGCTGGGGATTTTTTGAGGTCAGAGAATAAGAACAAAAGCAGCCTGACTGTCACTGGCTGATGAGATTCTGTAGCTAAAGGTGGGCTGGTGATCAATGTGATGATTGATTTCTTGTACCTGTTTTTGCCCTCAGCTTCCTGATATGATTTAATAAAAAAATGTTAATGAGTAGATGTGCACCTTGCAGATTTTAAGTAGAAATGACTGATTACTTTTTGTATAAAAGTTTATATTTGTGATTCTTTTAAGATTTTTTATAAGATCACTTATTTAGATAAATAATAAGATAATTGATCCTTTCTTTGTAAAGAGAAACTGGCTGAGAAAGTTACCTTGCTTGCTTACACTTCGTTAATATATAACAAATGGCTTGGTTACGAATGTATGTGGGAATAATTTGTTTTCTTCACCTGTACTGTGTAAAATGATTTTCATGTAAAGGTATTGTTTTCCCATGATCATTTACTAAAAGAAAAATAGAAAATAAGCACATTGTAATTTTTATACTACTTGAAAGATTTTGCTGGGATATATAAGCTGTGGGGAGAAAAAATAAAGTTGTTGGAGTTTGTTCAAGTGTGTGTGTGTGTGTGTGTGTGTGTGTATGATTTTCCCCCCTTTATTTTAATTTTATTTTTTCTTATTCACTGGCCTCAGTGAATTAAAAGAATTTATTGCTGGCCACACAGTCCAGGGAATCAAGCTTTATTCTCTCAGAGAAAAGTCTGCTGCGTCATCAGACGCCTATCTATCTATCTATCTATCTATCTATCTATCTATCTATCTTCTATCTATCTTTGGTTTTCCAAGACGGGATTTCTCTGTGTAGCCTTGCTTGTCCTAGACCTGCTTTGTTGACCAGGCTGGCCTTGAACTCACAGAGATCTGCCTGCTTCTGCCTCCCTGAGTGCTGGGATTAAAGGTTTGCACCACCATATCTGGCTACGTTTTGAATCTTTAAAGTAGTGGAAGATGTTATATAATTTCTAATCCTCCTGCCTCTACCTCCTGAGTGCTGAGGTTACAGATGTGAGTGATTGAATCTAGGACTTAGTACATGCTTTGCAAGCGCTCTTTAAATTTCAAAGCATTCCTGGCCCCTTCTTTTAATTTTAACATAATATATATATATTTTTTAGATAAGGTCTCAACATATATCCCTGACTGTCCTGGAACTTGGTATGTAGACCAGCTTGGCCTCAAACTCACAGAGATCCTCCTGCCTCTGTATCCCAAGTGCTGGGATTAAAGGTGTTTGATACTGTGCCTTGCCTCTTTATTTTATTTTATTTTATTTTTTATTAAGCATATATAGTTTAGCGTGTGTGTGTGTGTGTGTGTGTGTGTGTGTGTGTGTATGTGTATGCTTAGCTTGTGCAAGACCATCGGGTCAGTCTCTAGCACCAATAAACAAGCACACAGATAAATAACAAGGTGAATATGAAATAGAATTATCTTCAAGTTAAAAATAGCCTTCTGCCCCTTTTAAGGATTTATTTTTTATTGTAAGTGCATGAGTGTGTTTTGCCTACATGCATGTACCATGTGTGTGTTGTCTGGCCTCTATAGAGTCCAAAAGTGTGTGCTGGATTTTTTTGGAACTGGTGTTACAGATGGTTGTGAGCCTCCAGGTAGGTAGGTGCTGGGAACCAAACCCAAGTCCTTTGGAAGAACAGCCAGTGGTCTTAAGGGCTCAGCCGTCTTTTCTAGCTCTGGTAAGGCACCCTTTCATGAGTTCTTTGGAGGCTCTTGCTCTGCATTTGTGAATTCATTTTCTTAAATCTCACCCCCTTTACAGACCCAGCACTGGGCTGTGTTGAACCACGTGTGCCTTTGGTCAAGCTGGGGTGCTAGTAAGGTGGCTTTTGGATTCTTAGCATCTAAGGCATTTTGGGCATGTCTTCCTTCAGCGTGTTTGCAGAACACAAAGAGCTTTCTTGCTGCATGCTTCTAAACTTTTCTGCTGTCCTCCCATGTCTGATGAGAAATTAGTCTTTATTCTCTGTTGAGCCCAGGATTGTTTTGTTTTTTTTTTAATTAAAGATTTATTTATGTATTGTATGTATATGAGTGCTCTATTTGCATGTAAGCCTGCACAAGGACATCAGATCCCATTACAGATGGTTGTGAGCTACCATGTGGTTGCTGAGACTTGAACTCAGGACCTCAGGAAGAACAGTCAGTGCTCTTAACCACTGAGCTATCTCTCCCGCCCCCAGAATTGGTCTTTTACCTTTTCTAGGTGGTAGATTTCTTTCCTTAGTAAGGATTCTTTTTAGAATAGCATCTTTTTTAGAAGAAAATTTATCTGTGAACAAAAAATAGCAAAAAAACCCCACCTGCATGGAAAAAAATACAGAAAGCAAACATAAGAAAGATTTTTGATCAGCGTTACTCACTCTAGTTCATAGAAAATGAGAGTGTAGTTTAGTCTCGTGTCCTTGCATTTTTTCCACATTATCTGTAGCAAGAATTGTTACTGTAATTGAAGAACAACAACCCACATTACTAAAAATACTGAGCGACTACAGCCAGCTTTTCCAATGACATAATGCCCCGTTACTGCCAGGTAGTGGCTTTTAATGAAGCCAAGTTTGTGAGACTGGGACTAGTAAAATTTGAAATATTTCCCTTAATGTTTCTCAGGATAATAGTCCCATCTTAGAAAAATGGGGCTTTGCCAAAATGAAAAGACTTTGTCTGATCTTTGTGGCGAGGGAGGGTGGGGAGCCTACTGCAAACGGTATACTGAGTGTACGACCGAGGGCAGATCTTTGAGTCCACCGAAGGCTACTTTGACTGACATTGCTGCTTACATTCAAAGGAGCCTGCATTTTTGAGGAATGGTCTGCTCATTAGACCTTTCTGGATTGGCAGCCAAGCTGTGGGCCACAGAGCCTGAGAAGTCCTTGGAACTCAAGCTTTGCCTAGGAGAGCTCAAGCCTTTTTTGTATTTTCTCTAAAGGAATGCTTTCAGGTGTACCACTATTTTTATTTTTTAGGGTGAAGCCACCAGCGTGTACTCGAGTGAAATCATGAAATTGGGCTTTATCCAGGAATTTCAATTTCTTTACGGTCTGCAGTGAGTTATTTCAACCGTATGCCTTTTTAATAAAAGCATTTACTGTTGTGCTGTAGAGATTACATTCTTTTGGCTTTGGAAAAATATTTCCTGTTTGGTTCAAGCCATGAAGGCCTGTTAGGGGCTCGCATCTGGAAGCTGCAGGGGCGGGGCCTGTCTTCCACCTCCAGGGCCTTTGGGCTGGGACCCTCAGGGGCTCTTTTGGGGACAGTGAGCCTTCCTCCGGGTTGGAGAAGGGTAGTCCCCCTTTCTGCCTGGTTTTGAATGTCTATCACTTCTACTTGGGCAACTCTCACTTTCGTGTTCCCCTCGTTTGGCATAAGCTTGAACATTTTCTGTATAGGGGAGAAGCTGAGACTGTGACCCCCCCCCCCACACTCTCAAGATAATCAGGCTGGACCATGATTCTAGCAAGCATTAGGTTCTTGAGAAGACCCGTGCAGATCTGCCCCTGTGGCCTTGACGGGAGGTCTCTCCTTGGGGACAGCTAGTGTCTTGGGAACACTGCCCATGAGTTCTTTTGGGGAGGGGCTGTTTAACCTGCAGGGTGAATGTTTACATGATGCATACATGACATTTGTCCTGACCACACACAACAACAAAGAATGCCAGGCAACTCTTGGCAAGAGCCAAGCCTCTGGCCTGGTGGCGTTGGATGGGTGGATAGGTGCCTCTCCCAGGGAACCTGATAAATAGCTTCTCCAGGGGGCTGATTGCTAATGTTCTTTGTCAATTCTGCAATCCACCCCTCACAAGGGGATTGATGGTCCAGATGTGATGAACATGTTTCCTAAGACATAGGCCCAGAAGCAGAATAAAAACAAAAACAACAAAAAACCCCAGATCTGGTCTCTTCCTGCTCCATAAGCTGGGGTTGCTGGGGTTGGTGGTGGGGGTTGATCCTGAAACTTGCTCCTGTGGGATAAATGTACCATGAGTGGGTACCGAGGGTCCCAGCAGCCCACCTGCTCGCTTTTCGTAATTTATTGACACGCTCGCTAAATCTTGCCGCATACCCATAGGAGGCCACATGACAAGCCCGTGAGGCAGCTGTTAAAATGGAAAGCTCAGTGGAACAAGCACTCACATTTCCTAAGCGCTTCCTATGGGAAAGGCGTGACCATGGGACTTTGTGGGGTGAGGGCGGGGGTGGAGGAGTTGGTAGGGGAGCGGACTTGTGCTTTACAAGCCCCAGCTGCTGTCATGGATGCCTTAGGAGGTGGCTGAGCTAAGGCAAAACTGAGGGGCAAGTTGGAAGGGATTTTGGCTATAGGACAGAAGGTGGCTAGGCCATGTCAGTTTCTATCGTAGGCTGAGGTGGTATTTGAACTCAGGCTTCGGTGACTCACGGAGTCCTTGATCTTGGTTTTGGAGGCTTAAGGAAGGCTCCTCAAGGGTGCTGCCTGTATCTGGTAAGCCTTGAGGATGGAGTTGCAGAAATCTGAGAGTAGGGGCTACAGGAGCCCATTGGGTGCTCCAGTGTAATAATGGAGAGCTCTGATTTAAGTCAGTAGCAATCTGAATGCGTTCCACAGAGCTTGGAATCAGACAGGCCTGGGGTCATGCTTTGCTACTTTTATGAAGCCTTGCTTCCTCCTCTGTGTATCCGGAGCGAGCAGGATACAGTGAGAGAAGGTAGTGGACACTCAACTGCCTCTTGGCAACTGGAACGCAAAGTTGGTCGTTGCTTTTCATTATGGATGGAGGTTAGATGGATGGGAGGGTGAGGGGAGGACAATTGAAGGCTGAGTTTGTTGTTCTGTCAGATTCGAACCAGCCTCTGGGTCATTTAGTGTCTTTTGGGCCCGTCTGGTGCAGAGCACTTGACAGTCCCAGTAAAGAAGTAGGGCAGGCCTGCCTGCGTGAAGGGTCAGCAGCTTCCCGTGGTAGCCAAAGGCATTGCCATTGCTGATCATGTTGGTGAGGAGCCCGGACTTTCTTGATCACGTGTTCTAGTGCGTAGAGGGCAAGCGCCTTCTTCGCTAACAGAAAGTCTTGGCTCTAAAGAGACTCGTCCCTTTTATATTCACTTAGTCATTGCTATCAAATAAACCAACCCTTGATGTCTTTATTTTAAATATTTCTGTCAGTGCACTTCTGAGAACTTTTTTTTGTATGTGTATATTTTATACTCAAATGCTGTATTAAAAAATGAGTAGTAGGGCTGGAGAGATGGCTCAGTGGATAAGAGCACCGTCTGCTTTCCAGAGGTTGTGAGTTCAATTCCCAGCCACCATATGGTGGCTCATAACCATTTATACTGGAATCTGATTCCCTCTTCTGTCATGCATGCATACATGCAGATAGAGCACTTGTACATTAAAAACAAACAAACAAAAAACTGAGTAGTGAAAGAATGTTCAGTTCTTCTTCATTATCCCATGGGTGACAGGTTCAAAGACAGCCTAATTCTGCCTGTTCTCAGGTCCCTTGCCAAATGGCACATTGGTGTGCAGCCTACCCATATATTCCTGGACACCCTAGTCTCCAGGTGACTTAGAACTTCTAATACAAGTAAACGTCATAGAAGCAGTTGTTGTGCTTTATTCCTTAGGGAGTCACGATAAGGACATCCGCACGTGTCCCATGCACTCCTCCCTGCCCCCCGGCATTTTCAGTCTGTGGTTGGTTGGATCCATGGGTTTCCATTCAGCTGTGGGCCGTATGTTTATCCATTGACATTTTAATCCGGGAAAGTGGGCCTGAGGGTTTGGGTGGACGCAACCATGTCCACTAATCTTGGCAGCCTGGACACCTTTAAGTTCTCCCCCTGGCTGCTGATTGGCCGAGCTAAAAATTCCTCCTGGGTGAGCCGAGTGATCCGAAGGCTTGGACTTTTTGCTATCAACAGCATTTTGGAGCCTCAGAGAGGCTTCCCGAAACAATGGCTCTCCAGAGAGGAGTGGAAACCTGAGATGCCCTAGGGGCTCAAGCCTGGACTGCAAGTCCAGATGAATCTCTGTGAGATAGAAGGAGACAGGTGGATGAAGAGGAGGCTGGGAAGGGGAGGGAAGGAGGAAGAAGAAAGGGGCAGGGTAGCCTGTTTCCCCCCCGCAAAGGCCAGGAGGTGAATCCAAAGTAGAGTTGGGGTGAGGTCCTCAGTGCTGAGTCCCTGGGCACGTGGAAGCCAGCCAAAGGCAGGCAGCATCTTTGCTCATTGCAGAAGGGGCAACGGACTGCTGCTTCCAAGACCTGGATGTCACCCATCTGTATGATTAGCGCGGGGTCTGTGTGATAGGAAAGGGATACAGAGGACTGTTGAGGTTGATTAGCTTCTGTGCAAGGGGATAGAGAGATGTGCCCTTTGGCTCACAAGCCACCGAGCTCCCGGTGCCCAGTGGCAGGGACAAAGGGGAGAATCCTAGGGACTTGCATAGTGACTGTAACCTGGAAAGTGAGCACCTTAAGTAACAAGGGACAGAGGTACTGAGGTTCCAGCCAGCTACTCTCTGCCTTCAAGGGACCTGCTGTGTGCACGGCCCCAGAGTGGACTAGAGTGAAGGACGGGAAATCTTGTAGTTGTTTGAATGTGATTAGGGTTAAAAAAAAAAAAAGTCCGGGAGGGACTAGGTGAACATTTTTATTTTTATTTTTTTTGCCTTTATGTGTTTGTATGTGTGCAGATCCATGTAGGTTAGTGTTTTCGTGTGCGTGTGCTGGTGTGTGCACATGCCTGTGGGGGCCAGAGGTCAATCTCAGGTGTTACCCACTATCCACTTTGTTTCTTGAAGACAAGATCTCTCACGGGCTTGCAACTATTTGATTAGGGAAAGCTGTCTGACCAGATGCCCCAAGGATCTACCCGTCTCTGCCTCCTCATGGCCTGAATGACAAGTTTTTTTTTTTTTTTTTTTAATGTGGTCTGGGGATGGAATTCAGGTCCTTACATTTGCATGGGAAGCACTTTAACTGAGCCATCTCCCCACCCCTGACAAAGATGGTTAAAGCAAACTGTTCCTTTAAAGAATTGAAATAGTCGGAGTGGTGGCACACGCCTTTAATCCCAGCACTCAGGTGGCAGACGCAGGCGAATCTCTGAGTTTGAGGCCAGCCTGGTCTACAAAGCGAGTCCAGGACAGCCATAGCTACACAGAGAAACCCTGTCTCGAAAAACCAAAACAACAACAACAACAAAAACTTGGTGGTGGTGGTACATGCCTTTAATCCCAGCACTCAGGAGGCAGAGGCAGGTGGAGCTCTGTGAGGTCAGCCTAGTCTACAGAGTGAGTTAAGAGACAGATAGGGTGACACAAAAACTGTCTCAAAAAAAAAAAAAAAACAAAAAAACAAACAACAAACCCAAAACAAAACCCCAAAGAAACCCACAAACAAACCCCAAAAGCCAACAACAACAACAAAAAACACAAAACAAATAAAAAAAAATGACCAAACCAAAGAAATTTAACTGCCAGAATAAAGCTAATTATATCCCTGCTTTTTTCTCTTCTTCAGAGGCTTACCCTGTGGACATCCTGGAGGATGACCCCGACGGCTATCAGTCTGATGCACAGGTTTACTACAATCTGCTCAGGGAAGGAGCCCCGAGCTCAACAGAGGTTTTCTCCCTTCCCATAGGGGAGCAGGTGTGACTGACTTTCATTAGAGGAACACACTGTCCAGTCTAACTTAGAAAGTGGCTATAGGAAAAGTATCTCAGATTTAGAAGAGCAAAGCCCTAAGAGACACAAAAAGAACCTTCTGGAGGGAATGCTAAAGCAATCCCACTTTAATGCAGAAGGGCTCCTTGGCGGGGATGCTGGAGTGCGGGCTGTGAGTCTGCCTCCCGCAGGCTGTGGCCCAGCTAACCTCCGGGATCTGAGGACTCAAGCCACTGTTTTCTCCTCTCTGGCTGAAGTTCTCATAATTCAGGGCACTGGCATCACTTTCCTGGTGGGGCTGGCATGGGCGATAAATGAGATACTGTGTGTAATGCCCGGCTGACCCCCTGTCTCTTCATTTTAAAGTGAGGGGGTGGCTCGTCTCTGCTCCCTAAGGCTTGATTCAGTTCTGATGTGTGATTTGGAATGAAGCCAAGCCACCTATAATCTTCGGTACCGATGTGATTCTGTGCATTGTGAATAGGTACTGCAAGGAAAGGGGATGCAGAGAACTGGGAAACTTTGTTGGGATTGTGGCAAAAGTTAAAAATAATGTGTTACTACGTGTTGGTGTATGTACGTGTGGGCACATGAACATGCCAGTGAGTGCACATATGTGTAGAAGCCAGAGGGCAACCTCAGGAGACAGTAGTGTACCGAATACAGTTCACCTTGTATTTTGAGATAAGGTCTCTCTCTCTGGCTTGAAGCTCATCATTAGGCTAGGCTGACCAGCAAGCCTATCTCTACCTCCCCAATGCTGGGACTACATGCGTGCGGTTCTGCGCATTCCCTCTCTTTTAGGTCTGTCACGGGCAAGCAAACGCAGGCCCTCCTGCTTGCAGTGTGAGCCATCCCCAATCCAGACCATTTAGAGACTGCATTCCTCCCCATGGGAACCATGGCCGGTACCTACGTTTGTTTTAGGTGTGGATGATTTCACTCCTGCCAGAACCAGTTGTGATCTGGCAGGCAGAGCTGGTAGAGGAAACAGACTATTGTCCCAGAGCTAATGAAGACGGTGGTTTGTGTAGTTATAAACTGGCTTTCTAGAGATGTCAGCGGTGGGAGCTTACCAGCAAAGTTGCTCTTAGAAGGACGCCCCTCCCATGGGTGACCTGGAGTTGTCGCGCTGCAGCGGGAGCTTGCTGTCCTCATGTGCTTTTGGCGCCTCCCAGTGGTGCCATCGCAGAAAGACACAGGGCCCCATCCGACACTACCTGATCTGGCGGGTGTTGGTGCCAAGCTGCCGCGTGGGAGATGCAGCAAGAGCTGCCCACAGGTTCTTTAGGGCACAACTCCCGCCATATGCTGTTGCTGCACTCATATTTATGCATAACCTAAAAATGAACTCCAACGTGGGGTAAGCTCAGTGAATGGATAAAGCCAAAGTTATCAACAAAAACAGAAAGCAAAGCGGTTGTCGACATGAAATTGTTTTGCTGCGAGGTGCCAGCATGACGTAGGACTTTGTGCTTCCTCCTTTTCTAAAAAGAAGGAAGTCAGGCAGAAAGCATCCTTTGCTTCCCTACTAGTTAGCAGGGAGTTTGGACGCAGAGGCTTGGGCAGGGGGCTGCCATTTGACACACTGAACCGAGCTCACCGGGAGTGAGTTGAACCTCCTCACAGTTTGCACAGGATTAGTGGGGACCTTTTGTATCCAAAGATTCTCGGACTGAAAGGAAAGACGAGGAGGAGATAAGATGTCTTAACTTTCTTTCCACAATTAACTTTTTTTTTCCCCTAGTCTTGACATTGTCCTATCACATTTAAACATAATGCTTGCCGATTTCTCTGGTGTGAAATTTGAAGGCGGACAGCGATGGGCTGTAAACATGTTCAGTTTTTTTCCTTTTAATTTTTATTTTCTGCTTTTTAAATTTTTTTTTTTAAGTCGGGGTCTTACTGTGTAACCCAGACTGGCTTCAAACTTTCAATTTTCCTGCTCCATCTTTCCAGACCCTGTGATTTTTGCCTGCTTGTAAAAACCTGTGTTAGATTCCTCTCTGAATACAATGTGTCTACAATAAGCAACTTTTCAGATTGTGGTGATGTTTTGTAAACTTGGTATTTAATGGCTACTCCTGTAACAGCTACTCCAGTGGAAGAGCCCCTTGAGGGCCTTTCATTAAAGTCACTCCAAAACAGGGAGGTACCAAGATGTTTGCCAGCCTCAGGATTTGCCAGGAAACAGGTCTCTGTAACGGTGGTGGCCTACTCTAAAGTTTTTACAAGAACTTGCCTGCCTTGCTCAGCTGCACATTCTTTTCTAATTTTCCTATATTCTCAATTAAAAAAAAAAAAGTGGGTAACGTGTAAAAAGCTATGAGCAGAGGGTTAGGTGGTTCCAAAGAGGCCTTCAGATGTGGCCCTATGAGACAATCTGGTTCCTCTCACTCATTAGCAAAACAGCACCTTGAGCTGAGTTTCCCACTTATGGGGCCGAAAGGACAGGGCTGAGCTTGGAGGGCTCAGGCACAGTACATATTTTAACGACTTTCAGAGCGGGAGCCGAGGCCACAGGCAGCAGGAGCATCTGTGGAGACAGGCATAGCCTGGGCTCATTCTCCAGAGTGGCCACCAGGGCTCTAGAGCAGATGAAAACGACATCACCATTACTTGTGGGAGGTGGAGTGAGGCCATCAATCTTGCAGTTTGAGGCCCAGGGATGTCCAGGGTGGAGTAGGCTGCAGGAGTCACAAAAAAGGGAGGAAGCTTAAGGGGTGTTTGTTAGTGGAATAGATATCTGATCCATAGATTGGCGGACAGGTGATCTTGGGATGGGAAGGCTTGCTCGTGGAAGACAAGAGCAAGACCCTTGCCCTGTCCAGGGTAGCTAAGGCTTCTGTCTCCGTCTTTGCTGCATCCTGCTAAGTTCCTCTCTGTTAACTGTGTTCTTGCAGAGAACATGGTGCTAATTGTCCGGAATAATAATTTCATTTGCTTTTTTTTTCTTTAGGTCAGACTTGAAACTTCATCTCTTTGTTTTTGCACTCTGTACCGTGACGATCCTCAACATAAAATACTGGTTCTGGTTAATCCCCAGGACACAAAGACAGGTTGGTAGTTACTTTTTAAAATTATTTGATTGGTTCATTTATTGTATGTGCTTTGGTGTTTTTGTCTGCTGCATGTATGTCTCTGTGAAGGTGTCAGATCTCCTGAAACTGATGTCACAGACAATTGTGAGCTGCCATGTGGGTACTGGAAATTGAACCTGAGTCCTCTGAACAGCAATGTTCTTAACTGAGTCATTTCTCTAGTCTTGTGGTTGTTAGTTATTAATGGATGTATGTGTGTGTGTGTGTGTGTGTGTGTGTGTGTGTGTACACATGCTAAGTAAGCTCTCTATGACTGAGCTGCACATTCAGCTCTTTTGTTTGAGACAGGGTTTCTCTGTGTATTCCTGGCTATCCTGGAACTTACATTGTAGACCAGGCTGGCCCTGAACTGAGGGATCTTGATTTTTGTGGTATGCAATGTACAGGAGTCAAATACTTAGGGAATGATGACAATGTTCACTGTTGGAACATTAAGGTCGACTTTCTTGTTTTCAACTTTTAGGGGACCTGATGGTACCTTCCTATTTATCTTTATTGAGTCATGGATCATTTTGCATGTATCAACTCAGAGCTGCTTTTGAGGCTCACTCTTGCTCTCCCCATTAACAGCAGTTTGCAGAGCTGTGGGCACTGGGTAGGACACTATTGGGCTATCCCCATGACCTTGTGGAATGAAAGGGTCATTCTCGTCACCAAATGCAGTGAACAAGAAAGCCTCAGAGTGGTCAAATGACTTCACCCAGAGCATGGCAGGGCTCAATTTTTGCAAAATGACAGCTGGGGAGGGGTTCTGTTTCCGGTGCTTACCGTTCTGTGGTCTGTGACTATATGTATATGTATATGTATATGTAACAAGTCTTGTTTTGCTCCAGTCATGCCTTGTTGATACTACAGAAGACTAAAATAATACATAATTTCTTCGTGTTCATATTAAAAAAAAAACAACTAAATAGGAAACTGAAACAAGGGGGTTCTCCATTCTCCTACTACTATCTATCATTATTAAAGTCTTTATGTCTATGAAGCTAAAAACCTTCACTAGGACTTTTCTGTGGTCTGTTGGGATCTAATTCTCCTTGAATCATCCTGACTAACCTGGACCCAAATCTGGGAGGCATAGATCTCAATTCAGGGGGAAAAAAGAGCAAAGTTCACTCATCGAATCCCCCAGTCTCATCACCAGGTCGTCTGCAGCCTCCTTTCCCTCTCTTTATCATCCCCTGCATTGTGGAGGGATAGATAGACTCTGGCTCCATGGAGTGGGGCCTCTGGAGAGAGGAGTAAGCTTGGTCAGCTGTGCTTAGGCAGGATCTTGACGACTGCTGGCAGTGAGCAGCTTGCGGTGGGGTCGGTCTGCCTGAACCCAGAGCATCAGGGAGCTCTAGGGAGGCACCTTACTTCTGACATGAAACAATACTATGTAGCATTTTTCTTGTTTATTTTGCCTCTCTTACAATGCCAAGTGCTGGTTCCCAGTGATGTGTAATAATAACAGGACACTGGTAATAAACCTTCTAATTACTTAGGCCTCCTTAAATGATGACATTTTGGGACTGTAGGTTCTTAACTGCTTTTTTCAAAAGAGGAATTCTCCGGCTCTCCACCTCCCTTAGAGAATCCTTTTGCTGGTCACCTGTCTGCCTGGCGTTGGTGCCATGAAGTCCACGGTGACATCTTTGGGAGCAAGCAGCTCAAAAGTGTGTAGGACTGTTCTTCATGCTTCTCTTCTTGCTAAATGTAAAGCGCAAGTGCATTTAGCGAGCTCTCTGGGCTTGGGGGAGGGGTGTGTGTGTTGGCAAAGCCTCTTTATTGCCCTGGGGCAGACAGAGGTCATGAGGGAGCTCTCCTGTCACAGTGAGGGTTTCTCCTTGTTCTCCATCCAGCAGGGCCTTGAGTGCCCTGAAGAGAGGACCGCCTCAGGTTTTTGATAGTACCTTGAGTTTGCAACCCGGCTATGGGACTGGGGAAGCGGGGAGGAGAGGAATCCTTCAATGCACAGATTATGCAAACCTCTAAAAATGACTCATTTTAAGAAAATGTACAGATATCAGCAGCTCCTCCACCCTATATATAGACATTGAACAAGAATCTGGCATAGGGCTCTAAAGGCAGCCTGCACGATGTAAACATACGATAGGTTCTTAGAAATCTGTTTCCCATTTGTCCGGGACTTGATTCTCTGTTGTTCTGTATGAGTGTACCCTAGTACATATTCCAAAGTGCAGAGGAATCTCACGGTGGCCCCGCGTGTTCTTATGTAAGAGTGCTTTAAATAAAATTTCCGGATGACTTCCTGCTGCCTTGCGCTCCATCGTTGCTGGCTGCGATTGTTGACGGCTTCAGAGAAGCACTTGTGTTCTTGATGCCCGTGCAGTCATTTAGAAGATGCCGTGAGTTCTTCCGAGAACGCACATCTTGGGACTGGAGACTTGCAGACCCTACAGCTTGAGGGCTCTTCACAGCTCTGCCCAGTCTGTGTGACACTCACCCTGGGGCTAAGCCCCGTGCCTGTGGAGAAGGGAATTGCTGGCTCCTGGCCTTCTAGTGAAGGTGGATGCGTGTTCTAATGGAAGGTAAAGGGATCAGAAGCTGTTTGCTCGGCCCTGTGTATGAGTTAATTATTGATAACTGTGTGTGAGTTAATTATTGATAAGCCGGTTGACTCCATTACAGTGACTTCCGATAAGTCTGTAAGCCTGTAAGCAAATGAAAAACATCCTGGAAGGGCAAGTTCCCCAGTGGCAAGCAGTTGATGCTTATGGCATCCTGCTGAGACTCAAGAGATGGTGCGTTCCACCATTCTCCCTGTAGGGAACTGCATATGAGGTCCACATGAAGGTGGCTTAGGAAGCAGGCCGCCTTCTTGCTACAGCTTGCGAGCATTTATTCTGATTTTCTGCAAAGCAGCTGATTTGTATTCTGGTAAGGGGAAGTGGACATAGGCGTCCAGCAATCCCCCTTCTGAGGTATCCTCAGCTTCCCAAGCGCCTCTATGTACTTCATCATGCTTTATTTTCTTTATTTTTTTAATTATTAATTGATCTCAGGTGATTATGAATACACAAAATAAGTCCTCCTGCCAAATGATGGGCGGCCTTCCCCCATTTTTTTTCCTATTAAGCCCAAAGCATTCACCCTAGTTTCCATATCGCCACCAACTGTGACCTTTGCTTTTCTTATTTCTCCCTGTGTCTTGCATGGATGGCCATGGATTTGGGTGTCAAGCGAAGGGGACACGTGAAGTCATGTGATTGTGTCAGCCGGGCTAATTGGGCTGCTCTGAGCATCAGGTTCGCCATTGCAAAGTGGAGGACATCTTATGCTTTCCAGGATGTTTGTGGAAACTGAATGACTTGTGGCAGAAACTATTCCTGCAGACAGCGGGACCTCTGTGAGCAGGATTCCTTCCCACGGTCCACCATGGCAAACCCTGTTTTACTCTTCATCTCTGCATGTTCACTGTGTGAGAGAAAGACAGGATTTCAGAGGGATATGTTCATGTCTTAACTCCTGGCCAAACTCTATGGGCTGGAGTTATATTCCGAGCATGTTCTGCCTGCCATGCCACAGGCAGTCTAATCTGACTTTGAACCTCGCTGTCAGGATGTTCCTCTGCAGACCTCAAAGTGCAAAGGGTACATGTTGTGTATTTGGTTCCCAGACACCAGCTGATAGGCTGGGGGCAGGTGGTATGTGTCCATCCTGGGTAAAAACGGTAGCAGTTTCAATGGGGGGAGATGCCAGGAGCCAGCTGTGATCCAGTTCCCTCAGAAGGGGCACAAAGGGAGGGCTGGAGCAATGCCGGAGGAGACCAGGCTGCAGATAAGGGATGTGGGTGTCCAAAGCTCACAGTGGGAGCTGGAGAGATGCCTCAGCAGTTAAGAGCGTGCACCGGAGTGTGAATTCAGTCTAATAAGCCATTTGTCCTGCATCCTCCTTTAACTCTAATTCTAAGGCATCTGGTGCCCACTTCTGACTCACACACACCCATCTCATACTCACACTCATCCACACTCTCACACAGCACCTAGACTCATTCACTCACACTGCACATGTACACACACACACACACACCACACTTGCACACTTATACACACACATACTCATATACTCACACCCCATATTCGTTCACCTACACCATACATCTAATCACACACTCACTCATTCCACACTCAGACACACACTGCACATACAGCACATTTATATGCTTTCACACACACACACACACACACACACACACACACGCTTACACACGTGCACATGTGTGCACACACACAGGTTAATAAACAACTAGAAGCCGGCCTTTGAAGGCATTTCGGAAATCCCTGAGGGTCAGGGCTCTGCCAGGTGGGTTTTAGGCACTGTGGCTGCCTTTCGGAAGGAGAAAAATGGATCACCTTTGAGTAATTCTACTTCAAGTCTAAATACATCAATTTATCAACGTTCAATTCTAAATATCTTGTTTTGACTTCCTGAGATCGAGTCTTTCCTGATTGCCTAACTATTAATCCCACTTCGATGCCAGAGGGAGCAGGCTTCTGGCCTGATGCCCTGAGCTAGGGTGAGGTGGCTCTTTGTATGACTGCGAAGGCTGTGAAGCCTCGTTGGTGGCCAGGAGGAGAAGAGGGCATGGACAGACAGTCAGTTATTATTGGGGATGCTCTGGTCCCTGCGCCCTGGGCTGCCCTGTTCCATTGTGGGGCAGCCCAGGCCACTAGGACCCAACGTGCTGCTCTGCCATGAGTCTCCTTTTGGACCTGGTGCCTTCCACCCCTGGGCCATCCAAGTTTGTGGGTGTGGTCTCCTGACAGGCTGGTTCTTCTCAGGTTTGGTGTTTCCTTTTTCCTGTTTCTCATTGTCTGGCTGTTGCTTCTATGATGTTTCTTCCGAAAAGTGGATCATGCGGGAACTGCCATGTAATCTTTTTGAGGCTGTGTCTGGCAGAGACAGTGGCAAACAACAGAGACCCTGACTCAAACAAGGCGGGCGATAAAGAAGGACACTCAAGGCTGTCCTCTGACCTCCACACGTGCTGTCACACACATGCACACACACACACACACACACACACACACACACACACAGACAGACAAGGACAGACAGACAAGGAGACAGACAGGGATATAGGAAGACAGACAAAGACAGAGAGGGACAGAGAGAAAGAGAAGGGCTTCCCATGGCCACTTCTTCACCTACTCTTTCTAGTCTGTTCTTGACTTTGTGCTTTCTTGGGAAAAGAAGGTTTCAATCCCAGGATCGTAGTCTCAGGTCCTGGCAGCTGTGAGAGAAATTCCGAGTCTAGAGCTATTTGCCTTTGCAGTGAGGATGACCCTCTGACCATCATGTATTTGGTATTTGTTTTGGGGGTACTGTTCTCCACATCCACAGCCAGCTTTCTCTTTCTTTCTTTCTTTCTTTCTTTCTTTCTTTCTTTCTTTCTTTCTTTCTTTCTTTCTTTCTTTCTTTCTTTCTTTCTTTCTTTCTCTTTCTTTCCTTCCTTCCTTCCTTCCTTCCTTCCTTCCTTCCTTCCTTCCTTCCTCCTTCCCTCCCTCCCTCCCTCTCTCCCTCTTTCCCTTTCTCCATCCCTCCCAGTCTTCCTTTCTTCCATGTCCCTCTCTGTCTGTCTTTGTCTGTCTTCCTGTATCCCCATTTGTCTCCTTATCTGTCTGTCCTTACCCCTCCTGTGTGTGTGTGTGTGTGTGTATGACAACACGTATGTAGAGGTCAGAGGACAGCTTTGAGTGTCTTGCTGGGTCTCATTTCATTCACATCACTGTTGCCCTCCTTAAAAAACTTGCTGATAACCTCATCAGGTTTTTCTTTTCTCTTTAACTCTTCTTCTGATAATGTTTGTTTGGTCTACTTTTAAATTTATTTATTTATTTTTTGATAGAACATAATGGCGAGATGTCAGCTGGCAGGACAAAGACTGTCCAAAAGCTGATAAAATATGAGACTCTGACTGAGTCATGTGACAGAGACACAGTACCATAGTGCTACAGAAGTTTCTGGAATGAGATGGCATTGCTTGGAGAAGGGAGAGCCACGAGCAGTTCTTGGCAGGAAGGTAGAAGTTGGGCTAAACCAAAGAGTGTGAACCCTGAGAAGATCCCCACTACCACTTCCTTGGCCCTCTGTCCCTGTCTCAGGCTCAGTGGTGGCATCTGCTCTTCATGCTCTCAGAGTCCACTGAGTCCTGTGAGCTGCAGGGCTTTGGGACTTGGGCCTTTGGCAGATGGCACTCCTGGGCTTTCTTCAAAGCAGCCCCCCGACTCTGCAGAGTCCAGCTGTGAATCTTAGCAGTCCCTGAAGGAGTCCAGTTTTCTCTGTACAGTTATCCTGTTATGTTCCTGACCCTCGCTTACCTTGGAGGCCATGGTGGAAGGGAACAGAGAATTCAGAAGATGCCTCGTGATACGGTGAGCGTGGAGCGGGACTAGGGCTGGATGCAAGGGTCCTGGCTCCAGCTCTGGAGTGCCCTTTGAGTGGTTGGAAGGAAAGTTGGCTATGAGCAGGGACCAGAATGTTCGTCCCTGGAGGCTGCCAGTAGCCAGGTCAGGGGTGCAATGGGCTGGCCTGGCACAAGTAGGGAAAGCAATGGGAAAGAGAGTACTAGGGGGTGGATGGGAGATGAGGCTGAAGGGGCCTGTGCCGCATGTTGGTGCTGACTAAGCTCATTTAGGAGAAAGAGTATCAGAGATTAATTGGGGTCTTCCCCTGCAAGATGTGTGGGACAGAATTCGGAGTGAGGGTTAGGGTATACTGTGGGCTGAGGGGCCTGCGCCTGGGGGTTCTCTTGAGTGGGACTCCTTCTGTAGGTGTCTCTTCAGTGTGTGAGAAATCAACTTGAAACGGCCCTGTTTGTTCTCTGTGGCTACTGTAGGATCTTGGACAGATCCAAAGCACTCTGCAGTCAGGAGGTGCCACTCAGACCTTCTGGCCCCACGACGGTATCTGTCAAATTGAGAGGTTGCTTGACTTGGGTTCCTGAGCTTTCTGCCCAAGGAGCTGCGAGACACAGTAGTGGCCCAGGCTGAGAAACAGCAAGCCAGGCACTTCCCAAGACAGGTGACTGAGGCGTGCCGACAGCTGTGGCTACACTGACTTCTCTCACGAGAGTGTCTGTCTTTCCCCTCGGCTCCCAGGACATTTTGTGACCAAGCGTGACGTTCACTCTTGAAATGGCTGCTAATTTATTTACAGTGTTTGGTGATTGCACGTCATGTGCGCCCTGAGAAAAACAAGCAGGGAATTGAAAAATGATTTTTTATTTTTCCTGGAAAAACATGTCCATTATAGCCTGCAGTGACAGCGAGTGCCAAGGCAAACATTCAGATGAAACCAGAGCCTCTTGTAGACAACCCTCCAAGGGGCTGTCTTGGTCCAAGGAAGATTGCGACACTGGGACCGGCTCTCTGTGCTGCCTCTGGGGCAGGTGGCTCGCTTGCAGGAGTGGAGGGTCAGCTGTGAGCTGCACCCTGGAGGGCCTTGGAGGGCTATCTCAGAACAGAATGCCTTTTTTTTGAGGCACCCATCACCCCAGAGCAGGCTATTTAGATTTTGAGGATGGCTTAGGGATGGAGACTGGGGACAGGGTGGGTAGAACAGGATTCCTTCCTTCCTTCCTTCCTTCCTTCCTTCCTTCCTTCCTTCCTTCCTTCCTTCCTTCCTTCCTTCCTTCCTTTCCTTCCTTCCTTCCTTCCTTCCTTCCTTCCTTCCTTCCTTCTTTCTTTCTTCCTTCCTTCTTTCCTTCCTTCCTTCCTTTCGCCTCTGCCTCTGCCTCTACTTCCCTGAGTGCTGGGATTAAAAGCGTTTGCCACCTTGCTGGGCTGAGCTGTGGATTTCTTAAAGGGAGTTTGGAGAGATAGACTGGTATTACCCCAGCTTTCTCAGCAGAATGAGCCTGTCCACATGATTCTCCAGATGGATGGTTTAGGATGGTTTAGGATCCATTCTCCAAATGGATGCCTCTAGGAAGCTCATGGGTGGTGCCTTTGGGAGGCTTATCCTTGTAGCAGAGTCAGTGGAGGAACAAATACAATTGACCATTGCTCTGGCTTGGGAATATTAACATGCACACACACACACACACACACACACACACACACACACACACACACACACACACACTCTCCTGACTCCAAAACAGAGGTGTAGAGTGGCCTACACCCTTCAGGGTCCCCTGGGTTAGCAGGCTCCCTGTTTGCTCCTATGACCCAGTAGACCTAGCATTTGTCTGCTTTAGCTGGTGCATGCATTTTGCATCATGCAATGATAGGTTATCACCCTGGGGTATACCAGAACATCTCACCCTGAGAACCGGAGGAGCCTTACTTAGATAGACTACTTAAGGGAGTCGAGAGAGTAGGTTCTGGCTGGAAGCTTGGCTTTCTCTTAGGTACCCACTTCTTTGGGCAGCTAAGATGCCCTATGGCCATGGACACGTAGAGATCGCAGAATCTTCTTTTCATTGGTCTATGAAGGAAGCAGATTGGAGCTCACAGTGACAATGGTATATTTTGGAAACACATGTTGGTCTTGGTTTGGGCTTTCCTCGTCTTTCCCTGTTAATTTATGGTACTCAGTATGAGATAGATTTAAACAAAGGGAAAGCCTAGCATCATTCATACCAAGGAACTCACCGTATTTGCAAACTATGGAGGCTAAGGAAAATATTTTCGGTTGCTAGGACGGGGCTTTTGTCCTGATGGACAGGGACACGTTTGCTTCCAGGTATCTAGAAGGTTTCTATCAGCACCACTCGGGTATCTGTTTGCATCTCTGTGTTTTCCACAACTCTGGAGCATTTGGTGAGTTTGCCTTGGTTCACCTTGGCTATTTTAAGTTTCCTTTCCCAGATAGACTAGATTCTTTCCTCGCCTTGGTATCTTTTGGTTCAACCGTACCTCAGGATCCAGGCACCTCCTCCCCCAACCCCAAACCTCTACTCCATCTTTCTTGAGTTAAAATCTAGACCCACAAAATCAGAATTGCTAGAGGCAAGAAAAGCCTGAGCAACACAGCAGGGGCTGCTGTGGTGAATGCAAGCCAGATGTTTTCTTCTCATGACCAAAGGCACCCAAGTTCATCTGGGGAAGTGTTTTCCTTTAAGGACAGCATCTGTATGGAAATGGTAGCCCAAGTAATGCAATGTGACGGTTGCTATGTCAACTGGTGTATTTTCCCCTCCCCTTAAATTATTGACCAGAGTGCAGTCAATGTTGCATAAAAGTCATGCAACTCCTTGGAATGTGTTTATGTGCTAGCCTCTGCCAGAACTTTTCATCACTTTTTTTTTTCCTTCTTCCCTACATGTATTTGCTTTTGGGAAAGATGGCCTGTCACTTTGCTTTAACTGTGTCCTCTTCTCCCCTTCCCCCCCCCCCCATCCCCTGCCTCAACCCCGACACACATATTTCTAAGATTCGTAACAGGCCAGTGGTGACTGTAAGGGAGCAATAGAGAGGGAAGTAGGGAGAGAGGGACTTGAAACCGTTTTAGCTGCGATGAACAAGTGCAGAGCTTGGGGCAGTGTGTGAGTCTTTTGCAGCTGGTTTGGGGAGGTAAGATATGTGTTGGGGGTGCGGATGAAGGACACTTGTTACTTTCAAATCCTCTGTGAAGATAGGGTAAGGCATGAGCTCTGGGCTGTGTGTTTTGCTGCCTTGCTGTCTGTGGAGCCCAGGTTGTCCTCAAGTTCCTAGTAATCCTGCCACCTCAATGTGACAGGTACTGGGATTGTAGACATGTGCCATTATGCCTGGCTTTCTTTGCTGTCTGTAACTGGCACTTCACGTCTCCTCCTGGCCCTTGAGTCTTCCTGATTAAGGTACCTATTTCCTTCTGCTCAAGCTGGCTGCCCACTTTGCTGTCTGGGCTAAAACCCAGCACCTCCTACTTTGTCAGCCGGATTCCTTCGCGTTAGCCCTTCACTCTTGGACACTTCAGCCTCCAGTTTTCCCTGTATCTGACCTCACCCTTCCTAATCCATTCTTTACACTTTAACTCTCACTTAAAAAAAAAAACAACAACAACAACAAAAAACTCCATTTTAAAAAATAGCACTTGTAAGCCACAGTTTTGATCTAGCAAAGCAGATACTTACCATGGTCTCCTTGACCGCATTCATGTACTGCCAGCCCTGTGTTCATGTTGAACCAGGAAATACATTGCAACTGTTGCCTGCACGAACCCATCCCAGTTACCTGGAACCCTCATTGTCACTAGATTCATTCTTGGTGCTGTATATTCTTTGAGGTTGGACGCTTGCCTCTCTTGCGTGGTCTCTTCTGTGATTTATTACAAAGCCGGATACCTTGATCCAGCCACTATGATCTCCAAGGCTGGACCCTGTCCAGTGGCTGGCCACCATCTGTTGCCTCAGGCTTGGTCTTGGAAATGTTGTCTCCATCCTTCCCAGACAGTCTTGAAGTGTTTGCTTGACACAGTGTGTGTCATGGCCAAGTTGTCCTGCAGGCTCTCCAGTGCTGAGCACAGTACCTGGCTTGCAGATAGACTTGTTGTGTAAGTACCACTTTCTTCACTCCCCTCAGTGTAGAAACGTCTTGACAAGGTTAGCTCTGCCAAACTCTTCTCTTCCCAGACTGTGCCACACAGTGCCTGCGCCTTTTCTCCCATCGCTTTCCTTCTGCTGGCTCCTTGCCGGGCCTGGCCCCAGTTCCACAACACTGTTTTTCTGTCAATTTTAATCTGGGCACAATGGTTAGAATGGGCACAGCAGTTAAATGGGGGCTTTGGAAGCAGTGAGACTCATCATGTTCATCATGTCTCATCATGTCTTTTTCCAGTGGCACCATTTGCACAGTACGACACTGAGCTGGTGTTCAACCACTGAGCCTCACCTAGGAAACAGAACGAGCTTGGTGGCCACTGCATGAGGTACCACATCATCTGCCATCACACCAAAGTGCTTGCTGGCTGCCGGACGCGCTATGGTGTCAACTGTGACTACTTCACGACAGGATTGGAGTTGTGTCTCTTTCCTCCTTCCTCGGGGTCTGAGTGGTTGTTAGTCACCTCCACAGCACACCCCAGGAATATTCCTTATATTCTACTTCCTTATATACTACTTCTCTACAGGATTGGAGTTGTGTCTCTTTCCTCCTTCCTCGGGGTCTGAGTGGCTGTCAGTCGCCTCCACAGCACACCCCAGGAATATTCAAAGGAATAAGGAATATTCCTTATTCCTTTGGTGTCAATGTGGCAGTTCTGTCTTCACCCCCCTGTGTTCTTTCTTCTCCCACATCTGGAGTGTCCTTCTCTGCTCGACCCTGACTTGCACATTCTTCTGGCCTCTGCACATTCTCCAGGATTCTTGATTCAAATGATCCTCCATCCTCTCCAACTGCACAGAGCTTGAGTGTGCTCAGACTTTAATCTGCTTAATGCCCGGGCCCTCCCTCAGATTTAATCCCCTGGGGCATGTTGAGAGTGATGTGCATTCAGTGGCTCCTCAGAGTGTGTGCTCCATGGGGAATGACACTGCAGACTCTCCACGTATGGTAGGACTAGGTGTCATTTTGGTACCTCCTGCTGGAGCAAGTTTGGAGAGGTGGCAAACAGCCATCTGAGCCACCTTTCTCTGATGGAGGTAATTCATCACAGCAGTCTTTGTGAGTTCAGTTGTGGCCTGAAAATCTGTCCCTGCTTCTGGCTGTCACAGACTGTCCATTCAGTTGGGCCTGCAGAGGCGGTCGAGGACACCATGAGAGCATGACCCACAGAATCAACTAAGCAGGGCTCATGGGGGCTCACAGAGACTGAAGCAAACATAGCAAACACAGGCCTGTGCTAGGTCCTCTGCATATACTGTATGGTTGTGTAGCTTGGTGTTCTTGTGGGACTCCAAACAGTGGGAGTAGGGTTTGTATCTGACTCTTTTGTCTGCACTTGGGACCCTTTTCCTCCTCCTGGGCCTTGTCCAGCCTTGATATAAGGGTTTATGCCTTATCTCTCTCTTTTTTTTTCTTTTTCCAAGACATGATTTCTCTGTGTAGCCTTGGCTGTCCTGGACTCACTTTGTAGGCCACTCTGCCAGCCTCTGCCTCTCTGAGTGCTGGGATTAAAGGCATGTACCACCACGTCCGGCTAGGCCTTGTCTTATTGTAACTTGTTGGGCTGTGTTTGGCAGAAATTCTTGGGAAGCCTGCTCTTTTATTTGAAGAGAAATGAAGGAGGAGTGAGTCTGGGGCAGAGGAGAGGTGTGGGAAGGGACTGGGAGGAATAGGGGGAGGGGAAAACGAGGTCCTGATGTAATATATGAGGGAAGAATGAAAGAAACAAGGAAATAGTTTGCAATAGATAATTGTTAGGGGTGGGAGAGATGGAGATATTGTTAAGAAAGTATAAAATTTCAGTTAAACAGGTTGACTCAGTTTCAAGCTTTAATTGAAGGCTTGGTGACTAAATGTTAATAAATTGCATTTATATATGAAAAAAAAATCTGGTGAGCTGGGCATGGTTTATGCCTCTAATCCCAGCCCTCAGGGAAGCAGAGGCAGGCAGATCTCTGTGAGTTCGAGGCCAACCTAGTCTACAAAGCCAAGGCTACAGGGAGAGACACTGCCTTGAAAACAACAACAACAAAAATCTGGCCATGGCTGTGTATGCTTATAATTCCAGTGATGGTGATGGGGACACAGGCAGACCCCTGAGGCTCTCTGGCCAACCAACCTAGCCCAGTCAGTGAGCCCCAAGTTCAGTGACAGACCTTGTCTTAAGAAATAAGGTAGGTGTCACCTGCTGTTGACCACAAATCCCTCCCTGCACATGCACGCATGCACACACACACACACACACACACACACACACACACACACACACACACACAGTCTTGTGTCACTTGGCAGGCCAGGTGCATGCCGTAATTGGGAGGTGCTGTGATCAGCTTGACGCTTTCCCATAGAAGAAAGGGGTGGTGACAGAAAAATGTGTGAGGAGTATCACGGCATTCCACTGGATGGGATGGACAGGGTGGCAGAGAGCAAGCAGTGAAAGGCAGACAGACATCTCTGGACAGACCTGGAGAGCAAGTTTGCCTGGTAGAGATGGCCTGCTACAAAGCGTTTTTCTTCTAATTGCCTCATGGAAAGCTGAAACAAACAAGGGTTTTCATACTGCTCTGCAGTGTTCGAGGCAGGTGAAGAAAATTCCTAGAAATCACAAGAGAAGGTTAATGCCTTGGGAAATGCAGTTTGGTGAGGTACATTCTTCCACGGAACCTGCAATGGAACCAGGGGAGAGGATGCTCTCTTGAGCCAAGGATCAGGTCATAAGGCTAGCAGTGAAGGAGCTGGTATTTGAGGCCTGGCTGGCTTTGAAGTCTGGGCTCCCCTTATACCAAGTACCCAGGGCTATGTGTGAAATCATTTCCAGTGAGCTGCTTTGCTCACTGTCCGTGCTAAAGTTCATCAGATGTTAGAAACTGAGCGAGGGACTTGAGGCTTTGCTGAACTGGCGTTTGCAACTCTACCTTCCTTATCGCTTCACCCAGCTCTTGAAGTTGTCTTAAATGTGGCCTTGGACTTAGAGGGCTCCACACCTCTGCTGTGCCTGGATTGCCTGCCTCACCTTCCTGCTGAAGCCTTACTCTGCCGAAGTCATTCAGAGTGTGTGGGTGCTTTTTCTGTCCCTTCCCCCTGCAGAACTGTTTTCTCCTCTGGGTCCTCATGACAGTCAATTCAGCATCTCCTTGCCTTGTGTCAGGGCAGTTAGCTGGGCTCTGTCTTCCTCTGTAGGCTGCCAACTGCTGGAGTCAGGATGGAGGTGGATTCGTTAGTCCCTGGGGCCGCGGTTCTGTGGACAGGGTTGGGAGCTCAGCCAAGGAGAGGTAAATTCACTTGATCCCCTCATGTCTGGGATGAATCTTGGCTACTGGGAGTTCACTTAGGGACCGTGCTGTCTTAACTTGTTTGAGAAGCCTTGATTTGCCACAGCATAAAATCCATCAGCGACATTCTTTCTTGTGCTCCATGTCACCTGTCACTTGGAGAGAGAGAGAGATATTAAATTGGCCCTAATGCCTTGGCAATGCCTTTCATGATGGCCTGGCCTGCTGACTCCTCTTAGCCCTGGGACAGGAGGTGGGGGTGGGTGGACAGGTTGGGTAGAAAGTGATGTTCGGATCTGCTAGTTAGTTTTTGTTTTTGGAACCATTGGTGTTTTGGTTTCCGTTTTGTTACCTTCAGTGCTGCCTAGATCCATGGTCTCCGCAGTGAAAGCCCTCGTGGCACCTGTCAGTCTCCCTGGTGTCCTCGCTGTGCTGCCACAGCGGTGGCCTGGGCTCTGCTGCCAGCTCTCCTGCCTGCGTTTTCAGGCACTCATGGCTCGCTCATCGGATGCTGCCACATCCTCCAGGCTGGTTCTGCTTTGAGGACAGGTTTATTTTAGGCTGCTAAATTTGATTGGACTCCACTTTTCTTGTTATGTATACTTACCCATTGAAGATGAGTTTTGGAAAACATCATCGCGAGGGCCAGTTGAATCTCTTTTGTAACAACCAGCATGACCAATGAATGCTCCACTGTGCACTGTGAAACTCGGAAGGTGCCGTGTCAGCCTGTTTTTGTTTGAAGCGGCAGTAGGGACTCAAACGCCTGTATTACAGGAACACAGTGTTTTAGCAAACTGAACAGCTCTGTTGGTTCACCTTGCCAAGCTGGGAGATGATCCCTGAGTCTGTAGGAAGCCCCTGCAAGTTCTAGTAGCTGCCATTTTGGCAATGAATCACATTGAGTAAGCACAGGCGAATGTCAGGCATTTAATGGGCTCATCTCTCCCGGCCCTCTGCATGAATTTTAGAACCATTGTCAGTGATGAGAATTCACTACTGATCGGAAGCTGACAGGCTGGGATAGGGGAGGCTGTTGCTCTTTGGAGGGGGAAGGGTGCAGGTTCTGAGATGGTCCTGAATGTCTGGCTTGTGCCTTGTAGCCTGGTCCCCATGGACCTCCTCTAACATGTCTCAAATAGCAGAGTAGGGAAGTGAAAATGTTTGTTTTACATTTGCTAACCTTATGTTAAATGCTCAAGTGACTTGGATTTTCATTCCATTGTCCTGCCACCCCCAAATCTTTATTCTTTAGAAAGGGTTGACAAGGGAAGATTCATTTTAAAATTCTGGGGGTTCCCGAGCCCTCAGGATCAAGTACCTGGCTTAAGAAGTAGTTTCAAAAGTTTATTAAAAAGGTATAAAAGGTAGGTGAAAGCACGCAAAGGAACTTTTGTTTGTGAGAACAAAGAGGAAGAAGCCAGGATGGGTTTTGCCTTTCAAGCCTTGACTGTTAAGTACGTAGGTACTGGTGAGGGGGGATACAGGGATAAGCCCAGGGAAGGGGCTACCTTAGTCATCTGAGGCAGGAGGTTGGATAGATGGGATAGGAGCAGAAAAACATAGAGGGGAGTCATCAACTCATCGATTTGCAGGCAGGGAGCACATACCACCGGCCAGCCCTATCTGGGTGTTTCAAATCCAGACTACCTAGCAGCTTCCTAGACACCTGGGGCCGTGTGCTTGGTTCCCTGGTGAGGCATCTAGGGCAGTGTGAATACGTGTCCACATCCAGATCTGCTTCTAAAGATGCTGGGCCAGTCACCAGGGTGGCGGCACTGTTGAGGTGAAGAAAAGTAAGCTCTCGATGGGAGGATGGAAAGCTCCTCAAAGTTCCAGACTCTTTGCTCCAGAGCCACCTTTTTGGAAGACAGCCATTCCCCACATTGTCCACCCTGTTCTGAAGAGCAGGCTGGATTTATGGTGCAGAGTCCATTTATGCAGTCCATATGGTACAAAGGACCCTCTCTCTACCCCTTCTAGCCACCCTCCATCTCAGGGCTGCAGTGTCCTCAGAATGATGCTGAGAACAGTTTCATTATGAGGTTGGGAGAAACTCACATAAAAGCAGGCGGTGTTGAATCTACTGCTCAACACACAGGAAATAATCGTTGTCCCTCAGAGCCCATAGATAATGTTCGATCTTATAGTGTGTGTGTGGGAGCTATGAGTTGTGCAAAGGACTGGACTTTTTATTTTAAGATTTATTATTTAAAAAAAAATTATGTGTATGAGTGTTTTTCCCGCATGTATGTCTGGGTACCACATGCATGCCTGGGGCCCACAGAGGTCAGACAGGGCATAAGATCCTCTGGAACTTGGGTTGTGGATGCTGTGAGCTATCTGTGGGTGCTGTAAATTCTGAACCTAGGCCCTCGGCAAGAGCAGTGGCCGCTCTTAACTGCTCAGTCATCTTTCCAACCCCAAATGATTGGATTTTGATATGTTTCTTTGTTTTTTAACTTTATTATCATTTTATTGGCCATTATCTTATGTGCATTGCTGTCTTGCCTCCATTTCCGTCTGTGTGAAGGTGTTGGATTCCCTGGACTGGAGTTACAGACGCCAGCTGCCTTGTGCATGCTGGGAATCAAACCTGGGTCTTCTGGAAAAGCAGCCTGGGCTCTTAGCTGCTGAGCCATCTTTCCCACCCCTGATGTATGTTTCTAATAAGGAAAAACTACATTTTTTTTTTAAAGTGGAGTCTCTTGTAGCCCAGGCTGGCCTCGAACTTGGCATATATAGCCAAGGATAACCCTGCACTTCTGGCTCTCCTGCTGCTATTTCTAGTCTTTGCCCTAACTCCTCATCCTTGCCTCTGAATGCTAGACTGCATGAATACCACTGAAGTCTACATACCCAGTTGATGTGGTGGTGGGGATTGAAGCCAGGGCTTCATACATGGTGAGCAAGCATTCTACCAACCGAGCTATGTGCCCAAACCTAAAATAAAAATAAAAAGTAAAAAATGTAATTCTTGTAATATTGACTGCTTCAACATTTTTTTTTTTTTTTAATTCAGTGGCATTGAGAGTTTTCTTCTTCTGAGACACAGACAGGCCACCTGTGAAATACTTATTTTGTCCCTTTCAGAGTCAATTCTTCTGATTTGTGCCCTTACTTAACTCTACCAACCTTACCACAGGCTGCGGAAGTATCTCAGTGGTAAAACACTGGCGTAGCATGTGCGGGGTCCTGGCTTCACACCCACCATCATAACACAACCCAAGTGATAAAAATGTCACCCGACTCACCCACGAAGTATGCGCATCGGCTCACGCTGTTGAAGCGCCACGCTGTTGCCTCCAGTGAGTTTGTTGTGTGACTTATACCTTTCTCTTGGTTTTCCCTTCAGTTGTGGCTGTTTACCTAAAGGAATCCTGGTGGTCCACAGAAGATGTCCTGAGAACTTCTGATCCCACAAGGGAAGGGCTTGTGAAGGTGAGAGGGACATGTTTTTCAATGAACATTTGCAAAACAGGCTTTCAAGGTCTCTTTACATGGGCCTATGTTAATAAATTAAGGCTGAATAGCATGTGCCTTTATCAGGGGGCTTCTTCTTTTTCTTCAGTTTTTCAAGACAGGGTTTCTTTTCTTTCCCCCTTAAATATGTAATTTATTTAATTTTTATGTGCATATGTCTGTGTGAGGGTGTTGGGTCCCTGGAACTGGAGTTATAGATAGTTGTAAGCTGCTGAGTGGGAACTGGGAATTGAACCAGGGTCCTCCAAAAGAGCATCCAGTGCTCGTAACCAGTGAGCCATATCTCCAGCCCGAAGACAGGGTTTCTTTATGTAGTCTTGGCTACACAAATTCACTCTGTTATCCAGATGTCCTGAAACTCAGAGGTCCACCTGCCTCTGCCTCCCAGATGCTGGAAATAAAGGCATGTGCCACCGTTGCCTGGCTAGAGCTGCTTCTTTTTAACACCCAAGTGCCTGAAGAATGGATTCCTGTGTAGAGGAATTTTAATTCAGAACATGGCTGTTGTGGCAACAGATCACATCCAAAGACTTTCTAGGTCTGTGTGATCTGTCTAGAATGCAAATATGCCTTTAATCCAGGAGCCAGAAACAAGCAAATCCGAGTTCAAGGCCAGTCTGTTATAGAGCAAGTTTCAGGTAAAGAAAAGCTTAGGTCCAGGTATACACACCTTTAAAGCAAACAATGAGGGTAAAGAGAGTTTGTAGAAGGAAGCTCCCATATTTGAAAGTGATGTTTATTGAGTGGCAGAAACAGTAATGAATCAGAGAAAGACTTGACATAACAGTCTATCTAGCTCTCACAAGAAGAGAGAGAATAGGGAAGCTACCTAAGTGGGAATGAGAGAGAGAGAGAGAGAGAGCAGTTTTAATGAGATAGAGAGAGAGAGAGAGCGAGCGAGCGAGAGAGCAGTTTTACTGGGACAGTGATAGAGAAACAGAATAAAGAGAGAGAACTCAGGTGAAGATGGAATGAGTCAGAGTATGAGAAAGAGCCAGAAGAGTAGAAAAGATTGTTGGAGTTAGTTTGAGGCCAATCGGAGCAATTAAGAGGAAAAGAAAAGCCACATCGAGCAAGTCAGCTTAGAAGGAGAGGTGTTTGAGCCAGACCAGCTGAGTTGAACCAGCCAGAGCTCAGAAAGAACAAGAAAGGGTGAGCTTATTAAGCAGTAAGTCTCAGAGGCTGAAAACATTCTAGGCCTAGGTTAGGTTGTATGGAGGCTAGAAGGTTCCAGGACTAGCCTAGGATAGCAGAAGGAGGCAGTAAGACTCACAGACAACAGCTGAATCAAGAGAATAAAACTTCTTTTACATTGTTGTGTCTACATTGTATGTCTCCAGGAAGGTATTCGTGCCCCGGGCTGCTCTGAGGGGTACCAACTGGCTTGCTTACACAGCAAGCTTTTTGATGTTGGAGGTCGTAATTCAAGGAGTATTTCTTTTGAGGGCTATGGGGAATCTATTGCTTGCTCTATCCCTGATTCTGGTTGCTCTAGCAGTTCTTTGGCCCAAAGGTGGCAGTGTTCCATGGCCTCCTTTGGAGGCATTGTCAGCCCACTTTGAGAGTCCCATTTCTGGTAAGGACATCAGTTGTATTTGATTTTGGAAGATTAATGTCCCATCGTGGCTTGATCGCCTATAAAAACTCATTCCAAAAAAAGCTGGTGGCGAATTCAATCTCTTTTGGCGGTACTCCTATCAATTCTAGTACCCTGCCAGCAAGAAACACAGGAGCATGTGACGGTTCACCAGATACCCGACTGCTGTTCAGTCTGCTCTACCACCTCAGCTTCCTTTTGTGCTTCAGTTTGTAAGCTTCATTCTGTCCTATTTCTCTGCTGTGTTGAGAAGTTTTTCTGTTGAGTATATTCTACATTCAAGTCATGGTTATTGATAGAATATTTGGGAACGAATCTGTTTCTGCCCTGCATATTTGTTATCCCAGCTGGTGGGGTTTCAGAATCTCCAAGCTTTCTTTCTGTTGCGCACAACGAGGCACAGGCTTGAGTTCTATAGCCAGTGAGTAATTTAGTTGGGTGTAAACTTCGAAGCCTCTGACATCCATTCTGGAGCCTTTGTTGTCATTCGGAAGAGCAGTTGTAAAGTCGGAGCCTGGGTGACAGTGTGGGCAGGGGTAGCAGCTGGTGGCTTCCCTGGGTGTGAGAGAGCAGCTGAACTTCAGCTGGAGTGGGGCCAGGAAGGGAGGCAGGAATCAGCCAGGAGATCCAACTGTGTGCCCTGCCGCTACCTGCTCGTCTGGCTGCCAGGCTTACTTTAATGACGAAGGTGAGATAAAGGCCACGATTCTTTACCATCTTGAAATGGCGCATCTTTCCACACTTGTCTAGGAAGCCACTTACTCCTTCCTGTGGGGTTCCGTGGGGTTTCATTCATTCCGTGAATGAAATGTCAACATTTGTTTGCACTCAGTTTGGAGAATGAGCTCATAATGTAGTTTTTTCTGTTGAACAATGAAAGCGTCGAGGCCTAGGCTGGGTGGATGGCTCAGGGAGTAAGAACCCTTGTTTTTTGAGCTTCAGGTCCTGAGTTGAAATGCCCAGCACCCATATAAAAAGCCAGGCAGCCATGGCTGTGTGTACCCCACCTATGAGGGGTGGAGACAGGTGGACCCTGAGAGCTCCCCAGATGGCCAGCCCAGACAGGATGGCACACTTCCTCTTCAGTGGGAGACTGCCTCAAGTCGAGAAGACCAAGATGGACGGAGGAAGACACTCATGGTCCTGTTCTGGCCTCTGTGTCGGTGTCCACATTCACATGCTCAAGTACATGCACCGCATAAGCACACCAACACACAATCAAAATTTTTACATTAAGTCCTCTTTTAAGCAAGTTTCATTGACATGTGATTTGCACGCCATAAATTTACTCTAAAAACGGATGATTCCATGATACTTAATAGGCTTAAATCAATCACTGCACAGCATTTTCATTATTCTGACTATGTTTTTGGCTGAATGACAGTCCAGCATATGAAAGACTATATTTAATCATCCATTTCTCAGTCAATGGGTATCGAGTGGAGTCCACTATGGGGACATATACTTTGAATTTTCTTGGGGATAAGCCTAGAAGCATAACTACTGGTCAAACGGCATCTCTATTTCATATTTTGAGGAGCTGCCAGACTGTCCTCCACAGTTACTCTGCCCCCAGACTTTCCCACCAGTAGTGCCAGCAGGATTCAGTCTCTCAGTGTCCTCAGCAAGGCATACCGTTGTCTGCCTCTTATAGCCTCCATCTGTGGTTTGAATGGGGAACGCCCCTCATAGCCTTTGGCATTTGAACATGTGGTCCCCAGTTAGTTGTGCTGTTAAGGGAGTTATGGAGCTTGTAGGACATGAAGCCTTGCTGAAGGAAGTGTGTCAATGGGGGTGGGCTTTGAGGTTTTAGAGTTTTGTCACACATCCCGTTCTCTCTGCCTGCTTCCTGTGTATGGGTAAAAATGTGATCGGCCAGTTTCCTGCTTCTGCTGCCTTGCTTTCCCTGACTGTTGCCATGCTTATCCCACATGCTGCTCTAAAAACTTAAGCCAAAATAAGTCTTCTTTTCCTTAAGTTGTTTTCAGCAATGGTGCTTTATAAGAGGAACAGACAGGCAGCTCACACACCATCCTGTAGGTGTGAGGTATTGATGTACAGTTCCTGATGGCTAAGGATACTGAGCACCTTTTCATGCACTCACTGGCTATTTGTATGTCTTCTTTAAAAGATGGCTGTTGAGATCTTTCCTTACCCCACTTTTAGATCAGAATATTTGAATTTTTATTGTTGAATTATAAGAGTTTTCCACATATTCTTGATGCAAGGCTTTTTATCACGTATTCGTTATAAAAAGCTTGCACAATTCTTTCCTCATTCTGTAAGCTGCCTGTTTAAAAAAAAAATTAGATCTGGATTCAGCAGAATCAATGGAGATGTTCTGGAAAGGTTTTTTTGTTTTTGTTTTTTTTTTTTTTTCCCAGAAAACTAATGCTGCCTTGAGATTCAGCAGAGGAACATGATGCGCCCCTCGGTCACAAAGGGACACAGTGGCTGTTGGTGACTCCTGGTGCTCACTGCCAAGGAGACTCTGATTGCTCCTTAGAATATTCCGGAATGAGAGTGGTTGCTTTTCTCCCTTCCCAACTCTTCCAAGCTTAAATAAGGAGCCCACCCTCTAGTTTCTGAGCATGCGCTCTGTGTGTTTATGGAACGGAAAGAGCTTGTCCACGGCACCCCTATACATGGGGAGAGTTTCTCCTGTTGTTTGTAAGACTTTGTCCTTACTTTTTTTTTTTTCTTTAAATCAAGTTTTGTTTCTTAGCCCTTATTTTTCACAAGTTACTAGAAAAAGCTTTCTTTAATGCTCTCTTTGTTAATGCAATTAGTGGTCTCAATGGGGGCTTAGACATGGATCTTAGTTTTATGTGTTTAGAATGCTTCTAGGTCAAAATCACATGTGACACACATTTTTTTCTTCTTGTGATGGAACTGGACAAATTAAGCACACTCCCTTTTCCGCCCTCCTCTCCTGCCAGTATTGTATTGGATGTTCTCTTCTGCCACATGCAGTCTGCTTCTCCACTCCGGTCTCCCTCAGGTTTCATAAGCCGAATAACGCAGCCTCCTAGATGAGGCCCATTAAGTCTTCTGACCAGCTCGTTCTTAAAGCTGAATGAACTTCATCTGGCTGCTGCTGTCAGAGACAGAAAGGGGACTGGTCCGATCTGCAAATGTCTTTTCCTCTTCTAAGCTGGCTCCAGATTCTGCACCAGTGAGGGAGTTTGTAGACACTGGATGTCAGGGCGTTGCAGGCTGCCTTATTATTGACAAGCATCTTAAAAGTGGACGAGTGGGCCAGTGCGATGGCTCAGTGGGTAAAAGTGTTTGCCCTGGGAGCTCGACAGTTTAAGTTTGATTTTCCCCCAAATCCATGTTAAGGTGGAAGGTGAGAACTGACTCCACAAAGTTGTCCTGTGACCTGCACATCATGAATCTATACATGTATATCATATGGTAATATGCACACGTGTGTGTGTGTGTGTGTGTGTGTGTGTGTGAGAGAGAGGAAGAGAGGAAAAGTGAGAGGAAACGTGCACATTTACACACAGCAATAACAGACACGTGTTTTAGAGCTCACTCTAGGTTTCTTATCCCCAGGAATGCACGCTGAGATCACACAACTACAGATGATGGGTTGGTGTTGAAGAGGACAATAATTTTAGGATCTGGTATTAAACCCAAAACTAGGAGGCTGGGTAGGTGGCTTATTTGGTAAAGTCCCAGAGCCAGGGAGTCGGGGGCAAATGGATCCCTTTCCTCAGAAGTCAGCCAGCCTAGCCTGTTTGCTGAGTTTCAGTTTCAGTGAGGCTCTGTCTCAAAAATTAAAGTGGACAGCACCTAAAGAAGAATTACACACACACACTCACACACACACACACACACACACACACACACACACACACCAGCATAAACATGAACTCCCCACGTAAAGAGGAACATACAAGTAAAATGAATGGTAAAACCATGCCCTGATGTTTGCAGGGCAAACATCCCTTTCCTGAAGTCTTAGGTCTAGTGGACGAGGAAGCAGAAGGGACTTGACTGCTGTCTGGGCTTGAGTAGGGGTGCTGTTTGGGATGGAGGAGCCTGTTACCCTAGCCCACTTCTGAGCTGTCCCTAGCCCAGCTGTCTCGAGTTGACTTTGGAACGAGGTAGTAAAATTGATGTATTTATTCACGTAGCCTCTTGGATCTGCAGTTTCTGCACCTGTAAGCGTTGCTCTCCCCAGCAGATGAGAAAAAGTGCCAACGTGCAGGTGAAAGTCACAGCTCAGGGGTAGGGTGGGTCTGGTGGTAATGTGGATCCATGTACACACACACACACACACACATACACACAAACACATACATACCCACATGCCCCACAGTGGCTGTCACACAGCAGAGCTGGAGGAAGAAAATTCAGTGCTGTAATACAGCAATTGTGTCAGCAGCTGGCTGCCTACATCCTCTGTGCTCCATTGTACCAGTCACTTGAGCTGCCTAGAGGGCTGTTTACAGGATGAATAGCTCATGAGCAGGCCGTGTAGCCAGGAGTGGCCAGGTAGCCGTGCCTCGTATGAATCCAAATGAGAGTCCCTGATTTCAGCCACACATTCACTCTTCTTGGGCCTTGGACTCAGACCCTCAGACAGGAACATGATGTCATCTTAGCTTGTGTAAGAGAAAGCTTCCAACTAGGTAGACACATTTGACCACAGGGCGGTTTCCCTACTTGAGATGACTCTGCTTTGGGCAGGAGGGTTCTATTGGATAGCTTAGTTCAAGGTAGGCCTTGAGTCCTAGTAATGCTCTGGGGTTGGGACTCCAGTGTGTGCTCGAAATCTATCACAAGTTTTGAAAGGCAGTGGCTTTTGCTGTGGCAATTGATCCCGGGCCCCCTCGTCTGCCGCCTTCTTCACCCCCACCCAGAGAGGCAGGACAAGGATGTCACTGCTTTTAAAATGGCAGATTGGGTTATTTCAGGACACAGACCATCCCTTGGAATGGTTGGCCTGGTCTCGCTGGAGGCAACTTCCTGTTCTGTTACCCTTCCTTGGTCACGCTCTGTGGACTTACAGTCCTCACCGGTGGACCCAAGTCTTCCCCAACACCGTCACTCCTTACTGCGTTGTGAAAAGTCAGTGAGACTTCCCGGTTCACGGCTTGATGAAAAGCAGCCCGCCTCACCTGGCCCTGCCACAAGCTGCCTTTCTCTTTCCTTTTAAGGTTCAGTCCTTTGGGGAAAGGATTGTACTTTTTGTTCTCAACACCATTGTTTTTGGAAGACTGGAGAGAAGCCTGGACGATGATGATATGTTTTTCTTACCTCACCCCGCGAAGGAGCAAGCGAAGATTCTGTGGCGAGATGGAGCGGCAGTTGGATTTTACTCAATAAAAATGAAAGGTGAGGGGCGCATGGCCTATGAGGCGGCGGGTGGGCTGGGGCATCCCTGATGGCTGCCCGTCTCTGGAGACCCCCCCCTCCTGGCACAAGCCAGTCTGTGGACTCTTCCAGTTCAGGAAACACAGCTAATTAAGCTTTTGTGTAAATAAGCCCAAGGCATGGATTTCATTTTCACGGCTCTGTCAGCCTTCCCCTTGGTTCCCAGGAAGGGCAGCATGGCCCCACAACAGTGAGCAACCTATGTTAACTGAAGCCTAAGGCTTTCATTTTGGTGTTTTTTCTTAGTGCTAACAATTAGCCGACAGGAAAAATAGCATTGCTAACAGCTGACACGTGTTCAGGAAGCACCCTGGATGCCAAGACTTACAGACATTACCTCAGAAGACAAGACAGGGAATTGGACACCAAAACAAGGTTAGGTTAGACTTAACAGCAACTTCCTTCTAGGGACCTAGGCGGGCAGTTGGCGTTCAACCATTGGGCTGCAGGTGTCTGCCTGTCCTTTCAGATAGCTGCTCTCTTGAATAGTTTCTTCAGCTTTTAGAAACTATGACCATCTGACCCAGCTGGCTCCAGCAGCTTCACCACTTGCTTCTTATGAAGTTATTCATTAAAAAAACAAAATGCCTTTAAAAATTACATCTATTTATTTGGCAGGGAGGGGTATGCTACAGGTGTTCTCAGGTCAGAGGGTAACTTGCGGAGGTCTGTTCTCTCCTCCCACCGAATGAGTTCTATGGCTCCAACTCGTGTCATTAGGTAAAACTCTGAGCAAGCTAACTGGCAAGAAAATGATCAGTTTTAGCAACAACTAAATCTCCTAGAAAAACCCCCATGGATGTGCTATTTTTGGAGGTAAGTGTTGTTCTTGGGGGATAGAGGCTGATTTTTGCGTGTGTGTGTGTTTATGTATTGTACTTGCTCAAGATGGAATGAAGCCCCTTTCTTTCTTCTTTCCCTCCCATCTCCCCTTTGTCCTCTGTGATATGACCAGAGCCTGTGCTCTGTAAAATGTCTGCTGAGGTCCGTTCTAGGCGTTTTCGTACATGGTTGTTTCAGTAGCTTCCCTCTTTCTTTCTTCCTTGATGGTCACTGGCCCTGTGATTTCAATATTTTCATATCTTCTCTACTTGTCATGTTCCTGCTTTATTAATTTCAGGTACACCAGTGGGCCTGGAGAATAATTAAGATGAAGGGAGCCGTTTGTAATTCATCTTTCCTGAAGCATGTTGCTGTCCTCATTTTCTTTTAAACCAAGTAACCAAGCTTAACCATGTAATCACGTGCGGTCTGAATGACTGACCTTGTAGGTCTTTAGGAGTCCTGGGTCTCCTGGCAGAGACAGGTCATTATAGGGCGTCCTGCTCAGGGACCGACTGGCTAATGTAATATTGTATTTAGTGGATAAGGGATTCAGGTTGGTGAATTTTCCTAAAGCCTTAATTATCCTGTTGATTTTTTTTTTCCTCCTCTTTACCCAGCTTGTGTTGAGGCCATGTGGTGTCACAGTAAAATAGCTTATTTTGATTACTGAGGCTACAATGGGATCCAAGGGACAATCCTAAGTGGAAAGATGAGTACCAGGGCCTCTGGAGAGGATGCAGGCCCCGCTCATCTCCCGTGAATCCTGAAGGGGCTGTGATGCATAAGAGCTTTCTTTCTTGTCATTTGCCTATCATCCAGGCATGCCTGGGAAGGACCAAGCTCAGCCACAGAAAAGTTTGCAGCACAGGTTTGAGTTCCTAATGTTTCTGGACTTACCCTTTTCCTGCTTAGAGTTTGAACTTATCACTTTTAGTGTCTCTCAAAACTAAGTTTTTCCACCAAGTCCTTGCCATGAGCATCTCTGGAATAGTTTATTTTCTCTTGGTGTAATAAGTTCTTTCTTCCAAGAATCAGTCTATTCACCCTCCTCCCCTTCTTTCTCTCCCTCCTCCTCCTCCTCCTTTCTCTCTCTCTCTCTCTCTCTCTCTCTGTAGCCTTGGCTGTCCTGGGACTCACTCTGTAGACCAGGCTAGCCTCAAACTCAGATCTTCCTGCCTTTGCCTCCCAAATGCGTGCACTACCATCTCCCTGGGTCCTCCCAAGAATCAACAAAACAAAACAAAACAAAACAAAACAAAACAAAACAAAACAAAACAAAAACCTGCTAGGGCCAGAGAAGGAGCTAATATGAATGACTTTGACTTTTTGTTCCTGTGTTTGTTTTGAATTTCCTTTCTATTTGAAGTACAGATGGGTAGGCCTTTTTCTTTGAATCTCATTTGTTTTGTAAAAATCTTTTGTTCCATACTCATGAAATACATTTTTTTTTTCAAGATGGGTTTCCTCTATGTAATAGACTTGGCTGTCCTGGAACTCACTTTGTAGACCAGGCTGGCTTTGAACTCTTAGAGATCTGCCAGCCTTGTCCTCCCTATTGCTGGGGTTAAAGGCGTGTGCCGCCATGCCTGGCCTATGTTACCCTTTTAACTGGGGAACCATCATCTCTCCTGTCTACTTCCCTTTCTGTTTCACGGAACAGTTTGACAAACACTGTTGTTAGACTTTCTTTAAAGGTTTGGCAGAATTTGACAATGAATTCATCCGGTCCTGAGCTTTTCTTTGTAGGGCGACTTTTTAATTGCTGCTTCAGTCCCATTGCTTCTTAATGCATCTGTATCTGTTGTTCACATCCTTTTGGTTTTGGTATGTCATATGTGTCTAGGAACTCATCCACTTCTTCTAGATTTCCCAGTTTCCTGGAATGTAAGTTTTCAAAGAATTCCCTAGTGGTTCCCTGGTTTAAGTGAAGTCTTCAGTCACCCCCTTTCCATCTCTACTTTTTTATTAATTTGTGTCCTCCTGGTCTCTGACTCCCAACCCTACTCTTGGCTCGTTTGGCCACGGCTTGTCAATCTTGTTTATTTTTTCAAATAATCAGCTTTTTGTGCGACCGATGTTCTCTTAGATTCCATTTCATTACTTTCTGTCTAGATATTTATTGTTGTCTACCCTTTGGGTTTGGGTTGTTCTTGTTTTTCTAGAACATTGTGGTGTGTCGTCAGGCTATTTATTTAAACTATTTCTCATTGTTTACTATAAGCACTCATAGCTCTAAATGTTCTTTTTTTTTTTTTAAGAGATTACCTTAGCTGTATCCCAAAGGTTATGGTGAACTGTGATTTTGGGAATTTTTAAATGTCTTCTCTGAATTCTTCAGTGACCCACGGGTCATTCAATGACATATTGTTTTGTATAGTTTTTTTCTACTATTGATTTCTATTTTCTTGCACAATGATCTGGTAAGATGCAAGATGCTATTTAGATCCTTCTGTACTGGTGAGATTTGATGTGTAGCCAGAATCTCTGTTTTAGAAAAGGTTTCACGGGAATATGGACTAAGGCAAATATGTGCTGTGTATCTTTTGGATAGAGTTTTATGTAGCTGTCAGGTGAGTTTATTTACTCTGTTCTGCAGTTCAGCTCTAAGTTTTCTTTGTTTACTTTTCAATTAGATGCCTAAGAATGAGCTTAGGATACTGAGATCACTCACTATTATTGATAATGTGAGAGACCTGTCTGACCTTTTATGTCTGTTAGTGTTTGGATATTGAAATCGGAGCTCTAATGTTTAGTGCAGATATTTATAATTTTTTAGCTTTTTGGTGAATTGTTTCCTTTATTACCATGTAGTGGTATTCTTTATTTCTTCTGACTAATTTTGGTTTGAAATATATTTTCACATACTTAGAGAAATGGTCTCATGTGTCCAGATGGCCTTGAACTTCCTACGGTAGCTAAGGGTGACCTTGAACTTCTTGTCTAGACCTTGAACCATCTCTCTAATCCTGAGATTATAGACATGCCACTGTCTGATTTGTGCAATACTTGGGAGTGAACCCGGTGCCCTGTGTGTGCTAGGCAAGCATCATAAATCCTCATCCCTAAAGTCGAGTTTTATCAGATACCAGAATAGCTATGCCAGCCTGTGTTCAGTTTCTGCTCACTTGATAGATTGTTTTCTTTGACTCTGTCTGTGGATATTTTTACCAGTGAGTTGTGTTTCTTGGAGACAACAGATGGTTGGATCTTGTTTTTTAATCCATTCAGCCAATCTGTGTCTCTCTTTTGTTGACCTGAGGTCATTTATATTTAAAGTTATTAATAGTGGTGTTTCCTGATTTCTGTACTCCTGTTGGTTGGATTACCGTTCCATTTTCCTTTCTTTCCCATTTGTATTAAGAGTTCACTGTGCTGGATGTGATGAATTTCTTCCTATCTTTTCTTTGTTCATATTCTTTCTTGTGTTTGTGGCTCTCCATGTCTTCTACAGTGCTGTTGGGGGCCCATGAACTACCTTGGTGCGGGCTGGTCTTGGAATGTCCTTATTTTTCCATGACTTTTAAAGATAGTTCTGCTGGCTTAGCAGTCTTTGTTGGCAGTTATTTATTTTCAGTTCTTGAAATATATCATTCCTTTCTTCCCTGGCTATTAGCATTGCTGGTAAGAGACCTGGTATTACCCAGATGTTTCTGCCTTTATATGTAAGTTGGCATTTTTCCTGAAGAGCTTTTAATGTTGCTTCCTTGTTTTAGCGTTTTGACATCTTGACTATCTGTTAGGGGAGATTTTTCTTAGATCATGTTTCTTTGAGGGTTCTAAATGCCTTAAATGTATTTAAGTTTTCTGCTATACCTTCATTGAATAGGTTCTGTGCCTTCAGTGTTTATGTAAGCTCCTCCTTCTATGATGTGGTGGGTTAAATAGGTATGCCCCCCACAGATTCAGGTGTTTGAACACATGGTCCATAGGGAGTGGCACTATTAGGTGTGGCCTTGCTGAAGTAGGTGTGGCCTTGTTGGAGGAAGTGTGTCACTGTGAGAGTGGTTTTGGAGGTTTCCTCTGCTCAAGGTAGGCCTGGTGAGACACAGTCTCTTCTTTGCTGCCTGCAGATGCAGAACTCTTAGCTTCATCTCCGTCACCATGTCTGCCTGGAAGCTGCCATGTTTCCCAACAGGATGATAATGGATTATAAGCCAGCTCCAATTAAATGTTAATAGTTGCCTTGGTCATCGTGTTTCTTCACAGCAATAGAACTCAAATTAAGACGTTCTTAAGTTTAGTCTCTTGATCATATCCCAGAATTTTTGGAATGTTGTGGTCATGCTTGTTTGTAGAGGCTTTAAAATTTTTTATTTTATTTACTATTGTGTGAGAGGGAGTCACACAAATGCCATGGTATGCATGTAAAAGTAAAAAAACAGTAGGTTTTCATGTGAGAACGGTCAGTTCTCATGTGGGTCCTGGGAATTTAAGTCAGGTCTTCAAGCTTGGTGGCAGGGTCCTTTCCCCACTGATCCACCTCACCAACACAATGTTCACTTGTTTGGCTAGTTTTGTTTGCTGATGTTTCAATGATGCATTCATCTGTCTTGGTCCCCTCGCTTTGATGATCTTTCTTCTGCTTGCTCAAGCCTGTTGGTGATGCTTTTCACTGTTTTTTTCCCCCCTTAATATTTTTATCCTTTGTTTGGGAATTTCACATCATTCACTCCAATCACTATCACTTTCCAGTTCTCTCAGGGCCTCCCTCAACTCTTGTGACCTCCCCCAATAAAAAAGAACAGACCCCCCAAAAAAAACCATACACACAGGTTCAATTTGCATTTCCTATATCCTCACTGGGGCATGGCCAAACTCCCAGAAAGCAGATCCTTAAAGGAAACTGAGTCCTTTCCTAGCTGCACCCCCTCTAAAGGCTCTGTTATGGAGAGCTACACTTCAGCATCTCAATCACAGTTTTTAAGAGTTAGTTCTCTGATGGTTTCCTGTCTAGACTGTTACTTTTTGGGGTGTGTGTGGTGGAGGTAGAGGTTGTGACAGAAGCTGTCTATGTCTCTCTCAACTGTGTACCTGTAGTCATCGATGCCACTGCAAAAGCAGGCAGCCTCCTTTACCCTTTATAGTCAGTAGGAGCACCGATCATGGGCTTTCATGTGGTTTCTGTCAATAATAGGGACCATGGACATCACCACATGGTCTCTGGCATCAGCATGTGCCACAGACCTAAGCATGGTTTCCAGTGACAGTACAGACCACAAACATTGACAAAGCCTTTTGCAGCAGCACAGGGCATAGACACCATCACAGCCCTCCGTGACAGCACAGGCCAAGGACATCAACATTGATCAAAGACATGGGTCAAAGACACCAATATGGTTCCCGGTAGCAGCCCTGATCATGGACATCGATCTGGCCTCAGGTGGCAGCACTGCCCATAGACATCAACAAGGTTCAGGTGCCAGCCCGGACCATGGACATCCCTCCGGCCTCCAGTGGTAACATAGCCATGGTCATTAACACGTTCCCCAGCTGTAGGAAGACCACGGACGTAAATGTGGCCCTTGGTGGCAGCATGGACCTTGAACATACATGGCCTCAGATGGCTGCACATAGCCCTTTGTGGTATCACACAGCCTTCTCCCACGCTTGTCATGGCCATGGAATCTGCATATCTCCGCTGTACAAGCACCTCTCTCTTCCTCCATCCTTCCCACCTTTCCCTTGCATATTTTTTGCCCAAACAGCTTTACATGCAAATATTCATTGCAACAAGTTGTGGGTCTGGTTCAGGGTTTCTGGTTTCTGGTGCACCATAAATACCGGACAATCGCCAGGACTTGTCTTGGATATCCTGCTGTTGCCCAGAGCCGGGGTGATCTTGTGGTTAGGCAGGGCGTCCGGGGTCCCGTTGCATGTGAGAGGTGTGAGCTGCACACCTCTCTGCCTCCCTGAGGCTCCTGGCTCTACCTTTGGACATGCAGCCTGTAGACAGCCCCTCCCCACTCCCTGCCTCTTTGTCTCCCAGCAGGGCGAGCAGCATGGGCAGCAGCAGTGCCACTCCAAGCTGGGGGCAGGCCAGCGCTGGGACTGGCCCTGTTCATGGATGATATCTGGTTCTGCAGGACCAGCTCCTCCATGAGCTCGTAGATAGAGAAGATAGATGTTGGGGTCCACCCGCTCAAAGCAGTGGATCTGGGCCCGGGGTGGCCGCAGGGCTGGTCAGCCCCGAGTGGGGCTCTCGCTGTGTTTTTTATTTGGTTCTTTGAGCTTTTTCTTTTTCAACATTCCTATTTTTTCTCTAAGTCCTAACTTAGAAAATTGGTTGTCTTTCGTGTTGTGCTTTTTCATTCAAGTTGCTGATTTTCTTATATATTTCACTGCCCTTTTCTGATAGGTTGCTGATTTTCCTCTGTTGGGTTGCGTTTATTTGCTTGATTGTATCTTCTTTTGCGTTATTGATCATTTTTTTACCAGAAAACTCGAGAAATCTTCACCTGGCTGGAGGGATTCAATATTCCATATGCATCTCAAAATCACCCAATATGTATATAATATTAAACAGTTTCCTGCAGGACATAGAAGCTTTACAATAGTGTATTTTCATTTGTCCCTCATTTTATTTCTATGTTGATTATATATTATATAGTATAATGTATTTCATAATTATAGAATAGATTATATAATAAAGTATTGTATATGTTACATTAAGCTATTATGTTTCTTTGTTTCAAACCTATCAATACTACTAAATAATTTTTAAAAGGTAGTAATACCTTTAACACACCATAAGAAAGAGTATATGACTCAGACATGTTTACTCACATTTTTCTCTCCTTTCCTTTTCTTCTACAGCCTCTGGTTTTTACCCAGCGCCATTTTCCTTCAGGGTAAACCACTTCCCTTAGTAGTTCCTGTAGTACGGTGTTGCTGACAACAAGTTCTTTCATTGAGTTTGTTCATTGAAGAATGTTTTTATTTCACATCCAAGTTGGAAACATAGGTGATCTGGATAAAGACTGGATAAAGAAATCGCAAGAACTTGCCCCTGACATTCGCATCACAGCAGTCTACGGGGAGTTGACTTCCTGTTTATCTTTTGCAGGGCCTCAAACTCACAGAGATACACCTGTCTTTATCTCCTGAGTCCTGGGATTACAGGTGTGCACCATCATATCCAAACCTCTTTTCTGCCACTTACGGAGAATCTTTGTCCGTTACCTTTTTCAAATAATTTTATTCTGTTTTCTGGGATTCCAATTACATCATTGTTGTAGAATTTCATAATTGTCTCAAGTCTCTGAGATTCTCTCTTTCTCTCTCTCTCTGTTTGTCTTTTGAGACCGAGTCTTTTGCATCCGAGGCTGGCCTAAAACTTGATATGTGGCTGTCTTAGTTCCTTCTCTGTTGCTATAAAGAGATACTATGACCACGGAAGCAGAAAAGGAAGCATTTAATTGGGGGTTTGCCCACAGTTTCAGAGGATGAGTCCATGACTATCATGGCAGGGAGCTTGCAGGCAGGCATGTTACTGAAGCAGTAGCTGGTAGCTGAGGGCTTACATCTGATCCACAGGCATGAGGCAGGAGAGAGAGAGAGAGAGAGAGAGAGAGAGAGAGAGAGAGAGAGAGATTGGCACAACAGGAGATTTTGAAACCTTAAAGCCCACTGCCAGTGACACACCCACCTCCAAAAGCCCACATCTCCTAATCCTTCCCCAAAAGTTCCAGTAACAAGGGCTTAAGAATTTAAATATATGAACCTATGGAGGACATTTTTATTCAAACCATCATAGTAGTCAAGGCCAGCCTTGAACTCCAGCTTCTCCTGTCTCTAGCTCTTGAGCACTGAAATTATAGATGTGTACTATTATTCTTGTCTCTGAAATTTTCTTTTCTTTTTTTTTATTTTCTTTTCCTTCTTCCTTCCTTTCTTTCATTTTTTTTGTCTTTTATTTTATTCTTTTTGAAACAGGGTTTCTCTGTAGCCTTGGGTGTCCTGGACTTGCTTTGTAGACAAGGCTGGCCTTGAACTCACAGAGATCCACCTGCCTCTGCCTCCCAGAGTGCTGGGATTACAGGCGTGTACCACTGTGCCTGACCTGAAATTTTATTTTTACTTAAACATTATCAAGTATTCTTTAGTTAGGGATTTCTGTTAATAAATATCAGTTCTATCTCCTCAATATGCTGTTCAGACCATTGGTGAGTTTAGTCACATTCACTTTTAGAATTTCAGGTATTACTTATAGTTCTATGTTTTTGTTGAGATTTTATATTCATCTAGTGATTGAATGTTTCCTTTATTAATTTTATGAATTAAACTAGTGACCTTAATTGAACATACTTTGTAACATTGTTTAAAAGCCCGCTCCCTTTCTAGTAATGTCTCTTTTAAGTCCATCATGTTGAATAACTACTTTTCCTAAGTATGGTCCACACTTTTCAGTTTCTTTGCATGTCCAGTAATTTTTGGCTGCAAAGCAGTCATTGAAAATATCTTGTGGGTGCTGGAGAGATGTCTCAGTGATGAAAAGCAGGTACTGCTTTTGCAGAGGACCTGAGTTCATTTATCAGCACCTACACACAATGGCTCACAGCCACCTGAATTCAGGCTTTAGGGGAATCAGATGCCTCTGAGCTCCATGGACACCTGCTATCCTGTATACTTACCCAATCACAGATACAGACAGATAGACAGACAGAAACACACAGGTGTTTAATATTAGAAAAGAAGATGTAGTATGTGAATTGTCTTTGTGTTTCTTGAAGATGTGTGGATTTGGTCCAAGAGATATTTAACCAAAAAATCACACTGGAAGCTATGTCTCCTCTTTGTTGTGCAGCTGCTGATGGCTGTCTTTATAGTCTGTATAGTCGAACAGACTATATGGGTGTATGGCTGTATGACTATACGGACCTATGGCTGCTGCTGTAGCCTGGACTTGTTGAGTTCCTCCCTTAACCTAGTGGTCAAAGATATGCTACGGCTGTGGCTATATTCTCCCTTTGATTTCTTGACTTTTGCCACTTTGCAGTACTATACTCTGATCCTTCAAACTAAATATGTCTCACCTTTAGTTAAGAAACATACCACAAAGCCAGGTACAATGCCAACACATAGGACGTTGAGGCAGTTTGGGGCCAGTTTTGGGAATTTGGCATTGTCTCAACAAAATGTTACAAATAAATGAAGCCCTTAAAATTTTCATGAGGACCACGTGTCCAACACCAGGGCTCTTGGGGGCCAATGTGACCATGTCCAGATCATAGCTTGCTGATGAATAATACAGGGGGTTAACTGACCGTCAGAAGGAAGTTCCAAATCTGAGAAGAGTGGCTGATGCTTCTTCATCTTGGTTCATCTCTGGGGCTTGTCACAGGGTCACATAATGTTGCATTTTGGGATGCTGACACAGCCATGCTGTGCTTCTCAGTTTCTCCTCATTAGTTTAGGCCCGTGTGACCAGAGACTCTTAATTTAGCTTAGGTCTAATTTCACCCCATGAGCAAAAGAAATCATGCAAATTAACTCTGAAGAGGACCAGGTGCCAGTTCTGGCTATGGAAGGCTGTGTAGAGTACCCCCAATATGATGGTGATTTGGCTTTGAGTTTTTTCACCCTACGATGGTGTGACTGACAATGGTATGTATCCAGCGGGAACTATGCTTTGAATTTTGATTTTATTTTCTAGATAAAGTGATGTGTGGCTCATTACATTACTCTTCCACCACCTTGTACAGAAGCAACGAGCCGTGGTGCCGATGGAGCATGCCGGCCTTGAGGCCACCAGGTGGCTCCCCGCAGCGTTCTGTATTGTACTGTTTGGTAGATCAGGCACATCGAGTATCTTCTCTCTCTCTCATCAATCTATCATCTATGTCTAGCTCTCTCTTTCTCACACCCAAGCATTTATTCTGGGATTTACAGTATGCCAGTTTTAATGTTTGTATAGGTTACAGTAAAAATGAAATGAGCCACGACCCCCAATTCCCTCAGCTGCCCCCACTTCACATTAGTCCTCCAGCGTCAGCCCCACCTTCATCCGTGTCACTCACGTCTTGGCAGCCACTGGTTATTTTCCCATCACTCGTTTATGTGTAACATTTTGTGTTTCTCAGAAGATCGTGGAAGTAGAACTATGTATCATTTAGCTTTTTGAGACTGCGTGCTTCCACTCAGAATCGCCTTTGAGCTGGTGCCACACCTTTAACATCATACCTTTGAGGATAACACCTTTGAGATTTGTCTCAGTCACCATGTGTATCATAGATTGGACCTTATTCTTGCCAAAGAGCATATTCAGTTTTCAAACAAATGAGTGCCTTGTGTAGAATGAATAGTATATTTCCAAGCGGACCCTTCGTGGGGAACGATTTGCCAATAGGCTGGTTTATATTTCTCAATTGGTTTGATGGTTCTGTAATTGGCTTTCTTATAAAACTCCAGTCAGATCACTATTTCAAGCTGGAATTTCCCCTAAATAATAAAAATGAGTGGGTTTTACTGTAACTTCTACCCTCAAACTGGCAGTCCACAAAATTGTTAGCACTCAAGGGAAGAAAGTACTACATTGGGGAGTAGAGCATAGACCAATTTAAGACAGAACTCGTTAAGCATTATACACGTGTGAGAACCTACAAAGAACAAACTGGTCTTCCAGATTCCTAAAAGCCCAGCAAGAATGGAAGCCATGGAAACAAGAGTGGCAGCTACAGACAGTAAATGGGAGGATTAGGAATTTGGACAAGCATGTGACCTGGGATGGCCATGAAACTGGCCTCCTCACCCCTTTTTGTGGCTGAGGCCTCCTGCTTGAACCTTCTCAAGACATTCAGGGCCATAGTCACCTCCTGCACTGTGGCCCTCTGAAGCAGGAGTCCCATCTTTTAGACTTTTGGTGACCATCGTTTGTTTGTCTGCTTTTTTCAAATAAAGTTTTATTGGTACACAGTCATGCTCATGAGGCTGCTTTTGCACTGTAACTGCGGAGTCCAGGAGTTGTTACAACTGAAACCTGATTTCCCAAAGGCTGAAGTATTTTCTATGTCATCCTTAAGGAAACCTTTCCTTCACCCCTGTTCTAGAGAATACATTGTAAACATCTCCTGTGAAAACAAAACAAAACAAAACAAAACAAAAGAATTTGCTTAAAATCGTGATAGCGGAATTCAGGAGCATTTAGAGTTTTGGCTGCCCTCTTTAATAGCTGCTTCACTGCCCTGGGTCAAGCAGGCTTCTGTCTTAATCTTGTAGAATGGCCCCAGGGGAGAGACTCAATAGCGTGGTTATAGCTAAAAGATTGTACTAACACTTAGCGAAAGTCAGCCTGGTTAGCCATTTGTGGGTTCAGGAGTATCCCCAGTGTCTTCCTCATTTGCTCCCAGGCTCTTTGATTGGCAAATGAACCCACTTGACCTGAAAGTGGGTTCCTCCAGTTATTCCTCTTAATGTTCCATAGAGCAGCTGTCATCCTCAGTGTATTTTCTTCTAGGATATTCAGGACAAGATTTATATGGATGACTGACACTTACCACTAAGGTCTAGGCTGCTACTAACTCAGCATTTGGTTATTTTGTACATCAGTCCAGAGCAGAACTCTCTCTGTCCCATCTTGATCCTCAAAGACAGCTGCGCAGGTAGTTACAGCCCTCTGTCTTTCTACTTACTTTTGAAATCTCCCTTCCAGAAAAACCTTCTTGTCTCAGGGAGACACAGTTTCTTCTATTACTTGTTGGATGCCTGTTTCTGTCCTTTCCTAGTGGTCCATCTGTGAATTCTGACTCAGGTATTCTAAGAAGTCACACACAGCTTTCTTTAAGTAAACCCATTTCTCGCTGTCTTGTATGGAAATTAATGGTTGCCCACAGCCCACTGGCCTGTGTTGGTAAGGAACCTGTTTTTCCCTGTTCCTCTCCAGGGCTCTGTCTCAGGTCTGCCCTTGCTGTTGGAAGTGAAGACTTCTGATAGTATGTGGTGCCGGACTGTGTCTCCATCATTTCATCATGGGTACCCAACTGATTAGCATTTTCATCACAGGAATGTGGTGCCTCTATGATCCAGCCATCCATGGTGACCTAAGTTAACTTTGCCTACCCTGTTGAATCTGACGTTGACATTCACTTGTGTGTTTTTCTTTGGTATTCAGAGACTATCACACATTCCATGGCTGTAACCTTGGCATAAACAGTATCAATGATCTTGTACTGTTTACATACTGCCCACTCAGTGAGGGGCGATTGAAGCTCCTGCCGTCTACGTCTGTCTTGGGCTGTCGGGTATTGATCTTGACTGTCTGCTGGCTGTTGTCAGTAGCTGACGCTCTGACTGCCTCTGACCTTGCAGGTTTCTCAGTAGGTATCAATTAGGTTGTTCTTTTCCTTTTAAAGTCTTCGCATTGACGTGACCAGCCGTCAGCCTTAACACCGCAGAGAGTTAAGTCTATCAGCCACCAAGATGCCGCGGCACTGTCATGGGTTATGTTCTTGTCTGTGGAATTGTCTATGGTCTTCATCCCAAAATGGAAGCAGGTTTGTCAGAAGCCATTTCTGCTCTTACTTTTAGTTTAATTGGCTGCATTAGAAGAAAGGGTACGAAAAAGAGCGATAAACAGTATCTAGTATGCATCCCCCAGGGAGGCTCACGGAAGCCAGCCACCAGGCCCACCAAGTTCTCCCTGCTTCGTAGAGCCTGTCGTCTGCCTTTTGTCAGGTCTGCTTGGCTATCTCACACTCGCAGCAAGCCTTCTCTTGTCATTACTCCTTCTGGCTTTGCTGTTCCAACCCTAATGTTCTCTTTGAACTCTGACATCCATCCCACTGTAACCCCTGCAAGCAGCTTTGAAGTGTTCAGGATGGTCCCTATCTGCTCACACCTACCAGGAGCTGGACACTGCCTCGGTGTCTCTATTTTAGTTCTTATTTTACTTTGTTCACTGTTTATTTTTCTCTTTTCTGGTAGCTTTTAGATGAAAAATTAAATCCATTCTTCTGTGTCTTTGGTTTCTGACTTAGTAGGTTCTTGTGTGTTTGGTATGTGTCTCTGCGAGTGTGTACCTTCCCTGAGGAAGGGTATCAGGTGTTCTGCTCATCACTCTCTCCTTTATTCCCTCAAGACAGGGTCTCTCGCTGAATTGGAAGGTAGGCTGCTTGGCTGCAGGCCGCCTTGATCTTCCTGTCTTTACTAGGGTGTTCATACCTTGGTTTTTTCGTGAACTCAGGCCCTCCTGCTTGCACACATGGGGTGTGTGGAAGCACTGAGTTGTCACCTAAGCAGGATCCTCTCCATCTTTGATGATTTCTGATCCTGCCAGCGATCATACTGTAAAATAGGTAGAATGGGCGAAATCCTCGCCGAGCCTCTCCCAATATTTCCTATAGTCGTTCTGTCCTAGTTATGAGCGGAGAGTTAGCTTAGTGCAGACATGTTATTTCTTCTGCTCCTGTTTGTAATGGGGTTCTAGAAAAACTGGCTCGGCAGTTGTTTTACAAGATGGATTTTATGTGATGGGTTTGAAGGTGTGGTTACTGGTAGAGTAATTTTGCTTCCTTTTCTCTTTGATTTTGAGAGGTTTCCAGAAGCATGGCAAGGACAGTTAGGCCTCCTGTGCTGTCCAGGTGCCTTCTCTGACATCCGTAGCTTATGTAATCACAGTGCAGAGTTCAATCACCCTCGGCCGATTTCCCACCACTGTCTGTTTCCTCTTTTGGGATCGACAAGTGAACACCCAGCCCCTCCTCACCGCTCCCTCCCAGCTCCCCCGAGCCTCCTCTCTACTCTGTGACTGTTGGTTCCCCTTGTATTTCATCATCTGGAGGAGGACTAACCGGGTGATCTGTAGGATATTCTTAGTGTCTGATGTTTTCTGATGATTAGACAGGGTTAGGGGGTGGGGGATGGGGAACAGCCTTCTTGTCACATGTGTGAGCCTGTGTTGCATGGATCGACATCAGGATCGGTGATAACAGTGATCCATGTCCGGGTCAAGGGGTGGGGAAAGGGATGTTAGTCACTTTTGATCATGGTGACGGAATACTTGTGAAAGGAGGTTTTATTTTTATTTTTATTTGGCTCACAGTTTTATGGTCATCTGGCTACACCGTTTCAGCCAGAGACTACTGTCGGGGTGGAAGGGGATAGTGGAGGCCAGAGTATAGCATCATGTGATCATGAGCTTGGCAGCCTGGAAGCAGAGAGAGAGAGGCAGGAAGGGGCCAAGGAGAAGATAGACCCTTCCCATGACCTCCTTCCCCCACTCAAGTCCCACCTCCTCGTGCCACCTCATTGGGGAGCGATAAGAGGGTCAATCCATCAATCCTTTCAGAGTCCTCATGACCCAGTACCTGCTCAGCAGCTGGATCTGCCAGCTGTGGAACAAGCCGCCCACGGCGAGCTCCACGGAAGACACTTCCACGCCAGCTGCCACACTTCGACACGTGGAGGCCACCACGTCTTCCTTCTCACACTGATTTGCCGTGACTTTTAAAATAGTTTACAAGTCCATCTACGTGTGTATGTGTGCATTTGCCATGTTCATGTGGATGGGCATAGGGGGGGAGCTTGGGCCTGTGTCATGGAGGATGTGGGAGTCTGAGGACAGCCTAGCTCAGTGTATTCTTTTTTTTTTTTTTCCAGTTTTACACCGATACATGATTTGACATTTACGAGGTGAGGTGTGATTATCTGAGATGTCGTCAAATCTGAATAACTGATCTCTGTAAAGATCTGCCCCTCTGTGTTGGGAGCTGTTAAGCGTCTCCCAGTTGTTTACAGAACGGAGAGCAGTCAGCTGCAAATTGTGTCCACCTTATGGCGCATGCTCTCATTACATCCTTCAAGATACACTTTTATTGCAGGATAACCTTGCATCATGAAATTTGCCTAAATGAAGTGTAAAATTCAGGGATTGCAGTGACTTTAAGGGGCTACGTAACAATTACCGAAACCCAGGGTTAGGACATTCCTGTTACCTCTGATTGGTGTCTGCCTGCTGTCTGACTCCGTCTCAGCCGTAGGCAATTGCCGAGCTGCCCTCTGCCTCTGCCTGTTGCCATGTATCAGGTGTCGTATCAGATCATGCTCTCACTTACCGCCTTGTTTCGGAGCGAATAATGATGTGCTTACGTGATGTGTTTCCCTTTATTGCCACGTGATTCTGCCTTATGAATATACTTTATTTTATTGTGTATCTGTTGGTTAGTTGGCTGTAAATAGGGTGGCTATAAACAGTCTCTCTCTGTCTCTCTCTGTCTCTCTGTCTCTCTCTCTCTCTCTCTCTGTTCCTCTCTGAGATGGGTTCTCTCTGTGTAACGGTACTGGCTGTTCTGGAACTTACTATGTAGACCAGGCTGGCCTCGAACTCAGAGGGAGATCGGCCTGCCTCTGTCTCCTGAGTGCTGAGATTAACCATGCCTGGCAATGAACATCTTCTTACTTGTTTGCGTGTTTTTCTTCCTCTTCGGGTAGGCCTCTAGGAGCATAATTGCTAGGCCATTTGGCAAGATTGTACCTAACCTTTAAAGGAACTGCTAAATGCCTGTGCCATCTGGCTGTGCCACTGTGCGCTTCCATCAACCACACGTGAGGGTTCCGATTTCCGCAGGTCCTTGTCGCCGCTTACTGTTGCTTGTCCTTTTGATTCTCGCTCCTCTAGCCCAGAGTGGCATTTTGCTGTGGTTTTTTAGCTTCCTCTTCTTTAATTATGAGTGACGTTAGCTGGCTTTCATCGTTAGTCATGTGAATGTCTTCTTTAAAGAAAGGTTTGTTCCAATCTTTTGTGTAATTTTAATGAGAATATTTGTTTTTTTATTTTTATTGAGTTGCAAGAGCTCTTTATTCTGGTTCTCAGTAAAGCCTCTTTATGAGAAGTGTGATTTGTAAATGTTTCTGTTGACAGCCTATGCTTGGCCTTTTGTTTTTCCTAATAGAGTCTTTTGAAGCAAAAAATTAAAAAATTCTGATGAAGTTTGAGTTGCCAGTTTCTTGTGCTTTTGTTGCTGAATCCAGGAACTTCTTGCCAGCCCAAAGTTGTGAAGACATTTTTCTATTTTTCTTGCTAAAAGCTTTATAAGTTTGTCCCATATCCTTGTATCTGTGATCCATTTTGAATTTGTTTTTGTAAATGATGTGAGAAAAAGAGTCCAACTTCAGATTAAAAACCAAAACAAAAACCCAAACCAAAACAACTAATATACTTTAAAAGTAACCCTCTTTTTTGGTGGGCTTAACATGGTGCCCTGAGCTAAGTCTTCAGCTTCTAGTATATTGAAAAAGGGATACTGTAGTTCTAGAGCAGCTTTAGATTAACAGGAAAATATTGATGCACAAGAGCAGTTTTCCCGGAGTTAAGCTCCTCAGCTTCCACGGCGTTCTCATTTTCTTCAATTGCTGTCTTAAATTCCGTGATCAAGAGCAGCTGGGGAAAAGAGGATTTATTTCAGGTGACACTTCCAGGAGACTTAGGGAAGTCAAAGCAGGAACGAAGCAGAGGCCACGCAGGGGTTCCGCTTATTGGCTTGCCTCCCGTGGTCTGCTCAGCCCGCTCTCTTAGGGCACCCAGGATCTTCCTGCCCAGGCGTAGGACACCCATAGTGGACTGGGCCCTCCCACAGCAGTCATTAGTCGAGAAGATGCCCCGTGGACATGCTCACAGGACTGCCTGGTGGTGGCCTCTCCTCACTGAGAGTCCCTCTTTCTAGGCGATTCTAGTTAGTGTCGAGTTGACGAAAAGTAACCAGCACAGCGTGATTAGTTGTGCACGATCAGTGCATGTGTTTGGTCCGTGAACCGACATGGAGGCATGCCTTTGTTTAGACTTTCACAAAAGACCCAGCCCTCAGGTACAAGCAACAGGAATTTATTTTCACCTAGTTCTAGAGGCTCCAAGTCCAGGTTCCAGGTGCCAGCAGGCCTGTTCTCTTGAGGCTTCTCCTCGGTTAGTGTGTAGCCACTTTTTCACCGTGAATCTCTACTGTATTTCTCTTGGTCCATATTTCTTCTTCTTGTTTGTACAGCAGCCATATTGGATGAGGGTGAAGCCTGATAACCTCATTAACCCCTCTATCTTTAAAAGCATTCTATCTAAATGCAGTCATATTCTGAAGGGTTTGGACTTCAGCATGTGAATGCTAGGGGGACACAAGTCAGCCCACAGATTACATCATTGTTAAGCCAGAGGCCATAGTGAACATGAGTGCTCACCTGTACTGTTGGACATTCTGTGCATCTAGACAAACATTTAATGCCCTGAAGTCCATAGGGGTATCCGCTGTGCTCCAACACCTCATCTCCTACGTCCGCCCTGGCAACTATCATCTTTGTGTCACTTCTGCAGACTGGCCTTTTCCCAAATGTCTGGGAGCTATCGTCAGGACTTTTGCCTGTTCGTAGGAGCTTCTTCCTCCACTAGGAATGGGATGAAAGAGTGCAGACAGCACATTTTGTGTGTCATTCTACTGTTATTTGTGACAAAAAAAAGTTATTTTCTCTCCCTATAGAATTGTGGTAGCACCTGTGTTGATCAACATAGAAGAACTGGTTTCTGGGCCTGTCAAGCTTGCTCAGTGGGTAAAAGTGCTTGCTGCCAAGACTGTGACCGGAGTTCTAGCCCCGTATCCCCCGTGGTAGAAGGAGAGAATTAACTCCTACAAGTTGTCCTTTGACATCTGCACACGTGCCGTCACCTGTGCATTATGACATGCTCTGTCACACACATGAAGAAATAAATAAGGAAAAACAATTTTAAAAGAGTGGGTGTCGGCAGTCTTAATTTTGCCATTGATCTGTAGGTCTTCGCTGGTCACCTGACAGAGCCCATAAAATGAGCATTTCTAGATTTTCAGCAATGTTCCTTCCAAGCAATGCTCGTGGTCCAGAAAACTTTGCATTTCATATAACATTTTGGATAAGCTTGTCAACTGCTACCAAAAGCATGCTGGGGTTTTGTTGGGGCTGGCTTTGAGAGAATGAATTTGAGGCACAGTGGACCCCATGAGACCAGGCTCTGGTGGTACATTAGCACTCTGCTTCATTCTGTTGCTAATGGGGTCACAGGACAGCCTAGACTGAGTGGGAGGACAGACCCTGTTTCTTGATGGAAATAGCTTTAAAACCATACACAGAGCTTCAAGGGTACAGGAAGGGAATCACCATGGCCATGGGAACAATTTTTCTGTATTGAGTATCATATGATTCACTCTATCTAAGTATTAGTTATTCATTCTCTGAATCTCGACAGGGACAGGTACCACCTCTTCCAGCAGATGACCATGAGATGACCACCACGTGGTCGCTAACATTGGTTCCAGCACAGTTATGTTCAAGGTGGAAACGGAAGGAGTGCAAAAGCTGGCCTCTCCTGTTCTCATGCACCTGTTGTTCATGACCTACAGGAAGCAGGTGGGGTTCATGAGTTTTCGAGGGCCATGCTTTTTGCCAGAACTAGACTCTGTAAGCCTTTGTTGAAGTAACTGAGATAAATCTTTACCTACTGTAGGGAGATCTTTGATGTTGCGTAGGGTAAATCTCTTTAGCTCCAAGGGTCTCAGTAAGGGGAGAGGTCTGGCTTCGTCCACAAGGCTTTGGGGATGCTCAAGTGTCCCAGGCCATGTTTTCATTTCCATGACCCAGGTCCATTTTCTGGGCTTGCAGTAATTAATTATGTGGGTCTTAAAAAACAAAACAAAACAAAACAAAACAAAACAAAACAAAACAAAACAGAAGAACCACCGGGCTTCACTGGAGAACTGGTGGTTTGGAGTGACCTGGTATCTTACCATTGCTTGTTCAGACTGGGAAGTTAACTCTGCTCCAGATGGTACCAGTGGCCTGGCTGGACTCCTGAGGTCTGGGTGGGTCTCACGCAGCCTGGGGGACAGCGTGTGCCTCTTGCTTTCCCGCAGGCAGCCTCTGTGGTGATGGCACCAGCGCATGCTACCTGTTGCCTGTCTTCGACACTGTGTTTGTGAGGAGGAAGAACCGTTGCCAAGGCCTGGGGACAGCCATGCTGAAGGACTTCTGTGACACCTTTCCAGAAGACGAAGCCCTGGGTGTTAGCTGTCCGGTATCTCCTGCAATGTACAAAGGTAAGCCCACCTTGTGTCCTCTGTCAGCATTTGGATGACAGAGACTGCTAATGTGCGCTGAGCCACTGACGCAGGAGTGTCTCCAGACTTCTGGGGAGATGCAGGCTGAGGCTTCCCCTCCCCACAGTCTCAGCATACCACAGACTCAATGTCTGCCAGAGAAATAGTTACACTAGGATATGCAGACAGTCCCTGGCTTAGCCTGACACCATTTAGGATGCTTCAATCTGTTTTTTTTTTTTTTTTTTTTTTCCCCTCTGTGTAGCCTGGCTGTCCTGGACTTGCTTTATAGACCAGGCTGGCTTCGAACTCAGAGATCTGCCTGCCTCTGCCTCCCAAGTGCTGGGATTACAGGCGTTTGCCACTGTGAGTGACTGATGGTGTGAGTAGAATACACAGTGTGTAGAGACCACACCTCGCATGTAGAGCTTGACCGTCTTCCAGGGCTTATGATGCGTGTTCCCATATAGTCTGAAGAGTGGCGACAGCTGGATTCTGTGGTGGTTTGTGTTCACTGTGGCTTTGGTTGCAAATATTCACTTGTTAGATGGCTTTGTCCCGCGGTGGGCTCTATTCTGATTATTTTTTTTCTCTTTCTTTAAAATGTTTTAGAACTATGTGTGTGTGTGTATGTGCTGTATGTATGTGTGTGCATGTGTATCGTGTGTATGTTTGTACATATGTGTGTATGTGTGTACATGTATGTGTGTATTGTATGTGTTTTATGTGTGTGTGTGCATGCGTGCACAGGAGCATGCAGAAGCTCACATGCCCTGTACTCAGGTGGCGGTCAGAGGGCAGCTTTCAGGAATTAATGTTCTCCTTCCATGCATTTCAGGGCTTGAGCTTAGGTCCTCAGGCTTGTGCAGCGAACACTTTTTCCAGCCGAGCCATCCCAGTGGCCCTCTAGCATGTTCAAGAGAGCCAATGCTGCTCTGTGGGCTATGTGTATCATATGCATTGCCTGCTTAAACAGGTGTTTCTATGTATCATATTTCATGCCACACATTGCCACTTAAACAGCTATTTATATGTATCATGTGCACCGTCACTCATTGTCCGCTTAAACAGCTGTTTTGGCATGTAACTTCACCATAAGCTGAGGAAGATATGTAACCAGAAACAAATATCTCAGGGACAGACGGGATCTGGTGAGTGGTGCCAGGGCCTAGAAATGAACAGGGCTGGCACACCACCCCCCTGGGCTCGCCACATTCTGATGTCCAGCTCCCATCATCCCAGAGCTCCACTATCGGAGCTGGCTCTCTCTGATGAGAAGCCAGGCTGGTCAGGCTGGGAGGGCAGGAGTGCTACGCCCAGAGTTTCCCAGCATGCTTCCACCTGTCAGCTCTCACGTGCTTTTGTCCAGAGCAAGAGAGCTTGCTTGGTGATACCATCACAGTTACCTGCAGGGCCAGCGGTGGCTTTTCATTTATCTGGTGTTGGTGCAACTGCCATGTGAAAATACGTATCTGCGAAATGTGGATTGTCTAAGAGGCTTTGAGGGCCTACTGTAGTGCTTCTCAACCTGTGGGTCGCGACCCCTTTCAGGGTCAATCAACCCTTTTATAGGACTTGCCTAAGACCATCAGAAGACACTACAATACGATTTGTGACAGTAACAAAATTACAGTTGTGAAGTAGCAACAACAATAATTTTATGGTTGGGTGGGATCACCACTACACAGGGAACAGTTTTAAAATAATCACAGCATTAGGAAGGTTGAGAACCACTGCTCTAGAGGACCAGAATTTATGGAATTAATATATTTATATATACGTTTTTTTGTTTTTTTTTTTTTTTTTTTAGGATGGCTTACACATGTATGTATGTATGTGATTTATTTTAGAATAGGTTATAGGCGGTGGTCAGCTAGTCCAACAATGGCTGTCCACCAACTGAAAGTCCAAGAATTCAGTAGGTGTTCAGTCCACGAGGCTGGATGTCTCAGTTGGTCTTCAGTATACACTAGAATCCTGAAGAAGGAGGTTCTAATGCCAGTGAAGGAATGCTCTTCCCAGTGAGAGCCAGCAGGCGGAGAGAGCAAGCTTCCTTCTTCAGTGTCCTTTACCCAGGCTGCCAGCAGAAGTGTGACTCAGATGAAGGGTGGACCTTCCCTCACAAAGGTCTGGATGAGGAGAGGGTTTTCCCCACTTCAAATGATTTAATTAGGTCAAAAATCCTTCATAGGTGTAACTTGCCTTTTGCCTTTTGGTTAATGTAGTCAAGTTGACAGCCAAGAAGAGCCGTTACAGGCACCCTTTTAAGAACAGAGACCCTAGGATGCACAGACATGGTTGAGTGGAGGACACAGAAGATACACAGGAGCTCAGGGGAGGCCTTGGACAATCCAACCCAAGGTACCCGGCCTCCGGAGCCTCAAGAAATCAACTTGTGTTGCCATAGTGAGTCTGCTTCCAGAATTCAAACTAACTATGGCTTGAAGATGCTTTAAAAACGACACTTGCACGGAACACGTGCACGGAACACGTGCAGGCCTTTCCATTGCCTTTATCCCATAAGCATAACAGTCTAGCAGCTATTGATGTGGTATCTACGTTGCGTCAGGTGCCGAAAGGCATCTAGATGGTGGAACATCACAGGGAGATGTGTGTGCTGTCTGTGTGAACACCGCACCTACTATTTTAAGGAAGTGTAGCATCTTTGGATTTGGTGCCTTCAGAGGTCTCCGGTACCCTTGGGTACCAAGGAATGGCATTTCCACAGTTGCGGCCCTGGAAAATCGGTGCAGGGATGGATGGAAGCGGGAGTGAGGTGCGTAACATGGATTAATGAAGCAACAGTTGTTCCTTAACCCGGTTAGCTCTCAGGAGAATTGACACAGAAAGACTGTGATTTATTTTATAAGCCTAAAACACTGGAGCTGGGCAGATACCAACCCTCTAAGCTATTCTGTTGTCCCCCAGCCACACATGCCGGGCTACATGCCGATAAGTCGTCCTGTACGGGCTGCTTCTGTTCCACCCGTCTATCTGTCCTCACGGTCACAGGCTCATCCTCCATCCTGCCCCACGATGGCTCCTTTCCCTCTTCATTTCAGAGCTGAGATCCCAAGCCCAGGCACCTAAACCCCACCTACCTCTCTTTTGCCCAGTCACAGACATCAGCAACTTTAGTAACCAATCAGGGATAATTGGGGAATATTCCTTGCATCACGTGGATACACAGATGGTTCACCTGCTCATAACAATGCCAGTGGCAGGGTGGTAACCAGATCTCAGGGCATGAAATCAGCATCCGAAAACACTGCACAAGACCCTCCAACACAGGTGAACAGGAATGATTCTGTACCCATGGGAGGTTAGTGAAAGGCGTTCAGGTGCAATAGGGTCAGGGCAGTGAGGAGGTGGAGGGTAGCCACGAAAGGGATGGAAGTGTCCTCAAGGACCCAGAGAGAGCTGGCTGTCTGAACCAGGGTGGGCAGGGGTCTGACTCATGGTTTGTCTCTCCCCTCCAGTCCTCAGACACTTCCTGTTGACCTGTCCAAGCGAGAGAGGGCGCCTGTGGGAGGTGGAGCCCCCAGGGGCCTGGGGCCAGCGTGTCAACATCTGGCTCAAGGTTTCTCTCCAGGAGGCCAGACTTCAAGATGGTGAGTGGGATGGGCATCTGCCTAGGGGTCTGGTCACCCTATTGTCCATAGCTGCCCATGGGGACAGCTTTACTAACATTGACCGAGTCTGCTTCATGTAGATGTCACTGCTTTTGAGTATGTAGCACAGCAGAGGAGGACTGAGACCTCTCCCTGTCCCCCTCCCCCATGCTGGAGTTCTCCAAGTAAGCCACTGTGCCTGGCTTTGATGTGGGTGGTGAGGATTCGAACTCAGATCCTTATACGTACCCAGCAGGCACCTTGCTGACTGAGCCATCTCATCTCAGCCTCTCATCATCTCTTTATAATCATCACTTTACTTTGTGTGTGTGTGTGTGTGTGTGTGTGTGTGTGTGTGTGTGTGTTTGTATTTCATATATGTAACACGATGCCTTATGATTATCTCCATCCTTTCTAACGTCACACCCTCTTTTTAAAAATGGCTTAAAACATTTTGGTTCTTGTTGCATCTGATTAGTGCTACCTGTATGAACGTGGTTGTGAGGTTAACTAACCACTGGAGCACGGGCAGTTTTCAAGTGCCCACAGCCCAAAGGGAAATAACTGTTCCTCCCTAGGCACCACCAACTAACTACCTTCTCAGCTACAGGTGGGGCCGTGCCTGCTCCTCTTTCATCCGTGCTCGTTTTGACTGGCTTCGTCTTGTGCAGTTCAGCACAGTTGTGAGCTGATAAAACGGCCGTTTTCACCTTTTTGACGGCAGCATGCTAGCACGCCCTATGGATGCACTGTTCATCTCCTGTTGACCCTGCCGTTCTCAGTTCTGAGTGGCTCCAGACAGGGCCCCTGGCTTGTCATTGAAGTTTGAATAGCGGGATCTTAGAGGGAGAGAGCAAGGTAGGGTTTTGGTGGCAGGTTCCCCAGGGGACGCAGGACCTTTAGATGGCCAGAGGGTTCCATGTAAGGGGCGGGGTGGGGCTTAGGCACCTGGGCATTCCAGCCACAGCTACCGCCTACTCCCTAAGTTCATGCCGTAGCTGTTCCTCCCTTCCGAGATGGCGCCCATCGATCCATCTGGGTGTTTTGGAGAAGCAGGTGGCTCATTAGGGGCCGGTGGGCTGGAAGTGTGGGTGACTTTCTAATGTGGGTGACTGACTTAACTCAGGTGGTGACAGGCAAGCGCCTTGGACCTTATTGATGATAATAAGGACGGGTTTTGCCGTAATGGCACCCGTCAGCTGCAAGGCTTAATGGGTCCTTACAGATATTAATGAGGGGAAGGAGAGCCAGGGAAGGAGACTGGCAGAGCTGTGGCTGTGATCCTAATGAGGCAGTTAAGCGACTTGCCCTGTGGCATTGCATTAGGAGGTAAGGGAAGCCAGCCTGCAGCCCTGGGCACAGAGCTAGCCATCCGCATAGGTTTATAGCCGAGCTTCACAAATGATGGTCCCGCTTTGTGTCTGGGAGTGGGAAAGGAAGATGCGTATTGGAATGTGAAAATCACTCGGCCACAGGGGCTGGGACGGGAGGAGGCTGTTTTGGCCTAATTGGGAACATGGTTTCCTTCTGGAGAATTCCACTGGGGTTTATTCCAAGAGCTGGGCGTTTGTGTGGTCTGGTCGGAGGAAGCTGATCTGGAAATCAGATGCCAGACCTGTCACTTTAATCCACCCTGAGAGTCACCAACTCCCACTTTCAAACAGCAAATGAGAGGACCTTCACAGAGAATGTTCCAGAAGTCCTTTGCAGGAAGGAGAGTCACTGTTATAATTAGGCTATAATTAGTTTACTCAAATTCCATACTTCCAAGAAAAAAAAAATTAAAGGGCCTTTTCATTCTTTAAATCCTGGTTTGCTGCCAGTGTCCCCCTCAGGGCTGGCTCGTGGGCAGTTCAGTGCACTGGGTGGGCCTTCAGCGGCCCCTCTGAGGGTCACAGGATTTTCCCAGCTGGTGAGCAGGGGCTGAGGGATGCAATCAGAAATCGGCGCAGATGCTGGGCACAGTCTGCTTCTAATCAGCTTCCCTCCTCGAGGAGATCAGCAAGTGTGGGCTGACCAGAATTTCTCATGGGTCTTGCACATTCCAGAATGTTCTCCAGCGTGGGCATCTCACCATGTCACTTAATTTTTATCTTTAATTAGCCAGTGACTCCTAGAGTTCCCCCTCCCTTTTTTTTGAATGCATTTTCTCTTGCTCCTGTATTTCTGTTATTTTAAAGCAGCCTTCCCAATGCTGCGACCCTTTAATATTGTCCCTTATGTGAACAATATTACCGCTTTATTACTGTAATCTGGCTACTGTTATTAGCCATGATGTAAATATCTGATACATAGACTATCTCATATGTGACCACTGTAAAAGAGTTGTTGGACCCCCCCCCCCCCAGAAGGGTCTTAACTCACAGTTGAGAATTGCTGTTTTGGAGCATCTCTGCAACTTTGTGTATGTGGGAAATGGATCTAAAAGCAGGTTTCCCCACAGCTTCGAGGCCTGGGATTTCAGAGAAGCCATGAGCATGCATGTGGAGTTATTGGTCTGCAGCAAGCACTTGAGAACCTGCCTGTGCCTCAGTGGTGAGCTGCTGGCTGTTGATAACATCTGTGGCTTGTAATGACCCTAGGAATATGTTGATTTTTTTCAGAGCCTTTGAGAGGGGACTTGTGGGAAGTGCCTCTTTTTCCCCCTGCTCTCTGTTACGGGGGAAGCCTTTGAAACTTGACCGATAGGGTCATAATTCCTCCTGATGTGACTTCCCCATCTGCACACGCCTGAAGCCTCTTTTCTTGGGGGTGTGTGTGAAACTGAATATGTCAACAAAAAGAAATGATCATTTTCAAGAAGAAAAAAAAAAAGGTGTTGCAGGGAGTGGGAAATCATTGCTCTAATTTTTCTTTTTCTTTTTCAAGGTTCGGTTTTGTTTCCTTTTTCCAGATGAATTAATCATGTTCACTGTCGTCCACAGGAAAAAAAAATGCTTTTCTTCTACTTACACTTATCTAAGAAAACCAAAAACATGAGCTGGATTATGTATGGAGATGGAGATGGGACGAGGCTGTGGGAAGGTGACCGTGCTTTTCTGAGTTGGAGGACCAGCAAACTGGAGTCCTAGACTTGTTTAAGCGTGTTCTCTTTAGCTGTATGTCAACAGTACAGCAGCAACAGCAGTTCTGTGGTGATCCAGCATTCCTGGGAACGTGGGGAGCCTCATAACCTGCCGCTGTGAACAGCAGCGTGATTGTTGCTGAATGCTATTCTTTGGCAGGTTTTATGGCTCCCCCTCGTGGCCATTATTCTGCACTGCAGTCCTGAAATACAGCGGGTGCTTCTCATGGTACCTGAATGTCTGGTTCCCGAGATATGCATCTTTCCAATTAGTGCATGAACAAAAATTATGGGACATTAATTGGTTAGGAATGGAACACAAGTAAACATTTGATTTTTGATAGCACGGATTATTTCACAACATACAAGCAAGTCCGGAATGGTGGGAACCTGAGAATGAATTGATCTCCTCCATCCGCCTATCCATCGTTTCAGGCATTCATTCTTTCATTATTTCATTTGGTAACAGTTCACGGTTCAGGCAGACACTTTCTTAGGCATTAGAGAATAAGTAGACAAGGCCAGTGAGGCCCCTGTACTCCTTTATAAACTAGTAAATCCACAGGCAGTTACTCCTTCATGACCTAAAAACTGTATGAGAGAGAGAAGAAGTGCTGGGTTTTTAAGTGCTTAGAACTGTTTTTTTTTTTTTGACAAACCAAATTTTGATGACTTTCATAATTATGGACGGCATTTAAAATTTTATTTATATAGTTAACTCCCAGGTGATATATTTATTTAGTCAAATGCATCTCATATATTTTTCAGCTCAAATGCAAAGCTGCATATCTTTTTCCCTACAGAGGGCTGACTCCTCAGGCCCTCACAGATTTCAAGGTGTGGGGCTGTGTGTAAGACAAGGAAGCCACCCTTTCCAAACTGGTGCTGATTTGGTGGCTGGTGTGTGTGTGTGTGGGTGAGTCATTTAGTTAACTGTGAGTAATGGCAGCAGTGAGCAGAGAGGACCCAGGAAACTACTTGGAAAGAGAGATCCCCATTCCAGCTAGGAAAGGCTTGAGTAGAGCCGCCATTTTGCTCTTTTTGAAACAGGGACTCTTGTAGCTCAGGCTGGTCTCGGACATGTTGTGTCCCTGAGGATGGCTTTGTGAGTTTCTGCCGGGATTCCAGGTGTGCACATGGTTTCTGTGGTGCTGGGGGGTGAAGCCAGAGCATCGCACCTGCCGATCGCTCTCCTGGCTGAGCTACATCTCCAGCACTGATCCACCTGCCACTGCTTTGTGTCCCTTGACAACTTGGAGCTGTCCTCAGGGGAGAGCAAAGGCCAAAGTGGGGATCAAGAGGATGGAGTGGGGCCTCGGCATCACCGTGCTGGTTGGAATTAGCCCCATTGCTTATCCTCTCTCTTGCTTAGGGAGCACAGTGTGCTCTGAATGCTCTGAAGAGGACACGGACACTCCGAGGGAGACTTCTCAGGATGGTGGACCCACACAGTTAGGTCATGGAGAAAGCCACAAGGTACAGTAACGACAGCCTTCCTGTCTCCTTAGCCATCATCTTGCCTTTTTTAGTGACTGCCTGGTAGCTCCCAGCTCTTTGGTCATCCAGCTGTGGGCTCCTCCTTAGGCAATGGGCCATACTGATATTAATGCTTAAAAATCTCCCTGTCTCCAGTGATAGAGGGAATGGGTAAGACGAAACCTTTATAATTAGACTTTTTGTGGTCCCCTTCCTCAGCTAGACAAGCACTCATGAAGCCAGAAGGAAACCAGGAGCCTGATCCCTGGTATCATTTGAGAATTAGTAAAAAATCTGACCTTCAAACTTGGCCCCAGACCAGCATCTTTCGCTCAGAACAAAGTCAAGGCAAATCCACCTCATTCTTTCCCTCCTGCCTCCCGAGTCCAGCTGCTAGAAAGAGAAGAATGAAGTTAGGTCTTTGTATCCTCTTGAATGACTGGAGACTTGAGGGGAAGGAAGGTTAAAGAGTCTTACTTAGTACCTTGGTGCTTAATATTTGGCGTTTTCCCTGAAACCAGCACATACTAGTACCAGGTCATTGTTCTCAGATCCTTAAAGAGCCAACTCTAAAACCTGATCGTTATATGAGTGAAACAACACCGCTCGTTCTGCTAAGTCCTTGATCCTCGGATGGAAGATTTGACAGAGGCCTAAGATATTCCAGTAAGTCTTAGATCATCTGTGACAACCGTACACGGGTAAACACCAGCCCTCGCTACCTGGCAGAAAGGGGCTCCTGTATTCTTTGCCTTCCAACAGGAAGACAGGCTAACTTGGGGCCCCACCACAGCTCTGAGCAGAGAGTATATAGTTGTCCTTTTCTTCCCGTCACTGAACTTTAAAATGTCCTTTTAGAGAAAGCAGAGGGATTCTGGAGTATTTGAATGCGTGAGTGTGTGTCAGGGCACGGCTGCACACCCAAAGACAGAATGCCAACTTAAAAATATACATATTGGCATATATGAGCCATTCTCAGTCATTTGTATACAATGCATTTTGATCATAGTCATTGCCCTTTGTTTTCCCTCTGTCCCCCTCTCAATGACCCTCTCCCTTCCCCTAACTGGTCCTCCTTATACCTTCATGCTACACCACTGAAGAAAATGTCTTGCCGTACCCTTCAACCAGCAGCTGCTGCCTGTAAATCGTCAGGGGCGGTGGAGTCTCACGAGCCCATCCTGCTTCCGTCTCAGGGCATCGAGAGGGAGGCCGAGTCTTCTGTAGGTCTTGCTCAGAGGTGCTGAACTCAAGAGTACAACGGCCATGCCTTGCCTGGAAGACATTATTCCCCTGCACGCTGCCTCTTTCTCCAGCTGGGCCCTTCTCTTCGCCCTCTTCTCTGTGATGTTCCCTGAGCCCTGGAGGGCTGGAAGGATGTCACATCGGAGGCTGGGTACCCAGCAGCCGCTCATTCTCAGCTCTCATGGACCCTGTAGTCATCACCAACTACTGCAAAGGGAAGATTTTTCTGACCAAAGCTGATAGCAGCAGCACCCTTTGTAGCCTTGGCCGTCCTGGACTTTTTTTGTAGATCAGGCTGGCCTTGAATTAACAGAGATCCACCTGCCTCTGCCTCCTGGAGTGCTGGGATTACAGGCATGTGCCACCATGCCCGGCTGACACACACACACACACACACACACACACACACACACACACACACACGTGTATATGTATTTATCCTCAGAGGTCTGTCTGGCTTCACCAGCATCTGAGCCTGAGAATTTTATGTGGTCCTGAATAGTCTTTGGTCCTGAAGATGGTGTCTGTCTGCCTCTCTGCCTGTTAACAAGACAGGGTTTCTCATTGTAACAGCCCTGGCTATCCTAGAACTCATGCTGTACTCCAGGCTGACCTCAAACTCACAGGGATCTACCTGCCTCTGCCTTCCAAGTGCTGGGATTCAAGGTGTGTGCCACCATCATCTGGCTGCTCTTTATAGGTATTTTAACAGGCACACTATGTCCATTTCATAAAGCAACAGCAGTAGCTTCCCCACTGGGACCCACCCTGGCCGCTGGCTTTTGAGCAGGCTTACACGGCGAGATGTGAATTTCCTCTCGGAGGCAGGCCTCACATCCGGTCATAAAGCAGCTGGCCATCACAGACTTGGCACTGTCACAGGGATTCATCCTGCCTGGTCTGTCAGCATCATGGCATGCAGGGTCCCCTCCTGAGTATGACCGCCGTGGACAGTTCTGCACTGCCCAGGCACCCTTGGGCACCATGCAGCCTGGCCAGCCAGGAGGAGGCCTCCAGCTCCTGCTTGATTTCCCTTTGTCCTTTGGCACGTGGTGTCATCAGCAGTAGGATCTTGTCCTGTGGTTCTGGTGGGTAAGTGGTCACAGTGCAGCGGCCTGTCCAGGGCCTCCAGCACCTCCCTATCCTGTGCTAGTACCGGGACTCTAATTTAATGGCCTGTGGCTTCTGCGAGCATCTTTCACTCACGCACGCACGCAGGAGCTAAGTTGGGCTGTAGCTCAACATGCCTAGCATACACGGAGCTCCGCTCTGTATAAACTAGGTGTGATTGAGCACACCTGTAAGCCCAGCCCTGAAGCGGTAAAGGCAGGAAGATCAGGTCATTCTTAGCTTCGTGGAGAGTTTGAGGACAGCCAGGAGCACCCCATCTCCAACAAACAAAAGAACAAACCAACACACACACATACTCCCAGCCACCTTTAAATGTATGGTTTTGGCTTGGTGTCTATGGGAGTTGGCTTCAGGACCCTCCTTGGGCGCATGCTCAGTTCCCCTGTGTAAAGCGGTGTTGGTGTCCCTGTCTCGCTCACCCTCCCACACAGTTGACATCATCGCTAGATGACTTGGACATGCAGTGCTGTGTGAAAATCACATAAATCCTGCTCACTACTGTAAGGGATAATGACATGGGAAGTGTGGGCATGCCCAACACAGCCTGAGCTGTTTGGAGTCTTCTGAGTTGTGGTTAGCTGACTCTTCCCATCCCTAGTGGGATGGGAAGCCATGCTGGTGCTGACTGTGTGGCTTCCTTGCTCTGTTCTTCTAATAACCGGTCTTCTCGGATGTGCTATCCTTTGAGTCCATCCAGTGAATGGGTGCACCCATGACAAAGCGTCCTTTCCCTCTGTGTGATTAGCCGGTAGGTTCAAGTATGTCTTAGCACCTTTAATCTTGGCATGAAGTGTGGGGACAAGCCAAGCCAGGTGACCCCAGGCCCTTAGTGTCTAGACCTGCACTGACCAGCATGACCTCATCACAGTGTTTGAGGTGAATGCCTTTGGGTTACTTTCTGATTTCAGGAGTGGATCACCAGAAAACTGGAAAAGACACAGGGTGACCAAGAATGTGTCCCAAGTGAGGAGGAATCTGGGATGTCCCTGAGACCCCCCTGGGATGAGATGGAGGGAAGAAGAGCCAAGAGGACAGTGGCCGTCGCTGAGCTGGCTGGTGAACCATGGAGGAAGTGTGTGCGACAAACTCCTAACTCCTCAGACGTCCATCTGGCTTCACCAGCATCCAAGCCTGAGAATTTTATGTGGCCCTGAATAGTCTTGAAGATGGTCCTGAAGACTGTATGGATTTGCCTATCTCTGGCTCCTTTAGTAGGTTCTGAGAGTTTGAAAAAGTGCTTGGGTAAGCCAATTACTAGATGGAAGCCATTCTCACAAGCCAACTGTTTGCAGAGCCAAGACTTTAGAAGCTCGTTCATTAAAACTACCATTGCCTCCACTCCCCAGGAGTATGGTAGGGAGGTGCATGGGACATGTGAAGGGATCATGAATATATACCCCCTTTCCTTAGTGGAAATGGGCCCAGAGCCGGCCGTGGTACCCATCTGTGTTGCACAGTCAGCCCTGTTGTAACCTCAGAACTTGACAGCAGAGGTTTTCGGGGAGACAAGTCTCTTCTCTGGGGATTTGTCAGTCACTTCAGAGCTCCTGGAGGGTAAGCACCAGGGTTGGATGTGCCAAGGCCAGATGGTGGCCACTGTGGACCTTGGCCTGTAATCTGCCCATGCTGCCTTCAATGCCTTGGGTCCAGCTGACTGAATGTGGGGGTGGATTTCTGCCAGAGAAAGCTGCTCTGGCTCTCTGTGGTCCATAAATGGTCAAACTACATATGCTTTGAGACCTTTTATATTCATCAAAGCTCTTTGCTCATTTCTACATGTATATGCATACATACATACATCTTTCCTTTTCTCTCTTTTCTGTTTTCTTCACCTCTTTTTCTCTACCTCTTCCCCTACCCATTTATCTCTATGTGTATATATATATATATATATATATATATACACACACACATATATTTATCTCTATGTATATACATGTATATATATACATATATATTTATATATATACGTATATATTTATATGTATATACATAGAGAGAGATAAATATATATACACACATATTTACTTCTATATCCTCCACAATCTGTCCTCTATGACTCCTTTCCTACCTCCATCCAACTCTCCATCCATCCATCCATCCATCTTTCCATCCACCCATCCATTCAGTGTGCTTTCTGTGGGACAAACTCTGTGCGGTGCTTGGGAGATGGAACTGAGGTTTGACTTCAGCCCCAGGGAGCTGCTGTCTCTGGACGGGATGCTCTTGGTTGTCTATTACAGTCTGAATCCTCTCATACTCACTGCGGAAGGGAGGGTCCCCAACCACAAGGAAGCAGAACTTGTAGCCCTGTATGGGGATATCACAAGGCCCCCGTTCACAGATGGGGTCTGTGAAGGAAGGCCAGGCTCCGGATGTGGACTGAGCATCTGAGGGGTGCTTTGTGTGGGACCCCACTCATCCTTTAACATGCAGTTCATGTGTTGTGAAGATTTTGTACTTTCTGTTTATATGAAAATTAACTCATAAGTATCTCCGGGATTTAATAAAGTTATTATTCAGTAAGACCATCTAAGTATTAATAGATTAATTTTAAGACTTGCACGATGCCCACAGGGCTAAGAGAGTTTCCCTGGCTCGGATCAGTACCAGCCCTGCTGGTGGCACAGTGGATGTCAGCACTAGGCTGGTGCAGGGCACCTTCTGGGCAGGGGACCTGAGAAACCCTTGCTTGTGTCAGCGTGTGGTGAGCTTGTTTCCGCAAGATCATCAATTCTGTTTAGTGCTCAGTTTCTTTATGGATTTGCCTCCCCACCCTTCTTGAAGCAGGGTCTTCCTGTGTAGTGCAGGCTACACAAACAAATCATCTTTCTGTCTCAGTCTCCAGGGTGCTGGGACAACAGTGTTCAGAATGTCCCCGTTATTTTTAAACAGATGTTGCTAATACAGTTTACAGAATGTAAAAGTGATTTTCAGGGTTCTGTAGCCACCATCCCAGTCAGTACCCTGAAGAAGGCTTGTGTCCTTGACACCCTTTCCCTTTTCACTGTGTGAACACCCCTAGGTGATCACACCTGGCACCTCTCTGGTTTCAGACCTGTCAGCTCTGAACATGGCACATGGCTGGGAATTACATCTTAGAGGTCGTTTATTGGACTGCACTATTGAGGTTGTAGTCTATGGAAGACTGCCTTCGTCAGCAGGGCTTCCTCTTCTCTGCCTGGGAAGCCTGAACCTCCCCCCCTCCCCAATACCTCCTACTTGACGACTGTCACATAGGCCTAATTGGAATTACAGGTCCACCTTTTTCCTGATAAGAATTTGCTCAGAAAGCACTTGGGATTCCTGGAATGCATCCTTATGCAAATGAGGCATCCCGGTCCTGAGGGTGATGTGGACTCTGGAGGCTCACCTCAGGAAGTTTCTGAGGGGAGGACATACTTGGCTTAGAGAACATTCTTAGGATATTTTGGCAAAGAAGGTGTCTGCCTTTTGATCTTGTTTTAAAATTCTATCTAAGCATTATTGAAGAATTTTAGATTAATGTTCTTGGCAGAGGAGATTTCAAGACAGGCTAGTATTGACTGTGTTAGGTGGTTATTAATGGCCACTCTTATGCGGATCTTCAATGGAAAAGAATGGGTACGGCAAAAAGAAATCCAAAGTGTACAGTTCGCAGAAGAAAAAAGAACACCAGGAAACAGAACCAGAATCTGTGCTCAAGGAGATATGAAGTTTAAAGAGAGGCTTGTTTCAAAATGATAAAGAAGGAATGGTAACCCACGGTAAAACCTACCCACCTACCTCTGCAATCTATGAAAGAAAAAGGTGGAAGGAGTTCCTAAGCTTAAACAATAATGGAAAGTTTATGCAAGTGAAAATCCATGAGGGGGCCAGTTTCCAGCGCCAGCAAGTATAAGAACTTGGTGGACTTAACCCACAAAGCTTTACTAAGTTCTGGCTTTATCAGTGAATGTACAGGGAAGGGGTAAAGAAGCTGTGAAGGCGAAGCCAAGATTGCATTGGAGACTTCAAGATGCTGGAGATGCCAGAGTTGTGGGACACTTGCCAAGGAGAGCTGAGAACAGCATGAAACCAGCCCAAGAGAACAAAGTTTGATGCCGTCAGTGAAGCTGGAAGGAGTTGGAGATCTGAAGAGCACTTTGACGTCAGACATGGAGATGCTGAATTTGGAGTTTGCCAAGCTAGCTTTCGGTCTTGTTTTGGTCCAGTGTTCCTGCACTATGTCCTCCTTCCCTCCCCTTTAAAAAAGTAATGTATATTCTGCACCATTGTATATTGGAAGTACGTAATTTTGTTTCTTATTTTATAGGAGGTTATAGTTGAGATTGCGGGAGTCTCAGAAGAGACTTTGGACTTCAACACAGTGGTGAAATTGAAAGACTATGGTGACTTTTGAACTTGTATTAAGTACATTTTTCATTATGATATGGCTGCCAATGGGGAACAGAATGTGGTAGTTTGAATGAGAATGGTCGCCATAGGCTCATTTGTATGAATGCTTGGTCCCCAGTTAGTGGAATTGTTTGGGAAGGATTATGAGGTGTGGCCTTGCTGGGGTATGTATGTCACTGGGGGTGGGCTTTGAGGTTTCAAAAGCCTGTGCCAGGCCCAGTGTCTCTCTCTGCCTGCTGATTAGGATGGAGCTTTCAGCTACTTCTCCAGCACCGTGGCTGCCTGCCTCCCTGTTTCCAGCCGTGATAATGGACTGGCCCTCTGAAGCTGTAAGCAGGCTTCCAATTAAATGCTTTCTCATGTGTCTCCTCACAACAATAGAACACTAAGACAGTGGATGTGTTTTTTAGTACACACACATACACACACACACACACACACACACCAAATCCCATCTCATCCCATCGGTTCTGTTCTTTTCGAGAATCCTGACTCACATCCTGTCTACCGGAGGAATCTGAATGTTTGAATTTGCAGTTCTCTTTGTAGAGTGTTAGTGGTCTGCGGCTAGAAAGTGCCTTTCGTGCCACAGAATAATCCTATAAATGGCCACGGCATTTTCACAGGTGCCTCTGTGAAAGTTGGAGGGCTGCTGCATGGAATTGGCTGATCCTTTGCACCCTCATTTTCATCACACAAGTTTCCTTTACATTCCTTTGGGCCTCTGGACAATGAGCAGGCAGAGGGAAGGTAGAGCCAGGGAATCTAGTAAGCGCCGGAGCAGCAAGCTTGTGGAGAGCCTTAGTGATACTGGAAATAGAAAGTAAGAGCAGGATGGGATGTCGCTTGCACATGTAGTCCGGTGGCCATGACCGCCCAGTGCTGGGCCTCTGAAGTGGCCCTCAGGTGTTCTGAGATGTGAGTTGATAGCAGTACTGTGTGGTACATTTACACAATGGAATACTACCCAGCTATTAAAAACAAGGAAATCATGAAATTTGCAGGCAAATGGATGGAACTAGGAAAGATCATCCTGAGTGAGGTAGCTCAGAGACAGAAAGACACTCATGGTATACACTCACTTTTAAGCGGATATTAGCCGCACTGTATAGGATAATCACACTAAAATGTACAGACCTAAAGAAGCTAAACAGCAAGGAGGACCCTAGGGAGGATGCTTAAATCTCATTCAGAATGGCAAACAGGATAGACACCAGAAGTGGTGGAAGAGAGGGAACAGGATGGGAGCCTGCTATAGAGGGTCCTCTGAGAGGCTCCACCCAACGAGATCGAAGCAGATGCTGAGACTCAGCCAATCTTTGGGCAGAGCTCAGGGAGTCTTATGGAAGAAGATGGGGGTGGAAAAGAAGGACATGGAGGGGACAGGAGCCCCACAAGGAGACCAACAAAGCTAAAAAATCTGAGCCCAGGGGGCTGCAGAGATTGATGTACCAACCAAGGACCATGCATGGAGAGGACCTAGATTCCCTGCTTAGGTATAACTGATTGGCAGCTTAGTCTCCATGTTGGTGTCTTAGTAAGGGGAGCAGGAGCTGCCTCTGTCATGAACTCAGTTGACTGCTCTTTGATCACTCCGCCCCTGGCAATTTGGTATTGCCAGGCTACAGAGGAACAGGACCCAGGCAGTCCTGATGAGACTTGGTAAACTATGGGCAGATGGCAGAGGAGGAGAACTCCTCCTTTCAGTGGACTAGGGGAATGGAATAGGGGGGAAGAGAGAGGAAGGATGGCACTGGGAGGAGTTGAGGGAGGGGGCTTCAATTGGGATATATAATGAATAAATTATAAAAAAAAAAACTTTAAAAAATGAAAATAAAAACCACTTAGGGTTTCTCTTTTCTGTTTTTGATTTTTCTGTTTAGTCCTAGTTGATCTTGGGTCAGCCAGCCTCAGCTTCTCCAATGCTGGGATTCTACAGTTTCTGTGTTAGAAAAAAAGTACACGTGTGTGTGTGTGTGTGTGTGTGTGTGTGTGTGTGTGTGTGTGCATGTATGCAGATCAGACTTAGGGTCTTCTGTAGGTAGGCCAGTGCCTAGCTACTGAGGTAGATAAGATTGGGCCAGACACTGCACTTCCAAGCCTTATGGGCCTTGCTGGACCAACAGACCCAGAAAGACCCTCTGAAAGCTCAAGGGCTGACATCAGTACAGAAGCCTTTGCTTGTAAAGACTCCACCTCAATCCTTAGCGTGTAGGTAGCCTTTGCTGGCTCCCCCTCTGCGAGCCCACAATACATGGAGCGTGTTCTAAAAAGTTGCTGGTCGGAGCTGAATGGATGGCTCAGCAGTAAGGAGCACTGGCTGTTCTTCCAGGGGTCCTGAGTTCGATTCCCCCAACCACATGGTGGCTCACAGTCATCTTTAATGGGATCGGATGCCTTCTGGCAGGCATGCATATATACAGACAGAATATCCATACATTGAAGAAATAGTACATAAATAAAGAGCAAAAGTTGCCATGTCACTGTCCATGAAAGCCTGTCTTTCCTGGTCATTACCTCCCCTCCCCAATGGTACAGTTTAATAGCTATTCACACAGCACTTATACATCAGATACTGTGTCTTCTAGAGATAGCCTAGCCTTCAGGGAGGGTGTGGGCAAATTCTGTGCAGATTCATCATTTCATATGAAGCACTGGGGAGTCTCAACTCCTGGCAGGGTGCTGCAGTTCTGGGACTGATCCTCTCGGGATTCCAAAGGGCGTCTGTGTTCAGTTCTGACCGACAGGCTTGTCACTCAGCTGTGTGTAATCAGAACTACATCTCCACCCTACCGAACGGCAGAGAATGCAATCCGGGCTATCTCACATACCTTCCCGTGTCACCCCCAAACAGTGCCGAACTTCGTTCTTCTCGAAGAGGGCTGGACGGGAGGGGCTCGCCCATGCTGGAATGGCCAATCCTGCCTCACACTGGTGGCGCCTTCATGCTGTTCCGTTGCTGTTCTGTTGCCGTTCCTGGGCTCATGCTTTCAGCCATGCTGGCCGCCTGGTGAGCTGGTGGCCTTTCCCACCTGGGCCCTGCCTGTGACTGTTGGCACCAGCTGATGCCTTCCTTGGCGGCAGCCTGACGCTGTGACTTGCAGGCTGCAGGTTTCTTTCTTTCCATTTGTCTGTTCTGCTCGTGACCTCACGGCGATCATTTGTCCGTCCCTCTCTCTGAAATGCCATAGTTTTGCTCTTAGGCCTCCGGGAACCCTCAGGCAGCCCTCTCCTGAGCTCTGGGGCCCATGCCACATCTGAGAGTCCACCTTCTCCGAGAACTTCAGGTTAGCTGAGTACCTGCTTGGTGGTAGGCTGGGACCCTGCACACGGGGGGGGGGGGGGGGGGGGAAGGGGGACGGCAGGAACTCTCAACACGGACTCTAACCCTGACACAAGGGCATGCCACAAGATAACCATGGAACACCAGCCCCGTAACGGAGACTGCCTTTTATGTAGAACCCTCTGACTACCCTCACTGAGAAGAATCCTTACACATTCTGCTTGCCCCAGCGAAGGCCCACGTCATGGCTTGGGAAGTGTCCTGGGGAAGACTCAGAGCAGACGACAGCATTTGAGTCTCATTTTCCTTTAGATCACTCCCCCCTGGCAGGGCTGCCTTGCTCGGGCTCAGGGGATGAGGATATGCCTCAGTGTGATGTGACTTGCTGTGCTGGGGAAGGTTAAAATGGGGGAAGGGGCCCCTCTTTTCTGGAGGAAAAGGGAGAGAAGTGGGAAGTAGGCAAAGGAGTCGGGAGTGGGAGTTGAGGAAGGGGGCCACTCTTGAGATATAAAGAAAATAAGCTGAAATAAAAATAAAGTAAAAAAAAAATACACCCCCCAAAGAAAAGAATACTTTAGTACTTAAGGTTACTATAGGTAAGTTCATAGCCACAGCCTCTGTCTTCAAGATAGTATGTAAAGGTATCATAATTTAAAGAAAAAATTGCTAATGAGAAAAACAAACAAACAAACAAACAAACAAAGAAACAAACAAACACGACAACAAAACCAAGCTTGCACGCATACGCTCTGGGTTCCCGGAGCAATACCTGCAGTTGCCACACGATGGCAACCTCGCACAAACCACGCGGCCGGGCAGTTCTGGGGCTTTCAACCGCGTCTTGCAAAGTCCCAGAAGCCTCTCCCCACCCTCCCCCGGCGTGTGTCCCTAATAAACACTACGTGTTCCCCTAGGGAAAGAAATAGAGAGCGCCAGGTACCACTCATTCCTCCCGCCCCCACCACTCCGAGTGTCTGCGCTGGTACAACAATGTATTTGTTCTAAAAAGGGGCTGGGGTGGACCACCCCATTTCCCAAATTCGAGTGCTGGGACATCGCCACAGGAGAGAAAAATAGAGACTTCTGAATAGGGCCTTCAGTCGGCGCTTCTTGTCCTCTCTCCTCCTCGTGCTCCCCATGCAGCTCTCTCCTGCTGGCTTCCTCCCTCTGCACCAGCTCCGCAGCAGCTTCCGGTGAGAAAGGCAGCTGGCCGTCAGGGAGGTTCAGCATCCGTCTGTGATTTGGGTTAGGTGTTTTTGTTTTTCCTCTCTCTCTCAGTTTGGACACACGTTTGCTTTTAGGTTTTCTATTTCTTATGTGGCCTGGCTTTTTCTCCTCAGCCCCGCCGGTTGTTGCCCCTTTGTAAAAGGACAGCTTCTCGAGCAGGATCCACTGGGAAGCTGAAGGGATTTGGATGTGTGGCTAGCGTCTGGGGGTGCCCAGGTCACAGAGGCTCACAGCAGATAACAGCGTTCCCGAGACCCTCCTGTCCACCGTGTACCAGGCTCCTCCGGGACTCTCAATTTGAGATCAGGGTGCTTTTGTTCTGTTGAAATTCAACTCCAACTGAATTTCCAATTTCAATCCAATCCAAAATCCATGTTGGGTTCTTCCAAGTCTGGCGGCCTTCTTAGGATGCGTCCTTTATGGACACATCCCCCCTCCCCCCCCGGCGGGTGGGCGGGGCACAACCCAGTAAGTTTCTCAGCCAGAGTTCCTGGTGATGGCTGGGTAGGGCGTATAGGGAAGAGTTAGGTATCTCAGGCTGTCCTGGGACTCTGAGTGGGAACAGAGACCCTTTGGGAGGCCTCCATGTATTGTGGTGATCATCCTCTGCATGTTCTTGAAGGCACCTTCTGCTTCAGGAGCTGGTGGCTCCTGTCTTCACACGGAGACTGGTCACGAGCACACATCCGAGCAATGGCTTGACAGTATGGTGGGCAAAGGGGCAGGCGGGGCTGTGCTCAGCCTCGGAGTGCCCGGCTTCTTGGGACCCCTGTGCTGCTTAACCTCAGTGTCCCTCACTGGCACAGCAATGATCAAGGAAGAGGAGAATCAGGATTCAGGGGTGACTGGCTCAGAGCAAGAGATGCTGGAAGCCACAGAGGGTGTGCTGAGTCTGCTGTGAGCTGACCTCTCAGCAGACTTGGGCTAAGGATGCAGTGGCTGGACAGGGGCCTCATGGTGGGAGAACGCAGAGGAGACTGTAAAAAGAAATGTTTAGATTACCTTTGGGGAGTCACAATACACGAGTAGTAGAGTAACAGCAGGGTTTGTGGTCTGGGCTCTGGGCTCTGGGCTCTGGGATGGCTGCTTAGCTCTGACTTGCCCAGCTTTGTGGTCCTAACCTAGTTGTGGGTGCTTTTGAGTGGCCTGTGATGACCAGTGTTAAACTCAGTGGTTCTGCACTTACATGGAGACCAACCTTTCTCTGAGAGCAATGGCACGCGTTTTGATTGGCAGTTGCTTTGGGAAGCTGTTTCACACCATAAGGTTGCTGGCTTTGTAGATGCATTGGGCAAGCTGACTTTAGAAAAAGCAGGGGAGCTCCACAAGAACAACAGAGCCAAAAATCTGGCCCCCGGGTGGGGGGGTCCTCAGAGACTGATGAATCCAGAGGTCAGATGTAGCCCTGCTCAGATGTAGCCCATGGGCAGCTCAGTCTCCATGTAGGTTCCCTACTAAGGGGAACAGGAGTAGTCACAGGCATGAACTTGGTTGCCTGCTCTTTGATCACCTCCCCCTGATGAGGTGAGGGTCAAGACAGTCCTGATGAGACCTGATAGGCTAGGGTCAGATAGTAGGGGAGGAGGACTTCCCTAACAGTGGACTAGGGGAGGAACATGGGTGGGGGAGAGGGAGGGAGAGTGGAACCAGGAGGAGATGAGGGAGGGGGCCACAGCTGGGATACAAAGTGGAATAAATTGTAATAAACAAACAAACACATAAATAAAATAACAAAAGAAAAAGTAGAGAAGAATGCAACACAAGAATACCACACTGCAAAGGTAGTTTGGAAATAAATCTGTGTGGAAAGTGAAAAAAAAAAAAAAAAAAAGATTAAAAAAAAAAAAAAAAGCCCCAGCCTCAGAGAAGTAACATACCAGCATGGGCTTTGGTGAAAATGGTGTCTGGGAGGGCATTTTAGCTTCCTATTTCCTTCCTCCTTTGAACCTGGGCCACTTTCTCTGGATTAGGCTTCCTCCTCTGGCCCTGCAGTTTCCAGGGCAGGTGGCCTTAAAAGGTCAGGAATTTATTGTCCTCTCCTCGTCTGCAAAACCTAAACTTTGACATAAGGGGTCTTGGGATGCCAGGAGGTTTCATGAGCTGAAGGAAGCCGAGGGTTGTCAGCCAAAAAGCATGGGCAGCCATCTGCACTGTGCAGCACAGAGGACAGTGGGAGTTTTACCGACCTCCCAACCTCCAGCACCTGTCTTCTTCCAGAGGTTGCTTGGATGTTTGTCTCCTGTGTTCCTTGCATCTGACTGCATGTGGTTTAGGGGGGCAGGGGTGTGTAAGACACAGGGTGAAACAGTCAGAGTGTGGCATTCCCTACACAGGAGTGCCTTAGGGGGTCCAGGTGGGACAGGTGGGAGATTGCTATCATCTGGGGGATGGCCAGAAAATGGAATGGGAAACAAGACTCCATACTCTAGTTTGAGACCCTGATCCTGTTCCCCCAGAAGCCGGAACGGTCCCTGGAGTTTTCAGTTGTGAGAGTTAAAATTCTCTTCCTTTGGCTAATGTTGGAGTCGGTTTTGTCTCTCAGAACCAAGAGTCCAGACAGATGTATTTGTCTTGTCCGCTGTCTTTCACAGTGGCTAATCTGGGCTGTCCACATGACTATATCTAGAAGTAGCTAAAACCCAAACAGCTGGGTGGACCTGTGAGGGACTTTTCTTAATTGGATTATACGAGGTGGGAAGATCCCCCCTAAAGCTAGGTCATTTGAAGTTAGAAGAGCCACCTAAATCTCGGCCGGACCTTTTGGTGGCACTGCTATAAAAGGGCATGGGAGAAGGAGCTTTTGCTTTTTGCCTGCTTGCCCGCAGTCTCTCTGGTAAGTCCATCCATCCTGCTGCTGAGGCGTTCCTTCCCTGGTATTAGAATGCACTTCCTCAGGATTCTATCATAACCCGAAGAGCAGCAGAGCCATCCAGCTTTGTGGCGTGAAGAACTGTTGGATTCCTGGCCTCCCATCAGGAGACAGCCATGGCTGGACTAGCCAGACTACAGTGAGTGACTTCAATAAGTCCTCTCTCTCTCTTTCTCTTTCTCTCTCTCTCTCTCTCTCTCTCTCTCTCTCTCTCTCTCTCTCTCTCTCTTATTATGCACGTATATTCATTCTATCAGTTCTGTTCCTCTAGAGAACCCCGCCGACTAAGAGAGGAAAATGTTAAGCGGGAACTCCAGAAGACTGAATCTGTCCTGGCTTTGAGGGCACTCAAACCATGTCACTGTGGAACTGTCACGACCTCTGGGTCCTGGAGATTTTTGCCTTCCAGAGCATTTCCCTGCCTAAGAACGTTAAAAATTACATTTTGTTACTCTGCTGGCATAATAAAGTTAAATAGTATCCAGGACAGAGTATAGTTTTTTTCCTTCACATTTTAAGACCAGTCAGAACACTGTTCATGGGCCTTAGACACTGTGTTTACAGTGCCCAATGCATAATTCCACTCAGAGTATTATTTATTACTATTATTATTATTTTAAGGTTTACTTATTTATTATTTATACAGTATGCTGCCTGCATGTATTTCTCCAAGCCAGAAGAGGGCACCAGATCTCATTATAGAATAGCTATGTGCTACCATGTGGTTGCTGGCTGCGTGTTTCAGAGGACCGGCTCTCAGAATATATCGACCCCTGCTGATTGGATGAATGCATGGGAGCCACCTTTTGGCCCAAGTGTCAGACAGAACTCCCTGCTGAGGACTGTAATATAAGGACAGGACAGATGGACTGAATGGCCCTCATCGGACCAGCACAGAAGCTGTGCTGTGCAGGTAAATCTTAGCACAGAACAAGCGCTCTAAAGGTGGCGGTGTTCTGAGAACGCAGATGCTGATTCTTCAGGTTTCTTTTGCAGACACACAGGGAGAAGGTGTAGCCTAGGCAGAAATGTGGATTCCTGCTCCCGACTTGAGGTGTTTAGCGTTGGAGACAAGACAGCAGCCTGCAGTTTTGGCTGAGTCTTTTTGTGCTCTCTGGGTTTCTACCTGAGGATTCGATCCTTTGGAGAAAGTTTCTCGGGGAAGGCCTTCTTTCCTGCACCGGGAGTCCTGGGCTGGCCAGCTCCTGTCCGTGACCCGCCTGAACATCGGGGGAACCCAGTTCCAGCGGCCCTTTTGGGACTCTTAGCAATAACAAGCCGGGGTTCGTGAGCAGTTTTGCTTTTGCGTTTCTTACCGAGGCGGAAGCGAATGTTGGTTGGTTTAAAAATCTGCCAAGCTACTTATGTGCGGGTCCAGGAGGTGCACGGAGCCCAAATGGCCACTAGATGGCGCTGCTGCACTTTCTTGCGGCCTGTGCACAGCGATTCTAGTCTTGGCTTCCCGGGTCTCACCGGAGTCCTAGTTTAAAAACAACGGGTGCCACTGTGAGTTGAGGTCTATTTCACTAAGATATCCAGGAAATGATACGCAGCCACGAGGCTTTGACTAGGGGGAAGTGTGGGATTGTAGCAGGAAAGCCAAGCAGAACGTTACAAATCTTCCTTCCGCACCGCAGGCTCTCCGAACTCCACTCACCCCGTGCGCTCACTCCACTCTGCTCTACCCTGGGCCTCTAGGGGTGGCACGTTCTGTCCACAGCCATTAGCTTCGGTTGGGTGGAAGGAGCACTTACAAAAGTACGGACAGGCTCTTTTGTCTTAAAGGGAACTTTCAGATCTGATCAAATGCCTCCTTCTTTGTATGTCAATGCGTTAATCCAGCCGGGATGGAGCTGATATTGGCAAAGGACGCCTAGCAGGCCCCAAGAGGCGAAGAGCTCTGTTGGGTTTGAGAAACCCAGTGTGTGGGAGAAGCAGGCTGATAGGGTCAGGCAGGAACTGGCTAGTCTGGTGCCGGAGCGCAGCGTGGGGTGTGCAGCTCAGCATGGACCCTGCAGGGGGCTGGTGGCAGTCCCTCAGTGACAAATGCTCTTCCCCAGGCGGCAGTGGACTTTGAAGCCATGAGAGTAATACCTGTAAAGGCAGCCAACGCTCACTGCTTCCTTTAATCCAGCCTCAACAGCGGCTGGGAGGGAGGGAGCACAGTGTTCCAGTTCACAGAGGGGAGAAATTAAGGCTGGGGTGAGGGGGGTGCTCAGGCCTGACACACAGGGGGGCAGGACAGGGCCTGATTCTAGGGCCTCTCCCCTGAACCCACTGCCCTCCAGGATCTGGCAGTACAGGTCGCAGGGAGGCCCATGGAGGGGGATTTTCTCGCTGTTGGGATTCATCTCTGCTCACTGCCAGCACGGGTGAATCCATCCATAGGCGCCATCTAGCGCCCCGTGGGCTCTGCAGGCCTCTGCAGGGGGCTGCCTGGGGAAACCACCAGCTCACAGAAGCAAAACATTGAGAGTCAAAGCCCGGGTTCAGCTCCTCCACCACGATTCCAGCATCCCCAGCTCAGGGACAGACCTGGCTGGCAGCTGCGTCTTGAGAACAGGCTGCCCCTCTGAGGAGCGCCCTCAAATTACCGCAGGGTGCCAAGGCCGGGTGAGGGCGAGGGGAGACCCCTGCGCCAGGCAGTGGCCAGCCAGAGGAGAGATGCCCGGGAGGGCCGGCCTCGCGGCGGTCTCTTCTCAGTGAATGTCACCAGCTTAGGGGTTCAGTCTTGGCACCGACTCTGTTCTTCCACACCCTGACTCCACGTTTCCTCCAGACTGACATCAGCGAGATTGTCAGGAGCATCCCCAACGCTCAGCTCCCCCACCTCCCATCCAAGTATCCCAGCCTTTCTCCTTCTTCATCTTCCAGTGTGCAAGCCGTGCTGGGGTTTTTAGAACCCGGTGTGGACACCAGAACATTTGCAATGAGTGACGATTCTCCCCCCCCCCCGGGTTCCAAGCTGGTCCCCCTCCCTAGCTGTCCTCGACTTGATGAAAGCTTTCCCTCCAGTGGGAAGTCCTCTACCTCTGCGGAAAGATTGATCAGATTTGAGACAAACCTAAAAACGTTGGAATTGAGCATTGACGTTCGCCAGAGTTTCAGAGCTGTGCAGGGCGCCACTGTGGAGCTCCTGCACAGGTCACAGAGCTCCGCCCGCCTCTGCCTCAGCAGCGCAGGCTTAGACTGGGGTGTCCCACACCCAGCCGCAGTGTCGCAGGGCAGGGCTTTGGTCCTCAGTTTCTGGGGATGCAACACTCTCATGTCATTGTCTGTCTCGCTTTAATTTGGCCACTTGCTCTGATAATGCGTGCTCTATAAAGACTCCCCCCCCCCCCAGCACAGGCGAGCTGTCCCATCTCCTTGGCCTGGAACAACCAACATGGAAACATTCCCTTGTCCCCTGTGACATTGATATGTTTGCACACAGGGACACTTCCGTGTCTCGTCTCTCTAAAAATAGAATGTTCTTTATTTTAAATTAAAATTTAAAAGGGGGAGTGGCTGGCGAGATGACTTTGTGGAGCAAAGCAGAACCGCCTGCTGAACTTCGTCTTCTGACCTAGAGCGCCTGCCCTCCTCTCATGCACCCGCGCACACACGCATGCGCGCACAACAAACACAGTCCATTTCAGGTTAATGTTCTTTTATTTTGAACTTGTCTGGCTTGTCTTCACAATCCCCCTGGAACCTCCCGGAGGAGACCAGACTCCCCGGGCGTGCCACACCCAGGAGGCAGACTCCAAGTCGAATGCCTTCTTCTGACTCCCCCTGCTCCGGTGGGGACAGCAACGTCAGGAGGTGGCTCGGTGGCTCTCTCTCAGAGCGGCCTCTGGAAAACGCCTTTTCCCCCTCAGCCGTGGTGGAGAGCCTTAATGAGCCTGCTGGCTCCTGGCAGGAAGGCTGGCTTCAGGCACCGCTGCCGCTGACAGTTCCCACGCTTCTCGGGCCCGGCTTTCCTGTCCCGGCTGCCAGGGCCGCGCTATAAAGTCCTCCCCGAGGAGCGAGCAGCGAGCGGCTGAGCTGCGAACAATGCACCCTTTACCTCCTTCATGGCTCGGTTGCGGGGCTGTAAACACTAAGCGTGAGCCTGCCAGGGCCGGGATCGGAGGGAACAGTTGCGAGGCTCCATCGCCTTAGCGTCACCTCTCTGAGCTGGGTCTCCTCGTGGGGTAATTACATTCGTTGGCCTCAGCGTGCTTATCTTTGCGGAGGTGTCTTCGTGGTAAGGGGCTGCCCTGTGCGTTACAACGTGCTTCGCTGGTCTCTACCCACTAGATGCTCTGGCACACACGCTCTTCTGTTTTGTTTTTTCTTAAACATATCCTGTACATCCTGCGTATGTACAGAAAATATGTGTGTGTGCTCTAGATGCACTTGTCTGCTGTGGGCAGGTGCTTGGAGGCCAGAAAAGGACACTGAATGTCCTAATCGTCACTCTTTGCTTTATTCCTTCCAGGCAGGGTCTCTCACTGGATCCAGAGCCCGGCTGGCACCTAGCAAAGCCCCAGGGATGCTCACCCCCCTCCCCCAGTGCTGTGGTTACAGCTGTGTTGGGCCATGTCTGGCTGTCACCGTGAGTGCTGTCATGTGAATTCAGGTCTTTCTGCTTGCACAGCAAACACTCGGTACTCACTGGGCCACCTCTTGAGAGAGGTCCCTCCTTCAGTTTGGAAAGCAGAAAAGTGTCTCCAGGTGTTGCAGGATGTCCCCCGAGCCTGGCCAGTGTCCTGTTGAAAGGCATCAGTCAGCAAAGGAGGCACACCAATGGCTAGGTGCCCACAACACAACTGGCATAGATGGTCCCAGCGTCCACACAGGGTCTGCTCAGAGGTCTCGGGCAGGGGTCACAGTGGGTGTTGATACGTTCCTGTTTTGAGAAAGTAACAGATCAAATAAAATTTCAGCCAGGAGACAGTCACCATATCACGGGGGATTAGCGTAGATTTCCACACTTGAATGGCACTGGCCTCTAAAATTTAGCAGCGGTATCTGTGAATAAAAAGGAAAAATAAGTCGACCCGGGTTTTTCCCTTTCAGATTTTTTTTTCTTCACCTTGAAACGATTGCAAAGCAGAATGAACTGGTTTGGTGGCAACACCCTGATCTTTATCACCCTTGTCAGTGGACTCCCGTTGGCTCAGTGTTTCTCCAGGCCCTCCAAAGGGAGCAAAGCCAGACATGGCGGCCAAGCCCATGCAATCCCAGCGCTTCGGAGGTGGGGCCAAGAGGGCCAGGAGTTCAAGTTCATCTTATCAACATAATGAGTTTGAGGCTAGCCTGGGCTACATGAGACCTTGTCTCAAAGTGGAGGGTGTGAAAGAAGAGCATGTAAGTGACTTTTATTTGGTTCTAGCCCTGGGAGGGGGAGGGTCGGCCTGAGCTTTTGCCCAGTGTCTGGCTGTTTCTGGCACTTGGTGAAGGCTGCTGTGACACCCTGAGAAGGGCACTGCCTCGCTCAGGAAGCCATCCCGGGAAACACTGTCGACACCTCCGCTCGCTCCTCCCCCTGTCCAGCTGAGATCCTTTCTCTCTGCTCAGCCCCGAGGTGTTGACGGGTGGATCGATGAGGCTTTGCTGCTTGGTCTCATCTGGGGATTCGGACTGGCGGCTGCGAGTTTAGTGCTTGGCTGCACATGAGCTCGCGCCGTGGCCAGCACATGCTTGCTTCAAGTGCTACAAGCTGCGGCTGGAGAGAAGTTTATCTGCTCGTGAGACCGTTGGGAAGAAAAAGTGCCTTGCCTGTTTCAGGTTCCTCAGGTACCCAGGGAGTAATTACAAGTGTTGAAAAAAAAATATCAGAACATCAAAATGGAAACTTGATGTCTTTGGAAACATGCTTTGGCCATCGTGATAACTGAAATTAGGAGACTGGAAACTCTGCCAGTGAGACTACACTCTTGTGAGAGCACATTGTTGCAAAGGAAAAACTGTTCCAGATGCCCAGACTGACAAACTGACAATGGTGACAGCGACTGGGCTCATGATGGCAAGTGACGGACCTGCATACTTTCCATTTCTGAAGGCATTTTGGTCCCTCTTCACAGCTCAGGCTCCGAGCCTTGGGATAATCTTTGTAACTTCCTATTTTAAATTGTGTGTGTGTGTGTGTGTGTGTGTGTGTGTGTGTGTAGGTGCAGGTGTGAGCCATGGTATACGTCATGTGTGTATGTAGAGTGGCCAGAAGACAGCTTGTGTGAGTTAGTTAGTCCTTTCCTTTTACCTTATGGAGTCCTGGGGGGGGGGGTGTCAAACTTAGGCAGCAGAGCTTGGTGTCAAGGGCCCTCCCCCTTTGAAGCATCTCACCGTGCCTTATGACCAACAAATCTCTGAGCTCACTAAACATCCAGTCTTTTACCGGACATGGGCGATCTCCTCCTTTGTGTTCCCATCCTCCTGGTCCAACCAGTTAGCTGTCTTTCCTAAACTTCATCAAGGTAGCCTTCCTTCTTCCATTTGATCATTCATCTTCCAACTCTTTCCCGGGTATCTCCTTTGTCACTTCTTACTGCTACATGACAACTTAGGCCAACATGTATTATTGCATGGTTCTGGTTCAGGCTATCTTATGAGGCTGTAGTCTAAGCTGTTGCTCAGTGATGTTCTCATAATGGGGTCACTGGGGAAGATAGATAAATAGATGGACGGACAGACAGACAGACAGATAGATATCCTAGAGATTTACAAAGCTTCTGAAGACCCAGCTTTCACTACCAGGCCCATTGTTTTCTCATCCAGTTCTTTAAAAGCCAGCTGACATGTTAGGAAAGAGTCATTAGGTACTGGCCTTTGCAAGGAGCAGTGTTGAAGGCCCTGTGGACATATTGAAAGATGATTCCTGTCTGCTGTAACTGCTGCTCTCCGTACACTCAGGAACTGTGGTCCAAAGGTTTTCTCCCTGTTGGCTCACCCCAGCATAGACAGACAAGCTGCAAGTATCAGTCACCCCATCCTGACGAATCTCTGTTAGGTACTTAAACAGTGACCACTCTGTACCCATAGCACACAGTCCCCCAGCCTTTGGTATACCTTGTTATTTTGGCCAAACCTTCTCTGACTCCCCAGAGAGCAGCCTGTCTTCTGGTCTGCCTGGATGACTCACCCTGCTGGACCCAGCCTCTGTCCTCTCATCCTTTTACCTCTGTTTATTCCCAGCATCCTCTGTGCTCTCACCTGTCTCTTGACCTTGCCCTCTCCCAGGACTCTGGGAACACCCATCCTGGGCTTTCTCTCTAGAGTTGTCTCCACTGACTTCTGGAGAAACAGTCACACTGGGATCCCCTAAAAGTATAAGGCCGCCTATGCTGACCTCTGCTAAACTTCTTCCCTGGAACTGTGCTGTGTAAAGGTCAGCCCTTTCCCTGTGTTGTCCAAGCTCCCTGACTGGCCCAGGCTGCTGGTCCTCATGCTGTCCTGGGCCTTGCCCTTCTGGTACCACACCCTGCACTGCTTTTGTGACTCGCTTGGATTTTCTTTTGGAAATCAAGCAGCTACAAGTGAGCCCTAAGAGCCCAAAGACATCTTTGGGGTCAATGAACTTCATAGCTGATGAGGAAAGGGGTCCTCAGTGAAGTCTACTAGGGTCTGAGAGGATGAGTATTATAGACAGATCCTGCCAGCAAGGTACTAATTAGCTCCCTAATGAACTTGACCTGGACAATGAGGTCCTGTTCTGACTCCTCTAAGGCTGACAAAGCCAGCCAGCATTGCTGTCCTAATACCACACAGCCACACGGCAGGACAATATGCCCAGAGGGATTCTGCTGCCTTGCACATTTTGAAACTGGTTTCAAAGTTAGAGTAAGAAGTCCTTTCTCACTTCTATGCAACAATCCACATTTTCAAAGGGGCTCCACCCCATTCTCGCCTAACACGGGCAGTAAGTACCATCCTGTGATATGGTTGCCCAGTTGTAATGGTCCCTCAGAGGCCACAGGAGACTGGATGCCAAGTCCATGGATGTTCGAGTCCCTTCTATAAGATGTTGTAGAATTTGTATATATAACTCACCCACATCAATGCTGTTTACTTTAAAGCATCTCTAGGTGACTCGTAATGCATAATGGATATAAATGTCCTGTAAATGGTTGTTGTGCTGTATTGTTCAGAGAATAACATCAACGAACAAAATTCAGCATATGTTCAGTACGGGCAGTGTTCTCCTCAACCCCCACTCAGAAAGGTTTCAGTCTGTGGATGGTTGAAACTTTTGATTCGGGACCTGTGGCTTTGGAGGGTCAGTGGTGGTATGGACGTGGGTGACTTTCAAATGAGCAGCAAGGAAGTCTGAGATGCTTCAGGCTTTGCTGAACACAACTCCAAATGGTGCTCTGCAGTAACCCTGTGCCCCCTGAGCCGTTAGCGTTTGGGGGTCAGGGTGATTCCTCTCTATTGTTCTTGTGGTCATAACTGGTTTGCCTGGGGCCCACCAGCAGTCTCCTCGGCTTATGGTATTTGGTGATTGAGATAGTTATTCTTGGTTGTTAATTTGATTGGATTGTGTTCAACTGAAAGACCCCATGCTAGGTAGGGCTGTGAGTTATTTCCTAGAAAGATGAACTGACTGGCAGGGAAGCCCTTCCGCAGAGTGGGCAGAACCTCCTGTCAGTGGCCCAGATAAAAGTGATCCACTGGAGAAGCAGGGCTGCTCTTCTCTCTCACCTTCCCTCCCTGTTGGTGAGCATGTCTCCGTCACTGACATCAGAACCCATCATCTTTGGTCTGAAGTTTGGAGCTTTCCTGGAGTCCTCCAAGGAGCTGCCACTCTCTGTCCCTGATTGGAGGCACAGTGTGGCCCGTCTCCTCAGCCGTCTCCGTGGTTACTTCCTGGCTATGATGAACTGTACCCTGAGCCAAAATAAGCCCTCTCTCCCCTAAGTTTCTTTTGTCATATATTTGTCACAGCAACAAGACAAACTGCCACAGCAGCGAGCGTTAGTGGCATCGAATAGCGATTCCTGCCTTCTCGCTCTGGTTGCATGGTGGCATTGCACTCCTTGGTTCTCTTGTGGTTTGCTGGTGTCCACTGATGAGCTCAGGCAAATGACAATGCAGAAACCATGTCACCCGTGCACTGGGCCCATGAAAGTGTCAGCATGAGGCCCTCCAGAGCCTGACATTGATGCTGGCTGTTCAGCATCACTTTCTATAGTCCTTGTTAGGTCTCTGAGCAGAGACCTCCCCCCCCAGAAGATGTGTAAAGGAGGTGTCCTGTGGACACAGGGCCTCACTGTGTCGTCGAGGCAGGCCTTGAACCTGTGATCCTCCTGCCTCATCCTCCTCAGCAGTAAGAATTACAACTCTGTGCCATCAGGACTAGCATGTATGGTGATTTTTAATAATTCACGGAAACTTTTGGAATAGTTTGTTACTGCAGCACAACCTGGTATATCCTGATAGGTGGTGTTGCCATTTTCAGCAACTCAGTGCTTGCCATCACTTCTCTTGCGCAGAGGCAGGGTCTTGCCTTTTTGTGTTTTATCATCTCACAGTCCTTGGAGGGGCTTTCCACAGTCGGCTCGCTGGAAGGTTGGAATTTACTTATTTCAAGCTTGGGAAGAAGGAAGCGGAAGTCAGAGTCTGATAGCTCAGAATGATCTTGGCACGGCTTGTTAGGTAATCCCATCCTGGTTTGAAAATGGATGTTCCAGCTTCATCCACCGCAGTCCATCAGCCTGTGGGTTGGCTGACAGCAGTAATACACTTTGCAGAGCACTAGCTATATACCTGGCCCTGAGCAAGCCTTATCTCTCACTACGATTATAACACTATATTTTATTCTCACTTTTTCATAAGATAAAGCAGAAAGGACAGACAGGTAAAGCGGTCTTCATAAACCCACTCTGCTACCAGAACCAAGACTTGAATCCAACCCTGAGAGTACTGTTTGTGTTCTTCTCTGAACTGTACCTAGCCGAGTCTGCTTTGCAGATGTGTAGGTGAGGGCTAATGAAAGAGGACTCTTAATTCTGAGTATAATCCCTGGGGATAGTAGCATGCCAATGCTCTGTGTCTTGTTGCTGTCTTAGGGTTTCATTGCTGTGAAGAGACACCATGACCACAGCAACTCTTATAAAGGAAAACATTCAAATGGGGCTGGCTTACAGTATCAGAGGTGTAGTCCATTATCATCATGGTGGGAAACATGGCAGCATCCGGGCAGACATGGTGCTGGAGAAGGAGCTGGGTGTTCTGCATCTTGGCCCACAGGCAGCAGAAGGAGACTGTGTGCCATACTGGGCTTAACTTGAGCATATAAGACCTCAAAGCCCGCTTTCCACAGTGACACACTTCCTTCAACAAGGCCACACCTCCTAATAGTGCCACTCCCTATGTCCAAACATTCAAACACGTGAGTCTATGGGGTCCGTTCCTACTCAAACCACCCAGCTGCACACCACATTCATTCAGTAACTCATTCATTCATAATGAACTAACTCACACACTTGGCTTTGTTGAAAATCTGTTAGGTTTTGGTTTCTTTTTTTTTTTTTTGGGGGGGGGGAGGGTTTAGATGTGAATTGTCCTGATTCATTCCTCCAATCCTATGGCACCTTGGGATTTTCTCTCTTTCTCTACACACACACACACACACACACACACACACACACAGCACATACACACACACACACACACACAGCACATACACACACACAGCACACACACACACACACACACACACACACAGCACACACACACACACACACACACACACAGCACATACACACACACACACACACACACACAGCACATACACACACACACACACACACAGCACATACACACACACACACACACAAACCACACACACAGATGCTACAGTTCATACATACACATATACACACACACATACACACGTATATCTATTCAGAGAAGCATATTTATGCTGAGGAGGTGGCTTCTGGTGCTGAGTTTTAATGGAGATAGGTTAAGAGTGTTCCTCCTCTATTTCTTTCTAAATATCTTATAGCCTTACCTTCTAGTAAACCCACAGCCTGAAGGACAATGCCATTATAATTAGCTTTCTGTTTCTGGAAGTGGCCTTAACAGTGGCTTCCATATTCTACCCTCACACCTGGCAGATGCTGTTCCCAGGGCTCCTCATATCTCTGCCACCCTCACCCAGTACCTTTCCTACAACTTCCACCAGGATTAATGCCCCTGTCCTGAAGATACAGTGAGATAGAATCCCAGCCCTTTTGGGGGGGCACGTGTAGATTTCCCCACAGTTGGGCCTGTCACTTGCTTGTAATAGCTTGGGATTGGTTGCAGAACTATTGAGCAGGAAAAAGTGAAAAAGGACTCTCTGATTACATGCTGCTAAGACGGCTAGGGTAATTTGAGGAGAAACGGCTTTACAGCTCTGGGGAATAAAAAAAAAAAAATGTAATTCTCGTGTATGAAAACCATGAGCCAGACTTGCCATGTTCGCTTCTTGTTTTTAGAGCCCCGACGGGCCAAGTCACATATCTGGGTCAGAGGGTCTATTGATTACCTGTCAGGCCTGAAGGTGTGGGTGATCAATAACGCTAACCTACAGGAAAGGTGGCCTTGAATGCAGAAATCCTGTGGAGCTGACCATCGTTTCTTAGGCTATGTGAGTGTTTCGTGAGACTGAAGCCACGGACACCCCAAATCCTAATAATGCTCCTGAACACCTAGGCCGTGCAAGGACTCCCTTTGAACAATAAGAAGCTGAGCCTCACTCTCTCTTTCAGCTCTTAAACAGTCGTGGGGCAAATAGGGAGGCAGGGAGAAGCTGTGGCAAGGGCAGTGCAACAGGATGATTCTGAGGACTGGCAGGCGGAGGGTTGCCAGGAGATTCTGGGGACCATGGCCTTGACCTCACTAATCTTTAAGTGGTGCTCAGAGCAGAACATTCAGAAACACCTTCAGAGTCCTCGTGGCTGGTGAATGGCAGTGCGATAGAGGAAGCTGGCCTTGTCTGGACCAGCCTGTGAAAGCTCCCCGGATGAACTGACCGCTTTCTGGCAAGAGATGCCACGCAGCACGTGCCAGCTTCTTTTCTGTGTCCACCTGGGGTTTGGCCTGGTGATCAGCTGAGAAAAACCACTATCAGAGGCACCAGAGTGGCTCTTGCAGCTACTTGGCCCCTAAGCCCTTGGAAGAGCAGCCATTCAGAAGTTCCCTGTGCCTGAGCCAAATCCTCATCTTTACCCATCAGAATACTTCCATTCTACCTACCTCGATGACGCTGCCTGTCTATTGCATGAAGCCTGCTGCTGGCAGATTTCTTGAGACTTCCAGGGGAACCCAAGCTAAAGTGGTTAAGGCTTCTGGCCACTTGAGGGCTAAAATGTAGCTCCCTGTTTTCCATACCCAGTACTCCGTAAGCCAGGTGAGTTAAGGCCCTCAGAAGGCTAAGGTCATCCTCCACTATGTAGCAAGTTGGAAGCCAACCTGGGCTTCATAAAACCCTGTTTCAAAAACAAAACAACCACAAAAGGCTATGGAACCCGAGAGTCCAGTCCTCGGAGATGCTGTTGAACTCTGAAATCAGCATCTTGCCTGGTCACTCTGTTGCAGGAAGTGTCACTGTCCACGTTTTAAAACTAGTTGGAACCAGGTGGGGTGGTACACGGGTTTAATCCCAACCCTCAGATGGCAAAGACAGGCTGATTCCCATGAGTTAGAGGCCAGCCTGATCTCCACCTGGGCATAGCTATATAGTGAGAAAAACAAACAAATAACAAACAAAAAAATCAGTGGAAATCAGACAGTTCTTTGACTGTAGAGAAGTCCCTCATGTAGTTTTCTGCATTTTTGACTCGTTGAATCATTTTTTGTTTTTTGATTAATTGACCATTGTGAGAAAAAGGGGGCTTGAGAAGGAAAGAGAAAAGTCAGTGTGCTGTCATGTAATCCCTGGCCATTCAGCATGTACTCCTTGGGCTTTTGGGCTTGCCTTCCTGGGAGGACAGTGAGGTCTCAGGTTGATGGCACCATCCCAGGCAACTACCTGGAAGAGGCTGTTTCTGCAAGGACCCGCCCACCTGTTCCTGTTATGCCTTTTCTATATGCAAGTGTCCCAATAGTGCACTGTCCCTTAGATCCCGGAGTCACACAGTCTGGATATGTGACCTTGGGCAGGGGACTATAATATCACTTAGAGGCTCTGCTCATTTGTGATTCTGAGAAGGCAGCTGTGAGAAACAAAAGAACAGGGTAGGGCCAAGAGGAAGCGCTCCTCCCTCTTCTCCATCCCTTTCCCACCTTGGTGCTCCTGAAGTTAAGAAAGGAGACTTCCTGATCAGTTGGGAATCACACACGCAACACACACACACACACACACACACACACACACACACACACACACACACACACGACACAACACTTGGTGCCACCATAACCTTTCCTTCCTTCCCGTCTAGACACATGGGCTCTGAAGGTCCAGCTTCACAAAGCATTTGAGACTATCTAATTCTATCACTCAGGGGCTCAGTGAGTTCCCAAGAAGCTAAATTCTGTGAGCTGAACAGGAAATTTAGACTCCCAGGTCTGTTTGGGTATGGTACCATTGAATCCATAAGGCATCCACCTCAAATTCCTTACAGGATTAAACCTTACAAGCAAACACCATTGCTTGTAAGATCAGGAGATCAGTGCTGTTGATTGGCTGGGCTGAGACAATGTTTTGGACTAGCAGCATTACAGATGTCACAGTTGAGCCTTGAAATACCATTTGCAGTGTGTATTTTTTTTCCCCCTCCTTCTGATGTATTGGTTTTCTGTTACTGTGGTAAAAATACCATGTCGAAAAGCCACTTACAGATGCCAGAATTTATTTTGGTTGTGGTTCTAGAGGGATAAGAGCCCATCCCGTCACTGGAGGGGGCAGGGCAGCGAGTGGCAGGCGTGGAGACAGGAAGCTGAGCGCTCACATTTTCATCTGATCACAGGATGTGGAGGTTGAGCTGGAAGTGGAACAAGACTATGAACCCTCAAAGCCTGCCCTGAGTGATGCACTTCCTCCAGAGAAGCTGTGGTCCTAAAACATAACTCTGCAAACCGTGCCTCCAACCTGGGGTTCAAGTGTTCAAATATCTGAGCCTATGGGGGACATTTTTTTTTTTTTTTTTATTAAAACCCATCACCCCTGAGATGTTTCCGAACACACATTGGACATACTCCAAACACAGAGGACAAAGACCCAGAGTGCTCCAGTGGGCTGTGGAGGAAGCCTTGCTGGGATCCCAGATCCCCCAGAGTGTTAGGGCACCCTTGTTTGTGCACCCAGCACATCCTGCTTCTTCCTCCCTGCTGCTGTCATCTTGGCCTCCTGCATGCCCAGGTCCCTTCCCTTCCAGTTATAGCCTTTTCCTTCAGAGCTTGGGTCCACCCATGTAGAAAGAAGAGCACCATGACTAATTATAAAACCATTATATGATTAAACTCAATTAACTTCCAATAACCCTTGAAATTTGCTTAATGTCAGCCCTTGCCCTGCTTGAACTGCTAACTATTGCTCTCCTTTGGAATTCTGATGGGATGAGTTGATTATGGTGTGGGTGCTTGGCCCTCCAGGGGGCATTGGCATGTCCTAACATGCAGGACAGGAACTGATGGCTTGGTACGGGGGTCCTCTGTGTAGGCGGGAGAAGCCTAGGGGTGGCAGCGGAGATGGAACTGAGGAACCTGTGGCTCTGCTGGGCATCAGTGGGAACCCACTCTGGCAAGTACTGAGAAAAGTTCATTTCAAATGTTAGCTCACCCAGTGAAATGTGGTGCTTCAGTAGGGACTGAGTTAAGTACCCCCTCGCCTCTCCTTCCTTGTTACCCTTGAAGGAGCTCAGGAACGCTGAGGGAAGGGTGGGGAGGTATATCCCTTAGACGATCATAATAAAGGGTTGAGACAGAAGAGGCCCACAGAGGATAATCCACATCAGCTCCACATCAGCTGACTAGGGGCAATTATCACACCCATGTAATACCGAGTGAGGGCAGAGCACAGAGAACACTTAAATCAATTCTGCAAGTAAGTGTGTGTGTGTTCCCATATGGATGCCGAGGGAGGAAGTTGGGTGTCTTTCTGTATCAGCCTCCACATTCTTTTTCACTTGACATGGGGGCTCTCGTTGAACCTGAATTTTTTTTTTCTTTTTTTGATAAGTCAACTCCTGAGCTCCTGAGAGATGTCTGTCTCCTGTCAAGGCCAGGCTTAAAGGCACTCATGGCTATGCCCAGTTTTTTCATGAGTGCTGGAATTAGACTCAGGTTTTACACTTGCATAGTGAGATTCTTGTTCATTGAGCCATCTCCCAGTCCCTGTTACTGAAATTATTATTCTTATGTGAGGGTCACTTGTGTTGTCTGGGGAGCTCACCTCAGTGGAGAATCTCAGCTGCATACCTCTAAGCATTTCCTCCCAGGGTAAGGCTGAGGTGACTGCAATCACAAGAGAAGTAGCCTTTAGTTATTGTCTTAGTTCATGTTTTGTTGCTACAGACAGCTGAAGACCAGAGATAGAGTAGTAATTAATGAAGAACAGAGTTTATTCCACTCACAGTTCCAGAGGACTGGAAGTCCAAGGTAAAATCTGGTGAATGGTGAAGGCCTTTATGCTGCTAAGCTCATCAGAGAAAGGTAGATGAGCCTCGGAGAAGGAGATGGAGTAGGAGAGTGTAAACTCACTTTCCACTCATAGCACCCCATTCTGGAGGTAATTATCCCTCCGGTGATGGCACTGACCTATCCCTGAGGGCTCTTCTCCTATAGCCAGCCATCTCTTAAGGTCTTCATGTCTCCACATCATCAGAATGACAACCAAATCTCAGTATGGGTTTTGAAGGGTACATTTAAACCATGGCTGTCACCTGTGTGTCCTCTTCGGACCTACCGGGAAGTAGCACTTAATGCTCCCCATTTTAAACTGCAGCCCTTCTCCCCCTTAAGTGACTACACCACCCTCCCCCCTTTTAGGGCTTTGCATCCCTAGTGAAGAGCAGTGTTGCTGGGCTTGGCCCTGGGGCCCTGTTCCTTGCCCACTCATGAGCAAGTTCTGGTCTCCAGGAGAAAGCACTGGGCTTGATCCAGAGGTCACAAGCTGATGTCTTCACTGGGTCTAACTTACCAACTATTTGACCTCACTTTCCCAAAATGGAGAGCAATGAAATCCAAGGTTCACAGCTACTTGACACGATCTCCTCCAGAGCAGCTACAGAAAAACACTTACTTCCACCACAAAGCACCAAACAGAGGTAGGGTAACACTATCAACCATTTATCCCATTGGTTACTGATTAGGTGTGCTCAGTGGCTGGGTAGGGTAATTTAGATAACTTGTAGTCTTGAAGTTGATTTCATATTTACTAAGAACGGCATTGCTCTTTCATCAGAAAGGTTTTGTCGTCTCTGAAGAACAGGATAATCTTCTATATTCTTCTTCTTCTTCTTCTTCTTCTTCTTCTTCTTCTTCTTCTTCTTCTTCTTCTTCTTCTTCTTCTTCTTTTTTAAGTCGAGACTTCATATAGCGCAGGTTAGCTTCCAACTCTTTATGTAGCAGAAAATGGCTTTGACAGTGAACTCCTGACCCTCTTGACTCTACCTCTGGAGTGTTGGGATTATAGCTATATGTTACCATGATTGTTTTAGAAATATTTATTTACTTCACAAGAAGACTTATAAAGTCAACTATCCTGGGCCCATGGGGGCTCACAGAGACGTAGCCACCAACCAAACAGCACGCATGGCGTAGGTCCCCTGCACATATGTAGCAGATGTGCAGCTTGGTCTTCATGTGGATCTCCCAACAACTGGAGCAGGGGCCCTCTCTGACTCTGATGCCTCCCTTTGGATCCCACTCACTCCCCTAACCGAGCTGCCTTGACTCGCCTCAGTGAGAAAGGATGCACCTAAGTCTGCAGCAACTTAATGAACCAGGGAAAGTTGGTGCCCATGGGGGACCTCCCCCTTCTCTGAGGAGGAGAGGAGAGAGTGGGAAGGGGAGGGGCATGGTAGGGGGGACTGGGAGGAGAGAAGGGAGGCTGCAATCAGGATGTAAAGTGAATAAATAAATAAATTTAACAAAGAAACACTAAATTCTGAAGGTAGCTGTACTGCAAAATAGTTTAAAATTAATGATTATACAATATTCATTTATGCTTGAAAAGATATTTATTATTTTTTGACAGTTCCATACACATGTATTATATAGTTTTTTCAACCCTTCTGTCATCTCCACTACCCTCTTTCATCCCCACTTTTTTCTCTCATCCCCACTCCTGCAACTGAAACATTCTTTCTTTCCAGTAGGTCCCCTCCCTACTTTCATGCTCTCTCTCTCTGTGCCACTGAGTTCAAATATGCTTGCCTACGTGAGCATGGGTAGAAGGTTACTGTATCATGAGCAACTTATCAGTAGGTATATCACCGAAGAAGCTGACACTCCTTCCTCAGCCACCATTAACTGTCAACAGTGATCAGATGTTGACAGGCCCAGCCTTGTGCGTGTCTTATACTGCTGACTATAGCTTCAGTGAGCTCATGAGCTCACCAGCTGTGTTCTTTCCAGGAGACACTGCTTCACAGCAGTTTGATTCAATCTCTGGCTCTCCCAGTCTTTCTGTCCCCTCTTCTACTGTGTTCCATAAGCTTTGGGACCATAGTGTGCGATATGAATGTCTGGTTTAGGACTGAGCAATCCATAGTCATTTATTCTGTGCATTTTAACTAATTGTGAGTCTCTATACTAATTGCCACCCACGGCAAAAAGATTTTCCAATGAGGACTGAGAGCTTACTAATATATAAGTTTAGAGATAAGTATTTAGAAAGTGTTTTGACAGTATGTGTAATTGCACAAAATAATGGGAATAGATTTCCCCCTAAGGGTTCCCCAGCCATGCAGTCTTGGTCAGATTAACAGTAGCAAGCAAGTTCTTCTTGTGGAACATAAAGCCAATCAAAGCAGTTGGTTGCCCCCATAAGATTTGTGCCTCTAGTGCCCCAGTGGGCACATCTCAGCAGGTGGTAGCTCTCGGGCTTCACAGCTAGGTCAGACTACTGATGACATTTCTCACTTAGCAGCTATCACAGCATCTTCTGGCAGTATTAAAGCTAGTCAGCAGGGAGGAAGCTTCCAGGTCAGTATCAGCTTGGTTTCTCCATGTCCTGTGACCAAAGGACGTGGTATCTTCACCAATAGGGTCTTACCATCAAGTTTTGGGTGGGTAAACAAGTCTGTATTGTCTTTTGGGAGGGTTTCCAGGATAGCCCTTAGCCAACAGCTTGTAGGGTAATATTTCAGTCCCAGTACTGGGAGTTTTGTTTAGTACCCTGTGTCATCTGAAAGGAATCGTAGACTCGGAAGGCTAATTCCATTCAAACTTTTGTGAAGTTATATTTTTAAAAGTAGGATGTAAGTAAGTTTCCAAATGCCTTTTCCAAACATCCTTAGTGTTACTTATCCCTCCCTCATCCTCTACCCTACCTTCCATTCCCCTTCCCAGTTCACCTCCCCTCATTATGCACTGCTGAGAGTAGAACCCAGAGCTTAGCACATGGTAGGTAAGCAGTCTCCCAGCTGACCTACAGCCACAGTGGATATTACTCCTTATTGCCCATCCTGACTGTGAGTGGACTCTGGAATCATTCCCCCCAGATTTGCTTGAAGCGTGCAATTATCTCATGGATAGAACCCGAAATTCCCTGAAGACTCCACACAAGGGCTACTAGGGAGTCGTGGGTGCTGCTTCAGCAAATGCCTGAAAGGGTCTCTCACAGTTCTTCATGGACATGTGTGTACAGTGCTGGTGGATGAGATCTTTAACACCTCTGCACCAGTTAACTGGGGTATGGTTAACTCTCACTGTGCTGACAGGCAGCTTACCCAGTTGACACATGGGTGGTCTTTCTGATCACTAATGTTACCAGTTCACTTGGAAGGTGGTTTAGAATTTTGAAATTTTGGTTTCCTTAAAAAACACAGAAATATTATAAGAATATGTTTTTGTTTTAATCCCAGGTGTGGGGACATGGGGAAGCTTTGCAGCAGCTGACTGTGATTTGTCTTGTGCTCTAGAAAGGGTGTGATTTTGCCAGCAGCAGACAGTTTCTGAAAGTGTGTGGTATTTGGAATTCTGGGGACTTTACAGAGTGCATATAAATGCTAGGGCCTCAAGAGGTGGAGTGGGTTGTTGGTTGCTGTTGGTCACAATTTGTTAAGCAGTCGTTTGCAAAAAAGAAACAACAAGAAGAAGTTAGATATCCTGACGGCAAAGATCAAACTTGTTGCAGGGAGCTTGATGCCCCTACTCAGCAGGAAGTAGTCTAATGATTACAGTCACCCCTTTCTGACCCCTGACTCTTTCCTCCCTATCCATTTTTCCTCTCATATTTAGTGTTAGGGGGCTGAAAGGGAAGAAGAAAAGGGATGGAGAAGGGTAGAAGAAAGAAAAACCCACAAAGTAGTAAAAGTCAGGTTACAGGGGACCCAATCTAATCAGTTGAAGACCTAAATAGAGCAACACATCCCTTCCATCTCCTCCCCCCCCCCACCTTTAGTGGATGGCTTTAAGTTTCTGGGCTTGCTTCCTCTGTAGGTTTGGCCTTGCAGTTCTCATAACCACACAAGCCAATACCTTACGGCAAATCTCTGTGTGTACACATCCCGTTGGTTGAAAACCCTTCTGAGCTCAATCTCTCCTTGAATCTGTGCTTCCATCTCTCTGGATTAGAAGCATCAGCCCATCCTTACTCTCTCCATGGGCTGGAAGCTCATGCCTAGTTTCCATCACTGTGGAGTCTGCCTGTGATTGCTGCTGCATGCCCATGTCTTCACTAGCCCTCAGGGACTTTTGGACAAAGAACTTCTGATGCTGCTGAGGTAGCCCCCTCTCTCTCCCAATGCAGGCTCCTCCTTCTTTTCTGAGATCTATCCCACACACTTCCCTTCACATGGGTCACATGTTGCCACCCCAGTGTTTGCCCGTGACTCACTTCAGCTTCCCTGTGGTGCTTTGAATGGCACTGGCTACCATAGGCTCAGATGTTTGAATATTTTGTCCCCCGTTGATAGAACTGTTTGGTAGGATTAGGAGGCGTTGTTGGAGGAGGTGTTGGAGGCACTGGTTTGAGGTCTCAAAAGCCGACACCACTCCCATTTGGCTCTCTGCCTTGTGTTGTGGATCAGAGGTAAGCTCTCAGCTGCTACTTCAGCACTGCGCCTGTCTGCCTCTACACTTCCACCAAGATGGTCACGCACTCACCCTCGGAAACGGCAAGCCCCCATTAAATGCTTTCTTCTGTAAGTTTTCTTGGTCACGGTGTCTGTTTGTAGGACTAAGACAGTCCCTTTTCCATGGGGATTGCCCACGAGGCCTAGAGTCCATGACTGTGCAGCTCACACTGAGGTAGGAGAAGGTCCCATAGTCTTGCCAGCAAACACAGACTCCATGAAGAAGGAAGAAGTCCCAACCAATCTCTGTAAGTTCCCTCTCTTAAGAGGCTCTGGTGACAGTGTTAGCTTCTCTCTCTCTCTCTCTCTCTTTTTTTTTGGCTGCCATCCTCTTCAAGATCAAGAGCATGGGGAAAGAGAAGGAGAAAAGAGATACAAAATTTAATTGGTGCATAAGCCTGTTTTGTCTTTATGGAATGCCCTTGTCCTGGTGATGTAATCAAGAGGCACTTATTTCTCATAAGGCCAGAGTTTTGGGAGTCCCAAAGCAAGGTGCTAACAAGTAAGGTTCTGGTGAGAGCGTATTTCTTTGGTGTGGTGGGGGTCGGGGGAGGAGAGTGGGTTGTGCAGGAGACTACTAGGAGCTTTGTCTTCCTATATGGACACTAATCCCATTGTAATAGCCCCACTCTTATGACTTCATCTACTTTAATCATTTACCAAAGTCCCCATTGGTTACTTTTCTGTTGCTGTGTTAAATACCATCACCAAGAGCAACATAAGGAAGAACGGGTTTATTTTGGCTTACGGTTCCAGATGCATAACATCCATCATGGTGGAGAAGACATGAGGACAGACAGGTTGGTATGAGCTGGAAGATGACCACATTTTTATCCTAATGTGGGAAAGGATGGGGGGAGGGGAAGGAAGGAGGCAGAGATGGAGAGAGATGCTGAAGCTTAATACCTGAGCACCTTTTTCTCAGAGGCCTTGAGGCCACCGGGGATGTGGTCATTCAGGGTCCTTCATGCATCTTTGCTTCCATATGCTTCTGAGGGCCTCATGGCAGACATCTTTGCATGATCTAGGAAGCTGGTGAGCTCGAGAGAAGATCATGTCCGCCTTTAAAGAGGCACCGGGTGGGCTTGCTTCTCTCTCCCACAGTACTCTGGCTTTGTGGTTTGTATGACAGGATGCTCAAGAAATATTGCTGACTGAGTCATGGGAAAGAAGGGGGCCTACTCATGCCTCCTGGAAATGCCCTGTTATTCCATTCTACGATCGACAGTGGAATGGTCCTTTTGGCATTAATCCCAAAAGGGCAGTAAAGGGAGAGGGCCATATAATTTTATTGTCTCTGACCCTCGGTCAGAGCCACCTTCCTTGCCTCCATCCATGTCTCTGCCTCATTGCTCTTGGGTTCGTTCCTCGTACAGCTGTTGGGTCACACTAATAGCTCCTGGATCTTCATTTGAAACACTAATGTTTGTTTCCAGGGTAATTTCATCTGTCAGGGACGTAGAGGATGTGAAATATCTTACAACATTTGCCACTGAAAAGGGAAAATAATGATTTTCACGGACAGCATTTAGTTTAGGGAACAATTCACTGGAGTCATCTTTATCTACTTATGTTTCAGAGATTAAATTCTGGGGGAAAGAACCCGGGACATGAAATGTCTTTGCCTAATCTGCCAAGCCTGCCAGCTTCATTCAGATGTTTAAATATTTTTGGGAGGATGAAGCCCTCCAGGCCTGGATGTTTTGTCTTTTGAATGAAACTAGCTCAAATAAAAGAAAGGGGGATGGGTGGCAGTCAGGAGCTCCAGCTTGAGAACATGTCAGTGTAGATGGGGTTAGAGGTCCCCATTTTACAGAAACCATTGTTTCTATTTTGGGGCTCCGAGGAAAGAACCTGCCTTCAGTGTGTTTTACAATTACACGACTACATGCTGTATAATTCCACCAGGCAAAAGCAGTGTGTAAAACCTTTATTTCCTCAAATAGAGGCTGTATTTGAAGTTGATAAGCTGGGCCCCTCTTACCTTATTAAAATATATATTTTTTTATGAGAATGTGTTGTTTATCCAAATTCAGTTCAGTTATTGCTTCAGTTATGCATCGGTTGTGTGCCAGTTAAGCTCAGCCCTCTCCTTCTTCTCCTCTCTCCCCCACAACTCTTACCCTTTCAATAATAATCACTAGTCTACACTCAAGTCAACTTTTCTCTTTCAAGCTTTCGAGAATACTTGGTACATGTCCTTCCATGCACGGCTTCATTTACATCACAAGATGTCAACAGTTCTACCCACTGGCTTCAAGTGCTACGAAGTCACACTTGAACATTTTGGCCCCCTCCCCACTTTTGAGCAGGCTCCCGTGTCGTCCAAGCTTGCTTTAAACTTCCATGATGCCAAGAATGACCTTGAGCTTCTGATCTTTCTGCCTCTACCTCCCAAGTGCTGAGCTTCCAGGTAGGTGCTGCTGCACTTGGTGTTTTCATGACGCGCTGGAGAGGAATCTCAAGGCCTCCTGTGTGCTAGGCGAGCATTCTACCAAGGGAGCTACCTTCCCAGCAATTCGACCTGTTTTAGATTTGCCCATTGACTGCCAAGCAAGCCGGGTAATTTCCCATCTCAGCCTTGTGAATATTTCAATGGACCCTGAGTGTGCAGGGACCTCCTGGAATGCTGATTTCATTTCATTTGGCTGTCTAACGAGGAGGAAGAGAGCTGGGTCATGTGTCGGGTCTATAGTAGCAGTAGTGATTATAAAAGCCATGTGCTGTTCTCCCTAATGGCTGAACTAATTCATATTCCCACCAACAGAGTGCCAGAGTTCCCTTTTATCCACACCCAACAGCATTTAAAAATTTTATTTAATATTAAATAGCCATTTTACCTGGGGTGAGGTGATATAGTACTGAGTTTTGATTTGCATCTTTCTAATGGTTAACGAGTTCAAGCAGCTTTTATATACTTGTTGACTGTTCATATTTTTTCTTCTGAAAAGCGTCTTGTCTTAGTTAGGGTTTCTATTGCTGTGATAAAACACCATGACCAAAGAAACGTGGGGAGAAAAGGGTTATCTTGGCTTACACCTCCAGAGCACTGTTCATCACTGAAGGAAGTCAGAACAGGGACTCAAACAGGGCAGGGACCTGGAGTCAGGCACTGATGCAGAGGCCATGGAGAGGCGCTGCCTACTGGCTTAGTCTTTATGGCTTGCTCAACTGTTTTCTTCTACATCCCAGGACCAGCCAAGGAATGGCACTACCCACAATGGGATGCCCCTCTTATCAATCACCAATTAAGAAAATGCCCTATAGGCTTACCAACAGCCCGAGCTCATGGAAGCATTTTTAAAACCAAGTTCCTTTCCCTCAGATGACTTTAGCTTGTATCAAGTTGACAAAAAACTATCCAGCACATGCTTATTTATGTCATTTGCCCATTTTGAAAACCTGAAGAGAGAAGGTGGAGAGAAGAGAGAAGGGAAAAGAAGGCAAAAGGAGAGGAGAGGGGGCAGAACAAGACACACTGATAAACTTGCTCTCAGGCAGAGAAGAAAAAGAGACAGGGGAAAAGATCAGGATAAGATATATCCATAGACCCACCCCTAGTGACCTTCTCCCTTTAGTTAATCTCCTTAGCATCCTAGAACCTCTGCAAACCTAGACTTTAACACACGAGTCTGTGAGGACATTCATATTCAAGCCATAAGATTAATTATTTTTTGCTGTTAAGTGTTTATACTTTCATATGTGTATACTTCTCCACCCACCATATATGCAATCTAGATATCAATCCTTTGTCAGATGAGGAGCTGGCAAACACATCTCCCACGCTGTAGCTTTGCTCTCCAGAAACATTCCAGTTTGGTGTGACCCTGCTTTCCTGTTTGAGATCCTATTAAAAAAGGCATTGATCATAATGATGTATTGAAGTCATCTCAACAATTTGTCTGTCCACAAGTTAGACAAGAGGATATGCCAGTGGGGGAATGGTGTACAGCCTCCTGCTACACAGAGGAAGAGGCTGTTTCCATGCCAATCTCCAAGAAGGGTGGAGACTGTGTCTCCCAGGTCTTAAGGTAGCATCTGGTCTCATGGTCCTGAAGGAGGGTCCTTGGAGAGTTGAGAGCAGGACTTCCCACAGAAATGCCCCCAAAATGGAGAAGAAATCCTCATTACACTGAAACGTTGCAATAACTTAGTTTCTGCCAACCCCAGGACCATATTTAAATAGAAAACATTTAGGAAATGACAGGCTTCTGTTCAACTTTCATACTGGCTGGTTGTAGAATACAGAGATAGCTGGAAACAATCATATAAAATAAAACTCTATTAACCCAATGAAACATTTCTCTCTCTTCCTTTCTCTCAATCTAGATCAGTTTTAATGAAAGCAGAGTGTAAAGGAACTGGGAAAATTAGAATAAGGTTTAAGTAACCATCCCTTTTGTTTATTAGTTACATTCAAGGGACAAATAAAAATTAAACAAGTAGGACTGGAGATGCAGCTTACTGGTAGAACACTTGCCTGTCACATGCAGGGCCCCGATTATATCTCCAGAAACATGCACCCACGAAATAGAGAAAGAAAGTAAGCAGAACAATACAACTTAAAAATAAAACGAAAGAACACACACAAAAGAGTAAGAATTTGTCATTAATTATTTATTTAATCACGTTAAAGCCTGATTGAAGCTCCCTCCCTCCTCTCCTCCCAGTCCCACCCTTTCCCCCCATCCTCCCTTTTCTCTTTCCCCTTTTCCTCAAACTTTGAGAATAACTTTTGACTTCCTCTCATGCCTGGATCTGTAGGTGTGGTATTTGCAGACTAAGCGGCTGGACATTCATAGGTCAGTGCGGCTCTCAGACCTCATCAAAGAAGTTCTTTGTACAGTGAACATCAGTTACTGGGGAAACTCACAACTGGTCACGGTGCAGAGAATAAGCAATTGTGGAGTAGTCAGTCACAACGGGAACACCCCTATCAGACTCCCTACCCCCAAGGCTCAGGGATCAATGCAGAAGAGTTCTCTCCGAGCCAGAGGTCAGGGAGAATCAGAGCATATCAGTGTTTTCTTGAGATGACAGGACCGATGTATTCATAAACTCATAGTAGTTGTGGCTACCTGAATAAGATGTACATAAGATAAAACCAGTCAACAGTCCAGCATGGAGACGGTGAGGATGCAGGGGACCCCAACCATATATGAGGAGCTATTGACAGCTGATGGATTCCGAGAAAGGGAGAGTCTGTTTTTTTGTTAAAGTATCTTTTATTTGCCTGATGTTGATTGTCAATTTGCAAGCTTACTGTCTCCTTCTGCTAACTGAGGTCTAGTCCTGGAAGCTTCTAGCCTCCATACAATCTAATCTAGGGCTAGAATGTTTTCAGCCTCTGAGACTTACTGCTGAATAAGCTCATCCTTTCTAGTTTTTTTCTGAACTGGCTGGTCCAACTCAGATGTTCTGGCTCAAACTCCTCTCCTAGCTGACTGATTCAATATGGCTTCTCTCTCGGCTTCTCACTGAGGTTCTGCTTGACCTCATACTAACTTTGGCAATACATTCTAATCTTCTGGCTCCTTCCCGTCCTCTGTCTCATTCTGTCTTTACTTGTATGTAGCTTGTTCTCTCTTCAGCCTATCTCTGTAAAACTATCCCAGTAAAACTGCCTCCCCCCTACAATGCTCTAAACTCACTGACTAAACTGAATAGAGAGAATAGAACTGACTAGAACTCAGAGATCTGCTTGTCTCTGCCTCCCAGGATGAGAGGTGAGTCTGCATTCCAGCTCAATTACACAGACCTAGAAGGTCTTTGGATGTGATCTCTTCCCAGAGCAGCCATGTTGTGAATTAAAATTCCTCTATAGGTTTTTAAAAGGGTGTTAGGCCAACCATACCCCAGTGGATTTGGGCAGCACAAATCGGACTGGATCTGTTATAAAACAAAGCAAACAGAAGAGGTCAGGGAGTTGGCAGGGGGTGGGGGAGATGGGGAGTGGGGTGTGGATCTGGCAGGAATGGGGCATGGAGATGACATAAACACGTCGCATACATTTATGCATTTCTTGAGGAATTAATAAAAAATATATTAAAAAAGAATTGTAAGAGGCAAACAGATGTTGAGTATTTGAGTTACAGAGAAATACTCTATAATGCCTGGGAAGCTTAAGAGTCTTAAAGCACAAGAGAAAAATATGTCATGGCTTTTTAGAAATTGGTCATAATGACTGTATTTATCTGTGAGGAATGATGTGATGTTTTGATTCATGCTTAGGCTGGAGGTTGAGCAAATTAGGGTAATTAGCATATCCATCACATTAAACTTTTATTGTTTCTTTATGACGATCACATTCTTTTAGCTGTTTTGAGAGATGGGATGCATGATTATTAAGTATGTAGAGAAACAGTGCTAGTTAATTTCTACATGGTTATCTCTGGAATATACACACATACACACACACACACAACCACCCTTCCCCCATGTACAAACATCTTAGTGGTGAAGTATTTGACACGAAAAAACTCAAGGGAGAAAGGATTTGTTTAGGCTTAGAGTTCGAGGGGATATAATTAATTAAAGGAAGGATGTATGAAAAGCCTATGGAAACTCACTACTTTGTAAGCCAATAGAAAAAATAATAATTAGGGGCAGAAAGAGCGTTCAGCATTTAAGAGCCCTGGCTGCTCTTCCAAAGGACCTGGGTTCAAGTCCCAGCATCTGTGTGGTACTATTCACGACCATCTGTAACTGTAGTGCCAGGAGATCTGGTGGCCTCTGGGCACCAAACATTCATGTGGCACACAGACATACAAACAGAGAAAAAAAAAAAACCTGATACATACAAAGTAAATTAAGAATATTTTAAAATGATACTAATCTTAAAAGGAGTTTGTATGGAGGTCCCCTGCATGTGGGAGTACAATGATTTTTTTTTTTCTGAAAGATACAGTCTGTTAAATGAAAACCTCAGCGCCAGCTATGAGAAGCTTCTCGCTAGTTTGATCAGATGCTCCACAGACCACACGGGTTATTGCCATGGCTCTTCATCACCAACCGTAAACTGGAGGAAGACTCCATTGTTGAAGGCACGGCATACACTAATTACAGGACATAGAGAAACCGACTAGGAATTGACCTGGAAATTACTTCCCTGATGGCTGGCTTTCATAGTGCCAACGGTTACGCAGCTCATATCTGGAGACATCCCTAGTGGATTTATCTAGAAGCGGACCCTGCCTGTTACCAGACATGTCTGATCTCCCGGACAAAAATGTGCCCAAGGAGATGCAACAGTGGCATGGCTGTTATGGGGGTAAAAGCACGGTGGTGAATTTTATGACAAATGTCCCTTTGAACACTTGGTCCCCGGTACTGTTTGGGGGATGTTTAGGAAGAGCAGACTTGCTTGAGAAAGTGCCAGCCTTTGAGGTTAAGAAACTTTGCCAACTTCTGGTTAGCTTGCTCTGCTTCATGCTTGCGGCCCAAAACGGGAGCTCTCAGTTTCTTGCTCCTGACCCCGTGCCTGCCACTGACTGCCATGTCATTCCTGCCAATATGGAATGTAAGGACAAAATAAACTCTTTCTTCTTCATGTCACCGGGTCATGATATTGTGTCAAAGCAAAAGAGAAGTGACAAATCAACTGCTTTCTGATTGTATTTGAGGACTGCCCCATAGGAGGGAATTAATGTCTGGTGCTGTAAATCTGGTTCAAAGCCCATGGCTGGGAGGCCGTAGGTCCCAATGGAGGAGTCTACTGCCGTTGTTCTGCTAAGTAGACATGTTGTCAAGTTGCTTTCTGAGCACTCCCACAATGAGTGTCAATTTAACAACTCTTAGGCTTACACTCACAGATTATTGATTTTCTCAACCTTGGTCAGAGAAGCCTCTTTTTGTGACGGTCAGCCCTCAGGGTAGAGACTCACAACTCATCGAAGGGCTGAGGGGAAATGACAGTGAAGTGCCCGGCCCTAGATGGAGCATCCATAACATCCCTTGCAAGGCTCAGGGAACATCACAAAAGAGAGGGTGGAAAGAACGTCAGAGCTGGAGGATGGGGAACAGTGCTCTGGAAAGCTGTCCTCTGGACCTGACATGATCTTCCCCCTCGTGAGCTCAGAGCAGTTCATGTTACCTGGGTGAGTCCTGCACAGGGCCAGGCTAGTCAGTGATTCCAGCATAGATGAGGCGAGGCGAGGCTCATGAGGGCTGCGCACCTACAAAGAAACTGTTAGAAACTGATGGTTTCTAGAGGAAAGAGACTCGTTTTATTTTATTTTTTATTTTTTTTTTGATTTTTGTTTTTTTTTTTTTTAACAGCTCCATATTTTCCCATGTTCATGCATGTAGCACTAATTGGGTTTAGTGGGCTGTAAAAGAAAAGACAGTGTGAAGAAGGATGGGCATTGTAGTGTGGTCCTGAGGAGAGTAGGAGGGGAGGGGTGGGGTGGAATTCTCAGGGTAAATTGTATATAAGTGTTAAATTGCCAAGGACTAAGTTAAATTATTTTTTTTTAAGAGATGAAAGTAGGGCATTCTGGCACTTGCAATCCCAGTGCCAGGGTGGTGGAGATGGGCACATACATGGTTTGCGGGACGGCTTGTCAGTGAGAGATTCTGTCTCAAAGAGAGAGAGAAAGAAGGAAAACTGAATTGCACCCGAGAAGCAGCAGCCTGTGCAGCGCATACACATGTGCCCGCGCAAGCTGAAGACAGGATAAAAAGAACAGCCTCCCCTGGCATTGTGTAGCTTCCTCTGCTTGATGCAGATGTCAAATACACAGATGGGCGGAACTACACATGAATACAAAAGACAAACTGTGCTTCGGCTGCTATGTATGTCTCGCAAAAGACACTGCCTCCTCCTCTCAAGTGTGTGTGTGTGTGCGCGTGCGCGCGCGCGCATGCCCTCTGGAGGCGGGAGGCTGGAGGCTCAGATCTGAAGGAAGACCTGCAGCTGACTGAGTGTGTATGGCTGCTCTCTCCCACATGTGTGTCAATTTAACAACTCTACACATGTGCGTTTCGCTGCCTAATGTCTTTATTTCTCAACTGCTTGGTTTCAGACTTGGAAAAGCTGCGCTTGATGTTGAAAGCTAAGTTCACACCATGTAGGGTATTTTAAAACTTAGCATCTGATGCTGAAGTGTGAAAAAAAATCTTACTCTGTTCTGTGAGCACCAAATGCTGGGAAGTTTTTTTTTTTTTTTTTCCTTTTCCCTCCCTAACTGGAGAACATAAAATTCTATCAAAGGTTGATATGATCTATCTGTTTTTTTTCAGCACGTGCTTGGAAATTATCCCTGCTATTTCAGTGATAAAACAGGTCATTAGAGCTTTGGTTTGGTTGAGAAGTGGTCCAAACCTTCTATGTCAAGGATGGTATGTTGAGAAGAGATGACTTACATGCAATCAAGAAAATGGATTTATTTGATTTTTTAAGCAAATTATGTATACACACACTTATAGACACAAAAAACGCTTGAGATGCTGGAGAGATGGCTCAGTGCTTAGAAGTGTGTACTGTTCTTGCAGAGGACCTGAATTCAGTACCCTGTATCCATTTCAGACAGCTGTAACTCCAGACCCAAAGGATCCAAGGCCCTCTTCTGGACACCCCAGGAAGGTGCACTCATAGGCACATATCCATGTTCCCACATACATACATACATACTGCATGCATATGTAACATATGTGCACACATATACTTTAAAAATAAAATAAATCTTTAAAACAAAATACTCGAAAGAGAATCTGGGTGGGATAAAGGAAGATGGGACAGAGAGGAATACAGGCAGGTTACCTCACAACAATGATTGCAGTTGGTGGCCTACTGTTCATAGTCATGGATTTAGCCTTGGAAAAGTAAAGCACTTTCAGGGGAAAGAAAAATTACCTGCGTTAAGAATACACAGATGTTTTCTTGACATTATTCCATAAGCAACACAGTATCACAGAGAGTTTGCTGTGTTCTGGGTATTGCAAGTCATCTAGAGATGTTAAAGTGTAGGATAGGACATGTGCACATTCCATGCCAACATTACCACTTTATTTTCCCTACCTACTAATTTTTTTTTTTTTTTTTTTGCAGTGCTAGGGATAGAAGCCTGGGCCTTACAGGCATAAGACAAGTGCTCTACTGGCAAGCTCTGCCCTAGGCCAACCACACCTTCTTACCTAGGTACAGCCCATTACATACTGGCATGGGGTACCCTGGAACCAACCCTTCGTGGGGTCTCAGATACTGATGGTGACTGTCCACTTGAACCTATGTTGAGACTGTGCAGTGATGGTGAAGCCCTTCTTCCTCAGTTTGTCCCTTTCCTCTTTTCTTTCCACATGTCAGAGCTGTCTGCTGAGCTGAAGGCTGTCCCCTCCCTTCCCTCCTATCCAACTTCCTTTTGGAGGTCCCTTGTGGGTGTGGCCCACCCATCATCTGCACTGGGCCTGTGGCTCTCTGTCTCCAGCTTGCTCCCGGGCATCTTATAGGAGGCGGTGGGTTGAGCACTTGTTCCACACAGTTTCTTGCACACACATGTTCTAAGCAGTGTGTAGGTATGACTGAGAAAAGAATTCTTCATGTTCATCTTTGTCACTAACCAGGGTTCCTAGACAGCCTAGTGCATTTTCCATAGAGCAAGCTGAAAGGTGACAGATCTGTTGTTAGTGTGTCTTAGTGTTTTTCCTGCACGTGTGTATATGTATACCATGTGCCTGGTGCCAGTGGAGGCCAGAAGAGGGTGTTTGATCCTCTGGAAGTGATGATAGTTGTCAACCATCATGTGGGTGCTATGAACTGAACCCAGGTCCTCTGCAAGAGTAGCCAGTGATAACCCTGAGCCATCCCCCCAGCTCCAAGGTGACAGTTTTCAAAGGAAATCAGAGCAGGGAGCTCTTGCCCCAAATACTTTGCAGATAATAACTTCTGTATTTGCAGAGGCCAAGTCTGCTTGTCCTTAGAACTAGACTCATTCAGAGAATGAGTTATTGAAAAAATGATGCACCCCGTTGTGCCCACTGGTGTGGCTGGCACCGTACACAGTACCAGCTGCACAAACATGGGAGAACTCTGATGATTAGTCATAGTCACCAGTCCTCAAACCTCCTGTGGTTGAGACACCACCAGAGTAGACAGGATAATGGAGGGGGTTTGGGTCAGTCTTCTGACAAGATTCCCTCGGTAACCAACTTAAAAGCAGGGATAACTTTATTTGGCTCATTGTTTCAGGGGCCTTGCCCCTAGTCACTTGGCTCTTTTGCCTTTGGGCCTGTGACAAAGCAGTAGGCTTTGGCTGAGAGTACACAGTGGAGGAATGTTCACCTCCTGGCAGGCAGGAAGCAAAAGAGAGGAAGAAAGGGATGAGGTCTCAGTAGTCACTTAAACTATCCACTCCTAAGCTATGTTCCTCCAGTTAAGCCTCTCTTCCTCTTCTCCTCTGTCTGTGTCTCTGTCTCTGTCTTGCTATCTCTCTCCTTGTGTGTATGTGCATTGGAGATTGGGGATCAATGTCAACTCTCTTTCTTCATTACTCTCCACTTTATTTACTTTTTGAGGCAAGTTCTTACTGCCCCTGATTTCTCTAAACCAGTTGGCCAGAAATCCCCAGAGATAGTCTCATCTCTGCCTCCCTAGCACAAGGATTACAGGCAAAAGCCATCATGCCTGGCTTCTAAGAGGTTCCTGGGAACTGAACCCAGGTCCTTACGTTTGTGTGGCAAGCATGTGCGGACTTACGCGTGTACTCATGTTTTCAGTAAGCTAGTCAGGGTGATTTCAGTACGTTGCCTTGAAGCATGTGGTATATGTGGGCGTGTACACACATGTATGTGTGCCTGCAGAGGCCATGGGTGGATGGAAGGGTGTCCTCTCTTGTTGCCCTCCGTCTTAGGTTTTGAAACAGGGTCTCCCTGTGAACCTGGAACTCACAGATCGTCTAGACCAGCTGGCGAGAGAACGTCAGCGAGCCTCCTGTCATCGCCCCCCCCTGGAGTTGGGATTTGGGGTATGTGTGGCCACACCTGACTTCTTATGTGAGTGTGGGATCTGAACTCATGCTTTTGTGGCAGGCCCTTTACCCATTGGGCCATTTCCCCAGACTTTATAATCTAGCATGTTTACATTTGGGTTTCCTCGCTCTTGCCTTGGAGTGTGGCCTAGCTGGCTTACAATGCCCGCTGTGCCATGTAGGGCCACCTACCTGTGGCCGCCAGCTTCCATTGCAGGGAGCGCTCTTACCTAGCGGGTACGCCTGTGAACAGGCGAAGTACAAACTGCCTTGAAGCATGCAGCAACTGGGCTACGTTTTCTACAACAGGCCTTTGTGCACAAGCTTGTGAAACACCAGTGGAAGAAAAATAACCTTATCGCAAATTAAAAGAACAATCTTTAGAAAATAGTTGAAACGGAAGGTTAATTGGAGCCAGAAATGTCAAATTAATGCAGCAATGCACCGGGGAGGCTGCCCTGGCCTTTGTGCACGGAGCCCACGCGCATGACGAAGGGAAGCCGGGAACGACATAATAGGATTTTAGGGGGTCCCCTGTCATATTAAACAGACTCTGCAATTAATTTCTTGCTGCCATGTTATTTTCATTGGCCTATATTTTCTTTGACCTCTCACATTTTTTCAGCTACCATTGCAGGGCAAGTGGGACTCAGGACGGAAACGAAAAAAAAAAAAAAAAAACACTTCACAAAACTGTTTTGACTGAAAATCCGTAGCAATGTGATAAAACACCTTTGGGATGGGAGAGTAGTCTGGTGCTCTTGGGGTGATCTGGGGTTCACAGATGCTGACCTGGCCTTCTCTGCTCAGCCACTCACCCACTCCATTTCATCCCCACTTCTGAATCCCGAAGGGCTGAGCTTTCAGGGAAGTCTTGAGATTCCGAGAGGAGGATGGTGGCCTTGTAGGCCAAGATCTTTCATTTGTTGAATGTGAAACACAGGCCAGACAATCTTTTAAAAGCATCACCTTATTTAATCTTCATCAAAAACCCTTTGAGGGATATTTTACAATTGTAGTCATTTCCAGAAGAGGCAATGGAGGCACAGAGAGCTGCCTGGTCAGAGACATACAGGTAGTGAACATTCCAGAATGGGGCTTGAACTCACACATCTTGGTTCCAGAGATTGTATGTTTAGCAGCGTGTTGTTATGCTTCCGTCTCTTTGTGATGGAAGTTCCTTCTCTTCGCGATGGAACTGAAATTCACCTGGAGTGTCTGCTGGACATAAAATCACAATCGATTTTATATTTATTTAGTTATTTATATGTGTATGTATATGTACCCCCCCCACTTTCCTCTCTCCTTCTGTCTGTCTGTCTGTCTCTCTGTAAATGCATGATAATGTGTGTGCAAATAGAGGCCAGAGATTTATGAAAAGGGTCTTCCTCAGTTGCTCTTCTTCTACCCTTCTGAGGCAGGGTCTCTCACTGAACTAGGAGCTTTCAGATTTGGCAAGAATGAGTGATTAGCAAGCCTCAGAGATCCGTCTGTTTCTGCCTTCCCAGCTTTGAGCTTACAGGTACATGCCATCACATGCAGCTTTTATGTGGGTGGTAGGGATTCGACTCAGACCTTCACAAAGCGGACACGTTACTCACAAACCCATCCCCTGAGCCCTGCTAGCTGATGCTTCTGTCCTATGCCAGTGCACTGGTTTTATGTTATTTTTGCAACTTCTTGCGTGCAACAATTTTAGTTTGAGAAGTAAGGAAGACACTGAAGAAAAGTCAGCTGTCTGCCTGCTACATCAGCCCAACCTCTACAGACTGTCATATTGTGACATGCCAGGGGAGGGTGTCACTAGGGAGTCTTCCAAGATGGCCTCAGTTGCCAAGCTCAACTCACCATTACAGGAGCATAAAATTCCGTTCACCAGAAAAATGACCCGGTAGCAATGGCACTGAGGGTAAGGTTGGTGTACTGGGTTTGGGATTTTATTTGTGTGGGGTAATGGCTTAGACGTTTGTTCTCCTGGTGCATTGGATGTATGGGGTACCCAGCATGATGATGGGACATGACGATCCTGTCCCTAGCATTGCGTGCTGTGGATAAGGAGAGCAGGGCATGGAGATGGTAAAGGGCTGTCCAGGCTCATGTTGTGAGGGAACTAGCCATACTGAACCCAGCTATCCAGTGGCAATCTCTGTCCTTTTTACCTACATGGTCTGTTTTCCAAGTGAAATAAGTGAAACAGATCTACAAGAAGCAGCAGGTGGGAATGGGGCAGAGTTTGCCTGGCCTACCTTTGCCAATTTGACCAAATGAAAGCAAGCAACAGCAGGTCCTTGCTTTGAAGATATAAACACATGTCTGTGTTGACACTTTAAGAATTAATTCATCAAAATGTCTGAGCACCCTATTAAACAAGCAGGTACATCCTGACACTAGGTCTGATTTTTTTTTTTTTTAATTGTGGGGCACACTCATTTAAATGAGATAGAGCACTGTAAAGCTTAGTAATGGTGGGCCAGGAGGATAAGTGGGTAATAGCTCTTGCCAAGCACAGTGAGGTCCTGTAGTCAGTGCTTGGCATGTCTGAGAATCTATCCATAACCTTGGCATTTCTATTAGGAGATGCAAGATGATGAGGAAGAATCCCAAAGCTCACAGTTCATCTCAGTGAGTGTGCCCACCCAGGCAATGTTCACACACACTTTATGAGCACATTCACACAAACGTTGTTACACTGGATTCCTTAGAAAAATTACATGTCTGGATATTCTTCGGTTGGACTTATGGTGGGGAACCTGAAAGGCTTCACATACTATTTAGCAGCTAGAAGCATGGATTCTGAGTACCACTGCTAAAACTTTCTCTGCCCCCCCCCTTTTTAAGTTATATTTTATTAACTTTGTATCCCAGGTGTATCCCACTCCCTCATTCCCTCCCAATCTCACCCTTCCTCCTTCATCTCCTCCCTGCCCCTTTCCAAGTCCACTGATAGGGGAATACCTTCTCCCCATTTATCTGACACTGCTTTATCAGGTATCTTTAGGACTGGCTGCAAAGTCCTCCTCTGTGGCCTAGCAGGGCTGCTCCTCCCTTGGGAGGTGGGGAGGTCAAAGAGCCAGCCATTGAGTTCATGTCAGAAATAGGCCCTGTTCCTCTTACTAGGAAACCCACTTGGATACTGAGCTACCATGGGCTACAACGGAGCAGAGGTTCTAGGTTATATCCATACATGGTCCTTGTTTGGATTTCTGCCTTTCTTGAGAAATGTTGGTCCTTAGAAGCCCCCACATGCTGGCAACCTATCACCACTGTAGTTCTCAGTACAGGGGCTTATTATTTGTCACACAGTGGGTGGCAGTCCCATTTGGAGTAGAATGTCACATTTCAGGAGAGATGCATGGTTTTCAAAGGCCCTTCAACACTGTGCTCTTGGTAAGCTCTTAGAAAGCTCACTGCATTGCCACAATGCCCCTCAGGGGACTCCCTGTTGCCACCAAGGACAGGATGGAGTTGTCCATCTCTGGAGAAGGTGAACATTTGGCTGCATACTGGCCACAACTTAGTAGAACAGACATTGCTTTCTCTACTTTGCCATTGAGGGGGCTCCGAAGCGTTGAGTTGCTGGGGGACCTACCTTCTAATTGCAGGCATGGCTCTCATTCCTACATGTTTTAATGAACCCCCTGCTACCCAGTTCTTCCGCACATGTGATAAAGCCAGAGGTTTGAAAATTTTAGCTTCACTACAAGTTTCTATGGCTGTATTTTCTGTGTGGATAGATTTCTATTTATTGGCACACACTATTTAACTTATGGCTAGACTTGATTTTGGGTATGCTGATTAAAATTTAGAAAATACTAGTTACTGTAATTTTGGAGTGTTGGGGATTGAATTCCAGGTTTTGTACAATGCTCCACCATTGACTTAATACCCATTCTCCGAGCTGTTCACATCCTACATGAAATGTGTGTTGGAAATCCACCTATACTGGAGAATGAATGTGATTGTGTTTAGCCAGCTCAGCAACTCGTGATCTCTTAGGAAACATGAAAATAACATAAAGATAAGTATGTGCCGTTGCATATTTCCAGCAGCTTGGCCTCCACTGAGAATTTAGGATTCAGAATTATCTTTCAATCATTTTTAACCCTCCCCCTACTATTTTCCTAATTGTTTGTATTTTCAGAATACTGAGATGATGAAGGATGATGTAGCTGTAACATGGGCAAATCTTTAATTGGCTCTGCCAACCAGGTGGCTAGCTGATGAACCACTGTACTTCAATGGCATAGGCACTGGCTTATAGTTAAATATTTGCACGTGTATCTAATTACCTATGCAAAATTGTTCCTGCCAAGCAGGAGTCTGGGTGAGCCTTGGCATCCAACATGCATTAATATTTTAAACTGTTGCAAACACTTGGTGCTGTAGATCCAATTTTACTAATGTTTTTTTTTTTTTAAACACCTCCCACTGTGATGTGTAATTTTTGTATATCTGTAGCATGCTTAGAATGCTTTTGTGAGGTTCTGGGAACCAAGAAATCTGATGTTGTCTCACAATGCCCAAATAACAATAACAAACAAACAAACAAACAAACCAACCCAACATGTTCATCACCAGGTTGTTAGCATCTTTTTCAAATAATGTGAAAAACTGATTCGAGAGAAAAGGCTCCAAGGAACCTTTTAACTACTGCCTCAGAATACAGGAGGCAATACAGGCAGTGTGGGAGTGGGTGAAGACAGCAGCAATGGCCCAGCCTTGGTTTGTGAACAAAGTCCTCCATTCCGCATGAACCCGTCTGTCCTGTCCTGGCTGTGTTAGAGCTGGCATTTTGGCAGTGATGGGACAGCTGGGTTTAAGAGGAAAAGTCTTTCATCATTTTTAGGGTGGATGGGAAGCTGGAACCTAGATCACTAGAAGGTGCTCTGCAAGGGGTAGGTAAGGAAGGGAGTCTAGGATGAAGGAGCAACCGATTGCAGGGGAGGAAGGGCAGAGCAGTAGTGAGCTGCGTGTGGGGTTAGCTTGGCGCCTGCCAGTTAAGGGGCTGTTGAAGGCAGCAGCATGTCAGTCCATTTTGTGTTGCTCTAACAAAACAGCTGCCACTGGCTAGTTTGAAGAGAAGAGAAGCTCATGTTAGCTCATGATTCCTACAGCTAGAGGAACGAAAGGGCGTGGCATCTTTGTCCTGTGGAGACCTTGGCTGTGTCACAGCATGGCAGAGAATGGGAAGTAGCCACACGCATAAGCCCTGCTTTGTAAGAACCTGCTTTTGGCTGGAGCGAGATGAGCTCCAGGGAGGAGCTCTGTCTGCTCTTCCAAAGAACCTGGGTTTGACCCCCAGCATGAACACAGCACCCCACACCCATCTGTAACTACAGTCCTAGAGGAGCAGATGCCTTCTTTTGGCCTCCGTGGGCACGGTACAAACATATACACAAGCAAAACACTCATACACACAAAATAATAAAAGACATTTTAAAAAAGGCTGGTATCTTGGGAACCGATGGACTTGATGAAACCAATTCCATTGGGTTCATCTTTTTTGTGGCCCTGTTCTAATGACCTATACCAGCCCCTCCCCCCTCAATGGTCCTGCTACGTCTGGCACAATCATCTTAGAAAGCAGGCCTCCAGCACATGAACTTTTGGGAGAAATATAAGAATCATGTCCATGTTGTAGCAGGTGGGAAGGGTGGCCATGATTTTTTGGAATGTGAAATCATGAAAGAACATGAAATTAAGCTAAATAGTTGATCCCTGGCCTAAAAGATTTTCATGAGGGTCTATGAAAGCATGGCAGTGACCCCCTAGGCTAGCTCAGTGATTGGCTCACACATCTATTCTATCTGTTCAGGTTCCTTCTTAAAACATCACCTGTTGCCCAGAATCAGCCCTCACGAGCCCTGATGTCGCCTTTCTTCAAACACTGTGAGGTTAAGTGGATCTGGGTAACGTGATCTGAGCGTGAAAACAGCACTGGCGTGGTTAAATGCACAGGCCCTACACTGGATATCCTGGTATTTCATTTAACAAACATTTATTTTGTCTAGTGGCATTCCAGCCAGACGAAGCGTCAGGAGACACTGTTGGTCGCCACGACCAGAGTGGAAGGCTACTGGCAAGTATCACACAGAGGCTGGAATGAGCGAAACAGCTTTCAGCATGGAAGACAATCTCTGCCATAAGGGCTAGCCCCTCAGAGCGCTCTTGGTCCTGAGGCTTAGAAACCCTGGTTTGGAACCTGCTAGCCACACAGAGATCAATTAGACTTGATGCATGACACTGAGAGCCTGTGATGTACAGCAGGTGGTAGACTGAGGGGTGACAGCTGGAGCTCCCTGAAGGTCTCAGAGATATGTACTTCTAGAAATAGGAGCAGCCAGTGTGCAGATTGGCTGGACCCAGCCCTCCGCAGAAACAGGTGTTTGCTTTTTTTTTTTTTCCTTGTGTGTAACCCAAGCCAAGTGCTTGTTTCATTGCTGGGGCCAGCTCTTCTTTGGCCAGCAGAAGTGACACTAGTGAAGGGAAGCAGAAATGATAAATAAATGCTGTGAGGAGAAAAGGGCCAAGAGAAAGAGGTGCTGAGTTTGGAAGCTCATTTTAGATAAAAATTTATGTGTAAAGGCAGTTCAGTCAGAAAAAAAAATGACCTTGGTTTAGGTGTTTGGAAGTCTGTAAATTCTAGTCAGGGCAAACTCTTGCTCCTCCTCTCTCTGTCTCTCCTTTCATTAAAAACTACATCTTATTATGTATGTTTAAGGTATATAAAATGTTACATGGTACATATTTACAGAGTAAAATGATTACTAGTGGAACAAATTAACCTAGCCATGTCTTACACAAGAAGGGCTTATTTAAATCCTCGTTGGAATAATTTGTAATTTGGTTTTGCATGATGTCACTCACTTTCTGGCACCCTTTCAAGAGGGATTGTTTTGATGGTGTCACAAATTTCCAGCTGATAATGTAGCTGGTCCTAGGGAGAGAAGCCCCACCGAGAAGCATCCTACCACTGTCTCTCATCAGGCTCATTATCTTGAACTTGGATGGACTTCTTCAGCCTGCGTTTGCAATCAAGCTAGTCACTAAAGCCCTGCTTCTGGCTGCCCTTGGAGGGTAAAGGGCCAGCTGCAACTGCTTGACTAGGAGATGCTGACAGCATCCCGATGACAAAGAAGACCGTGGGGGTCTTCTCAAGCCACATGCTCTGCTCTAGGGGCTCCTGCAGAGCCAAGGCTGCAGCCAGCCACCCTGTCTGAAACCCCCTTGGTTCCCCAGAGTCATTTGCTGGAACCCTGTGTCTAAGCAGCAGGCATAGCAACAAGTTGGGAAAATGCAGTTAGACCCCCAAAGAAAAGCGACATAAACGAAGAAGAAAACATAAAAATTCTTGCACTCCAAAGAAAGATTATGTTGGCTTACCCACTGCCTTCCCGCTGAGCACGGGCGTAATTGGAACGTCCTTTTTTGCAAAGTTTATTGGATCCTGGTGCTACTTGTTGCCGAACTGGTCAATTAATCTATTATTATTATTTTTTAATGAGTTAGGGGATTTCCTTGAGCAGAAAATCACCAGGAAACATGACCAAATGCCCGGAGCCCAGGGAATGGCTGGTTTTTCCTTCTAGTAAACCCTATTCAACAATTAAAGAAGGAAATGATGCCTCCACTACAGGTGGCAAATCAGACCGGTCTGGAAGGGGGCGAGGAAGGTTGGGCTCTGCTTGGAGGTGATCTTGGGGTGGTCACCACGAAACGGGTCACTCAAGTGCAGCAGCTTCAAGTGTAGGAAATAAAACCATTGAGTTTCCCTGCTGAGAGACAAATGATTTCTATTTAAAAACCTGCTTGTTCTGTGCAGAAACTCCCAATGTAGCAATAATTAATGATATCGGGAGGTTAAGAAAGACCTTCAGTTGGAGTCCCTCTGCTCCGGGCGTGAAATTGGATTAAAATGAAGATAAACTTAGACATTAAATCTGAGGAGGAAGTCAGTAATTATGTGCGAATGCACATATTTGCAGCTGTTCAAGCCAGCCAGGTTGGGGCCGTGTGGCTAGTCTTGTTCCAGGCATGTGGGGCTTTTGGAGACGAGGGGTCAGAAGAGGTCTGCGAAAAGCACCGTGTATCCACACTAGCCTCTGCTCCTGAGGATGTTCTGCTTGTGTTTCAGGTAATAGACTCTGTGGTTTTTGCTTACTTAATATTTATTCCGAGGTTTCCTTTAGTAGCCAGATTTCTTTCCCCCAATGTGTATACCTCAGAACCGTAAGGGAGGTTGTTTTCCAGGATCCCCTGCAGACACACAAATCCATGATGCCCAGGTGACTGTATGGACCAGCATACTATTCTCGCAGAACATACGTACACTCCCCCCCAAACTTCACTCTCTAGGCTAATCACAGTGTAAGTTTTAGGTTAACAGTTGTTACACAGAGAAGTAATGTCTAGACACGCTTGGTACACACAAAAATTTCCCCAGCATTTTCACTCAGAAGTTGGTTGGACCCCGTGGGGATTCTTGGCGAACTCACAGGCACAGCATCCAACTGTGATTTTCCTAGATGGTCTGGCAGATGAGGTTCTGACCCAAGATAGAGAAACAAAAGCTGGCTGAATAGGGTTTCTGGGAAAGTTAGTTATTTTCCTGCTCACAAGGGACAGGGTGAGCTGTCTCCACCTTTACTCATGCCTAGACTTATCTATGAACATACCGGGAAGTTGTGCTGCCATTGCATTATGATTGGAATAAAATTTCTGGCTTAAGGTTGGAACCATTGGCAGCCATGCAGAACCTTCACTCTTCATGGGTTGCCTTTGGCTATTAAATGGGAAGGAGACAGCTTTCTATCAGACATTTTAACTGACTAAGCCTCAGGCAGTGAAGTTTAGGTTAAGAAAAAAAAAAAAAACAAAACCCTTTTTTCTGATTTTTGGCATAGAGTCAACATAGCATAAGATACTATTTGGGCGGACTCTGTGTGAGGCTTGCCTAATCTCTTGCCACTAACAGGATGCACCTGGCCAACAGCGACACAATCCTTTGAGCATGGCAAGGGGCACTGATGGCCTCTGTGACACCTGGCTGACAGATATGGCTCTTTGGGTATTCCCTGAGTCTCTTGAGGGTAGCACATATCTACCTCTAGGGGCCCAGTTGATTATACTTATTCCAGATGGGTGCTGGGACCACCAGGACACATCCTGTTCTGTCAGCTTTAGAGCTAAGAGAGTAACAGCACAGGGTAAGAACACAAAACTCCATTCCTTCTCTGCATATGTCCGAAGGTCCCTGTCTACACAGAGAGAGCTAGGATTGCACTTTATTAGTTCTCCTTGGCTTTAGGATGTCAGTTGCTGTTTGGTTCCTGGAAAGCTGGACCGGGAACTCATCCTCTGCTTTGTGAAGGGCTTGTCTCACTGGGTGCTTGAGGCTCAGACCAGGGAATGGGGTTTATGCGATGAGCAGATCCTTTTAGATCTGAGCAGCAACAAGTAAGGAGCTAGACACCCTTGAAAGCCCTGCTCTAGCCCTCAGGAGTCATGGCTTCGTGGAGTCTCTGGGTCACATGATCAAAGACCTTCCTTGATTGAAGGGTCTTGCCCTTGGCCTTAACTCACCTAACACTCATGCCTCTATGCATTTCTTCAAGAAGTCTCCACACTTTACATCTAGTTATTATTATTATTTTTTAACTTCATCTCACAGGTGAGAAACAGAGCCTTCAAGAGGCCCAATAATGTGATCACACTCCGCAGGAGAGCTGGGCTGGCCATTGACACCTACATCCTTCACCCTCACTACTTCTACATGGCTCCTCCATTCCTTTGCCAGGAGCTCAGAAATCACAGAGGCTGGTATCTGAGCTGCTAGCACATGCATGCCAGCTGGTTATAACCCTCCTGGCCACGCAGTGACATGCCCACAGGCCTCCTTGGCATTGAGAAGCAATGAATTTGGGCCATGGGAAAATAGGGTTTTGCTACTTTGGGTTATGGTCCTTAAACTATTCTGTGTGATGCAGACTGCACATAGAGCATTCGGAGGGATGTGAAGACGCCTCAGTGGTTACGTCGTATGAGAAAAGGGGTCCAACATACAGAAGAGGACTTTTTAGCTTCCATTGTCCTCTTGTGTCTGTGAGAACTCTTGGGATATTTGTTTCAGTAGCTAATGTAATTGACTGGCTAATGCCGGCTGCTGATGTTGCTGTCATGGCAAAGTCTATGCTGGATCTCATAGAGGTCACGACTGGTCACCCGGGAAAAGCCCTATTGCTGTTATCACACCTACTATATGATGGGTATGGTAGGTTGTGGTGGTGACATTCTCTGCTTCCTTGAGATTCCTGACTCTGTGTCTTTGAAGTTGGTGCGGCCTTAAATGCAGGCAAGTAGACTGTAAACCACACTTACCAGCCCTCTCTGCCTTCAGTCATTCCCCTTATAATGCCTGAATGTTTTCTTAGGGGTTTCCATAAACACGGAACTGAATTTCTCACGCCGGCTTCCTGAATGTAACCTGTAAGGAATTGTTCTTAAGTGGCGGAAGCAGCTGCAGACATCTTCTTCCATACTCCCCAATGTGTTTATGTATCCGGGAGCATTTTCCACATGGAAAACGGATACAAGGTACCCACCTCTTTGCATTGTTATGGGAATGGAATGTGATAATGTATTTTAAAGTGCTGAGCATCATGCTGGGAGCCCAGCGTGCTCTCCTCCCAGGAGATAGGATATTTATTAATTGCACAGACATGTCTCTGGAACTTCATCAGAGATTGGGGCAGGTCCAGAGTTCAAGTGGTGATGGTTTGGTTAAGTACCTGTGCTGTGGAAAATATGCCAACTGGCAGGAAATGCATCCAACAACCTGTAAATCATTCAGTGCGACTTTTTAGGTTAGTGAACTATCTGTAGATCAGCTGTAGATTCACAGAAAGCATGGGGCTTTCTAAATCTCATCCTTTCCTTTCCAGCTGCACTCACTGAGCACACTTTCCCACTAATGACAGTGGTGTGTTTGCCATAAGTGATAAGCCCACATAGACATATGAGTTCAGAGTTTATGTGAGAGTTCACCTAGTGTTTTACAGTGAATGGCTTTAGAAAAGTTGATAATAGTATACTTCTGTCGTTATAGCATAACGATATGCCCCCCCCCTTCATTCGTTGCCCTTCTCCCATTCTCTCCTGTGTTGTTTTCTGGGACTTGCCTTTGCCTCATGTGGATGCCTAGTTTTCTTGTGCCATTTGTCGAAAAAGCAATCTTTGCTTTATTTTCAGTTGTCAGAGGACAGCGGATTATATGATCCTAGATCCATTCCAAGGCTCTGCAGCAGAAGTTCCCAACCTTCCTGAGGCTGCGGCCCTTCAATATAGTTCCTCATGTTGTGGCGACCTCCAACAGTGCAATTATTTCATTGCCACCTCACAAGTGTAATTTTGCTACTGTTATAAGTTGTAATGCATATGTCTGATACAAAGACCCTCTGATATGTGACTGCGGAGGGGTCGCAACCCGCAGATTGAGAACCGTTGCTGCACATTGTGCTCCGTTGACATGCTTACTTGTCTCTCAGGAATATCAGGCTATCTTGATTGATGTTAACTTTTGGGTAAGTCCTGAAACGGGGTGTGCTAGTCTTCCAGCTTTCCTCGTCTTCTAATTAATATGGGGCTTTTTACTGTGCGTCTAAACCTGAAAGTCACTTTGACAATATCTGCAATGATATTGGACTTACACATCAAATCTGGAAGAAGTGGCGGATGCTGCTGCTGCCCCAGAGCCACTCTGTGCACCTGTCCTGCCCTGGTGGACCCGGATCCCTTGACACTGTGATTCACGGTAAATGCTCTTCCTCTAAGTTGCTCCTGCTGGATCACGTGTCACAGCAGGAAGAAGAGTAAGCGATGGGATGCCAATTACCTCCCCTCCTCTTCCAGCAGTTCCTCTAGAGTCCTGAGCATGCTCTTAGAACTAGCTCAACGCTGTTTTCTAATACTGCTCTTCTACTTCACAGGTCTTACAGGCATTTTATAATACTGAAACACCGCCAAAGCCTTCTTTCAGCACCATTATTGTCATCCATTCCCCATAAAACGTATGTAAGCAAACAAGCACACGCAGACATATGCGCTCCACTTAATGATGGACACAATTCTGATAGCTCCATCTTTGTTTTTCAAGTCAATGTAGAAACCTCAGGACTGTAGTTACCAAGACCAAGATGGCCATTGGATGCAACCTTGTGTGTCTGTCACCACATATGCTGTCTGCCGTTGACTAGAATGTCACATGGCATCTATGTGTGGGTGCGTGCATGTGTGTACATGTGTGTGGGTACGTACTTCTCCGTGTAGTTATTTTGAACAGACTGTTGTTAGATAATTAAGAGTAAGAATATTGAAAAACTTAATTTTATGTTTAATTTTTTCTCTGACACTCTTTTCCTATGTGCATCTCAGTTTCTGACCTATGCTATTTTGTTTTTCTCTGGAAAATTTCTTTTTAATATTTCTTTTGAATTTTAAAATTTATTTGTTGGCATTTTTACATATGTATACAGTGCATTTTGATCATATTCAACTCCTCCATTTGACTTTTCTTATTTCCCTCTGAGCCCTTCCTTCTTTCAGGCAAGTCCTCATCCTACTTTAATGTTGGGTATTTTATCTCTTAACATTAACTATTCTTCTCAATTCTCTTCTAGCTTGCATGGCTTCTGATCTCCATTTGTCCTCACATGCTCTCTACCATTTCAGTCAATGGTCTACCAGAAAAATCAGCTGCATTTGTAAAAGACATGGGTTTAGATTGATATCTGTAACCCTCTCACCATATCTGCGTGTGGTTCGGATGGCTTATTTTAAGGTCTTTGTTGGTCTATATTGGCATATTTTATTTTTAAATTAAATTAAATTTTTTTTTTTTGAAATAGGCTCTTTCTGTGTAATCCTGGGTGTCCCGGAGCTTTCTGTGTAGATCAGACTGACCTCAAATTCACAGAGACCCTATGCCTCTGCTTCTCAAGTGCTGGTGAGCCATGAGGGGCTCAGTTTATGGCGCACAGTTTGTCTCAGCCTCTCTGTGAGCTTGTGCCCTGACAGTCACCAGTGCTTTCTTTCTTTCTTCTTCTTCTTCTTTTAATCTTTAGGTAGGGCAGGATGCCAGGGACTCTAGAGCCATGTATCGCCTCTACCTCACGCCTGCCAAGGTGGATTAGACTCTAACGCTCCTGCAGGGTGGCCTGTGGTAAAATGGCAGACCTGGGGAGAGTGTTGTGCTGTATTTAAAAACAGTTCCTTCCCTGTCTTTCTTGGGAAAGCAGGAGGAACTTGTTTCTGAACTTCGTTGTAAGCCCTTGGTAGGGCCTTGTGGGCAACGCGGAAGAGTGGGCCCCCCTATGTTTGAGCGCCCTGGATTTTTAACTGTTCACATTGAATCTCCAGAAATTTATTTTTTCTCATTTAGTAAATAAAAATTTATTAGAAGCCGTAGGAGTTCCTGTTGTACAGGTAAGGGTTACAGGTGAGCCTCGTCCTGAACAAAGCTGCCAGGCACATCTTTTGGAGTATTTCACACCAACACTGAGAGAGATTGCTTCCAGAATCTCGAGTCGATGGCTAGATACCGGTACTGTGGGCTGATCATTCCAGGAGTCAGGTCTCAACACCAGAGGGAGTGGACACACGCCTCATGGAAGGCCATGGCTGCTGGCAATCCTCCACTCTTAGTTTCCAGCCTCATGGTGGACAGTGCTCTTATTTGACACTCCTCAGGTCTAAGCAGTGCCCATGATGGGCCTGGGAGGCAGAGCCTGTGCTCAGCATCACCCAGGGGCTCAGCACCACCTAGCCCAGTCCCTGAGCCCCAGTACCGCCCAATGAGCACCAAGAGTGAGACTCCAGCAATTTAAGTACAGTCAGATTTTCCCATTTCAGCACCAGCTCCACGGAGGCCTCTGCTTCTGAACTAGTTAAGTCTCTGTCTCTCTGTCTCTCTCTGAGTGCATATGTGTGGAAGGCAGAGATTAATGCTGGGCATTTTCTATCACGCCCTACATTATGTTTTGAACAGGATTCCCTACTGGCCTTGGAGCTCCTAGATCCAGCTAGGCTGGTTGACTGAATTCCAAGGATGCTCCTGCCTCTGCCTCCTCCCAGCTGGGTTTCCAGGTGTGTATGCTACTGCTGACTCTATAATGTAGGCGATGGGGATCTGAACTCAGGTTTTCATGCTTTCTGGACTGAGCTATCTTTTCAGCTCAGTTCATTTAATTCTGAGGGCTTTTTATTGTTGTTACCTCTTTACACATCAGAACAGAAACAGGAGTAAGTCAGTTACTTCTTAAAAAAGATTCTTTGGGGGCTGGAGAGATGGCTCTGAGGTTAAGAGCACTGGCTGTTCTTCCAAACATCCAGGCAGCTATATGGCAGCTCATAACCATCTATAATGAGATCTGATGCCCTCATCTGGGCAGAATACTCTATAAATAACAGATAAACATTCTTAAAAAAAGATTCTTCCTATGTAAACTAAACGTTAGCATTTTATCAGTATTCTGGCTCCTCTGACTATACCTTTTATCTTCTGTTTCAGTCAGAATGCACCTTCTAAATTACCCTCTAAGGGATGTAAGTATACACTCTCTACATGTCTTGTAAATTTGCACACTTATTTAGTGCTTATTTAGGACAGAAAAAAAAAAGCTTCCTTCCTGATCACAGCAGGAGCCTGCTTGAGTTTGTAAACGGAAACTGAGCTTGAATCTCATTTTTCAAGGTGAAAGCTTCGAAGTTACTTAGGACTCCTTTTAAGATGGTCTCCCTGTATCGCGGCCCTTTCTCTTTATTATGTTTTAGCATCCTCTTTGTTGGAGGTAGCCAGCATTGGCAGACTTTACACTAGTTATCCAAGGAAATATTTTGGGGGTTTAATAATGCTCACCAACTTCAGCTGGCACAGGAGACATGTGGAAACAAATGAGTTTGGCCAGAAGCCCAGACTGTCAGCCCTGGCTGCTGTTCATTAGCAAGGACCTACCTTTTGTGCTGGGATGCACTTGAACCTTGCAGATGGTTCTTTACCTGAGTGAGCAGACGGCTGTGGGAGCTTGGATGTTATTGCTCTTCTCACTTCAGTGGGAACTCTGAGGCACAGAAGGTTGTGTGGAAGTCAGACACAATGAGGGCTCTGAGGCAGTCAACCTGCACACTGTTTTTATTGCACACCCCTGGGCTTTGCATTTCAGCCTCGTAATGGGGATGTATACACTCAGAAAACTTTCTCTCTTTTTCTTCTGGAACATTCTGACACATGTTTTGTGAATGTCTCGCCTAGAAACAGAGCTGTGGTCTTCTCATCTATTCTGCCATTCATTCCTTACCCCCCTCTCCCTCCCAACCACCAGTCTAGTTTCTGCCTCGGGTGGTCTCATGCATAAGTCACAAAATTAGTGACTGTGTGGATGTCCTATAATCTTCCATCTTCCCTCAAAAATTATCGTTCATGTGTGGGACAGATGTCCCAGTATGAAAGCACTTGTTATACAAAGAATGAGGAACTGAGCCTGTTCCCCAGAAACTACATAAAGAGTTAGATGAAATGATAGTCTTGCCAACCTCATGCTAAGCTGTGAGGGTGGAAATAGGTGTGTTCCAAGGGCTTGGTGGCCACCAGCCTGGCCGAATCAATCAGCTCCAGGTTCCAGGGAGAGACCTTGTGGCACCAACGTGGGTGGCTCCTGAAGAATGACACCGTGGGAAAACCTTTGGCCTCTACATGTGTACACACACACACACACACACACACACACACACACACACACGTGCTGGTACACATACAAATCTGCAACCCATACCCCCCCAACACAATTTTTCTTCACAAATTATGTTCTTTTATTTTTAATTTTAGACAGTGACTCATGTAGTCCAGGCTGGCTTCAATGTTGCTGTGCAGTCAGGGATGGCCTTGCGCTCCTGGTCATCCAGCTTCTGCTTCCCCGAGTGCCAGAGTACCTATGCGACACCCCACCTAGGTTATGCAGGGCTGGGGATTGAACCCGGGGTTTCGTGTATGCTGGGCCAGCGCTCCACCAACTGAGCTACATCCACAGCTCCACTCCCCTAACATCACGGAGTCATGTGCTTCCCCCTCCCCCCCCTGCTGCCTGGCTTTACTCAGTGAGTCCTGCTTGGCCCTGCGCTTGCTTTTCTGGACCCTCTTCGGCTCAGTAGCTGGTGAAGGAGCCCCCATACCCACAGAGGTCCCCAGAACTCCTTCAGAGTCTGAAAGATCTGCCCATGTCCATTGTGTTTCGGCACGAATCTATTTTCTTCACATGCTTCGGTCAAACGGCACATCGCAACAGATGAATCCAGGAATGCAACTGTCTTGGGTGCAGCCAGATGTTAAAGAGGTTTGAAAGATGGCAAAAGTCCTTTTTTTTGGGGGGGGGATATGGCTATTTTAATAAAAATGTTATTGATGTTAATGTGATGGGTTCTCACTGCTGTTTTTAGTGAAATATTCAGTTCTTCAATATTCTGAATTTTCATTTCTAGTACCACCGACAGGAATAAATGAAACCTATATTAAGAAGCAATTTAGAGCCTTTAAAATTATTTAACTGTGGAAAAGAATCCTGAGACCAATAATTTTGGGAACAATGATCCTATCCTAATTATTTCTGTTAGTGTCCCAACAGGTGTTTCTGTGTCTTAGGAACGATGGTCATTTGGAAGAGAACCTTCAAGTATAAAGGCTAATAAATTATAATATATTATTTCTATATGGAATACTATACAACAATAAAAAAGAATAAAGTATAACTCCATACAGTAGGTACTTAGTGAGAGATAGCCAACAAACGCATGACAGTTTTAAAAGCTGGAGAAAATACATAGCATTTTGGTCAATGGTGGGCTGCCTACGTGGTGGTGGCCCTATAGGAAGGTTTCCTATGATGTCATGATGTAGTAATAATCTAGTTTATGTATGTATACTCTATAATATATAATATAAACCTAATAATAGAATTGCATAAGCACTCATTTCAAAGAGATATTAGACAACGCAAGCATAAAATATGGTGTTTAAGGATGCATACAGGGGTGGGGAAAGCACAGAGGAGAGGGACGGAGGAGATCTTAAAAGTTAGGCTGAGACTGGAAGGATGTTCGTAGTGACCTCCTGGAGGTGGCTAGACTTACCCCGGGTACTGAGATGTGACACCTTTCTCTGCATGAGTCAGCCAAGGGTGTCAACTGTCTGCCTTAGAGCTCTGATCCCACGGGGCTTCCATGTTTCCCTTTACCCACTGGCTCTCCTTGAATTGTCAGCGTAGGCCTCTGCAGAGTGGCTGGGGGGTGGAGACTGCTGTTCCTGGTGGCTTCCTTCTCTGCTTTGCTTCAGAGCAGTTGCTCTCCCTCCAAGGTAGTCTAGTTGAGCCCAGCAGCAGTATGGACTCCAGCATGCAGCCTTCCCATGCTCCTTGACTGGCTTCATCACCTCTCTTCAGAGGCCTTAGAGCCTGGCTGCTTGGCACTCTATCCCTGTGGACCAGATGCCCAGGGCTGTGGGATACTGCTTTCAAGTTTGGAGTCAATATCCCCAACCTCTTTCCTTTACTGTCTAGTGATAATAGCTGCTCCCTCTGGAAAGCCAAGATTACCTATTCAAACTGAGGGTATTAAATGGCACTGGGCAGTTTGTGAGTTCCTTGCACGGAGTCACCAAGCATAGACTGATGTAGAGTTCTCTCTGTTGCCTGAACTCAGTGGAAAAGGTGAGCAGCCACGAACAGAAACCCAGATTCTAAAATGCTCCATATTCTGAAACTCTTTCAGCACACATCTGACCTCACGAACACTCAAAAGACTAGTGCATTAAAAGTACTCATAAATTATTTTTGGTCCGTATGTAAGAATATGCACAAACCATAGGTAAGCTTGTGTCTAACTTCAGGTCCCCTATTCACACGATCTTATTATGCATGGGCAAATATTCTAAGATCAGAAAGCAATCTGGAACCTGAAACCCTTCCAGTCCCAGATGTTCTGACGGGAGACTTTTAGTGTGGATAGAATGACTTAGGGGCAATCCTTATACAGGGTACAGATCCCCCTAAATGGTATATGGCGTGCTTTGCTGTGTGAGCTCCTTGTCATGGCCTGTGGGCCATCATGAGGTTTCAGCCTGTCGTTTGTTGTGTCCTTCGAAGAGTTGCTAATGAAGCAAACAGCTGAGGACTAAGCGCTGCCTCACCTGACCGTGAGGGTGGTCATGACGACTCAGGGCTGTCAGATGCGTGAGCTCTTTCTCACTTCATGGGAGCACTTATAGAAAGAAAAACAGCACGCAAACTTAAAAAAAATGTATTTTTTTATGCATGAGTGTTTTGCCTGTAGCTATGTATGGCATTTGTGTGCTTTTTTTTTATATTCACAGAGGCCAGTAGAGGGCGTCATGTCCCCTGAAACTGTAGTTACAGATGGTTGTGAGCTGCCGTGTGTGTGTGTGTGTGTGTGTGTGTGTGTGTGTGTGCGCACATGTGTGTTATGAATTGAACTTGGGTCCTCTGGAAGAAGAGCAAATGCTCTTAGTCACTGAGCCATTTCTTCAGTCCATACACCCAAGCTTAAAAATTTTTTTTTTTAAAATCCTACGTAAAATGCCATTGCAACTTAAAAAAAAAAATTCAGTAATCTGGGCAGTGGTGACACAGGCCTTCAACCCCAGCACTTGGGAGGTAGAAGTAGGCAGATTTCTTGTGAGTTCAAGGCCAGCCTGGTCTACAGATCGAGTTCCAGGATAGCCAGGGCTGCACAGTGAAACCCTGCCTTGAAACCCTCCTCCACAAAACTGTTAGTTCTTTGACAATTTTGTTCAGTGTGTTTTGATCATACTTGTGATGTTTTTGGTGTATGTGTACATATGTTCATACATGTACACATATGTAGTAGAGTACACATATGGAGGTCAACACAGGTGTTTTTCTCAATTGCTCCCCACCTTATTTTTTTTTAATTTTGTTATTTTGAGAATTTCACATATATAATGAAATATGATAAAATCCCCCAAATTCCCTTTCTGTCTCTTCCTTATAGTTGCTAACTCATCCCCCTCTCATCATGGCCACTGACAGGATTCCTATGCTCCAACTTATTTTTTGAGACAGGGTCTCTCATTGAGCATGGAGCTTACCAATTTGACTAGATCAGTTGGCCGGAAAGTCCCAGAAGGCTGTCACCATCTCTCAGCACTGGGATTACAGGCATTTTCTGCTGTGCCTAGCTTTTACCTGGGTGCTGGGAATCAAACTCAGGGCCTCTTGCGTGCATGCCAAGCACCTTACCAACTGAGCCATCTTTTTAGTCCCTAAGTCTTCATACCTTAATTCTAGTCATAAATCTGGAGTAATTCCCCCCAATTCTCGCTTTTCCCCTACAACCATTAGGGCTGGATTTACTGAAAACTAGACAAAATATTAAGTTATATAGAATACAGAATTACAGTGAATATGAAGCAATGACAAGCAGGTTACAGAAAATGTAATGTGTCCTGTAAGACACAAGACCCCGGGACTTGATAGAAGATGTTTGGATAGATTCAGATGAAGCTGAGGGTGGTGAATCCCTGATTCACTTTGATTCATCTGATTTCTGTGTCAGAGGACACTAGGCTTTCCCTGCTGGGAGATACTATCATAATCCCACACCGGGAGGTTTGTGTGCTCAGTCAGCTCTCTGTTACGATAACAGAACACCTGATACAGTCAACTTACAGAAAGGGATGTCTGTTTTGGCATAAAACTTTGGAGGATTCAGTCCACAGCCAGTGGAATTGCAGTACATCATGGGGGGAGTGTGTGGTGAGGAAGCCCGTTGCCACAGAGCCAGGATGCAAATGACAGGAAGAACAGACAAGAAACTCAGAATCCCTGTTGATGAGATAATCACAATGACCTATTAAAGACCCCTTTTCTTATTGTCTTCATCTTCTCCCAGTAGCACAGTTCTAGTAACCAAGCCTTTGAGAACTGTCAAGATTCAAACTACAGCTCCTTGCAAGATGGTCCACCCTTCCCAACCCATCCAATCATGCCTGTGGCGTATCCCTCTCTGAGAGTAAATACCAAGCCAAATGCAGAAGGAAATAGCTTGTATGTCAAAATAAATAAAGGAGTCTTACTAATTTATAATACCAGAAAGGAACCAGACAAAGAAGGCAGATAACAACACTGAACAGAACCAAACTTCTCTCTGTTGTTTGCAACAGAAATCATGGACTTAACATGGAGCCAGACTTGGACCTGAAGGTCTGGTTTGTTTAGATGACTGAAAGTCGAACTTGTGGCCATACTTTATGAAGATGAACTGTCAGATCATACTTGCTGCAGCAAAGAGGAGGGATCAAAAATCGTAGGGAGACAGAGATACTGAGGTGGGGCTATTCACCTCTAACCCCACTGTCTTCCCAGTGACATTTCCGAGAGGGTCCATAGTGACTCTGAGAAGCACCTTGGTGAGAGAAAGGCTGAGGAGTAATGGATACTGTTGTCAACCTCTTGGGTGCTCTGGCTTCGGGCGAAGACGGACCCTGTAGCAGCAGAGATAGAGTTTCAGCATGGTGGACCATGTAGGGATGATGAGGATGGGTGTATGGAGGAATGAAGGCATCTGTAATCCACAGGGATCTCAAGGTGGGCCAGGTAGGCAGGATGAGGGTGTGCGTGTACGGATGAGAATGTCTGTAATCCACAGATATCTTAAGGTGGACCATGCAGGGATGATGAGGGTGTGTGTGTGTGTGTGTGTGTGTGTGTGTGTGTGTGTGTGTGTATGAGGGTGTCTGTAATTCACAAGGATCTTTGACAGTGGTTATTTGATCATGATGTCATAAGGGATGAGGTAGATGGCCATCCTATTCAAATGTTGCTGTAAGTAGATTGTGGGCAACATGCCAAGTCTTTTAGCTACAGGTGCTCTAGTGAAGGGTCACACCTTTCCTAACCCCAGGCCCAAATTACTTCTCAGACTGGGAAAGCCTTAATTCAAGTGTCTTTAGGTCTGGTATACTGGCCTACATACATTATCTTCTGTCAGGCTTTTCCCAAAAGGACATGGAGTCATTTACAAGAGTGACTCAACAAGAAAAGAAAGAAATGCTAAGACCCTTGAGGATTTTCTGGCACAAAACTGATGATAATCCTGAAATCCCCAAGTGCCACTAGAATTTACTCATTAGAAACTGGGGCTCATGCTTCTCAGATAATAGTGGAGAACTGAACCAAGCTCAGATTTGAGTGTGATTTGAGTGTGCCAGTGTGTCTCTGAGCATTGATGGCTATCTTTCAAGTTGCAGGTCTTGGATGGACTTCACATGTATTTGGCAGGCAGAATGTACAAGTTTACTCTTCGCTATAGGAAAGTCCTAGAATGTTGCCTCTGCCCCAGGATAGAACTTTAAAAGCCATATGCACACAATCTTGACTCTGAATTAATGTGTTATTTTAGAAGATGGGTAAATGTCAGTAATATTGGGTACCAAAATCTCACCACCTATTGCAGGGATGGTGGCCGTATCTGGGGGAATCTTTTGTTTGATCAGGTGGTGGCTTCAATTCTTGCTGCTATTATAGATATAGGCTTTTATTTTGGAGTGAACTTGCATAGCATCTCATGATATAGTGAGATGTAACTATTGACCAGACAAGTGTTTTTTTTTTGTTTTTTTTTTTTTTTCTTCTTCTCTAGATCTATCTGCAGGGACAATCAGAGACTTGCCTTTAACAGCCAGAACTCTGCTACAGCTGATGAACACAGTGTTTTAGACTTTACTATAAACGGCTTTAAGAAACAGAAATGAATCGTAATGCAATGTTTACCATGATAAATGAAATTAGAGTCATGTCTTTGTGTAGTTTTCTTTCTTTCTTTCTTTCTTTCTTTCTTTCTTTCTTTCTTTCTTTCTTTCTTTCCTTCCTTCCTTCCTTCCTTCCTTCCTTCCTTCCTTCCTTCCTTCCTTTCTTTCTTTCTTTCTTTCTTTCTTTCTTTCTTTCTTTCTTTCTTTCTTTCTTTCTTTCTTTCTTTCTTTCTTTCTTTCAGGAGGGGAAAGTAGCTGAAGAGATTTCTATCTGAACAGGAGATAGAGTCAAAATGGTTTGACTTGAAGGATAGATGTCACACAATGAACTTATGTTGGACATCTGGGGACATGCCATCAAGAATTTCTGGTGTGATTGTGAACATGCTCACATGTGGCAATCACGGGGTAACGTCACATGTCCCTGTTCAGTTACCTTCTGCTTTGTGTTTGTGACATGGTCTCTTATGGATCTGGAACTTTGCCCCAAGTAGGCAATGGTTGGCTGGTCAGCAAACTCCAGGAATCTGTCTGTCTCTACCTCCCAATTTGCATTTCTGCAATTATAAGCATGCACCACAACACCTGCATTTTTTAAAATTTAACTTTAAAAAATCCTTTTTAATATAGTCATAGTCTTTAGTGTATTTTCCATCTCTGTGAAACAGCAAACCTTTTTTTTTTATTCTTTATTAATTACACTTGACTCACTTTGTATCCCCCCCATGGTTCCCTCCCTCCTCCTGTCCCAATCCTTCCCTTCCTCCACCCTCTGCATGCATGCCTCTCCCCAAGTCCACTGATAGGGGAGGACTTCTTTTCCTTCCTTCTGATCCTAGTCAATTAGGTCTCATCAGGAGTGGCTACATTGTCTTCTTCTGTGGCCTGGTAAGGCTGCTCCCCCCTCAGGGGGAGATGATCAAAGAGCAGGCCAATCAGTTCATGTCAGAGACAGTCCCTGTTCCTATTACAATGGAACCCACTTGGATACTGAACTGCCATGGGCTACATCTGTGCAGGGGTTCTGGGTTATCTCCATGCATGGTCCTTGGTTGGAATATCAGTCTCAGGAAAGACCCCTGTGCTCATATTTTTTGCTTCTGTTGCTCTCCTTGTGGAGTTCCTGTCCTCTCCAGATCTTACTGAAACAGCAAACTTTTAAGGAATATAGTATACACATTTGTGGTCTAGATGCAGGAATGTATCTTTATGAGTTATGTTTTGATATCAAACAGAATTCCAGACATCTCACAGATGCTCAGCTTATGATGAGCAAAACTATTCTAAGTTCTACAACGTGGACCTTTTTTAACTATGCTCAATCCTTTCTGCAGCAAGGATTCACCGGACTCTATTTTGACACGTTCAGTTGACATCCTGAAGCCTAGGTACAATGCTTCACCCTTTCTAGAACAAAGGTGAAATACCATACCTGGATTTTTATGTGGGTTTTGGGGATTGAACTCAAGGCCCTCGAGCTCATGAGGAGTCTGCTATACTGGACAGAGCAGAAGAATTTAATTATTTCCCTAGCAGAAGAATTTAATTCTTGAGCAGCTTCAGTAAAGCCTACTGACTGTTGACCAGACACCATTGTGGATTCCTGGGATGGAGAGGGTAAAGGAAAGCCTAGGTCTCTGCCCTTGTGCAGAGCCTGGAAATCCTAATTTGTGGCTCAAGGAGAGGTTTTCATCACTGGGACATCTCACTGCTGTGTGCTCCAGAGCCAAGCACACCAGGTCTCATTTCATGGCTGCCCGTGACCCTGGAGTGGCACCTGGAGAGAGCTCAAGGTGGTTGGTGATCTGGGCAGGAGCATTGTATAGCACAATCACACACGTTTGATCACACACTCTTTGTGTTAAGCAGAACCAACCAACAGGATAGTCAGACCCAGCAGAGGTCCTTCCGACTGAGAAATGCTTTCTGAGCAAGAAGAAAGAAGAGTTCTTTTCAGGTCAACTTTTTTGATGGAGTGTGTGGAAAAATTGAAGACTTGTAATTGACTTTCAAGTAATTTAGACCTACTTCATACCCAAAGCAGGGAGAAGCCTGCACAATGCAAAGCCATGTGCCTAGCTACTGCTGGGAAAGGCAGGAAGCAGCCCTCTGTCTCCATGTGGATTGAAGTGGGATTCCTTTGCCTTCCATGGGGAATTAGGGGTTTCTGTGGCTTTCTATTGCCCATGCTGCTCTGTCTCTAAAGAGACTTGGGCCCTCCTTTATCTCCTCCCCTGAAAACAGGAGGTATCTAAGAAACTTTCCAGATAGAAAAGTTTCATGTCTCCTTTGCCTCCTTGTTGTCTGGTTTGATAAACACCCGCCTCACAGACAGCCCCATGCAGACATAGGCATGTGCTCTTGTAAGAAAGTGAGGACAGTTTGGAGTTATTGCTCATTTTATGCTAGAAAGAATTACGAATAATTTCTCCAAGTGGCCAAAATAAGATTTGTACTCATTTGAATTTTAAGTTATCTACCAAGCGGTGTTTCTATTTTGCTTTAAGAGGGCGGATACTAGATAAGTCAATATAAAGCTAGGTTCAGAAGCCAAAAAAAAGAAAAAACAAACTTCCTCTTGGGATATCAGGGCATTTGCATTTGTTAAGCAGGAGCTCCTGCACCTCTTGATTATATTACCCAGTGTCAGGGCTTCAGTGCTCACTGGAAGCTCTGGACCTTTGGATTTGAACACCAGCTCAGAGAACTTCACAAATTTCCCATGATGTCTTTCTTGGAGCTCCCCCATAAGCACATCAGAAAAGTGAAGTATGGAGTTACGAGTGTGATGTATCATCAGTCAACTACCGAGTTTTAAATTAGGCAATGCTTCCTTTTTAGGGGTTTAATATTTGTCTTAATCTGCTTTCTGTTGCTGAAGCAAAAATAAGTGAGGTTGGGTAATTTATTAAAGACAAGAAATTCATTTCTCATAGTTCTGGGCCTTTGCCAACCCATTCACGGAGGTGTCTGGGGGACGTTTTCACCGTATTTTCTTCTCTCGGTTGCTCCCAGGTTGAGATGTCTAAGAGTATCATGTGGGTGTCTGGTAAGGGCCTCTGTGCTGCATCTCACATAGTGGAGGGAAGCGAGTGTGAGAGACGGAAGCAAGGGAGAGACAAACTTGTGTGTCATCTCACTCTCGAGCTGCCTACTCTATACCTGAGACAGCAATATCCCTCTCAATTATGTGTTAATGGCCCGCTCTCATTGTATCAATAGCAATTAAATTGCAATATGAGCTTTGGAGGGGGCAGTCATGCTACAGCAAAGACCTATCTTGATACTAATGTGAACAGAAATACTTCCTCAGATATATATCTAGCTAGACAGAAAATAGAGTGGACGGCGCGGTGCCTGCCCTGCCTAGCTCAGCGAGAGAAATGATTGCTGATCTTGCGGGTGTTTCATTGGAAAGACCTTCCAGAGCATGTCCCCAGGAGCCTGCCTGCCTGGTGGACAGGAGACTGGGTGTCCTCCAGGAGGGGCAAGTGTGAGAAGACTCAGCATAAGGGATCTCCCAGACACTACCTCAAGCAGAGATGGCAAAGGCCAACAATTGAATTTTGTGTGTGATCACAGTCATCAAGCAGAAATGACTGGTACCTTATAGCACTTTCAGACATTGCTCTGACTGCAAAGAGGGTCATCTTAGCAGCCATATTTCTATCTCTCTGTCGCCAATTGCTACCCAAAATGTACTCAAATAGCTAGACTACAGCTATTAAGAACAGTAGTAGAAAACTATATACAGAGACCATTTCTCTCTCTCCCTTTCCCTCCCTCTCTCCTTCCCTGCTTCCCTCCCTACCTCTCACATCCTTCCCCTTCTCTCTTTTCCCCTCCCTCTCTCTTTCTCCCTCTCATTTGTTCCAGGCTCTTTGATGTTCTGGAAGCTCCAGGCTTACACATTGCTGTATATATACTCCTTATGTCTCTTCACTAATGCATTTTTTTTCTGTGTACATATGTATCTGTGTCCAAATTTTTCCTAATTTTGAAGGTCAGGAATTATTTTGTCTTGGGGACTACCCTTGTAATGATCTCATTTTGGTTATATCTCTGTGAAGATCCACTGTTCAAATAAAGTCCCGTTCCTAGATTCTGGGAGTGAGGACTCCCAACAAATCTTATTTGAGGGAGACATAGGTAAATTCAGTACAGATGACTATGAGCCCTGAGTGAGATTTATCAGATTCACTGACATCCCCTGAAAGGTTGAAAAATATAAAATAGTATCAATGGGATAAACAATTGTTTTTAAGACACACAGCTTATATGGAATGTTTTGAACTTGAACCCAGGGCCTCTGGACTCATGCAGTTTTTATGCCCTAGAAGTAGCTGACTTGATGGTCAATCAAAAGCTCTGCTTGCTATTGCTGGTCTTATTCTTTCAGGTTTTTATTAGTCTTCTCCCCCCCCTTTTTCTTCAAAAAATTTTCTTTTAATTGGAGATTTTGACATTGACATTATGCGGGTTGGGAAGAGCCTGAGGCGACGTAAAGTAATTGTCTTTTATTAGAAGAGTTCAGGAGGACACTGGGTGATCTCCATCAGCTCTGGAAACATGGAGTCCTTCTTGGAATACCTTCCAAGTGAAAGGGGGGAGCACCACTCAGTCAATGGCATCGATCAATACTGGGTAGGGGGATGCGCATCTGCTGCCGGCAGCAGCTTCTTTCATTTTTCCTCCCACCTCATCTTTCCTGTGACAAGACTACTTGATGGATGCGTACCTGCCGGACTCAGGACTTGCGGCGAGACTGGGAACCAGTTTGGAGATTCTTCCGTGACAGCTTGAGGGCGTGTAGACCCCCACAGAGTGACATTGCTTAGCCAGTGAGATTCGTCTTGTGAGATCACGATTGTGCTGCTGTGCTGCCAGGAGAGCAAGCCAGAAGCCTGCTCAGGGGGCAGCACACACACCGGCAACGTTCAGGAACCCATTATTCTCTCAATCTCTTTCACTGTGTTTTGTCTTTCATTGTTCTAACAACATATACGAATCTGGGCTCTACAGTTTGCACCTTCATTGTTTCTAAAAGGTTCTGGCATCCGTTCTGGCACTAACAGGAGGTGGAGGAACTTTCAGGGGTGGAGCCTAGTGAGAGGCTTGAGGTTGTTGAGCATATTGTCCAAGGGGATTGACGAACACCAGTCTCTTTCTCTCTCCTTTTGTCCCCAGGCTCCCATGATGATGGGTCACCACAGGCCCAAAGCAATGGGTCCAATTGGTCATGAACTAGAACCCCCCAAACAGTGAGCTAAAATAAGGTTTTCTTCTCTACATGTTGATTATCTCAGGTATTTTCTATAGCGTAAAAACCTGACTAACACACTGGGCTGTAGGCTTAGATTTTTCACTAAACCTACTTCATTTAGGGTTCTTAAACACCTTTTCCTACCTTCCAACCCCTGACCTTAGGTAGGAGAGCATTAGGGAAAAGGGCTGCAGACCTCTTTTATTTACTTCCTGCTGATAAGGGTTGATGGATCTTTAGGGGATTACCAAACTTATTCATCCGGATACTAGCAGTCTAGTCCAAAGGCCGACACCAAGTAGCAATAAGATTCAAAAGATTGGGACATGTCAGTGAAAGCCACAACACTCATGTTAATTGCCCCGAGAAGTTCTCTGGCATGTCTCTTTCTGCAAAGTCAAGTGTCAAGGCACAAAGCACAAAGATCAGTGCAGTGATATTGATCCAAAAAGCAATGTCTCATAAATGGGCTTTTATACATTTCCTCTCCTCAGCTGGCCAAAGTTTCACACTCCTTGCATGAGAGAACAAAACATCACATACCCTCTCACAAGCCAACTTCCAGCAAAACATCACTTGTCCAGATTGCAGTAAAACATCATATGATGAAACTGAGTCTTCAAGGAAACCAGAAGTGTCTACTTCCCTGGGTAATTTACAAAGAATAGCTTATGTGGCTCTTGGATCTGGAGGTCACATTCCAAGAGCATGGTGCTAGTATCTGCTTGGCATCTGATCAGGCATTCGATGAGGTGAGGCAGAACAAGCTTTTTAGAGATTTTCTTAGGAAGAGGATTTGAGCAGGGCATTGAAGGAATGTAGCTCATTCCTCAAGGAACATAGCTCAGCCACATCATGTGCAGCAGCCGGTGATGTCTGCCTTGTTGGCATGGTTTGATGTTGCTGAAAACACCAGAGCACTCTGATATGTACATATTGTCCAACTCCTGAGATAGAGTACAACCTTTGAACTTCAAAGAAGGCCAGGCAGATGTGGAAGCTACAGTAGATTATAATAAAGTGGATGGGTGGAGCAAGCAAGGAGGAGGCAAGAGACAAGGAGAAGGACAGTGAGATGACTACTTACCTATCTATCTGTCTATCTATCATCTCTTTATCTCTCTTAACTTCTACATTTCTCTATGATCTGTCTACCATCTGTCTGCATGTTTATTATCTGTTTGTCTGTCTATCATCTAACATTTTTGCCTGTGTCTCAGTTCTCATCTTCATCTTTATCTATCACTATATTCTTCTTTATTCAGAGAGAGAATTACAGACCTCAGACATTCTGTTTAAAAATTGCTCCACGTTTATATGCATATGCAATATTGTTACTATGTATACTTAATGTATAAAGATACATATGCACACATACATATATGCTTCAGATAATGACACTTGTTTATACATGCATTTTTGTAAGAGACAGAAGTAGATGTAAAGACAAGTGTTGGGAGGCTAGTGTGAGAATAAATAGAGTCTTTATGTGTATGCTAATTATGAGTTTTTATTACAACTTTGGATTGTATACTTGTACAACCAATTATTCATGCACTCACATATTATTTTATCAAAAGTGAAATACGTAGATGGTTAAAAGTCCAAAAATACTGACAGATTTACAAATAAAAACAAAGACTATATGCCTCAGAATTAATCAGGGTTCTCCAGAGGAACTGAACTGACAGAATGAATATATATTAGGGATGTACTAGCTCACCTCACCTGATCATGTCTGGGTAGAGTGGCCCAGCAATGGTTGTCTGCAACTGGAGAGGCTGAGACACGGTAGAGCTTCAGTAGTCTCAATCTGGCACTGAGGACCTGGACAGCTCCTGGAGAGCCACTAATCTTTAGTCCATGTAGGGAGACCAAGGTGAGTTCTCATGTTAGTGAAGGATGGAAGCAATGGTGATGACAGTGGAGGATAAGTCCCCAGGCCAAAACCAAACAACAACAACGACAAAAGCCAAAAACCCAAACAACATTTTTTTTCCCATCAGCCACTGCTAGAAGGTTCTGGTCACACCTTAGTCAATGTTATTGAGAACATCCCTCACAGGTGTAACCAGAGGCTTAGATTCATCAAGTTGACAATTAACATGAACTGCTGTAGCCCCACGCCCCTGATGGCCTTGCCATTCTCCCACAGACAGTCACTTTGAATTGTTTTAGCTGTCCCTTTCAGTGATTTTAATATTTCCACATAATGTGCAATGTGCTTTGATAATCATCTCTGTGTTAACTACAGCAAGGAGCTGAGATGATTAACTCATAAAAAGGCAAAGAAGAGTTTGGCTCACAGTTTTAGATGTAGAGAGAGAAAGAGAGGGAGGGAGGGGGAGAGCAAGGGAGGAAAGGAGGGAAGAAAAAGGGGAGAGGGAGAGTGCTGAAGCCTGACTAGTTCCTTTGTTGACACATCCTAATGACAAGAAGGCCTCCCACCAGGGTCTGCCCAAAGTGCCTAGCTCCCAACTGCTCAGGGAACAAGCCTTCAAAACATAGGTATTTCTAGAGACATTTAAGATCCAAACTATAACAAGGTACATACTGTTTTTGTCTTATGTCTTAGACATTTTGCCTGGTGTCACCTATCTCTCTGGTGCCACCCCAGCCAGCCTCAGGCACCTGATCTTTTTTCTCCTTTGTCTTTCCTAGATGGTCACATGGTCTCACACACTTGTTATTGAGGCCAGCAAAATGTTCTCAGATTGTTGTAAGTACATCTGCTTACAAATTATGTTGGAAAGACCTGAGTCCTCTATATGTCTGGCTACTGAGAGACTCTGAGAGGGTGATTTCAGAGAAGAGGACCATTGTGAACCCAGAAATGGCACTACATCTACCTGGAATTAACTGGCGAATGGAGCCAAGAAAAAACAGAAAGAAAACACTAATGAAGACACTGCTCATACAGCAGCCTCTTTTACTCTCAGCCCTTCATCTTTGCAATCATTGTCATCTCTGGCTCTTAGGCCTTTAACTTTGGTCTGAGCTATGCCTCTGGTGGCATTAGCATACTTCTGCAGGTAGGAGTAGGGAGTATCATAGCTTTCCGATGGCCTGTTGCAGGATTTCTTCATTTCCATGATGATGCGAACCAAACACCCTAACAAATCTCTGTGATCTGTTTGCCTGTCTCCCATCTATTGTCCTTCCATCCATCCATTCATTTTGTTGGCTTGTTCCCTTTAAAGATTTTTGATCAGCACAGAATCTGCCACCAGTGTCTGACTTCTCTAGTGTGAGGACTTGTTTCACTCCATGTTGGTGTAAGTCTGCTGCTGGCATTAGTGGGATATTGAAGTTGGCGAGAGAGAGTGGTGGTAGATATTTCTGTCACTTCGAACTGTTTTAGTTAACTTGGGCTTCTGACACCAACTTTTTGGATATCTTTAGGGGTGGTCGGACTCTCTTCTTGTCTATATGCCTTTCAGTCCCTTTGGGTTATTGCTCCCATTAGTTTGTCAAGTCAGTTACTAATGTTTCATCTGTTCTATTTCCTAAAAACATGCAAAAATCTCTTGCGGGTGGATGCATTAGCCTTATAAACCTTGCAGTTTTATCTTTTGCATGCAACTGGGGCTTAGGAGGAAGGAGAGCAGATATTTACTAAATGAACTATTTTTTGATAGTTGAAGATTTGAATAAATTAGAATTAAAGAGACAGAGAGAGAACTCTCTCCACAAAAGACCGTTTTATCAGAGTCAACAAAGTTGTCCAATGCCCTATCCTGAGAAGAGTTGTTATTGTCCTCCAAGGACCTCAAAACACAGAGTGAGCTTCTGTGGAGCATGGAAGCATGGTCCTGAATCATCCAGCATAATGGTCTGTCTGCAGCAGAGAGGGAAGGTGCGCAGTAACCCACACATATCTCAGAAGAGGGTGTCCCCTTCTCTCATAGACAGAGAAATGGTAGGGGGCAGTGGTGGGTTGAGGTCAGTGGAGAGGGAGGATAAGGCCTGACAGGCTAAGGTCAGAGGCTTCTTCTGTATCAGAATCTGGTGAATCTGAGTTCCCAGGGAGCTCTGCAAGACCTTGACCATGACCCTTACACGGGTAACATCAGTGTAAAGTGGGCGTTTCTCCAGGTTTGACTGAAGGTGGTGGCCACAGGGCTCTCTGATCCCTGTAAAGGGTGAGGTAACTTTTGAGTTACTCATAGGCTGTGCATATGACAGACGTCACATCATTTAATTTCCAGAATGAATGTGAGTGATAAAGACTGGTGTTCCATTTGACAAGGGAAGACACCAAATCTCAGATTCAGAACCAGAACTCAAATCCAGGAGTCTTCAGTCTCTGCTCTGAGCAACTCAAGAAATGGATTTAGGACAGGCTTTTCAATAGCCTGCACTATTTTTCAGCAGTTAAGCAAGCTTTGCTTGAGCCCTACAAGCACAATAGGAAAGCACGATGCCCTGAACATATTCTGAATTAATTTGAAACATTCAGGCACTCTGGAGTGCTTACTCAATCTTTTGGAATTCCATCATTTTTTGAAGACTTTCAGACCTAAGAACAATGGGTCCACAATTCCCTTGTGTCAATAAAACATTAGCATGAGGGGAAGGCACTGTGCTTAGAAAGGCAGGGGTGGCTGATCTGGGCCTGATGGTATAGGTCTGAATCCCAGCTGCTTAGGAGGCTGGGTCAGTAAGTTTGTAAGTTCAAGGCCTGCCTTGGCTTCAGCGTGAGTTCAAGATTAGCCTGTGCAACTTATTGAGATACGCTTTCAAAATAAAAGATAAAAACATGGCTGGAATGTAGCTCAGTGGTGGAGCTATTGCCTTGTGTAAGTGAGGCTCAATGTTTAGTCCTCAGTACTGTACCCGCTCCAGAATAAAGAACAGATTTTTCTTATAGCATTCTTGGTGGTCCTAACAAAGCTCATGGATATAGCTGGATCCCAGAGAGCATGTAGAGGGAGCCGATCCTCACAGGTACTGCAGCATTAGTTTGTTACTGTCTGCCGCTCCACACTACATGCCGTCATGTGTCCTGTGTTGACGTGTGTTATTAAGTTTGTGTCCTTTTTTTTTATAGGTATATGTGTTTAACGAAAGAGTAATAACTATGTTACTGAAATAGACCTAAAAAGCATAACTCGCAAATAGCTTCATGCATCAGCACTATTCCTTTTTAAAATTTATTTGTTTTATTTTATTAATTGCAGTTTATTCCATTGGTCTTTCTCAGTGAGGCTTGATCATCTTACCCAGGGTCCTCTTTCTTGTTTATCTTCTTTAGGTGTATAGATTTCAGTATGTTTATCCTATCTTATAGGTCTAGTTTCCACTTATAAGTGAGTATATACTGTGTGTCTTTCCCCTTCTGGGATACCTCACTCAGAATGATCCCACCATTTGCCTGCAAATTTCATGATTTCCTTGTTTTTGATTGCTGAGTAGTATTCCATTGTGTACAAGTACCACAATTTCTGTATCCATTCCTCTGTTGATGGACATCTGGGTTGTTTCTGGGTTCTGGTTATTACGAATAAAGCTATTACAAATATGGTTGAGCAAATGTCCTTGTGGACATTAGATGTAGGAGAAAACAAGTAACAGGACAGGAGCCTACCATTGAGGGCCTCTGAAAGAATCTACCTAGCAGTGCATCAAAACAGATACTGAGACTCATAACCAAATCTTCAGCAGAATACAGGGAATCATATGAAAGAAGGGAGAGTTAGTATGACCTGGAGACGACAGGAGCGCCACAAATATATCTGGGTATAGGAGTCTTTTATGAGACTGTATCTCCAACCAAGGACCATGTATAGATATAAACTAGAACCCCTGCTCGGATGTAGCCCATGGTAGCTCAGCATCCAAGTGGGTTCCCTAGTAAAGGGAACAGGGACTATTTCTGACATGAGCCATGAATTCAATGGCAGGTTCTTTGACACCACCCCTGCCTTGCCACACCAGAGGGAGGAGCAACCTGCTAGGCCACAGAGGAGGACTTTGCAGCCAGTCCTGAAGATACCTGATAAACCAGGATCAGATGAAAGGGGAGGAGGTCCTCCCCTATCAGTGGACTGGGAAAGGGGTAGGGAGAAGATGTGGGAGGGAGGGTGGGATTGGGAGGGAATGAGGGAGTGGGATACAGCTGGGATACAAAATTAATAAACTGTAACTAAATATTAAAAATAAAATAAAAATAAATTACAGTTTATTCACTTTGTATCCCACCTTAGCCCCCTCTCTCATCCCCTCCCAATTCCACCCTCCCTCCCTCTTCTCCACTCATGCTCCTCCCCAAGTCCTCTGATAGGGGAGGTCCTACTCCCCTTCCATCTGATTCTAGTCTATCAGGTCTCATCAAGAGTGGCTGCATTGTCCTCCTCTGTGGCCTGGTAAGGCTGCACTCCCCTCAGGGAGAGGTGATCAAAGAGCAGACCAATCAGTTCATGTCAGAGACAGTCCCTCTTCCCCTTACTAGGGAACCCACTTGGACACTTAGCTTCCATGGGCTACATCTGTGCAGGGGTTCTAGGTTGTCTCCATGAGTGGTCCTGGGTTGGAGTATCAGTCTCAGAAAAGACCACTGGGCCCAGATTTTTTTTTTCCTCTCCTTGTGGAGCTCCTGTCCCCTCCAGGTCTTTTTATCTCCCCCTTCTTTCCTAAGATTCCCTGCACTCTGCCCAAATTTTGGCTATGAGAAAACAGGGAACAGGACAGGAGCCTACCACAGAGGGACTCTGAAAGACTCTACCCTGCAGGGTATCAAAGCAGAGGCTGAGAGTCATAACACTATTCTTTTTTTAAACCCCCTTCTTCTGTTGATTTTCTTTGTTTAATTTTTATTTTACTGTGTGTGCCTTTCTCTCTCTCTCTCCGTCTCTCTCTTTTTGTATGTGTCTGGGTGTGTTGTACATGTACAGGTCAGAGGACAACTTGTGGGAGTCAGTTCTTTTTTCTACCACATGGGTTTTGGAAATTGAATTCAGGTTGTCAGACTTGGTGGCAAGTTCCTTCACCCTGGGAAGCATCTTGCCCTTAGGTTAATTTTCCTTCAGTTTTTTTTTTTTTTTCTTTCTGGTATGAGTCTTGTTACATAATAAGAAGCCTACTTCAGACTAATAAGTGTATCCTTGAGCCTTAGTCATTTGCCACCATCCTGAATCATTAGCCCTCCCCAACCCTCTTTCTTCTTTATCTTTACTATAAACTTTTGTATCCGTAACCTTTCCTCATCCTCCTCCATCCTTATCCCTTCTCTCCCATCTTTGTCTCTACTAATTATCTGCATAGGTGGTCGATGTAGTTATATTACTTTTCTTTGTTTCTTGTACCTCTTTATCTGGCTGTTGCTTCCAGCCTTCCCACATCAGGATCAGCATGACCCACTAACACAACTGGAACAGCTGGAAAGGCTCCTACTGGTGTTTTCTAGAGATATATCCAGGTTAGTGATTTTTGCCTTGACTCCATCTCCCATTAGCTTATATATTCTTAGGCAAGTTAACTGGTCAAACCCATTTTGCCTCACTTTCCTCATGTGTGAAATGGGAATGACAATTAGGCCACCATGAGGTCACAAGTTGCCTGAGATTTGGCAAATACTCAGTGAGCAGTCACATTATATATGTCATGGATGTGGCACATTTCCACAGTTGAACTTTAGCAGCTAGATTTGCTCATGTTTTGTTTGAGACTCTGTGAAGTTCTCAAAGTTCCATCCATTACCGAGTTACAGTTGATCCTTTCGATGGGTCTACTTTAGGAGATGTCTGAACTTGTCCAGTATATGTTAACCAAATTCTAGGGTATCTCTCTCTGTCTCCCTGTTACACGGCTCTGTACTTCCAGACGGTAAGCAAAGTTTGTGTACTTTTCTTGTGTGTGCGTGCAAGCCAAGACAGTCACAAAAGTTCTCTAGTGATTTTGGGCCATATGGAGAAGTAGATATAGAAAGGTGACATCTCTGAGAATTAAGGCTCAGTTGGAGGTGACATGAATTCTACTAAAGATGGACAAAATACCCAACCTGGGTTCAGGGGGAGGGGTTTAAAGCCAATTTTATAGGCAGTAAATTGTCCTTTTCTTTTTAGTCTCAGTTACCCACTTACCCATTGATGCAATTACTGACACCCACTTACCCATTGATGCAATTAAGTCATCAATACATTGTCTATATTTTTCACCCAAAATATCATAACCAAGGTCTGTGTTTATATTCAGGTTCTTTTTTCTTTTGCTATGTGACCCTTTCATAATATTTATGACTATGGACAGGTGCTGGCTCTTCATGAAGGCACAGCTCACATGGACATTAGAAGGGCCGGTGGGTCCCAGAATTTCCTGCAGTTCTGTTTCTGTGGGCCTCTCAATTGATTCTTTTTCCTCAAGGCCAGAGGACAAGAAGCTTCCTTTGGTGTTGATTGCAACCATAAAATGAAACACCCAACAACAAAGCGTCAGTCCTATTACTTGCTTTCTTGCTATATTGGGTACAGAATCCGCCTATTTCAAAAGGCCTTCAAGCACTGATTTAAGAAAAAAAAAAAACAAACCTTTTCTCTTTCATTTATGGACAGTGCCTGAGGCATCCACTATGCGATAGGTACTTAATAAATAATAATAACAGTTATTATTATGGAGCAGAAATCTGCTGATCCTTTCACACGAGTGGAACCCCGAGACCTCTTTTCTATTATGGAGGAGGCTGTATTTGTTTAACACCGCATATTGCAGCCTGCATTTCAATGCATCAGCGTTACACTTAGCCATGTGCTGGTGGAGTTACGGTTATTGCCGTGTCTGTTTTTCTGTCTCCTTCAAATTCCCAAGCTTCAATTTCTTTTCTTTTTAAATTCCAGGGCTTCAGATAGTAACATAAAATAAATAATAAATTCATTCTTTAGTAAATAACACAGATGTGAATGACTCTCGGCAGGGAGGGAGGGAGAGAGAGAGAGAGAGAGAGAGAGAGAGAGAGAGAGAGAGAGAGAGAGAGAGAATCCCTCACTTGAACAGTTTCTTCTTCAGTGCTTTGGGGAATCATGGAAAATCTGATTGCAGCCTTGTCCTCTGGGCTGTATTTCAGAACTGTCCTTTGGGGTAGTCTTACCCAAGGGCCATGCACTTCTCCAGTTAGCCCACTTTCAGCAAAGGTACTGCAGTTGAATCACAGAGTATTCTCCATTTCTCTTTTGGTGACAAAGGCAAGGAGGTGAAAGGAGGTCACATGTCCTGCCACTTCATAAAAGGAACGTGTCATCTTCTTTTCTCCATGACTCAAAGATGTTATGCAACAAAAGTTGGAGAGCTGCCCAGGGTCCTCAGGCGGGGTCCAGGCCTCACACTCACTGTGTTCAGGTTGCTCTCCGCAGCTTGTTCTTCACTCGTCCTCTCCCTTCCTGCGCTGACCAGTTGCTATTTTTCTAAGTGCTGTTGTTTCTGCCTTCCATGTACCCCTTTCTCATCCTCTGTTTAGAATTAGGAACATTTTGACAAAAGTAGGTTGTTCTCTGTGGTCCCTCTGGGCATCCATATGTGATATCTAAGATTCTACCAGGAATAATAAATTTTCATGGTAAGGAAACTACTTAAAGTTGTTTATGATGAATGAATGTTTTCCATAAAACCACTTTAAGAAGTGGTTGCATGGCCTGTGTGCCATATTATGTCTCCTTGAGTTGAAGTACCGTCATATATATCTGTGTGTGTGTGTGTGTGTGTGTGTGTGTGTGTATATATATATATATATATGCCTCAATCATGATGAATGACTTAGGAAATTTGTAAGGAATTCTTCATCAATGACAAGGTTTTAAGTTAGAATAAAAAAGATATAATAAATAGTTATAAAAAGTGTAAACTTGCAGAAATTATAGAGAGTAACTCATGAAAACTGACAATACTTTTGCTTATGCTGTACTTCATCATTTGTAAGCCCTGTCATAAAAACAAACAAACAAACAAACATACAAACATGTTATTGGAGGCGATTTTCCTATCCTGATTTCAGAGAAGACCAAAGACTTGGGTTGCATCTGTCCTCTTAGGGACTGGGACTTCAGAACTGTCTCTTGACTGCCTTATGGTCAGAGAATAGAAGGGCATCCCCCACCTCCTGGCTAAAGGCAGAATTCATTGTGGGAATTAATTTAGCCCAAACACTTTCATTAAATTAAATGTATCTTAAAAGTACCAACCACTGGGGCCCTGGTTTTCCTAAATCTTTTTTTTAAAAAGCATTTATTTACTATTTAAAATCTTCAGCAGAGCTCCAGGCTGTGTGCCGACAGCTCATAGGGAATATTTGTGATATTCTGCCCTGATCTTTCACTGTCCCTATGTTGAAACAATTTTATAAGCTTTTCTAGTGCAGTTGAGCCCACAGGGTTTCTCTCTCTCTCTCTCTCTCTCTCTCTCTCTTTTAGCTCTATGTGAGCACTGATGGGGATTTTTTCTTTATGTTAATTGATGATGTTCTGAGTTATTTTTCTATTCAGCCAGACTCTTCTTAAAATAGAACATGTGTAGGAATGTGAATTGGAAAGCAGTTTGGAAGTATCTAGTAAAGCTTATTTCATGTTTGCCCTATAATGCATAAGATATGCATATATATGATACGTCTCCATATATACATATATATCTCTAAGAGAGATGCCTAACAGAAGAGTACTTAACTATTTTATCATAATCATCCACAGCTGGACACAGCCTGAAGAGCCATCTTCAGGAATGGCCCATAAGACACCATACAGCAAACAAAAGCAACAATAAAAATTGCTGATGTGCATCACAGACTAGACTAAGGATGACTAAAACAGAAAAACGTGAATATTCACTGAGTAATTATGCACACCTAAAGGCCATGGACAGGGAAATTGTTGTATGACGAACATGTAATAGAGTACTTGTGATGATGGTTACCTGTGAGAGGACGGTTTTGATTCAGGAGGGGGACCTGTTGGGCGCTAGAAGCATTCTTTCAGTTCTGACTGGACAAGTGGAGATGTGTCAGTACTTTCTGAGTTTATAGGAGATGTATGTGTGGTCCAGTCTGTCTCCTCCTGGTCCTAGGCACCCATATTGCCAGCTACTGAGAATGTTAGCCAGAAGTCTGCCAAGCCCACTTCCTTGTCTTGCATTTGGACTCAGAGAGCACCTTCTCTAAGATTATGTCCTTCTTTGATTTAGCTGGCCACCAGTGCCTGGCAGTTGGAAATGCTGACCTGAAACCCATGAAATTTAGATAATTTAGACAGTTTCTCAGGGACACCCAGTTCTCTAGCTCCTGACGGCCTTTCTTGTCACTGTATCACTATGTATCTTTCCTCCTATCCTATTCTGTTTCTTTCCTCACTCATGGCAAGGCTAGGTACTTAATTTGTAAGGCTAAGAGTGAAATATTAATGCAAGGGTCTTGCTCACAAATTAAGAATTCCAAAGTGTTGAGAGCAGAGCATAGGTCAAGTTTAAGTGTAGATCTCATGCCCATGTGTGTGCCTTGAAGTCAAGCCCGTCCCTACATGCCATTTCAGGAAGTATTTCCTAGGAACAGCAGGCTCATTCATCTCTGTCATAGAGGCTGCTTCCCACAGGGAAGCCTGGCTGGTCATAGAACTCCATAATAAGGATTTATGTTCTTGGCTCTTCATGTGGTAATGCAAAAAAAAAAAAAAAAAAAAAAAAAAAAAAGTAAGAAGATATAAAGCTCCTTGTTGGGTGAATAATAGTTGCTGTGATGGCTGTTCTTGGTTGTCAACTTGACTACATCTGGAATTAGCTATAACTAAGAAATGGAGGACACACAAGTGAGGAATATTTTTTTCTTAATTTGAAGTGGGAAGATACACTTCTCATCTGGATCTTTAGGTGGGAAGACGAATGCCTTTAATCTGAATCTTGACGTGGGAAGACACACCTTTAATCTGAGCCACACCTTCTGCTAGAAGCTCATAAAAGGATGTAGATGAAGGAAGCTTTTCCTCTTTGCCTGCTTGCTCTAACTCTCACTGGTAAGTCCATTCCTTCACTAGCATTTAGAAACTACTTCTTCAGGATTCCATTATCTACTGTCGCCCAGATGAGATATACACCTCATGGACCAAGTAACTTCTGGATTCTTGGACTTTGTGTTCATACCAACCATTAGCTGGACCACAGATTTAAGTAGGTAAATGGAATGGACTGGGATGAGGTTCCAGGAATAGAAGAACGGATCTGATCCAAAGAGGAAGAATGACTTCAACTGGCAAATCAGAAGGTTGAACATAGGTTAGGAGTTTGAAAGTAAGTCAACACAAACTATGCAAATCAAAATGCAAAGCAAAAAACAATGAGAACTAGAGCCTCATATGACTGTGAGACAAACCCAGAAGACTTAACAGCTGCCTGGAAAGGGAAATGAGAGAGAATATGTATAAGGCAGGATGCGAAGTTATGGCTAAATGATTTTCAAAATTAAAATAAAAATATATGCTGAGGTTCAAAGTACAGAAACCCAAAGAGGAAGTTTTAAAGAGGTGTGACCAATTTGTGTCAGATGGCCACAAATATTTTGCAAAAGAAGAGGTAGGAGAACTTAGAATTCCACTAAAGTGAATTAAATACAAAATAGGTTCTTTAAAAATTATTACATTTATTATTATTATTATTATTATTATTATTGTGTGTGTGTAGGTTTGAGGGCAACTTGTAGGAGTCAGTTCTTTCTCTGTGGGACACAAGGATGAATGTGGGGAATGAGGTTTAGCAGCCTGTTTAATTTTACCCACTACACCATCCTGATGGCCCAAAGTTGAAGTTTTGACACATATTGGAGTGCAGTGAGATGGGAAGAGAAAAGGCATATCATAGAATTTCCCCCAAGGAGCAGGAACATTTATATATGTCAATTAGCCATTCTTCAAGCTTTTCTAGGGTTGATTCATCAATTGGTTTAAACAGCTGGTCCATGAAAAAGCCTCTTTTCTATTAGGTCTATCACACCAGGAAAGTGCCTATCTTCTCATTCACAGGACCTGTTGTTTCTCTGTGAATGTGGGTTGGGAGAGGGAAGATGGTCTCTGGGTCTACAGTGTTCTCTGGTTACTCCATGGTCTCTGGTAGTGAGTAGCTGGCCGCAAAAGTGTCAGAGATCTTCCCAGCATGGCCTTTCCCTTATTTAACTATCAATTATGTCTCAAGAGTTCATGGCTATGTGATCATGAGGCTCAAATGTCCAGCAACCAAACCATCCAACCTGTATATTCTATCATTAGGGCACAGGGACTTTATATCACACAATGGTTAATGTTCAGGTCAGCTTAAAGCTCATTATGTCTTGCTGACATTGCTTTTTGTGTAGCCTTTTAAAACCTGTAGCTGCTCACCCTGATTTCTGAAGATGCTGTTTGAGTAGGTCTGACATATACTCAGGCATTTGGGTTTAAAAAGCGCTCAAGATGAAACTGATAGACACATTGTGTAAAACGCATACATGGTATATGTAAGCCTAACACATCTTATCTGGAAATAGTTTGGTATCTTCTTTCCCATATTTAGTCTCCCCATTGTCTCTCAGTAAACTGCATCACCCAAGTCTGGAGAACAATGTCAGAGCACAAAAGAGAACACGACTCCTGATACTGATTTCTATTTTAATTTTATTGCTGTTGCTGTGATAAAATATACTCTGACAAGAAGCAACTTATGGGACGAAGGGTTCATTTTAGTTAATAATTACAGCATTGTTAGGAAAGTCAAGGCAGGAATTTGAAGTAATGCATCACATTTATAGTCAAGAGCACAGAGAAATGAATGCATGCATGTTTACCTACTTTTAGTCCTCTTTCTACACGTACACAGTTCAAGATCCATCCCTAGGGAACAGTGATGCCCACAGTGGGCTGGATATTCTCATATCAACAATATAATTTAGATAGTTGTTTATAAACATGCTCAAAGGCCATCCTGACTGAGACTCTTCTCAGGTAGTTCTAGATTGTGACAAGTTGATGGTTGAAACTAAAACCATCACAGCTAACTTATAGAATTTATGATGAAATTAATAATGATCATTGTAGAAGAGTCATGATCTAGTTAGGAAAATAGGAAAACAGAATCCATAATAGATGTTTCAGTAGGATTAATTTTAGATGAGATTGAACACTTGCTAAAGGACTCTGAGAGCAAAGCATCATCTTTGAGTCAACACAAAGAGAGCAGCAGCAAGAAGCAACAAAAGACTTCATCAGTGAATAATATACAGGATTATCTTTCACCCTCATGGATTCTGAGGTATTTGATGTTTCTGCAAGCACATTTGTATAAAGAGCAAGCTCTAGGTACTGAGGGGCAATAAACAAGAGGATAGATGGAGGACTTTGGAGCCTGACTTCCAGCATTAAAATTCTGGTGTCACTTCTTAGTGTCCCTGTGACCCTCAGGGTCTCTGAACTCTGTGTCCTGCATCTGTAAGATGGAAACAGTGTGTGTGCCTACTCCTTAAGAATAGAATAGTGTTAGCTCACAGCCTCACACAGTGCTCAGCATTCCAAGATTATTGTTGCTATGAGCTCCTGAAGGGACATCTGAGGACAACTTTGGCTCCTCATGATTCTTCCATTACTTGCTGACTATGAATTTCATGGGGCCATGTAGGACTTTCTCACCAAGAATGTCTCTAAAGTTAAGTCTCCTTGGGAGTCCGAAGAATAATGATCTTTTTTTCTCACACAGAAGGAGGTCCATACCTACGCTAGGCTCCCTGACCTTCTCCTGGCTAAGCTAACCTTGATGGAAGCTTCAAGCCATGTGTTTTTGCAGAGTAATCCATAAAGCATGACCAAGAGCTATATTAAACCCACAAAAATCAGCTTCCAACAGTGAGCAGCAGCTTTCTGTGATAAAGTAGTGATTACATTTCCTAATGAGTGCTCAAAGTATTTTATAATCCACGGGGAATATGCTTCATAGCTCCTGGGAGCCATCCCAACTGCCCTACTTGTGATTGCAAGTTTTAAGTAGAGCACGGAATGTTATGAGAGGAATCATCATGCACCATTATCCTTTCAGGAATTCATGTATGCAATGTCCAAGCAATTAACCTGGGTGTAGCCAGCCTGCTTATGATGACGCTATTTATCTTCAGCAACGAAGATTGCTTTGTATGGACTACACATTAAAGTCTTGTCCCAAGACTTTATTCTTTATCTATAAATAGGATCAGGTTTTTCAGCCTGTAGGTGAAGTGTCTCCCTCTGAGAAACATGTTTTTTTTTTTTTTTTTTTTTTTTTTCTTGCATTAAGAAAATTTAGAGTAAATCCTTTGCAAAGTCTTCTATGAGGATTGTGGTGTGGGTGTGAGCCCTCGTGTAACTTTCTTTGAAAAAGGACCTTTGAGATTTTTCTTGTGCTTAGTTTTCTTGGCTCAGTTGAGGCTTCCAAGGCAAGCCTTTTTGGCTTGAAGTTTTAACCAACCTTCCTTCCTTCCTTCCTTCCTTCCTTCCTTCCTTCCTTCCTTCCTTCCTTCCTTTCTTTCTTTCTTTCTTTCTTTCTTTCTTTCTTTCTTTCTTTCTTTCTTTCTTTCTTCTTGAGGTAGGAACTCTCTGTTTAGCTGCTATTGCAAATCATTATGATGCCTTGGGCCATGATTCTTATAGGGTAGAAATGACAGGAAGATAAAAAGAAAACAGACTCACATTGATAGGATGGCTTAGAGGGTAGAAGTCTTGCCTTACAAGCCCAGAGACCTGAGCTTTATCTCTGGAACCAATACTAGGAGATAGGAGGAAACAGACTCATGAAAACAGAATCAGATATAGTGGACAGTTTTCAGGATTTGGTCAGTGCTGGCTGGCAAGTGGCTGTGTGAACTAAGGTCCAGGTTATATCCCTGACTGCTGTCCAGAAAGAGGCTGTGAAGATAATGTTCTTATTGTGAAATATGCAGTGGGTTCCACAGTCCATTCAAAATGCAGATTAGAATGAGAAATCTCATAGGAGACGTGGAATGTTGTATAAAAAGGTACTGAGGTATAAATAGAAGATATGCATGTAAATGCACACATGTCCACATGCACACACAGACTCACACACCCATCTGCCCCTGTCAAGCTCCTTGCTGCACTTGTATGTTTCATTAAAGGAGTACTGATTTGGAGCCTGCGCTATTATTTCCAGTGATTTGCTGCCTCGAGGGCAGCAGAGAAATGAAAAGAGCAGGGCAGCCTGCTCTCCGAGCGATGCTCACTCCCTCTGAAAGGTCATGTCGTGTTTCCTGGCAATTGACTCAATGGATTTGGATTCTGTGACATAAGGTCGGGCCGTTTCCACTCTGCTTGGGTTTCCTGGGGAACGTGCCTTCCAGTTGTTTTCACATTGACCTCATTACCCAGCCCTGGTGATGAGCTTGGCACAGACAGGCTGCGGTCCAGGGCTTGTCTGCCCTCGTGAACCTGCACTTCTATCAGGGCCAGTGTGGGTGGATGTGTGTGCCTCTCCCTTCCATCTGATCTCTCCACCTCTTCCAGCAGCGAACAGCTCTAAGTCACTGAAAAAAAAAAAAAAAAAAAAAAAAAAAAAGAAGGTTACAGAAGTTGGGGCAGGCAATGGAAGGGCTAGGGACCACTTTTTCCTTCTCAGCGAACGAGGAGACAGAGATGGAGAGGAGATGGCCGTAGTTTCTGCCCTTCAGTGCATAGACAGAGGGACCCAGCCAAGAGCAATGGAAAGTGTCCTAAGATTCACAACTTCTTTCCCTCTGAAGATTCTAGTTATGAGAAACTGAGTTGCCAAGGAGATTTGTAAATCTCCTCCCTGTACACATTTCTAATGCATCACTTTCAAGAAAAGGATCGTGTTCTCTGAAAATTGTGCTGCAATGAGGAGGACACTGCCAGAACTAATCTCCCCAGACTGCTGCTGAACCTGAATACGAAAGGCCACGTGTTTTCACCACCTCTTAGAGGCCAAGGGGAGTGGGTTGGGATTGAGTCTCTACACGGCTCTCTTCTTGGTGTTACCTACACAGGTGGGTTCTTTGAAGTCTTAGAGCCTACCAGACGAAAATCATGTCTCCTACCTTATTAAGAGGATTAAATGAAATTGCAGCCAAGGATTACTCTACAAAGGCTAATTTAAATTATTTATGCTCAGTTTTCACTAGGAAGCTACTTCATTCACCAGGGTCTGATCAATTATTTGCTAAAACTAGAAGGAAAAGGGGGTAAAAAAAAAAAAAAAAAACAGTCTGATATAGAGGAGAAAGAACATTCGAAACCATGAAGGTCAATCAGGCCACAGAGTAATTTCACTCAGGAAGCTGTCAAGACATGGTGACTTGAGATATTCAAGGGAAAATTGGATGTAATACTTAGGGAAATAGTATCGGAAGACTTTTTGCCCTTGCGTACCAGTCTGAAGGAGATGACCCAGCAGCCAATCTATAAATAAAACACTCTGCTGTTGTCTAAGATTTGGGGTGCTTTGGGAATGGCAGTTTGTGTCGGGCACTTTGAAAAATGATAACAGCCAAAGCCTTGTAGTAAATTGAAGGCCTGTTTTCTTCCCCCTAATCACAGTGACTTTATCAACACGTGAGAGTTCCTCACTGTGTTAATTTAAATCAGACAACTCTATTACCAAAGGACAAGTATTTCAGAAATTTTAAGAATCTTAACTGGTCTTTTATTATCAATTCTAGAAGCAGGCAATACCCTATCCCAGTAAACAGCATGGGGTTCAATGGCCCCAGTCAAGGAGCTTATATGTGCAAACAGAAGTTTTAAAAACACACTTTTTTTAAAGCGGGGAGGACTGTGAGGAGAAGAGGAAGAGGAAACTGTGTCTAAGGTGTTATATATGAGAGAATAAAAAAATTTGACAAAAGTAAAAAAATAAACCTACCACATGATTTATCTGTACCACTCCTGGGAATATGCCCAAGGAATTCCATCCTATTCTAGAGATACCTGCTCGTCTATGTTTGCTACTATCCTACGTACATTGCCAGGAAATGGAAAAAGCCTAGATGTCTATTAACTCATGCATGAAAATATGGTCAGTTTGTACATGGTCAGCTTATACAAGAGATTATTATTCAGCTATTAAAAACAAAATTATAAAATGTAGAGATTAAAAACCCATTGTTATTATTATTATTACAGAGATGGAAAACAAGTGATTTTCTTTGCAATATGGGGACAGGAAGGACAGAGCAGTAGGAAAATAACTAATTAGCTGGCATTGGAGTTTCACTCAGGGTTTAAAGTGGACATAACTTTGTCACTGTGTCTATTGAAACTGGTTTGTATGGGGAACTTGGCTGGTGTCCCGCTCACTTTGATTCCAACTTTGCTCCTTTAAGTGATGTGAAACTTTAGTCTGGGTGATTCTATTTTGCTTTTTAGTTTGGTCTATTCAGTCTGGGTCAGAAGCTTAATCGAAGGTAGTGGTTCTCAACCTGGGGGTTGTGACCTCCTTTTGGGGGGTTAGTTGAATGATTCTTTCACAGGGATCTCCAAAGACCACTGGAAAACAGAGATACATTATAATTCAGGAGCAAAATTATAGTTATGAAGTAGCAATGGAAATAGTTTTAGGCTTGGAGGTCACCATAACATGAGGGACTGACTGTATTAAAGGGTCACGGCATTGGGAAAGTTGAGAACCACTGCTCTAAGGCAGTAGCATCCTGTGCCCTTAATCTAGCGACATAAATATTTGCAAAGGTTCCACTTAATAGAAGTTGGTTGTTATTTTTCCTCTGTGCCCCATAGGGAATCTGAGGCTTTTTTTTTTTCCTGTTAGGCAGATGTTTTCTTCCATGCAGTGATAGGGAGTCACGAGTCTTTGGTATCCTCTATACCCTTGTTATCCTCTGCCTAAGTTGGTGGAAGGGGAGAGGATGAGTGGGAGGGGACGTCAGCTCTTCTACACCTTGGCCAGAGCAGGCGTAATCTTTCTTTTCAGTCATATGGCTGTATTTATCATCAAGGGAGGCTGGGGAATGGGCCAGCTGGATGCCCAGGAAGAGGACAAGGGCTGTTTCCAGCTGGACAGCTTGTGGTGCTGACACTACACAAACCGTGTCTTTAAAATTCTTCAGCAGTGCTCCGAGATAGAACATTTCCACCAGACAACAACGGCACCATCGGTTGCTCAGAGTCACATGTAATAGCCATCTCATCCTTTGTGTGTGTGTTTGTGTGTGTTATACATATGTGTCTATCTGTTCACGTGTCCACGTGTGTGCATGTTGAGGCCAGCGGTTAATGTCTTGTGTGACTTTCCCTTCCATGTTTTGAGAGAGGACTTCTCACTGAACTTTGTGCTCACTGATTCTGTTGCTTGAGAGCTAATGAGCCTTGAGGAGCCCTCCTCACACTGGGGTTGCTGGTGAGGACCACCACACTGGCCTTTCCATGGGTACTGGGGATCTGAACTCAGGTCTCAGGCTCGCACATCGAGTTCTTTATTCACTGCTTGTGGTTTTAGAGATAGCTCCCAGATGCTGTTTGCAGACTTTGTGTTCCAAAAGGACAAAAGAACTCCTTCAGGGCAGCAATCTGTGAAGTACCATCTCACAAGAAGCTGTTGCGGAGAAGTACTGCAGAAAGGCTAATCTAAGAAATTTAGGTTGAAACTTCTGGCTTTCACTACGAGGCTATTTCGTAGTAGAGGGGGTCCTGAAAGGGGCTGCTTTCGGTACCAGCATTGTTGGTTGTCTGGGGAAATACACAGGGGTAAGGCATCGCACAGCACACTGTGAGTGGGACTGCTTTCTTCACAGGTACTGCTAACAAGGCTCTGCTTGATCGCTAACTCTGCTTCGTGGCTCCCCACCAGAAAGGTGAGGCTGAGTGGCATACCCAAGGTGATTCCCGAGGGCCCAATTGTGTAGAAACGTGTGCAGGTGTCATAATTAGCCATTTCCTGCCCAAACCTCACAAACAGGCCATAACCCCCAAGACACAACCTTTCTGGAACATTTTACGGAATTGTTTGCAGACCGTATAATATTCTTCTGTAACCAGTTTAATTACCCTAGTCATATATTTAACTGCCCCAGACTTGCTGGTCCAAATTTTACAGAGAATCGGAGGTGAGGGTGGTTAATAGCAGGAGGGCCTTTAAGCCGCCACCGTGGGGAGCTCAGCAAAGCTGAGACCAGGCTGGCTGGCCTGCAGACCAGTCAGAAGGCTTCAAGGGTGCAGTTTCCCGTTCTATTCCTTGTCCGTCAAGAGCCATAAACATGTCATGAAGTGACCAGAAACGTGTGAACTTGGGAAGGCAAACATTGACATTGAGCACAATGTTTCAATGGTCTGAACCACTTCCCCCTGCTTTCTAAGAAATAGAGTTAAGGTGTTGAATTGTTCAGGGCACAAAATTCATTAATTATCCTGTTTTTTTATACCCAGGCATTTCTCGTGCATCTCAGCCAAATACATGGACCAAAAAAGTGTCTTCTTTTCTGGGAGAAAAATCTAATTTTGAATGAAAGTCTAAATGGTATTAACTATCCAGGCATTGGCTTGGATTAGGCTCGCTAATGGCATAAATGAAGCCCCCCCCCTTGCCCCAGTAAAGCATGGAGGAAGGGAGTCAGTGTTCACTTTACACTATATGAGAAGCGTCTGCTGGGAGGCCATTGCATGGCCTGTCTTCAAAATGCTTAGAGGCGAGGATTGTTTGGTAAAGATGGAGGAGGGAGATCTGTGCAAATGTATTTTCATCACATAATTAACTTGTCAGTGCTCTGAGACAGCCGCAGCATCTCCCAGGTGAGGACCTCCGCTTCCGTTTGTCCTGAAGCTGGAAAATCATGTTGTGTCCCCAGTAGCCTTCCCCCCCCCCCGCCCCAGGCTGGAAGCTCCGTAATGACAAACTTAACTGTCCAGTTAGAGAGAAAATTCACATGAGAAAATATCGTAATGTTTAGAATATTAAGAGCAAGGAATGAAGTGGGAACAGATAAATGTTAGATTTTCTCCTACATTGTGTGTATGTATATGCATGTGTGTGTGTGTGTGTGTGTGTGTGTGTGTGTGTGTGTGTGTATTTATATATAAAATTCAGAGAGAGATTTGGGTGACATACCTGAACAGAGCTACATTTTAATTGAAATAAATCTGCATTGTTTCTCTTTTAATATAAATACTATTTCAACGAATATCATCTTGAAATAATTTGTTTTTTTTTCCATTTTTTTATTAATTACACTTTATTCACTTTGTATCCCCCCATAAATCCTTTCCTCCTCCCCTCCCCTCCCCACCCTCCCTTCCCTTTTTTCACGAATGCCCCTCCCCAAGTCCACTGATAGGGAAGGTCCTCCTCTCCTTCCTTCTGAACTTAGTCTATCAGATCTCATCAGCAGTGGCTGCATTGTCTCTTCTGTGGCCTGGTAAGGCTTCTCCCCCCTCAGGGGGAGGTGATCAAAGAGCAGGCCAATCAGTTCATGTCAGAGACAGTCCCTGTTCCCATTACTATGGAACCCACTTGGACACTAAACTGCCATGGGCTACATCTGTGCAGGGGTTCTAGGTTATCTCCATGCCTGGTACTTGGTTGGAGTATAAGTCTCTGGGAAGACCCCTGTGTTCAAATTTTCTGGTTCTGTTGCTCTCCTTATGGAGCTCCTGTCTTCTCCAGATCTTACTATTTCCCACTTCTTTCATAACATTCCATGCACTCTGCCCAACAGTTGGCCATAAGTCTCAGCATCTACTTAAGAAAGTTATTTTCTTAAGAGTAAAATTTTAGACACGAGGATATTTGTTCAGTGACTATGTACTACACATTGGGCCTTAGAAATGTAATTATGAGATGGCTTTTACAGACTGTTGCCGACTTATGGTGTCATCAGGAAATGATGATTTAAGCAGCCTTTAATTGCAGTGTTATTACTAATTTTGCCTCTTTTTTTTTTTTAATTGACTGGGTCTCAAGTGACCTCACTCTCATTTTAATTTGTGCTTCATTTGTTTATGCAAACAACATTTTGCCCACTTGCTCAATTATTATTCACATTTTGCAGAGGAACAGTCAAGTATCACGAGTTACTAAATTAGCTCTGAAGTTCGTACCGTTTGAGTCAACCAGTGATGGCTTGACCATGGCTTGCCATGACCAAATGCAGGCCTGGTCCTTACCATGGCAGGGGTGGGAGTGGGCTTACTGGAAGTGTTTGGGCCATGGAGGTGGAACCCTCATGAGTAGATTAATGCTGCTGGGGTTAGGTTAGTCATGCCGAACATGGTTTGCTGTGGAAAGGCTTTGCCTTCTCCTTGTCCACATGCTGTCCTCAGTGCAGCTGCTTCCACCACGCTGAAACAGCACAAACTCCTCACCAGACGCGACTGCTCTAGCGTGGAAGTTCCGACTTCCAGAACCACGAGCCGAAGTAAACATCCTTTCTTTGTAAATGTCTGAGTCCCTGGTATTCTGCTATAGCAACAGAAGGAAAAGACAGAGTCCTAATTACATTTATAACTAGAAATATGTGTGACCCCTCATTCCCTGGTTATTATATCGAGTTGTGGTGGCATTGTATTTGAAAGTGCTTTGGAGCATCCTAAGCATGGTATAGGATGCATATTTGAAGATCTTAGTGTGAAATTTCTACTCGGTAAAGGGGTGAGGGCAAACATACTTTAATAATTTGATAGGAACTCATAGGCAGAAAGTTGGATAATGCAGCTGATCGTAACTCAGGAAAAGATAAGAATGGAGTGGAATGAGAGGTCAGTTTGAGACATTTACAACTGAATGTATTGTAGGTGTTTTTCTACAATAATTATCCATATGAAGAAGAGGCCTCCTTATGTGCAGTCCAATAAATTCCTGATATTACAAGAAATGATAAGAACCACGTTAGGAAGATGTACTGCCTCAGTCAGTAAGTATTAGGTCTTAGTGAGAGATTAAAATAAGTGAAAACAGGAGGCCAAGAAATTTCACATCCATTAGTGATTATCTCTGGCTACACAACTTCATGTTTTAAAACTTTATTATGTTTTTACTTTTTAATCTTAGGAAATACATTTTTCTTACTATTTTTGAGACTTTTTGCACATGAGCAAGACATACCTTGATTATTTCCGCTCCATTCCTCTCTCCAGTTCCTCCCAGATCTAACCCTCACCCTTCTACCCTTCCCAGCTTTATGTTCTTCTTTTTAAAGACTAGGTCATATAGACAAGTTGTGATGTCCACACACTCATGGATGTGGCACCAGTCACTGGAACACGGCCTACCTACCAGGAGCTATACCATTAGAGAAAACTGACCCTCCCTCTCCAAAATGTCACAGCTGTCCCTACTCAGCTAGGGATGGGAGCTTGTGAGCCCCTCACCACCTCCATGCTAGGATGTTGAAGGCCTGTATCCTGAGCAGGTCTTCTGCAGGAAAGCAGGGTTTCTGTGAGTTCACGAACACAGTGGTCCTGCTATGTCTACAAGACAATGTACTGCTCTGCTCCTCCTCCAATTCCAGCTTTTACAATCTTTTTGCCTCCTGATCTGCAATGACCCTAATGGTAGGGGAGTGATATAGATACCTCATTCGTGGCTGAGCACTCTACACACATGTATTTTTTTTATTTTTTATTTTTAATTTAACTTTTATTAATTACACTTTATTCATTTTGTATCCCCCCATAAGTCCCTCCCTCCTCCCCTCCGGATCCCACCCTCCCTCCCCTTTCTGCATGCATCCCCCTCCCCAAGTCCACTGATAGGGAAGGTCCTCCTCTCCTTCCTTCTGATCTTAGTCTATCAGATCTCATCAGGAGTGGCTGCATAGTCTTCCTCTGTGGCCTGGTAAGGCTGCTCCCCCCTCAGGGGGAGGTGACCAAAGAGCAGGCCAATCAGATTATGTCAGAGGCAGTCCCTCTTCCCATTACTATGTAACCCACTTGGACACTGAACTGCCATGGGCTACATCTGTGCAGGGGTTCTAGGTTATCTCCATGAATAGTCCTTGGTTGCAGTATGAGTTTCTGGGAAGTTCCCTGTGTTCAAATTTTCTGGTTCTGTTGCTCTCCTTGTGGAGTTCCTGTCCTCTCCAGCTCTTACTATTTCCTACTTCTTACATAAAATTCCATTCACTCAAAGGGGAGTATCCCACATCTGATGCTGGACTTTTTATTTGGTAACCACCTATGAGATGAATATTACCCTCCCCCCCCCCCCGTTTTGGAAAATTAAACTAAACTCTTTTAAATGGATGTACACACACACACACACACACACACACACACATACACACACACACCTGCCTAGGAAGCTTATGAAATAGTAGGTTTTTCTTATGTTTATTTAACAAGAATTATTGATGTTAACTATTCTTATCTCCACCCCCTCCTCTGCCCTACCCTCCTATTTCTTTCCTCACCCAGACTTGCCTTCCCAACCCCCTCATATCATCTGCATTCCACCGTCACCCCTCTCTTAAGGTCTTTTCTTCCCCTCCCCACCAGTGGTTCCTTTCTAGTTTTCTGGATCGTACGAGTATTCCAAATTAAACTCACAGCTCTGAAGACTAAACGCACTCTAAAGATGCAACTCTGAAGATGCACACATGGGTGGGGACATGTGACATTGTCCTTCTGTGTCTAGGTTACCTCAGTTTGTGTAGTGTTTTCCACGTCCATCCATTTATCTGCAAATTTTAACAGTTTTACATATCTTTACAGCTAAAGAAAATTCCACTGTATTTAGGAATTACGTTTTCCTTGTTCATTCACCAGTTGATAGTTTCCATATTCCAGATGTCATGGATAAAACAGTTATAACACGATGAGCATGTATCGCTATAGTAGAAGATAAAGTCCTTTGGGTATATACATAGAGCTAGTAGAGCTAGGTCCTGAGTTGGTCCATTTCTAGTTTTTGGAGGAAATTTCACATTGATTTCCTTAGTGGCTAGACCAATTTTCACTCCCATTAGCAGTTCATGAAGACGGTCTCAGAATCCTACAGGTTGATTTAGCAAGTCTCTTTCTGATTTCTAGATATCAGCTGGTGAAGCTAACAAGTAAGGGCTTATACATTGTGGAGATGACACACACACAGACAAAATATGAGATTAATAAAAAAAAAAATCCAGCTGCTGGGGTTGATGGTGTAGCTCAGTGGCCAAATGCTTGCCTGGCATGCTTTGAGTGTCTAAGTTTAGCTGCAAGTACTACAAAACAGACAAACAACCCAACCACTCAACATCATGTGGACTGTGAGGAGCCTTTCATTCAGTGTTGTGTATTAAACTTAGAGCTGCAACTTGAAGCAGTTGGGATGCTGGACAAACGTATCTAGACGTGGAAAGCATTTCTGTAAGAGTCAGAAAGAGGTGGCTCGGATTGTGGTCTTGCAATCCAAGCACTTTGTCAGTTCATTTTGCAAAGTCACAGCACCACGTGTGACAACCTGAACTTTGAACACATTGTCCGTCTGTAAAAATAAAAAAAAATCAGTGTGAGCATCTGAGAGCCAAGGAGGGTATACTATGTGATTCTGGACACGGCTATATTAAAGGCAAGGGTAGGGTCATTATGTGAAAATAAAGTGGGAGCCATTCTTTTTTGACAAATACAGACATGAAAGAAAAGGCACATTTCTAAACTACCGATATGACTTACAATTCAGAATAAGCATGGAATTAAGCTCCTAAGTCATAAAATTTAAAAGTAGATACTTGCCTATCTGAACTGAAGTCTTCAATTAGAGATGGTTCCCTAAACCCATCGTAACCTGGAGCTGTCTTAGAATGGAATTGCATTTAAAAAAATGGAACCTATCAAATATCAAAGTGACCTTTTTGTTACTCTGTTCTCCTGTTGTCTTTTACTGAGTTGTCATCAGTTGCACTATCCAACCTCTTTTTGCATGAGTTTCTATCAAATTACTTATCTCCAAACTGCACTTATATAGAAAAATTACACTTTCAACCTTACCATAAGCCACACTGCACACCGAAGAGCATGAGTCACTGATTTTTCTGATAGGGAGTTGTGGTTCACTGTCACTGTTCATCTCCCAGCATCAGGAGAGAACATAGCACTGCATACTGTGAGTTCAGAGATAATAATTCAAAATTCAAAGTAAGATTTCTGTTTGGTGTATTATTTTCATGCTGTCCTGTACATGACCATGTTGGCTAAAGTGAGTCTAATGGTTTTCTCATTGGGGATGGCCTCCTGGCTTCATGGGGGTGGAACACTTACTTTTGAGAAGTAGTTTGGCATCAGCAACTACACGTGTCGTTGCAAGTGCGTCCTAAAGCCAGTATGGAAGAGGATGTGTGAGTTCTGAGGATCCTTGAAGAACAAATTTGTAAGAGGAAGGGCTGAGGATAGCGGACGGCTGAGCTGAAGGAAGAGAACACTTGGAATACACGGATATGAATACAGTGAAGGCAACACATCAGAGGCCTTGGAAAGAAAGCTAGAATGGATGTGTGGTGAGGATAGCTCTCAGGAGGTCGTAGAGCTTTAGCCCAGCAGCCTTTTGGGGCTGCATATCCAGCCAGCACCATGAAGCTGCACTCAGCAGTAGCGCCATGTTCTGTGGAGCCTTGAGTTGCTCGCCGCCTGCTAATGATGTGATTCCTGTGATTGATGCTGGGCTCAGGACTCTCACATAAGACTATAGCTGGAGTCTTGACTCAGTCTTGACAGAAAGGATGAAATAATAACTTCTTCGGAGCACCCAAGTTTGGGGCTAATTTATAACACAGCAACAGATAAAATACCACAAATGTCAGGGTTTCAGATCATGGGCTGAAAGGTGGATTGGAGATGCAATATTTAAGTGAAGAGCCTTTATATTCATTTATTTATTTATGTAGTGTATGTGTGTGTATGTGTGTGTATGTGTGTGTATGTGTGTGTGTAAGTCAGAGGACAGCTTGCAGGAACTCAGCTTGTCCAGCCTCGGTGGAAAGCACCTTTATCTGATGAGCCATCTTGCTGATCTGGAATATTCACATTTAAAAGCATCTATTACTGCTGTTCAGTACTTGAAATAGTGATATTCTTTGTTTTCATCTAAGATCCACTTACTGACCTATTAAATTTTTCTTTGGAACCAGTTACTAAGAGATTTCTAAAATTTGTTATTTCTTAATCTTTTGAAGGAATGTACTTGGCATCTAGGGAGCAACTGAGGAAGGGTGATGTAGACCCATTGTGTGATAGATCCATTTATTGAGCTGATATCAAACTAGTAAGTGACTGATCTATTAAAATGCTTAGAATAGTCCCCGCCTTAAATATGAACATTCAACCCCAAAGCCATGTTTTGTTGAAAGTTATTATCGTGGAATTCTAATTTTCTTGGCACTTAGCCACTAGTTATAAATCCTACACCTGGAAATCTACTCCCAGAAGATACTTTTCATTTCATGACGCATTGTTTCTCCATGGATAAATTCAATTATAAATTATACTCAAATTGACTTTTTCATAGCATCCTCCTTTATAAGTGTCTTAAGTCCCTTGTGGATTACAAAGTAATTACAACGCTCCAAGGACAGTCTAATAATTGTGCACATGAACACAAACTCTTCTCTATATTTGAGAGAGGGTCCTTCCCAGCCGGGAACATTAAGTTGAGTTTTATTGAGACTGGGGGCTGTTGGCCCAGACTCAGGGTGATCCCCTGGGCTAATTTGAAAGGCATCCTGGGATCTTTAATTTCCATCTGGATGGTCAGGGGAGGTGAAGAAACAGCCTTCCCACTGTGACCCTGTGTTCCAGCTGGGGTCTTGACCCAGGCAGCCTACTACCCCAGAGAGAGACGCAATGTGCTCCATGGGCATTTACACAAACGTCTTCATTATTTCTGCTCAGCCCCAGCGTGGTTTTCTCCCAGGGCTTCAGATGGTAACCAAGAAGTCTTAGAAAATTCTCTGAGAGCAGTTTTCCAAGAGGGGTTTAAGTAAGCTTGCAAGTGTTTCATGGTAGCTGTTGCTTTTGAATTTGTTCCCCCCCTTCTTTCTGTGTACCATTCATGTAGCAGGCACATGGCAGAGGCTCAAGGTTATTTGCTCTTGTGTCATACTTTTCCTTTGGCACATCTAAAATGGAGCCTTTCCTTTCTGTTTCTTTTCATCTGTTACCTCAACACTGTTGGCTGGGAGAGCAAATGATTGGTTGTCTTTCACAACTCACCTTGAGAGACCTTGAGATGAATAGGTGCTAATTAAGTTGGAGCTGCTGGCCCTGTTATCTCTATGAGCTCCAGGAAGCAAAACACCTCTGTTAACGTGTGTGTGTGTGTGTGTGTGTGTGTGTGTGTGTGTCTTCTATTTTCAGTGATTTGAAAAACTGCTACTAGTGTGAGTTGCTTTAGAATTCATAGACACAACACTTTCTTCAATTCGTCTTTGGGGTTGACTTAAAAGTCACTCAGAAATAGTTTGACAGTAACTAAATGCCTTTCTGTTTGTTTTGGTGATTATACTATGCATGCCATCTCCAAATGCTTCCTGCCTCTACGCAGAAATAAGCTCTTGGTAAGGACCATGCACATCTTCCTCCCTGCACATATTATGAACAAAGTTGAGCAGATTTAGGAAAGCAAAGTAGGCTATTTCACCAGTGTCTAAGGTGTCTGGCACACTGAGGCCCCTGCCTGGCTGTGTTGCTTACCCTGGGTTTGGATGCACTTCTCTGGGAACTTGTTCTAGAGGAATGTTTCTCAACCTGTGGGTCATGACCCCTTTAAGGTCAAATGACCCTTTCACAGGGGTCACATATATCAACTATCCTGAATATCAGATATTTACATCACGGCTCATAATTAACAAAATTACACTTATGAAGTAGCAACGAAACTAATTTTATAGGTTGGGGTTACCACGACATGAAGAACTGTATTTAAAGGTCACAACCTTAGGAAGCTTGAGAACCTCTGCTTTAGAGCCTGGACTATGTTTCTAGAGGAGCTGGTGCTTGGTTTTCTCCCACGTAGTGTATGGAAAGTGAGGCCTCAGCTACTTCCAAAAACGCACCGCTTAATGTAACTTCTGCTCTTGAATTCACATGGCTTGCTCCTTCTCCTGCAGCAAGAGTGCATCTTTTATAGCGCTATTTTCCTCCGAGGTACCTTTTGTTTGTATGCACAAATTTTTTCTTCTTTTAAAAATTAGTTTATTTATTCACTTTACATCCCGTTTGTAGCCCCCTCCCTCCTCTCTTCCCAGTCTCACCCTCCCTCCCTCTTCCCCTATTCCATAGAAAAGAGGAGCAACCATCTACCCACCCCACCCTGGCTCACCAAATCGCATCAGGACTGAGCGAATCCTCTTTCCCTATGTTCTGGTGAGGCAGCCTCGCTGGGGGGAGTAATCAAAAAGCAGGCAACAGTCTCCATGTCAGAGACAGCCCCTGCTCCTCTTACTAGGAAACCCACATGAAGCCTGAGCTGCTCTTGGCTACCTAGGTCCAGTCCATGCATGGTCCTTGGTTGGTACTCTGGGTTCTTCAAGCCCCTCTTGGCCCTGGTTAGTTGGCTCTGTGGTCTTCTTATGAAGCATCTCTCACCTCCAGGTTCTTCTGTCCTTCTGCCTCTTTTCCACAAGACTCCCTACACTTTGCCCACTGGTTGGCCGTGAGTCTCAGCATCTGTTTTGACCTGCTGCTGGGTGGAACTTCTCAGAGGAAATTCTATTGTATGCAAGTTGTCTCCAGGATTATGGCAATGTGGCTGTGGTATTTTGGTTATATTCTTTCCCCTTCCTCAGCTTCTCTCAGATCTCTCCACCTCCCTACCCAGCTTTGATTCTTGTATTCTGGGTGCCTTTCACATGTCCTGTTAGAGAGTGCACACTCAAGAAATAACCACTGAGCAACACAAGAATGGCTCTGTTCCATCGAATGAGCGGTTGGATTATTTTGCATTCTCAGTTTGCTCATTGGTTGAATTAACCTACTCATAGATAATTTATTTGCCTACCAAGGAATGTTTGTGTACTTTGACAAGCTGTGGGATCACTTTGGAAGTGTTTGTTTGGAAGGGACTAAGAGAACCATAGTTTAATTCTTATTTGTTGTAAGGCAATTTCCATTAGAAGGCTGATCTGAATTTTTTTTTGTGGGTTGAAAAATTTTAGCTTGAGTGACATCCAGAATTCCCCCTTAATCTCTGAACGGATAGAACAGTATGAGGTACCTGAGAACGGTCCATTTTTTTTTTCCTTAGTTACAGCAGGGGGTGACTGCCATTTTCTGAGAAGATGCCTCCTCATGAAGCACCAAGCAGTTTGTGTTTGCCTGGAGACGGGGAGAAAGAGCTTCAAGCTTCCGGGAGGACCAGTCTCCCTAATGAGTGACAGCTGAAATAATAAAGACCTGTCATCCACGCTGCTTTCTGCACAGACTACAAACCTCCTTGTGAAAGTTAAAAGGAAAAGAAAAACATGTTCTTCTGAGGGGGGGGGTGTTGTAACAGGGAACAGGAGGTGCAGCTATAAAGAGTGGTTTAACACTTCCGGGAACTCTTTCAGTGCAGCCCCTGAGGCTTTTACCTAACCCTGTCACTGTCCCCACACCTCCTCGGTGCTGACAGTCTTGGTAATTGATGGCTTTTGTGAGGGCTTTTTTCCCCTGCAACACATTAAAGCAAGAGGGAACTCTCCAGCAACTACCCTTCAACAGCCTGGCACAAGGGACCTGGAGGCGAGTGGATACAGGGCCTGGTGGTCTTGGAGGAAAGAAGGGATCGATCCTGTCAATCAGGCTGCCCCACTACTGTCAGGCTCTGAGACCTCTCACCTGCTCCTTGGAGTCGTTAGAACTCCCAAATCTCTTTGTAAGCCTTTTCTATTAGACACATTCTCCCATGTTTTAGTTTTCTTTTTGCTCTTAAACTTACTATTTTTTTTTTTAAATAATTGCTTGCATGAGAGTGGACAATGATTTATTAGTCTTGGTTTCTTGCTGTGCAGAGTGGTATGGGATTGATCTGGTTGTGAGCAGACTCCGCGGTGGGTGGGTGGGGGGCTATGTCAGAACGGGGGCTGCCTTTTGGAGACCTGGGTTTTGGTGTTCAGTCAGTAGACTGTGACACTGAAGAAGTGGTGGCTCTTTTTTGGGGTGGGGGTGGGGGTAGGGGGTTGTTATCTTATGGAACTGAAGGAAGCAGCCTGGTTAGGTCTCCTGGAATGGAAAGTGTGTGTATGTTGGGGTTGAGCACTATGAGCAGCTTAAAGCATGGCCTGGGGAACCCGGGGTTTCTTCTGTCCACTCATTCACGCTTGAGGCTCCCTGACCACCCATCTTGGTATTTGTGTCCTACTAGCTTCAGAAAAAAAAAACCAAAAACCCAGAGGGTTGGCAGTGTGTCTTCCGGACCATCTTCTCTTTAGGTTTTTAAATGTCAGCACGGCCAGAATGGATGCAACTTCTTGGAGAATCACCTGTCTTCCTGTGCAATACAAACCGTATGCACAGCTGTGCTGGCCACATGGGACACTTTCAGTAGCAGCGGCCTCTTTTTGTTGTCTAGGAACCTATCAAAAATGGCTCCTGGGTTCCTAGTAAATAAGGTGCAAAGAACAGGAGTGAGGCACTCCGGCTTCTATGGGGTCTGAACTACTTTTGTCTAGTCGGCTCCTTTTGTCATAAAAATATTTTAAAAATGCATTTTATTGTGCTCTTGTATAAAGTCTCAATAAAACTTAACTCATTTATATTTTTCCTTTCAAAGGCCCTTAGAAGTCTTATGGCCCTGTGTGTGGTATCCACAGGCCTGCATGGGTAGGCATCCCATATATGGAGAAAAGAGACTTTTTTGTTATTGTTGTTTTGTTTTTTTTTAAGACAGGATTTCTCTGGGTAGCCTTGGCTGTCCTGGACTTACTTTGTAGACCAGGCTGGCCTGGAGCTCACAGAGATCTGCCTGCCTCTGCCTCCCAGAGTGCTGAGATTAAAGGCGTGCTCCCTCATGCCTGGCTCACTGTCATTTTATGTCAAGTAAAAGATATAAGGTTTCACAATCTTTTTGAATCATATGCTAAATAAGGGACATGTAATGGGATTTCTGTTTTTCCTTGATGAACTCTGCAGACTCTTAGACTTTTAGATGCTGAATGATGTTAAAATATATGAATTAGGGCATAATACAAATTTCAGGTTTTTTGGGCAAACAGCAATTCATGAATTAGAAAGTTTCACATCAAATGCATGCAGAACCTGCCCTGGAGAAGGGGAGGGAGGGCTTTCTAGAGTGAGTGGGGAACCATTACAAGGAAAATATATTTGATTGGTTGCAGTTAGTTGCCTTGTTGTGTCTGCTCTGCTGGAGGCTCCTACTTGTGTAATTGCAAATTTTGTGGCTGCTTTTCACTGGCCACATTTTTGTTCTATTTTCCTTAGTGTGTGCTCCTGCAGGAAATGGCTCAAGTTAATGTGTGCTTCTGTTTGCAAATCAAGCCAGGTCAAGAACACTTACGGAGCCCAACTGGCTTTGTTTGCTCTGGGATTCCTTAGCCTGGGGCAGCATTTTAATTGCATTTTAGGGGCTGGAGAGATGTGTTAAAAAAAACTTACATTGCTCTTGCAGAGGACTGGAGTTCAGTTCCCAGTACCCACAGGCCGAGTGGCTCATACCTGCCTGTAACTCCAGCTCTGGGGGATCTGACACCCTTTTCTGGCCTTTGGGGCCAACTGTACTTATGTGCACAAACCCCACATAGACACATACGCATGCACATTATTGACAATGAAAAATTCCTCACAGTAGTTTAGGCTTGTGATGTAAACCTAGAGTCAGCCCATGCTGACTATAAGACATTCTGAAGTTTGGACTTCTAAGAATTCCCCGATAAGAATGGACTCTTTTTCTTCCTAGGTGTCACCATTGCTTAAATTTCCAAGTTATGTGTAGTTAGGTTATGGTTAAGTTAGGATGCTGACCAACAAGCTATCTACCCTTTACACATACCATGGAAATCTGAGGCTAGAGGCTCTTTATTGTATTTTTTTTTTTTCAAAATCATGATAACTTAAAGAAAAAAAAAGTTTCAGGCCCGCCAAAATGGCTATTGCGATGTGAACACCACATTCTAATGAATTTGCTTGACCCGTGGGTTTCACACTATTGAGGAATAGTGGACTTTGTGTATTCCCATGCTTCCGAGTGCCTGAACCATGGCTTTGGGTTCCTTTTTTTTTCTGTCCTCAGCAGTGTTTCCTATGAGCAAGTGTGACGTGATGGTAGTCTGGGCTACGGGGCAGCTGGCTATGGCTCATTTCTAAGCCTGACCTTTGCTGGGAGTGGGAAAAGCAAATGTACTGAGGCTCCAAGCTTCTGCTGCTCAACCATTAAAAAGGAATTTGTTTCCAAATCCATGAAAGGTAGTGAATATTCCTGGAGAAGGAGCCCACACATATTTTATTATTCATTAATTTTTTCCATCATTTATTATTTGGCATGTTATATAAATTTATGGTATAAAATGTGATGTTTTTGAAGTAGACACACATTGTGGAGTGGCTAATTAAAACAAGCATTACAATTTATACTTTTTTTTTTGGTGGTAAAACACATAAAACCTGCTTTTGTTTTTATCAGTTTTCAAGCACAGGTTCACTCCAGTTATCATGTGACATGCTGACTGGAAGACTGACTAAGATGGAGCTCTGGCAATGAAGGGTTTTGCTTTCACTTTTAAGAAGTTCCATTTTAATTGTACATATTGTGGGGTTAGAGTTTGAGAGTCAAGTGCATAGGTAAATGTATAAACATTGGGCCATTGACATATCTATCACAGACATTAATTTGACTGGGGACACTCAAATTCTTCTCTAATAGCTATTTGGAAGCAGTCAGTAATTGACCACAGCCATCACCCCCCCCTTTTTTTTTTGCAAAGTTACTGTCTTGATGGAGTAAAGTTTCTGAACTTAGCTCATGTAGAAATGTCTCTCTGAAAAAAAAATTCATTATTTTCATTGGCTAAAAAAAATTTTCTTATTCTAATATTAACAGTTCAGAAGAGATCCAAGATGGCGGCACCGAGAGGATGCTCTTTCTGACCAGCAGCACAGCAGGGTCTGCACAGTGACCAGCAGACAGAACTCTGGGCCCTCAAACACCAGCGATTGTGTTTCCCACGTGAGAGGAAACCCCACAGTGTGGGATTCAGTCAGCTTCAGGTCACCCAGATAAATGCCGGAAGAATTCCCCAGTCCCACTAGGCGCTCGGTTGCCAGCCCAGAGCTCCACAGGCGTGCTCTGATCACCATCCCAGACTGAACTGTGGGCCCCACAACAGTCAAGAGAAACCCCACAGTGAAGGAAGTGATCGGGACCAACCTTAGGTTACCCAGACAATTCCTAGAAAAGGACCCAGGGCCTTCAGCACAGAGTCCTGCCTGCATGCCCAACTCACCATCCCAGACAGAACTGAGGGTCCCAGACTAAGTTTCTCTGTTGGGTGGAAACCCCATGGTGAGAGGAACAGCAGGTCTGACCTCAAAGCACTCAGCCTACACCCCCTCCCCTGAAAAGTTGTGGGAAAAGTTCCTGGGTTCCTGCAGGCGCCTAGTCACCAGCAAGGCAGAGCTATGGGCCTGTGCCTATGTGTTCTACTCACCATTCCAGACAGAACTGCGGAACCCAAAACACCATAGACTGGGTGTCCCTGTTGGGAGGAAACCCCACAGTGGGGGAAATATTAGGTCTAACCTCAGAACACCCAGATCCAGAAAAGTTTCTTTGTGCCTGCAGGCTGTAGGCTCTGGCCTCCTACTGCATGCATGAGTGCTGTGCTCACCTGCTAATGATTATTGCTTGGGTACTGGGACACACAGCTCCAACCTCAGACCTATAGAAGCCTGAGAGCCACTGGAGCAGCCCCCAGATATCCCTCCAAGGTGTGACCAGTTATCCTTAGCTAAACTGACAAAATCACGGGGCTCCATGGTTCTTCAGGAGGACTGTGCCCAGAAAAAACAGCGTAAGAACAGCAGCAGCTCACTAAATTCAGAGCAAGAAACCCAGCAGCAGGGAAGCCATCTCCAGGACTTCTCCTGATGAGAGGAATGCCTTCCTGAACACCATGGTTACCACACATGTCCATATGCCTGAGGTGAACTGTGACAATTCCTGAGAAGCACGGCCATTCAGTTGACCATACCCAAAAAGCTGAGGAGGCCTCCTTCAGAACCCTGCCAAGGGGAGTCTCCCCATCCCAGGATTCCAACAGGCACCAAAAATTAACAGGCAGCACCTGAGACAGCCAGATGGGCAGAGGCCAGTATAAAAAGCACAACTAACAAAAGCCAAGGCAATATGACATCTCCAAAACCCAGTTATCCAGGGGCAAGTAGCCCTGGACACCCTAACATAAGTAAATTCAAGAAGATGACCTTACATCTATGTTTATGAAGAGGATAATGGAGGAAGCAAATAAAATGGGTAAAGAACTAGAGAGGAAGATAAAGTCAAACAGATTATGACCATCCATAAAGACATATAGGAAGATGCAGCCAAACAGTTTGTGGCCTTCAGAGAAGAAATAATTAAATCACTGAAAGAAATAAAAGAAACAGAGGAATGTTCAAACAAACAGGCAAAGGAATTGAAGGAAAAACAGGAAAATTCACTCAGACAGATGAAGGAAATCAACAAAACAGATCAAGATCTCAAGACAGAATTGGAAAAATTAAAGAAAACACAAACAGAGGAAATCATGGAGAGGAAGAACTTAGGAAAGAAAACAGGAACTACAGAGGTAAGCATAACCAACAGATTACAAGAGATAGAAGAAAGAATCTCAGGTGTGGAAGATACAACGGAAGAAATTGATGTATCTGTCAAAGAAAGTAATAAATCTAAAAAATTCTTGACACAAACCATCCAAGAAATACAAGACAACATGAAAAGACAAAACCTAAGAATAATAGGAATAGAGGAAAAAGAAGATTCTCGTTTCCAATGTCCAGAAAATATTTTCAACAAAATTATAGAAGAAAATTTCCCCAATTTAAAGGAGAGGCCTATAAGCATACAAGAGGCCTACAGAATACCTAATAAATTAGACCAGAAAAGAAAATCCTCCCACCACATAATAGTTGAAACAGTAAGTATACAGAACAAAGAAAAAAATATTAAAATCTGCAAGAGAAAAAGGCCAAGTAACATATAATGGCAATCCCATCAGAATCACACCTGTCTACTCAACAGAGACCATGAAAGCCAGAAGGGCCTGGACAGCTATCATGCAGACCCTAAGAGAACACAGATGTCAGCTCAAACTACTATACCAAGCAAAACTCTCAGTCATTATAGATGGAGAAAACAAGATATTCAATGACAAAACAAACTCCAACAATACCTACACACAAATCCAGTGTTACAGAAGATACTAGAAGGAAAAATACAACCCAAGAAAACTAACTACTCTCAAGAAAACATAGGAAATAAATAACCTCACTACAGCAAAACTAAAAGTAGCCAAGCACATACACTACCACCACCAACATCAGTATCAAAGGATCTAAAAGCCACTGGTCATTAATCTCTCTCAATATCCACAGACTCAACTTTCCAATAAAAAGACACAGACTAACAGAATGGATACAAGATCCAACAATCTGTTCCATACAAGAAACACACCTAAGCCACAAAGATGGACATTACCTGAGAGTAAAGGGCTGAAGATGGTTTCCCAAGCAAATGGACCCAAGAAGCAAGCAGGAGTAGCCATTCTAATATCTAATAAAATAGACTTTCAACCAAAATTAATAAAAAAGATGGGGAAGGTCATTTCATACTCATCAAAGGAAAATTCCACCAGGAAGACATCAAAATCCTGAACATCTATGCCCCAAATAGAAGGGCACACACATTTGTTAAAGAAACATTAATAAAACTGAAATCACACATTGATTTCTACACATTAATAGTGGAAGACTTCTCAACAAAAGACAGGTCAACAAAACAGAAATTAAACAAAGAAACAATAGAAGTAATGACCTAACAGACATCTACAGAACCTTTCTCCCAAACACAGCTGAATTTACCTTCTTCTCAGCAAAACCTTCTCCAAAATACACCATATAGTTGGTCACAAAGCAAGCCTCAACAGATACAAGAAGATTGAAATAATCCCTTGTATCCTATCTGACCACCATAGACTAAAGCTGGACCTCAACAACAGAAATAGCAAAAAGCCTACACACACATGGAAACTGAACAGCTCACTACTCAATGACAGCTGGGTTAGGGAAGAAATAAAGAAAGAAATTAAAGTCTTCCTAGAATTCAATGAAAATGAAGACACAACATACCCAAACTTATGGGACACAATGAAAGCAGTGCTAAAAGGAAAGTTCATAGCACTAAGTGCCTTCATAATGAAATTCCAAACATCTCATTCACGCAACTTAATGGCTCACCTAAAAGCCCTAGAAATAAAAGAAGCAGACACACCAAAGAGAGTAGACGGCTGGAAATAATCCAACTCAGGGCTGAAATCAATAAATTAGAAACAAATAAAACAATTCAAAGAATCAATAAAACCAAGAGCTGTTTCTTTGAGAAAATCAACAAGACAGACAAACCCTTAGCCAAATTAACTAAAAGGCAGAAAGGCTATCCAAATCAACAAAATCAGAAATGAGAAGGGGGTTATAATTACAGACACTAAGGAAATCCGAAGAATCATTAGGTCTTATTTCAAAAACTTATACACCACAAAATTTGAAAATCTAAGTGAAATGGACAATTTTCTTGATTGATTCCACTTACCAAAGCTGAATCAAGACCAGGTAGATCAATTAAATAGTCCCATATTTCCTAAGGAAATAGAAGCTGTTATCAAAAGTCTCCCATCCAAAAAAATCCTAGGGCCAGATGGTTTCAGCGCAGAATTCTACCAGACCTTCAAAGACGAGCTAACACCAACACTCTTCAAACTATTGCACAAAATAGAAACAGAAGGAACATTACCAAATTTATTTTATGAGGACATAGGCACCTTGATACCTAAATCTCACAAAGACTCAACAAAGAAAGAGAATTTCAGGCCAATCTTCCTTATGAACATTGATGCAAAAATACTCAACAAAGTACTTGCAAACCAAATACAAGAATCCATCAAAGATATCATCCACTATGACCAAATAGGCTTCATCCCAGGTATGCAGGGGTGGATCAGTACACGGAAATCCATCAATGTGATCCACCATATAAACAAACTGAAAGAAAAAAAACCCCACATGATAATCTCCTAGATGCTGAAAAAGCATTTGACAAAACCCAACATCCATGTTTAAAGTATTGGAGAGATCAAGGATACAATGCACATACCTAAACATAGTAAAGTCAATATACAACAAGCCTATAGCCAATATCAAACTGAACAGAGAGAAACTTAAATCAATCCAATTGAAATCAGGGACAAGGCAAGGCTGCCCACTCTCTCCATATCTCTTCAAAATAGTTCTTGAAGTCCTTGATAGAGCAATAAGACAATTGAAGGAGACCAAGGGGATACATATTGGAAAGGAAGAAGTCAAAGTATCACTATTTGCAGATGATATGAGAGTCTACATTATATCATTCTATCAGGGAACTCCTACAGCTGATAAACACCTTCAGCAAAGTGGCTGGATACAAAATTAACTCAAAAAAATCAGTAGCCCTTTTCTATACAAAAGACAAAAGGGCTGAGAAAGAAATTAGGGAAACAACACCCTTCACAACAGCCACAAAAGACATAAAGTACCTTGGTGTGGCTCTAACCAAGCAAGTCAAAGACTTGTATGAAAAAATTTTCAGTCTCAAAAAAAAATTTCCAGTCTCTGAAGAAAGAAATAGAAGATGATATCAGAAGATGGAAAGATCTCCCATGCTCATGGCTTGGCAGGATTAACAGTAAAAATGGCCATCTTACCAAAACCAATCCACAGATTCAATGCAATTCCCATCCAATTACCAACACAATTCTTTACAGACCTTGAAAGAAAAATTCTCAATTTCAAATGGAATAACAAGAAACCCAGAATTGCTAAAACAATCCTCTACAATAAAAGATCTTCTGGAGGAATGTCCATCCCTGATCTCAAGCTGAACTATAGAGCAAAAATAGTAAAAACTATATGGTACTGGCATAGAAACTGATTGGTGGATCAATGTAATTGAATAGAAGACCCTGAAATAAACCCACACACCTATGGACACCTGATTTTTTACAAAGCAGCCAAACCATACAATGGAAAAAAGACAGCATCTTCAACAAATGGTGCTGGTCTAACTGGAAGTCTACATGTAGAAAAATGAAAATAGATCCATACTTATCACCCTACACAAAACTGAAGTTCAAGTGGATCAAAGACCTCAATATGAAACCAGACACACTAAACCTCTTAGAAGAAAAAGTGGGGAAGAACCTTGAATTCATTGGCACAGGAAACAACTTCCTGAACAGAACACTAACAGCACAGGTTCTAAGATCAACAATCAATAAATGGGACCTCATGAAACTGAAAAGCTTCTGTAAAGCAAAGAACACTTGTCAGGACAAAATGACAGCCTACAGATTGGGAAAGGATCTTCACCAACCCTATATTTGACAGAGGGCTAATATCCAGAATATATAAAGAACTCAAGAAGTTAAACAGCAACATGATAATCAAGTAATCCAATTAAAAATGGGGAACAGAGCCAAACAGAGAATTCTCAATAGAAGAATATCGAATGGCAGAGAAACACTTAAAGAAATGTTCAACGTCCTTTGTCATCAGAAAAACACAAATCAACATGACTCTGAGATTTCACCTTACACCCATCAGAATGGCTAAGATCAAAAACTCAAGAACAACACATGCTGGAGAGGATGTGGAGAAAGAGGAACCCTCCTCCACTGCTGGTGGGAATGTAAACTTGCACAACCACTTTGGAAATCAATCTGGCACTATCTCAGACAGTTAGGAATAATGCTACTTCAAGATCCAGTTATATCCTAGGCATATATCCAAAAGATGCTCAGGTATACAACAAGGACATCTGCTCAACCATATTTGTAGCAGCTTTATTTGTAATAGCCAGAAGCTGGAAACAACCCAGATGCCCCTCAGTTAAGAAATGGATATAGAAATTGTGATACATTTGCACAATGGAATACTACTCAGTAATTAAAAACAAGGAAATCATGAAATTTGAAGGCAAATGGTGGGAACTAGAAAAAAATCATTCTGAGTGATGTATCCCAGAAGCAGAGAGACACACATGGTATGTACTCACTTGTAAATAGATATTAGACATATAATATAGGATAAACATACTAAAATTTTTACACCTAAAGAAACTAATCAAGAAGGAAGACTCTGGGTAAGATGATCAATCCTAATTCAGAAAGTCAAAGAGGATGGACATCAGAAGAGGGAGAAAACAGGGAACTGGACAGGAGCCTACCACAGAGGGTCATTGATACCCTGCAGGGTATCAGAGCAGACACTGAGACTCATAGTTAAACTTTGGGCAAGTGCAGGGAATCTTATGAAACAAGTGGGAAATAGTAAGACCTGGAGAGGACAGGGGCTCCACAAGCAGAGCAACAGAACCAACGTATCTGGACACAGGTGTCTTTTCTGAGACTGATACTCCAATCAAGGATCATTCATGGAGGTAGGCTAGAACCTCTGAACAGATGTAGCCTATGGTAGTTCAGTGTCCAAGTGAGTTCCCTAGTAAAGGGAACAGGGACTGTTTCTGACATGAACTGATTGGCCTGCTCTTTGATCACCTCCCCCTGAGGGGGGTGCAGCCTTACCACAGAGAAAGATGATGCAGGCAGTCTTGATGAGACCTGATAGACTAACATCAGAAGGAAAGATTGGCGAAGGGGGATGTGTAGAGAAGAGAGAGGGAGGATGGGGTTAGGAGGGGAGGTGGGAGGGAGCTATAGGTGGGATACAAAGTGAATAAACTGTAATAAAAATTAAAAAAGAAAAAAGAAAAAGAAAAACATTTCTACAAAATATCAAGGATTTTGGCAATGTCAATAAGTTGAAATTATTTTATATTACTTTGTTTTACTCAGTTATTTATTTTTCTGCATGACTTGTTTCAGACATGCCAAAGACACAGTACAAATTTAACCAATTAAAAAATTTTAGTTCCTAAGGCTGGAGAAATGGCTCAGAGGTTAAGAGCACATGCTGTTCTTCCAAAGGTCCTGAGTTCAATTCCCAGCAACCACATGGTGGCTCACAACCATCTATAATGAGAGCTGGTGTCCTTTTCTGACATGTAGGCATACACGCAGGCAGAATATTGTATAAATAATAAATAAATCTTGAAAAAATCTTTCTTTTTTTTTGTTTCCTGTGTGTTTTAAAGTTAGAAAATGAAGTGGAGGTTTATAGGTATTGATGAAGTTCGTTCCTATTTCTGTGCCCAGCCTCAAGTCCCCTCCATTTTCCATTTCTTAATATTGATATGCAATACTTTAAATGTTTTATGCTAAGCTTTCATATGCTAATGTCCATAAATGAGCTAAGGTATTGTTTAATATATTTTAAGCCACGCACAAAATGATTGTACTTTTTGTTTTTCCAGACTCAACAAAAGTCGCTGTGTTTGTACTTAAATACATAGATTTAGCTTACTTTAATATATAGCTCACTTTGAAAATTCAAACTGGGAATAGTATTTCTTTTCAAAAAATTTTATTTTATTATTTTTTATAATTTATTCACTTTGTATCCTGATTGTAGCCCCCCCATCTCCTTCCGTTCCCACCCTCTCTCCCTCTTCTCCTCCATCCCCTGCCCCTAGTCCACTGAAAAGGGGGAGTCTCCTCCCCTATAATTTGACCCTAGCCTATCACATCTCATCAGGATTGCCTGGATCCTTTTTCTCTATGGCCTGGTAAGGCCATCTCGCCAGGGGGAAGTGATCAAAGAGCAGGCAACTGAGTTCATTTCAGAGACTGCCCCTGTTCCTCTTTTTGCAGACTGAGCAACCCATGGTCTACATTTGAGCATGGGGTCTAGGTCCTCTCCATTCACAGTCTTTGGTTGGTTCATCAGTCTCTGCAGGCCTTCCGGGCCCAGATTTTTTGGCTTTGTTGGTCTCCTTGTGGAGCTCCCACCCCCTTGGAGTCCTTCTATCCCCTCTTCTTCCATAGGACTCCTCGAGCTCTGCCCAAAGCTTGGCTGTGAGTCTCTGCATCTGGTTCTATCACCTGCTGGGTGGAGGATTTCAGAGGACATCTGTGGTGGCTCCTGTCCTGTTCCCTCTCCTCCACAGCTTCCAGTGTCTGTCCTGTTTGCCATTCTGAACGAGAATTAAGAATCCTCCTTAGGGTCCTCCTTGCTGTTTAGCTTCTTGAGGTTTGTATATTTTAGTATGGTTATCCTGTATTATATGGCTAATATCTGCTTAAAAGTGAGTGTATACCATGTATGTCTTTCTGGTTCTGGGTTACCTCACTCAGGATGATCTTTTCTAGTTCCATCCATTTGCCTTCAGATTTCCTAATTTCCTTGTTTTTAAAGCCGAGTAGCATTCCATTGCATAAATGTTCCACAATTTTTGTATCCATTCTTCGGTTGAGGGACATCTAGCTTCTTTCCAGATTCTGGCTATTATGAATAAAGCTGCTATGAATATAGTTGAGCAAATGTCCTTGTTATGGTGGAATATCTTTGGTTATGTGCCTAGGAGTGGTATAGCTGGGTTTTGAGGTAGGGCTATTCCCAGTTTTCTGAGAAAGCACCAGATTGATTTCCAAAGTGGATATACAAGTTTGAACTCCAACCAGCAATGGAGGAGGATTCTCCTTTCTCCACATCCTCTCTAGCATGTGTTTTCACTTGACGGGTGTCAGACATAATCTCAGAGTTGTTTTGTTTTGCATTTTCCTGATAACTAAGGATGTTGAACATTTCTTTAAGTGTTTCTATATCATTCAATATTACTCTGTTGAGATTTTTCTTTTTAATGCTGTACCACATTTTTTAATTGGATTAGTTGGTGTGTTGATGTTTATTTTTTTAATTAAATTTTTATTCTAATATTAATTACAGTTTATTCACTTTGTATCCTAGCTGTAGTCCCCTCTCTCCTCCCTTCCCAATCCCATCCTTCCTCCCTCATCTCCTCCTATGCCCCTCTCCAACTCCACTGATAGGGGAGGTCTTCCTCCCCTTCCATCTGACCCTAGCTTATCTGGTCTCATCAGAACTGGCTGCATTGTCCTCCTCTGTGGCCTGGCAAGGCTGCTCCCCCATCTGGGGGAGGTGGTCAAAGAGCTAGCCACTGAGTTCATGTCAGAGACAGTCCCTGTTACCCTTACTAGGTAACCCGCTTGGATACTGAGCTGCCATGGGCTACATCTGAGCAGGGGTTCTAGGTTATCTCCATGAATAGTCCTTGATTGGAGTATCAGTCTCAGAAAATACCCCTGTGTCCAGATACTTTGGTTCGGTTGCTATCTTTCTGGAGCTCCTGTCCTCTCCAGGTCTTACTATTTCCCCCTTATTTCCTAAGATTCCCTGCACTCTGCCCAAAGTTTGGCTATGAGTCTCAGTATCTGCTTTGATACAATGCTAGATAGAGTCTTTCAGAGGCCCTCTGTGGTAGGCTCCTGTCCTGTTTCCTGTTTTCTCCTTCCAAAGTCCGTCTCATTTGCCTTTCTAAGTGAGGATTGATCATCTAACCCAGGGTCCTCCTTCTAGCTCACCTTCTGTAGGTGTACAGTTTATTTAGGTGTAGGTTTATTCTATATTATATGTCTAGTATCCACTTATAAGTGAGTATATACCGTGTGTGTCTTTTTGTTTCTGGGATACCTCACTCAGAATGATCTTTTCTAGTTTCCACCATTTGCCTGCAAATTTCATGATTTCCTTGTTTTTAATTGCTGAGTAGTATTCTATTGTGTAAATGTACCACAATTTCTGTTTCCATTCCTCCACTGGACATCTGGGTTTTTTCCAGGTTCTCGCTATTATGAATAAAGCTGCTACAAACATAGTTGAACAAATGTCCTTGTTGTGTACTTGAGCATATTATGATTTGGTAGGATTAACATAGTGAAAATGGCCATCCCACCAAAAGCAATCTACAGATTCAATGCAATTCTCATCAAAATACCAACACAATTCTTTACAGAACTTGAAAGAAAAATTCTCAACTTCATATGGAGAAACAAAAACCCAGAATTGCCAAAATGATCCTGTATAACAACCGATTTTCTGGCGGTATCTTTATCCCTGATCCCAAGCTGTACTACAGAGCAATAGTAATAAAAACTGCATGGTACTGGCATAGAAAAAGAATGGTGGTGTTTAATTTCTTGAGTTCTTTATATATTCTGGATATTAGCCCTTTGTTGGATGTAGGGTTGGTGAAGATCTTTTCCCAGTATATAGGCTGTCATTTTCTTCTGTTGACAGTGTCCTTTGCTTTACAGAAGTTTTTCAGTTTCTAGAGGTCCCATTTATTAATTGTTGATCTTCGAGCCTGAGCTGTTGGTATTCTGTTCAGGAAATTATCTCCTGTGCCAATGAAATAAAGGCTCTTCCCCTTATGCCTGGAATGAATCTTACTTGGTCATGATGCATGTTATCTTTGATGTGTTTTTGGATTTGGTTTACATCAATGTTCATAAGGGAAATTGGTCTGATATTCTCTTTCTTTGTTAAGTCTTTGTGAGGTTTAGGTATAAAGGTGACTATATCCTCATAACATAAATTCGGTAATGTTCCTTCTGTTTCTATTTTGTGCAATAGTTTGAAGAGTATTGGTATTAGGTATTCTTTGAAGGTTTGGTACTATTATGCACTGGAACCATCTGGCCCTGGGCTTTTTTTTTTTTTTTTTTTTTTTTAGATTGGAGATTTTGAGGACTGCTTCAATTTCCTTGGGGGATATAGCACTATTTAATTTATTTACCTGATTTGATTCAACTTTGGTGAGTGGAATATATCAAGAAAATTGTCTATTTCATTTAGATTTTCAAATTTTGTGGTGTATAGGTTTTTGAAGTAAGAACTAATGATTCTTTGGATTTCCTTAGTGTCTGTCATTATGTCTCCCTTTTCATTTCTGATTTTGTTGATTTGGATAGTGTCTCTCTGCCATTTAGTTAGTTTGGCTAAGGGTTTGTCTATCTTGTTGATTTTCTCAAAGAACCAGCTCTTGGTTTCATTGATTTTTTGAATTGTTTTATTTATTTCTAATTTATTGATTCCAGTTGGATTATTTCCAGCCATCTACTCCCCTTTGGTGTGTCTGCTTCTTTATTTCTAGGGCTTTCATTGTATTAGATGTCTCAAATTTCTTTATGAAGGCATGTAGTGCTATGAACTTTCCTCTTTTTTTTTTTTTCAGCTCGAGAGGGCTGTCAGTAAGACTGTAGCCATGAGTTTATTCCACAATTCCCTTTTAAAGGCAAAGCAAAACCAAGCCACATCAACACAAGAAAAGAAGCTTATGGAACTGCCAAACTTGTTTTCTTAAACTGCTTCCCTGTAGCAGATATGGTCCAAGGTCACACAAACACGTTTTAATGTCGAAAGTCCTCTTATCTCTGTCTCAAGGTGAAGGCCAGGGTGAAAACATGTTTTTTGCTGTATACTCAATAACAAAGCAGCTTGACAAGCAAGCAGTCCTTCACAGTGAATTCATTCAGGCCAGAGGGAAAGTGCTTTCTCTGGTGATCCAACTAAAGAACTATAATGTGATTGGCACAAACAGTTCTTGCGTCAAAAGCTGCTATGATTGGTATAAACACTGTTGCATCATTCTAACTATAAGGCTGTTCAGCTTACTTTTTCCAGTCAGCCAGAAAACACCCACTCATGCATCTTTCTGGGATTATCTGTTTGTAGGGTCCTTTTCCCCTGTTGCCATGTGACTGGACACTTAAGACCATGACCCAGGACTTCCTGGTGTCATTTGAGGGTGCCATTTGGGATAGGCACCCTCAAGTTTCAGACAGAAACTGAGTAAATGATTAACGCACCTATATGCTGAGTTGAACAGGAACCTGATGTAAAGACATACAAAATGAAGACATGACAGCTTTTACCGTGGGCTTAGTTACCTGTGGGTCTACTTTTCAGCAAATCACTTTCTACATTTCCTGCCAGACATATATAAGGGCTACCCCTCTAACTGATTCACAAATATTCGTTTTAATTCATTTCACATTCAAATCGTTCCTCTACAATTACTTGCTTCCCTACTTGCCTTCTTCCAGAGCAGCAGTCCTCAACCGTCCTAATGCTGCAACTTTTTTTTTTTAATTTTTCATCAATTACACTTTATTCATTCTGCATCCCCCCATAAGCCCCTCCCTCCTCCCCTCCCAATCCCACCCTCCCTCCTCCCTCTGCTTGCATGCCACTCCCCAAGTCCACTAATAGGGGAGGTTCTCCTCTCCTTTCTGATCTTAGTTTGTCAGTTCACATCAAAAGTGGCTGCATTGTCCTCTACTATGGCCTAGTAAGGCTGCTCCCCCCCAGGGGGAGGTGATCAAAGAGCAGGCCAATCAGATTATGTCAGAGGCAGTCCCTCTTCACATTACTATGTAACCCAATTGGACTCTGAACTGCCCTGGGCTACATCTGTGCAGGGGTTCTGGGTTATCTCCATGAATAGTCCTTGGTTGGAGTATGAGTCTCTGGGAAGTTCCCTGTGTTCAAATTTTCCTGTTCTGTTGCTCTCCTTGTGGAGACCCTGTCCTCTCCAGCTCTTACTATTTCCCAGTTCTTACCTAAAATTCCATTCACTCTGCCCAACAGTTGCCCACCAGGCTCAGCATCTGCTTTGATAGTCTGAAGGGCAGAGGCTTTCAGAGGCCCTCTGTGGTAGGTTCCTAGGTTGTTTCCTGTTTTCTTCTTCTTCTGATGTCCATCCTCTTTGCCTTTCTGGATGGGGATTGGACATTTTAGTTAGGGTCCTCTCTCTTGCTTAGTTTCTTTAGATGCACAGGTTTTAGTGGGTTTGTCCTATGTTGTATGTCTATATGAGTGAGTATATACCATGTGTGTCTTTTTGCTTCTGGGACAACTCACTCAGGATGATCCTTTCCAGATCCCACCATTTACCTGCAAATTTCATGATTTCCTTATTTTTCATTGCTGAGTAATATTCCATTGTGTAGATGTACCACAATTTCTGCATCCATTCTTCAATTGAGGGGCATCTGGGTTGTTTCCAGCTTCTGGCTATTACAAATGTTTGTAGCAGCTTTATTTGTTATGCTGCAACTTTTTAATACAGATCTTCATGTTGTGGTCACCCCCAACCATAAAATTATTTCATTGCTACTTCACAACTGTAAGTTTTCTATTGTTACGAATCGTAGTGTAAATATCTGATATGCAAGCTATCTGATATAGGACCCCTAAGAAAAGGTCGTTCAACCCTCCAAAAGGGTCGCGACCCACAGGTTCAGAGCTGCTGTTCTAGCATGTGTGACTCCAGAAGAGAAATACAGGAGGATTTAGGAAGAAAACAACACAAACAAACAAAAATTAAAGGCGAGCAAGTTTATGTTTTCAACACCTCTCTTCTCTCTTCCCACTGTCGATTAAGCGTCAAGGCTGGGGCCCTGAACTTTCCTCTTATAACTGCTTTCCTTGTGTCCCATAAGTTTGGGTATGTTGTACCTTCATTTTCATTGAATTCTAGAAGTCTTTCTTTCTTTCTTTCTTTCTTTCTTTCTTTCTTTCTTTCTTTCTTTCTTTCTTTCTTTCTTTCTTTCTTTCTTCCTTCCCTTCTTCCTTCCTTCTTTCCTTCCTTCCTCCTTCCTTCCTTCCTTCCTTCCTCCCTCCTTCCTTCCTTCTTTCTTTCTTTCTTTTTTTCTTTCTTTCTTCCTCTTTCTTGACCCAGCTGTCATTGACTAGAGAGTTGCTCAGTTTCATGCATATGTAGTTTCTTTTGCTATTTCTGTTATTTGTTGAGGTCCAGCTTTATACCATGGTGGTCTGATAGGATACAAGGGATTATTTCAATCCTTATCTGTTTAGGCTTATTTGTGCCAGACTATATGGTCAGTTTTGGAGAAGGTTCTGTGAGATTCTACCAAGAAGGTATACTCTTTTGAGTTTGGGTGAAAAGTTCTGTAGACATCTATTAGGTCTATTTGATCCATGACCTCTGTAAGCTTCACTATTTCACTATTTAGCTTCTGTCTTGATGATCTGTCCCTTGGTGAGAATGGGGTGTTGAATTCGCCTACTATTAATGTGTTGGAATCAAGGTGTGATTTAAGCTTTAATAATGTTTCTTTTATAAATGCAGGTGCCCTTGTATTTGGGGCAGAGATGTTCAGGCTTTTGATGTACTCATGGTGTTTTTTTTTCTTTGATGAGAATGAAGTGTCATTTCCCATTTCTTTTGATTAACTTTGTTTGAAAATCTGTTTTATTATGTATTAGGATGGCTTCTCCCACTTGCTTCCTGGGTCCATTTTCTTTGAAAACCCCTTTCTAGTCCTTTACTCTGAGGTTGTATCTATCTTTGATGCTTAGGTGTATTTCTTGAATAAAGTAGAATGTTGGATCCTGTTTCTACAACCATTATGCTAGTCTGTGCCTTTTTATTGGAGAGTTGAGTCCATTGAATATTGATAGATATTAGTGACCAATGAATGTTAGTTCCTTTTATTGTGAAGTTGGTGTTAATAGTATGTTTGTGTGCTATTTTTCTTTTTTCTCTTTTTTATGAGTAAAGAGAATTTTATTCAGCTTATGTTTTATTTCTTTATATTAAATATGAAGAATGTAACGTGGCTTAGTAAAATGTATAATTAAATCACAATACTGACTTTCCTTTGTTCATATTTTTTTAATTTTTTTCTTTTCTTTTTTCTTTTTTTTATTTTTCTCATTAGTTACATTTTGTTAATTCTGTATCCCAGCTGTATCCCTCATTCCCTCCCCAATCCCACCCTCCCTTCCTCATCTCTTCCCTGCCCCTTTCCAAGTCCACTGATAGGGGAGGACCTCCTCCCCTTTCATATGACTCTGTTTTGTCAGGTATTTTCAGGACTGGTTGCAAAGTCCTCCTCTGTGGCCTAACAGTACTGCTCCTCCCTTGGGAGGTGGGGAGGTCAAAGAGCCAGTCATTGAGTTCCTGTTAGAAATAGTCCTTGTTCCCCTTACTATGGGAAACCAATTGATTACTGAGCTATCACGGGTCACATCCGAGCAGAGGTTCTAGGTTTTATCCTCTCATGGTCTTTGGTTGAGTGTCCATCTCAGAAAAGACCCTGTGCCCAGATATGTTTGGTCCTTGTGGAGCTCCTATCCTTTCCACATCAAACTCCCCTTCTTTCATATGATTCCCTGCACTCTGCCGAAGGTTTGGTTATGAGTCTTAGTATCTACTTTGGAACACTGCTAGGTTGAGTCTTTCCGATGCTTTCTGTGGTAGACTCCTGTCATACGTTCAATGCATATCCCATTTGTCTTTCTGAATGAGGATTTATTATCATACCCCGTGTCTGCTTTCTTGATTATCTTCTTTAGGTGTATAGATTTCATTATGTTTATCATATCTTTTAGGTTTATATAAGCGAGTATATTCCATGTTTGTCTTTCTCCTTCTGGGATACTTCACTCAGAATGATCTTTTGTAGATCCCACCATTTGCCTGCAAATTTCATGAAATTTGCAGGCTATTTTTCTTTTGAAAAAATTTTTTTCTGTTGTTGTGAAGCTATCTATATCCTGTGTTTTCCTGGGTGTATTTGATCTCACTGGGTTGGAGTTTTCCTTCTAGTGTATTCTGTAGGGCTGAGTTGCTGTATATATATAGTTTAAATTTAGTTTTGTCGTGGAATATATTGTTTTCTCCATCCATGTTAATTGAAAGTTTTGCTGGCATCGGTGGTCTCTAAGTGTGTGCATGACATCTGCCCAGACCCTTCTGGATTTCATAGTCTCTGTTGAGAAGTCGGCTGTGATTCTGACAGGTCTACCTTTATATGTTACTTGGCCTTTTCCCCCTGCTCCCCTCTCTCTCTATATGCATATATGACATATAATATAAATAATATAATATACAATATATAATATACATAATATATCATCTGTTGTTTAAAAAAATATATATTTTGTTCTGTAGATTTAGAGTTTTAAATATTATTTAGCAGGAGATATATCTTTTCTAGTCTAGTCTATTTGGTGTTTAAAGCCATTTCTTTCTTTAGGTTGGAGAAGTTTTTTTTCTATGATTTTCTTTAAAATATTTTCTGGACCTTGGAGCCTGGAATATTATTTTTCATCTATTCCCATTATTCCTAGGTTTCGTCTCTTCATGGTTTCCTTGATTTCTTGGATGTTTTTCTTATCAAGGATTTTTTTCTGCTTTTTTTTCTTTGAGAGATGTATCAATTTCTTCAATTGTATCTTCAGTGCCTGAGAGTCTCTCCTCCATCTCTTGTATTTTGTTGGCGATCCTTACCTCTGTGGTTCCTGATCTGTTCTCTAAGTTTTCCATCTCCAAGGTTTTCTCGGTTTGTGTTTTCTTTGTGGATTATAATTCTGTTTTCACATCTTGAACAGTTTTCTTCATTTCCTTCACTTGTTTGATTGTGGTTTCCTGTCTGTCTATGATGTGCTCTATTTGTTTTGTTGTATTTGCCTTTATTTTTTTCTTGAGAGATTTGTTCATTTCCTCTTTATGTGCCTCTAATAACTGCATAAGCATAAGTTTAAAGTTATTTCCCCATGTCTCAGCTGCATTTGAATAGCCATTGATTTTTGTGGTTTCTGGTGGAGCCATGATGACCTGGTTTTTGTTGATTGTGTCCTTATGCTGGCCTTTAGCCATCTGGTTGTCAGTAGCCTTGGCTGTTTTTTCTGGAACCTGCGCTGAAGACTGGATTTGCCAGTCTTTGGAGTCTGGAGTAGTCTTCAGGAAGACAAGAGAGGTCCAGGGGCTCAAGAATGGGTGCTGGCGTTTAGGATGCAGTAGTTTTGGAGTCTCAGATCCTCTACCCCTCAGATAAGGTGCACACAGGTCACTGCTGTCTTTGCTTCCCCAGGAAGAGTATTTAACTGGAGAGTTTGATTTATTTATATTCATTGTGAATTTGTTTAGATATATTTATGCCATTGTCTTTTTTTTACCTATTTACAGTGCTGTGTTTTAAACATCTTTTTGTAATCTATTAAAAATGGAGTCTTTACAAAAAACCCTTTCTAATCTATTTATAAATTTTTGTATTCTGTTTCTTTTCTAGCCTTAAATTTGACCTCAGACCAAACAAATTCATCAGTATAACTGTTGCTTCCCTTTTTATGACCCCAAAGACTTTAGAATGTTTTAAACTATTTTCATATGTTGCCACTTTCATGTATAACTACTAGAATTTTAATGACACCTCTTTGTTATGAGTCCACCTTTGACATAGTACTTATTCAAATTTATTTACATGGTGACCTGAGTTGTTTCTTTTTTTTTTTTTTCTTTTGGGTTTTCAATGTCCTTGTATCTTACAGGTTTCCTTATGATCCCACTTTCATTTTAACCTCAAGAACAACTCTTATATTTTCTTTCAGTGAGAATTTGAGACAAGTCATTCCTGACTTGAAGAGTCTTGTTTCATCTTACTCTTGAATGAGGGTTTACTTTGGTATAGTATTCCAAATGTCTGTTTTATTTTTGTTGAGTACAATGGAAATAAAATTCCATTGCTACTGCCTGCTGCATTCTGCTCTTTCACATCATTTCCTTTTCTACCTCTGTTTGTCTTTCTTCCAGGTCATATGTAGTTTCCTGTCACCTGATGTTAGTTCACAGTTGCTTAGATATAAGCAATCTGTTGTTTAATCCATGCAGTGAGATTTTATTACAACACCATATTTTTAAATTAAAAAAACTGGGTTTTATTTTAAGTTTCTCTGACCTTCTACTTAACCTTTAATGGAGATACTCCAACTATATGGCTTCTAACTTAAAATAATCTTTGAACATTTAGCTAAGAAAAAAAAAGTCAAACTCTCCAGTTGTACTTGTGGACATCTTTATTTCTCTCTTTGGTCTTGTCAGTTACTGCTTTGTAAATTTTTGGATCTCTGGTTTTAGTTACATGCACATGCAGAACTGCAGGCGCTACTTGAAGAATTTATTCCTTAAACATTATGGACCATTTCTATTGAACTCTTCTTACTGTCCATGCACTAAATTATACTTTATTTGATGTTAATATGGCACTTAAAATGATTGGCAGAATGATAGCTATTTATTCAGCATATGCCTTTAAACTAGCTATGTTGATATTTTTATAGTGAATGTTTATAAACAACATGTAGCTGGGTCCTGTTTTTTTTTTTTTTTTTCAATACATAGAGTCTAACAATGTTTTTTTTTATTGGAGAGTTTAGTTGATTAATCTTGAATGTACTGATGTGACATGGTTTATTGCATGTCTATTGCTGTTTTTACTTTGTACAACTTGTTCTCATTTTGTTGTTCCTGGTTTCCAGCTTTTCTGTTCTTTACTTTTCTTCCTTCTCTCATCTCCTGTTTTTCTTTTTTTCCCCCACATCTTTCTTTCCTCCCTCCCTTCCTTTAACATATACATACAAAAATAGTCAGTCAGGTGGTACATACACACACCCTTATTTCTCTGTACTGAGAATTAAACTCAGGGCTTTGAACAACTCGGGAAGTGCTCTACTACTGAACTATGTACCCAATCCTTCAAAAGTTTTTAATTTGGTTTTGCTAAGTTATCTAGGATAACCTCGAACTCTCTTTGAAGCCCAGTCAGGCCTTGAACTCATGATTCTCTGTCTCAGCATCTCAATTAGATGGGATTACAGAATTACAACACCCGGTCTAACTTCTAGCCTTCTGGACAGAATACGTTTTAGATGTTAAGTTGGCTTTTTAGTTATCTCTTCTATTTGTATTGTAGGTGGTGATTATGTATCACACTACACATTCTTAAATTATTCTAACCTATCTTGAATTAATATTATCATATGAGTGTTTGATATAATTACTTCATTTACCCCTTCTTTGTGCTAAAATAGCACACATTTTATACTTAAGCATGCCATGTGTCCTTGTATTGTAAAATACATAATTGTGCATGTTTTTGTTTGCATCCTTATGTAAATAACAAATGCATAAACGTTATTCATTGTGACTACTTTTATTTTAGACGGAAAGTTCCCTTTCAATAATGTTAAGGTGTTAATACACATCTTTTCTTTCTTTCTCTATCAGCTCCTATGTTCTGCATTTCTTTATGTAGATAAAAGATTCTGCCTAATATTATTTTTTCCTTATTCTGTTTATTTTCATGAAACACACCATGGGAAGTGGTCCACTTTCAGAAGTAGCTGAAGCCTCACTCTCTGTGCACTGGCATGGGAGAAAGCCAAGCGCAGCTTTTCTAGCAATGTAGCCTGTGCTCTAGAACAAGTTCCCAGAGAAGAACTCAGCATCCAAACCCAGGGTAAACACCACCACCAGGCAGGGGCCTCAGTGTGCCGGACACCTTAGACACTGGTGAAATAGCCTACCTAGCTTTCCTAAATCTGCTCAGCTTTGTTCTTAGCAGGGCAAGGTGAGGGAGGAAGATGCTCATTGTCCTTAGAAGCAGGAAGTATTCAAATAAGGTATGTGTGCTGTAATCATCAAAAACAAATGGAAATTCATTTAACTGAAATAGCAAACTATTTTTGAGTGGCTTTTGAGTCAAACCCAAAGCAGAGTTGAAGAATGTACTGTGTTTATGAACTCCAAAATGACTCACACTTTTAGCAGTTTTTTCAGATCACTGAAAATGGAAAGAACACACACACACACACACACACACACACACACAATCTTTAATAACAACAATAGCTGAAGACACACACTTTGAGGCAGGACTTGAGGTCAGTGGTGTTGTCCTTAGCATCTTTGAGTCGGTGGATCTGCTTCCTAGCATCGAAACAAGGTAACCAGCAGCGAACACTATAAAATGCAAACCAAATCCCCACATACGAACAAGTAAAACACTCCATGCCTTACTCCAGCTGTGTGATCATGCAGTGGTTGGCTGATCTCAGAGGGGCTACAAGAGTGTTTCTTAGAACAGACCCAGGCCTGGAACCTAGAAACAGAACAAATTCCAGAATCTTAATCTTCACTCGTGCTCTGCCTGCTCTGCTTTTCTTTTATTGCCTGGACAGAATGCTGGGTCAAATGCGTTTATTTTCACAATTGAGAGATAAAACAAAATCTAGGTTTTATGTAGCATTTAGGGATGGACTTAATTTGTTTGCTTAACCTAAAAAAAACAAACAAACAAATAGAACATCCTCTCCTGTTATTCTTATCAAGGAAGATCTTGCATTTTCATGACCCACAGACCTGGCCTGTTAGGAAAGGCCCATTAAATTGCTGTTTTCCTGGACGTTGTTTTAGCGGTTTGGAGCCTCTAGGGAATGCATTTTCGTGGCCTCATTTTAGAATAGGCAGTCACTGGGGTGAGGTGATGTATTTTGTTCAGAACATCTTAGCTCCACTGTAATTCCTCTGTTGTTCCTGACAGGGAACTCTTTGTTGCTACACTCTCAGCAGGCACATAGTGATCATGGAGCAGAAGCGTGGCAGCCTGGGAGGCTCCATGGAAAGGCGATTGTCAGTCTTGTGATTTCCAGATGAGGAAATGGTGTTTGGAATGTCAGCACTCCCCAAAATGCCTTCTGGAATAAAGCTAGCCTAGAGTTCAGAGACAATAAAGTCTTTCTTTCTTTCTTTCTTTCTTTCTTTCTTTCTTTCTTTCTTTCTTTCTTTCTTTCTTTCTTTCTTTTTGAACTCAATGGCAAACACCAAGGTCTTAACAAACACCACATCTCTCCTGAGACTCCCGAGGACAACCTCCTTGTGATTTTGAGAGCTCTGAGCTAGGCACTGGGAGACCAGGAAGACTAGTTTTGTGCCAATCTTCCCATGGACATGGACAGAAACATCATTACCACAGGAGGCCCTGGAGAACTGATATCATTTTCCTCCTGGCCCCAATGTTCTCCTTCCATGTTTCACTTAATGACTGGTCTGGAGTGCAATTTGCAGAGAAGATTCTAAAAGTCTTAGAATACTTTATTTTATTCTTTATTTTAGACTATTTTATATTGTATTTAACTAATTAACTTAGGATTTTGAGATGGAGTCTTACTATGTGGCCAAGGCTGGCCTCCCACTCTCAGACCAGTCCGCCTCTGCCTCCTGAGTGTTGGGATGAAAAGTGTGCACCACCACACCTGATTTCTACTTTTTACACTTTTTAGGATTTTATCCAGGACGCTGGTGATGGGTTGGAGTGTCTACACCACAGAGACAGGTTATACCAAAGGACAGTGGCCAAATAACACTCTGATCAAAACCTGTAGCAAGCTGCCCAGCAAACCACTGGGTGTGTCTAGAACAAGGACATGGCAAAACACTGTCATACCTAGCACAATCAGTCTTAGAAGCCAGCCTGCTGGAAGCCAGACTTTCTGTCTCTGGCAATAATCAAGAAAACCAGATGACAGCTTCTGTAGCTGGTTAGATTTGGTTAACAAGTAACAATCTCCATAATTTTTCTTCTGGCTTAAGGGACAATCAGGGAAAGTTAAGTACATTCCTCACCAACCCTTGGGGGGGGTACCCTGCTCTCCTTGAGCTGCCTCTAGCATTTCCAGGCCCAAGGCTCCAATTAGGGCCTATCTGACACCTTTTCCTTGTCTCACTATGAAGCCCCCCCCCCCCACTGCTTTGCGTCCTTGCCAAAACATAGGTGAAGTGGCTCCCTCCCTGTCAGCAGGCTCTGGATGCATACAACAATCCCCACTTATCTGCAGTCTAACTTTCCAGTTTCTATTAAAATCTGAGCTAGTCCATGGCCCAGGCAATGCAAATAGAAAAACCCAGAAGTAAACAGTCTCCAAGTTTTAAATTACTTACCAATTCTGCAGGATAGGAAGGAATGAGCTATCATCCTGGTCTGGACTCTTTGCTGTCTGGGTGGCCACAGAGCACAAGCTGCTCACATGTGTCTGTCAGCCTTCCATTACTGTAACAAACGAAGACAACTAACTAACAAAGAGTATAGAGTTTCAGGCCAGGGACACTTGGCTCCAGTGCTTTTGGGCCTGGGCAAAGGAAACACCAGTACAATTCATGGCCAGGGCAGGAAAGAGAGGAAAAGGTCAAAGGTCCACTATTCCCCATATTCTCATGCCAGGGCACACTCAGAAAACTGGAAGATAAAGTTTCCTTTATCTGCCAATAGCTCTGAGGTGGGAGACGACCATATTCTCCACATCTTTGTTCTGGAACACTGATTGGGGTGGCGAGGAATGGAGGAAGGACAGACACACAGACACATGTACAGAAAAACTAGGATTGGATGCACTATGCGCACTCAGGACTTCCTCAGCTCCCATAAGAGACTGAGTCTTTAACACAGCCCCTTGGGAGAATATTTCAGATCTAAACCGTAGCACCGCCCTCTTGCCAATCAGAAGCCAGATGGTTACCTGACCCACTCAGTGCTGTATTCAATGACCTATACTTTACTTAACACTGGCCTGAAGCACAAGATCAGAGGAACACAAGACAGGGATACAAACACTGGAGGGACAGATAGGTTCTGGCTCCCTGTGGGCACACTGAGGGGCACTAGACACCATCTTAGTGTTTGGAACGTGTCTCCCATGCCTTAAGGAGGACTCTCTGCTTTGATTGGGTCCTTGCTTATTTCTGTACAGTAGCAATGTCACAGTTGAGAGTTCCACACTAAGTGCCATTCCTATTTTCATGGCGTCACTAAGGGTTCCAGCAAGACCCTTTCCTCAAGATCCACCCATTCTCCTGGCCTTTGAATCTTGATTCATGCTGTTTCTCATGTAGCTGACCTCTATGTTACTGATAATGACAGAAGAAAACTTCCCACGAGGTAGGAAACTCATGTAACATCAGCCTGGGTCTCATTGCTGGCAGTGTCCAAGATGAGCATTTTCAGTCAACTTTGTCCCCTTGGACTAGAAAACTTCAGGTTTGGATTAAGACATCAGACTTGGACCAAATCCCTTTCTGTGAGGAATCAAATATGAAACTCAGCCCAATTTGGCCAGCATGAGTAGATAGTCCTTCTTGCTCTTGCTTTTGCTGATGGAAAATGTCTAAGGGAGTTGTGGAAATTAATAAAATACCAGCAGCTTTTGAATGCCAACTGTTTGCAAGGTTTGTGCCTTACTATGAAGGCAAAGTGTCATGCTTTCAGTAGAAGATCAAGTCCATGCAGCTTTCACAGGCCCATTGCTACCAAGCACTGGGGAGTTTTGATAGGTTTGCTTATCAGTGGGTTGTTGAATGACAGGGGGGCTGGACTACATTTTTGTCATTTATTTTTTTCCAGTAGGAGATTCTCTGACCATGTGCGTGCACATTTTCAGGGCTGTTTGTTACAGTCGTGCAGTAACACAGATCTTTCCCTAATCGACAGACAACTCAGGAATCCAGGGGGTGGGATCGTTGCTTTTGGCTGGTTTCATATTTAGCTTGCCAGAGCCTGAGAGCACTTTGCATGCTGCCACGTGGCTGCTGTTGCCGGATGGAGAGGAACTTTATTACACACGAGGAAAGTCGGAGAAGGAGGTTAAGTGGGCTGTCAAAGGTCACAGAGTCAGTTAATGAGCGGTTGTAACAGGCGGAACCCAAGCAATAGGATGAGAAAGCTGCTTGACTCTCTGAGTCTCCTGAAGGCTCCGGGTCAAGTGCCCAGTATTTGCAACTTATAAAAAGAAATCACTTAATAAAACACAATACTGTTCTCAGTCAAAAGTTCACAGAACACGGTGGAAAACCTGTTACTAGCTCTGGAGAACTTCCTTTTGAATGTGGCTCCTGAGCCAGTGGGGTGTTTGTATCTTAGAGGCCTGGGATCCAGGCCACCTGCCCTCAGAGAGGCTGCTTAACACAGCCAAGGAGCTGGGGATCTACCTGCTTGTGAGGAGATTTTGGCATTAGAACTTTCTCTCCTAGAAACAGTGGAAGGCCTTGTCACTCGGAGCAGAGACATTTATTGTCTTCTCTGGTCTGGGGAAAACTGGAGGGTCTAAGCAAGGGCCAAGGGATCTCTCTTTCCATTCCCTTCTTTTCCTTTTTACAACAAATGGATGAGGATGTTTTCCCTTTGGATCCTAGCTGACTTTCAATGCCCTTTCTTTTTCTATTTGGTATGTTGTGTTATTTCGTTTTGAATCACCAGTTGCCAGGACTCTTGATCAAGACTCCTTGGGTCTGGGGAAAGAGCAGAAAGGATGCCTGGTATCTGGCTTGAGAATTTTCCTTCTTCCAAAGCAGCAAGTGGCTACAGAAGTGTCCCAGTGCCACTGAGAAACTGCAGCCCCTGGTGGATAAGTGTCTCTGGCTGGAGCATTCTCTGGAAACTTCTTTCTACCCACCAGTGGCATTCAAAGGTACACAGAACCAACAGCTAAACCTGAATCTTTCCACAGATAAAAAGTCAAGGTTAGGTGACCCCTGAACTGCTAAACAGACTAGATCTTGTTGAAGAAGAATGACTTTTGTGACGCATAATACACCATAAGCAAAGTCACATTCTGCCTAAGGAGAGGGACCCATCTTGAGCAATACACCTTAGGTACTTTCATGGCTGTGTGAGCATCACAGAGTATACATACACAGACAAGGAGGGCTACCACACCACTAGGCTGTAAAAATCAAGGGTCCACTGTCACGCCTGTGGCCCTTCATTAACCTAAGTAACACCATTACCTAGTGCATGGGTGTGTTCCAAAAGAGATATGATTTTTGCTGAGGCAGCAATGGGGCTCTTCTTGCCTTACTCATTTTGGGATTTGAGGCTAATTCTGCCTATATTGATCAGGTCTGTCTGTGACCATCCAGTGCCCCTGGTGCTGTGGTACCACAGACTGCCCATGCTGAGTGGTAGAATCCCAGTGAAAGGGCTCCCCATCTGACTTCTGATATCTCTTTCAGAGGAGCAAGGCTTGTGTTGGTCCTTTTGACTCCTCCATCCCACCCTTGAGTCCAGTTTCCCTTGTCTCCAGGCTCTGTGGATTCTTTCCCACAGGTTTTAGGTTGTTCTGCATTGCAGCTCTCATGAGTCAGATTGTTTCTTGTGTAAACCCAGGCTTGAATATGATCAAAGTTCCAAGTCTGATGTATTTTTTGGGGGGTGGGTGTTGCGGCAGCCTTACAAGGAAGCCTCGCTTCTCTCCTTTCTTCTAAACTGTACAGAAAACTGCAGCCTGGCCACTAATTACTTATTAATAACCCGCGGCCCGCTGCTGTTCTGCTCTCTGACCTGAGCTGCTTTCGAGGTTAGCATCCTGACCGTTGGAATTCTCTCCTGCGCTGCAGCACGGGGAGATGAACACAAGGCAAAACAAACAGGAGCAGCCATGTTTTTATTACTGATTAGGGCATAGTGGAAATGGAGAAAGTGCAGACAAGCTGAATAGAGAGGGAGAGCTTTTGATCTCACGGAAGAAACGGAACAGTCACATTGGTTTGCATCCTAAGAGGCCTTCCTGAACATGCAGTCTGCTTTTGCACACGGCACAGCAGCTTGTGGGTATTTCCAGGTCTCTCTTGCTCTCTTTCCTTCTTCTGTACGAAGATTTACTTTATCTTGTGTTCCATATGTACATGTGTGACTGTGTGGGTGTGTCCTCAGGGGCAAGCGGGGGGCATTGGATCCCCTGGAGCTGGAAATGGAGAAAGTACATATAAGCCGAATAGTGAAGGAGAGCGTTTGGTCTCAGGGAAGAAGTAAATGTCATGGCAGTTGCGAGCTAACCAGCATCGGTGCTGGGAACTGAACTCAGGTCCCCTGGAAGAACAGCGCCTCTATCTTAGCTGCTAAGCTATCTTTCCCAGGAGCTACTCAGTCATTGGAAGTTTTATGTATATTGAACTTCCGGTAGACAATAGGCTGTTTCTAATTTTTTGATATTATCAGGAGAGCATGAACCCATGGTTGATTGAAATTTGGTGCTCAGGGCCCACATACATTCTGTTTACCAGCCTCATTTTAAGGATAACATGTTATTCAGATGACTTCATCAACAATAAAATAGGTGTTTCAAAATTATAATAGCCTTTGACTCAGAAATTCAATTTCTAAGAATTCTTATTAGGGAATTGATCACAGAGCATTAAATAAGTATTTTCAAGGATGCTCTTATGGTGTTGTAATACTGATAAAGAGAAAGAGAGGGAAACAAAAAAATTACAATTACAGGGGAGTGGTTGAAAAGATTATAATAAACCAGTTTCCATTGTTGCACACACACACACACACACACACACACACACACACACACACACACACACACACAGAGCACTATCAGTCTCCTGTCCTGAGGGGGAATAGCAGCAAACACAGCTGCACAGTATGTTCTGTTCCAAGTGTCCCCTGGACAGCCAAATTCTCACAAGTATGTACTAGTGGGGACTCCTCAGAGAGTCCTTCACCTCCCTTTTAATCACTTTATCTTCTTTCTCTTTTCTTCTTTTGGCATGTTTTCAGCTGTTATGATTAGCCTACCCCGATTAAACTTATAGAACTAGGTTTGTGGAGACAATCGTGATTATGTTTTAGACAACATTCTATGTTTTCAAGGTAGAGATGGCTTCTTCCCCATTTCTTGTAACATAAAGCAGACAGCAGGCTCATTTCTTGTTCTGTTGTGGCATTTTTAGTGTTTTTTACAGGGCATTCATCTTTGATGCTTCAGCTTAGAGGATGGTCACGTTGTTCTTGGGTCTCAGAGAACTTAGAAGGAATGCAAGTTAGAAAATTTGAAATTATGACTTGTCTGGGAAAGGCAGTATGGTTGCCAGCCCCTCCTGGGCCTAGAATTCCATCCAGCTGTCTAAGGGGAAAGTTTCTGGAAGCTTGCTCTTGCTGTCTCCAGACCCTTGCAATGGAAGCAAGCATTCTTCATTCTTTGTTGTGGAATCAATTGTCCTTCCTTTTTTCCTTCCTTCCTTTTCATTTCCTTTCTCCCTCCTTTCCTCTCTCCATCCTTCCCTCCCTTCCTGCCTCCCTCTCTTTCTTTCTTCCATCCTTCCATTCCCCTTTTCCCTCCCTCCCTTCCCTCCTTCTTTCCTTCCTTCCTTGCTTTCTCATTTCTTTTTGAGACAGGGACTCTGAAACCAAGGTTGGCCTGGGGACTTATTATGCAGAAAAGGCTGGCCTTGAGCCTGAAAAGTTTGTCTCTGCCTCTGGGTACTGGTATTAAAAGTGTGCTACACCACATCAGCCATGGGAGATGTTTTAAAAAGAGAACATGCTGGTGAGGAGAGACAACTTAGTTGCATAATGCCTTCTGCACAAGCATCCAGAAGCCATGTAAAGAAAGCTGAGGACGGTAGTGTATCCCTGTAATTCCAGCGCCAAGGAGGCAGCAATAGACTTATCTCTGGGGCTTTCTGGCCAGCTAACCTAGCCTACTTGGCGATCTCGAAACACAAGGTGGATGGCTCCTGAGGTTTGACACCTGATGTTGACTCCAGTCTTCAACATGAATTTATACATGTGAGCATCACCACCACTACCACATGCATACTAAACACAGTGTCAGGACTAAGGATGAAGAGGTCTGCCTTTGATTCTATTGGGGAGGTGTGGCCTACAAAAGCATCTTCTGTATTGCTCTTGGGAAGGAACCGCATGCACAAAGCCATGAAAGCCGGGAAAAAGAATTCCCTGCAGATGTGCTTGGATCAGATACTATCGTTCTATTCTGAATGCACCAGTTGGTGTGTGGCTGGGAGTGCAGGAAAATGCCATTCTCCAGAAGTTTTCAAAGGTTTTGTTTGTTGGTTGGTTTTGTTTTTGCTTAGTCCTTTGAGCTGCTGTAAGGCAACTCCAGAGTAGGAAAAAAGTCCGTGTGTATGCATCAGTCAGCTTTTTGTTACTGTGACAAATACCTTAGACACTCAAATGGTAAGGATAATAAAGGTTTGTTTTGGTTCAGTTTTCTATTCCTGATTGTGATCTTCTGGCCTCATTGCTTTGAGCCTGTAGAGAGGTTGTGCATCGCTGCAGGAGTACATAGGAACTAAACTGCTCATATTATTGCCAGGAAGCACAAGAGAGCCCAGCATGCTTTAGGAACAGATCCCAAGTGGCACATTGAGCTCGCACAAGGCCCCACCTCTTCAAGGTTCCACTGCCTCCTGATAACACCTCCCTAGTGATTAAGATCTTTGGAATTTTTTAAATTTCATATTAATATTTTATTGTTTATATATTATTATTATTATTGGTGCTGTTGTTGTTCGTGTGTATGTGCACATGCAGGCGTGTGTGTTCAAGTATATGGCCACAGTGTGCAATGCATGCCGTGGTCCTCATGTAGACCTCAGAGGACAGCCTTGCGGGGTCAGTTCTCTCCTTCCATCGTGACGTGAATTCGAGAGTTCAAATTCACATTATCAGGCTTGCATGTCAAGTGACTTTACCCGTTGAACTATCTTGCTGGCCTGGGGACCTAGATTTCGACATAGAGACTGCTGGGGACTTGATCAGAGGATAGCATCAGTGTAATGGAGGATGTCATGGCCTGCCTGCCCCGGAGTCAAGTGTTTTTCTACTTGCATTGGGAGCATTGTACAATGTGAAGATGAACAGTGAAATTCCTGGTAGTAATACAAGAGTTCAAATTTCTTAATTCATAATGCATAAATAACACACACACATGAGAGAGAGAGAGAGAGAGAGAGAGAGAGAGAGAGAGAACATGGTAGAGAAAGGGAACTGTCTCTTCTGACCTTGGTACAATGACCCGCATTTCTGTTTTACTTGGGCCTTGGCCATTCTAGATCCAGCCTAGCTGGTGTAAGCGCTCACAGGCACTACCAGATCTTGCTCCCTTCTCTGAAAAGCCCCGACAGAAAAGCCCAGCACATAGTCAGTGCCTTGGGCTTGGCCTCTGTCCCAACAAATTTCTCTGTGATTTTTAGTTTTTGTTTTGAAATAATTAGGAAACAAACAAACAACAGCAACAAAACCAAACAAAAAGCCCAAAACAAATCTCAGATTTTAGATTCTGTTGGGGCCAGTTCTCCTTAAAAGCACGAACAGGACTTAATGTCTCCTGGCAAGAGCAGTGTGAGGCACAGTTTTCAGAATAAAATTCCATACCACCTCAGTGTGTATGATAAAAGAAAACAGCAAGCATGTAAACATTAAAAAGCCACACAGACCTTCTCTTACCTGTGAGAATCTTTCGGGCATTTCTGTGATTTTGTGATGTGCACACCAAGCAAAGTTCCCATCTGTGTCTTGTGACTTTAGGTATTTCTCCTGGGGACTCTTCATTTATCGCCAAGGACATGCTTTAGCCCACTTTCCAGTTGTAAGGTGAGATAAACATTAACTTTTTTTGATTATTTACTCTTTATTTCTTACTGTTTAATAATACCACACATATGTCATATATTCTTGATCTTTTCTGATATCCTTCTGCTCTCACTGAACTTTTTTGTCTTCTAAACAATAATGTTCTTTATTAAAATATTATCTGCCATTGTCTTGTGCTTTACAGCTTATAATCAAGGGAAACCAAGGAAGGAACATTCTTAACTTTTTGATGCTCCCAGAAAAAAAGAGAGAGAGAAAGAAAGAAAGAAAGGAAAAAGGAAGGAAGAAAGAAAGAGAAATCCTCCCCTTTTAACACTAGAGGTCACTCTGTGACCACAGATATGAAATCAGCACCCCGGGGCTTATGAAGGTCAGTGCAGCTAATCTGTATAAATTGCTGAACCATGAGCCAAATTTGTACCTAATTATGGGCTGCTTTGATGCAGCCCCACTCCTTTTAAAAGTTCCCCTCTTCTCTGCAGAGCTGTGGATGCTGGGACTCACAGATTTCAAACAAGCCTTCATGTTTCTCAGCTAAGCAGCTGTACCCGGATGCCACTGGGTGACCCGTTTAAGAGCCAGACTAAGAAGGGGACCTGACACTTGGGTCCACTTATCAGGAGCTGGTAACTTGGTTCACATCTGTTCCTGAGATCAAAATGCAGACGTGTAAAGGCCACAGACCGAGCACAGGGCAGTTGTGGGAACAGTTGTTAAGCAGACTCAGAGTTCCTCTTCTTTTCTAAATTTGTCTTTATTCATGTATTTCTATGGTGCTACTTGTCTGTATGTAGGTGAAAAGACCCAGTGAGGACAGAAGAGGGTGACAGCTTCTTGGAGCTGGAGGTATAAGTAGCTGTGGGTCCCTGAGGTGGGTGCTGGGAACTGACCTGGGTCCCCTGCCAAAGAGGCAAGTACTTTTAACCACTGAGCCATGTGCCAGCCTCCAGGGTCCTCTTCTCTTGTTGAAGATAGATCAAACTAGCCCTGTATCCAGTCTATAAAAGAGGAATTGCTGCTTTTATCTGGGAGTTGAACTCCTAAGTGGCTAATCAACTGGAAATCATGTACACTTTCGGAGTAACTAATATTGTTCCCAAGGATTTGAATTTTGCCTCTGCAAAAATTTCACACACACCTGCAGGACTAATAATTTCTGTTTCATTTAATAAATGACTCCTGATTGTTGGTATTTTGTCTATAACCTGCAGAGCATCGGAAGGTGTGTCTTCCGAGAGGAAAGTTGGGCTCCCTAAGAAAACATGGGCATGGTAACCACTTGCCCTTCTCATAGCTTGGTGAGAAATAGGTGAAATTTGGCAGCAGAGGCAGGAGGTACCCAGAAATGCCAGTTGTCGTTCAAGCAAGCTCAGTTCAGGGTGGAATGTGAAGAAGAGGACCATTTGCCAGTGGCTCTGCTCAGCTCCCAGCCCCTGCAGTGGAGAACCTGGATATGAGAAGCTGCCTTGGGTTTTGCTCCCTCACGGGATCCAGGGTGGCCATGTTTAATGAGGCTTTAGCAGTGGGCAAGCCAGGCGCTTCTCACAGTGGGTCGGTAGCAGCGGCTCATTTTCTGTGCTGTAAGCAGGGTGGGATTGGATGCTTAAGTTTGGAACGCTCAAGGCTGTTGAAATCACTGCTCTCTGCAAGGACATAAAAACCCACCACGGTCACTTATCTTCACACCTAACCCGCCCGGCAGCCATTGATTTCCCATTTCAGTTTGCAAGGTGCTGAACAGAGTAGATCGATTGAACAGTACTGATGTGCCTCCAACATTCCCATAATCTATAGTATCAGTGGGCTTCCTTCCGTGTGTCCTTATCTGACCTGGCCACAGCGGTTTTGGTGTTAGAGATGAAAAGAGACATTGGAAAGTCTTTATGCTAGGCGCTTGCAGGCTTCATCCCCTGCCCTCCAGGGCAGGGCCCACTGTGCCCACCTTCCGGATCTAAAGCTGTTACTAAAGTGTGTGCTTAAACCCGCCCCCCCCCCATTTAAATTAAAAACAGTAATTAGCCTCCGGTTTTCCAGCAGCCCACAACAAACACCATTTAAGGAAGAACTGTTTAGAAAGCAGATTTTTACTTAATAAACAGCAATCAATCGAATTGATTAGCCATGAACACGCTCCCGCTGAGTCCATGGGTGGCGCATGTTGTTGATAATTGCGGTTTGCAAGTACAAGACTATTAAATGGCTGCCTGTCGCTGATTTCCCGGCTCTTTGGTTTAATGGAATAAGGTCAAGGGTGGGGAGGGGAGGGTACGAATGATTCTTGATGGCGCTTTTTGGCTTGGGACCCTGCTTGGACCAACTTTTGCCTTAGCAGTCTTGAAATATGTCCTGTAATTATGGATGTTTTACTCAGCCATTTTTGTGGATCCTGCATCTGCTTTAAAAAAAAAATGTAATTCACGTGGCGATTAGATCTTTGCATGCTGGCTTTGTGGATTTACATAAACCTTGAGGCTGAAGCTGTTGGAGCATCACAATTAGTGCTGCGCGCCGCCGTGCAAGGATTTGGTTACCCTGGAGTTAGGGAACTGTTCCTTGAAGCTGAGCTAGAAACCTGGTGAAGGGTGTCCTGAAGGCTGCCCCAGAAGGCAGGGAGGGAGGGAGGAGATTGGGCCCTCAGCAAGCACCTCTCCTCCCCGGAGCACCTCGATCTTTCACGCAGATCCCCAGGGCTCCAGGCCAAGCTCTGAGCCCAGAGGAGAGGCTGCTCTTTATGCTACCAAGGGAAGGAGATGCCTGCAGTCCGGGATTCCCGTGGATGCCGAGCTCATTTTGGACAAGTTTCTGGGCCCTTCTCTTGGCGAACATTTATCCAATTACCGAGAGTATAGAGTAGCAGCACGTATGTCGGCTATGGGCAGGATTCTGTAAGACCTAGTGATGGAGTTGGAGATTGGTGTGTTTAAGTGGGTGGGCTGCCCCTGGTAACTGGGAGCCACCAGGGACCCAGGTGACACTCTGGGAAGCTTGGCGTCCTCTTGGTTGAGTGATCGCTTGCGCCCTCTGGTGGCTCAGGCGCTTACTTGTTGGACACCTAGCCCGGTGGTCCCTGACTTTCACAGGGAGTTCTACCGGCCAGCAACCATGCTTCCAGGGTCCTTGGGATGAAAAGGCTTTGGCGTTTGACTGAAGCTCCGCAGGGGATTATGTTGTCCAGCCCTTTTGGACCAGCCGATAAAAGCCAAGGAAGGACATCTCCATACGATAGATGGGCAACCGCTGTGCTTGGTACAGATTTATCACTTGTATTATTTCACAATGCTTGTTCATGGGTAGTGACAATGTATCCAGCTCTAATTCTCACCTCACCGCCACTCCAAGTCTGCTGTTCCTCTTCGTATTCTGCTAAATGAGGGAGGGAACAGAATAAAATGTAACTTTCTAGTCATGGTGGTCGTGACAACGACAATACAATGTATGGGAAGTCCACTGTTGTGTGCTTCTGGATGGCACTCCGCTCCTTACTAAAAAGGGATAGATGTGGAAAACTGTCATCCACAGCCTCTTCCTGCTCTGAATATGGATGTGATGCTTGGAGCTCAGGCAAGTGTCTTGAAACCATGGGGGTCTGCAATGAAAAAGAGGGACTCCAGCGTAGACAGGGCAAGAAAAGCCCTTCAGAGACCTCCCTTCAGTCCTTGGATTATGGAGGGAGAGTAAGCCCTTATTCGTTTAAGCCACACGTAGCTGGTGTGCTATCTGCAGACAAATAATTCACAACAAAACCACCCTCAAATGAAACATCATGCTGAAAACCTAAGTAGGAGGAAAGTGAGAAGAAAAAGAAATTTCTTTAGAGTAATAAGCCAGGCCCCGGGCTTTCCCATACATCAAAGTCGCTGGTGTTATTGTAGCCATTTTTAGTTGAGAAAACAGACTGACTAGTTTCCCTCTGTTCAAATATGCAGTTTAACTTGAAGGACCAATTATGAAATGCGAGAGCTAAGCTTCCAGCTGGTTTTATCTGTCTCCAGGGATCCTGCTCCTTCTGAGAATCACTTTCTGCCTCTCCATTGTTTGTCCAGAGGAAATGCTGTGGGCCAACATTTTCTTTTTTTGGGGTGGTGGTGGAGGGAAGATTATAAGTCCAGGAAAGCAGATGTATCCAGGGGGTGTGATTTCCTAATTCCAGAGAGACTCTGACATGGCTGTGTCTGTCAGCCTAAGCTGCCTCCTGACCCCTGAAGTCTAGAGGGGCAGAAGTGGCTCTGAGCACAGTCAGTAGGCCAGGCCACGAGACCAGTCTGTTATACACAGCACTCAGAATCAGGACCAGGAGCAGAACCTGGGGAAGGAGGGAAGCAAAGATCGCATCCAACGGTTCTCACACAGGTGGTGACTCTGGATGGCCAAAGACCGAGAATCCAGCAGCCTGGGCTCTGCTGTGTGAAGCAGCAATCCACTCCAAGCCTTCACAGCAAACAAGGGCCCGTGTTTATTGGAGAAGGACGCACTGCCAGTCATGTATAGTCAGCCATGCGTGGCGTAAATGTGTGCAGATGTGTACACCTCTTCACAGCTGGCGGGCCAACCTTAAATCCTAATTCTTCACGGGACCCTTCCTCCAGCTACATTACTCTGTGTTCTGGTATGTGTGGGTACAGGATGGCTCTGTTGCTGAGGACAGGAATGTCCAGAAAGGGCCCCCGATGTGGGCCTACGGCAGTGCATTCAGGTTTCCAGTCTCTCCACGGTGCCACCGTGCTCCCTATCTGGGGTAGAGCCCTTGGCCTCCTCTTCAAGCTCCCTAAGTCATTGACTCACACCTTCCCCGGCTGGATAGATCATTAAGAGAATTGGTTTACAAGGCTCTCGCTGAGCTGCTGGCTGTGCGCGAGAGAGTAAGCAGACGCTAGATAGAGCTGTAACATATGATGCTCAGTCCGATGCTTAATGAGGCCAGTAAAAGCAGGGAAGCAAGATTAGCTGCAGATAAATGAATGTGCCTAGTGCCGAATCGAGAGCTGACTGTATTTTATTTGATTTAGTCTCAGAAACAGCAGATGCTGTGCCAATTACAGCAAAGCAGTTTCTGACTAATCTCTTCATTGAATTCATTTTGTTCACAGAAATGCTTTAAAAATTATTTCATTTCCATGGGTATAAAAGTCGTATACCTTTGCTGTAGAAAATATGTAGGAGAATAAAACAGAATTGAAATGACCAGAAATCCCTACATATTAACAATACATAAAACAGATCACATTTGCAAGCGCTTAGCTGTTTCCAACTGGAACACAGGAGTTACCTCGTGTTAAGGCAGTGATAACGGTGGCATAAGGAGGCTAACCAGTTTACCCAAGTGTCCACTACTCAGACTTAGTGGAGTCAGAACTTGACTTTGATCACTTGGCCCTGGCACCTGCATTTTCATCTAGAGTCTTTTTGTCTCTGAGGGAGATGACGGATGACACATGTTCTCATCATCTAAAAATGCTTGAAAATATTGTATTTACATACGTTACCAACCTAGAACCATGCTCTATATGCTGGCCATGGTGTTCTCATAGGACATTGGTGGTGGTGGTGGTGGTTAGGGTCTGCACTGGGTGTTTCTAGGTTCTTGACCTCTTATTTAAAAATGAAATAAAAATCCTCATAGAGTGCAAAGTATCGAAGAAGCTTTGTTTAAAGCAACATCGTAGAATTGATCAGATACACTGTGGCAACTGCACACATAAGTGAAGATACTAATTTTTTGGAGGGGGGAGTGTTTCTTTTATCTGATTCAAGACAAAGAGACATTTAGTTGCCAAGGGGAAGAGTTTGGGTGGTTTTCTATTTTTGGTCCTTCCTTCCTTCCTTCCTTCCTTCCTTCCTTCCTTCCTTCCTTCCTTCCTCTCTTTCTAAAAGTTAGCTTTGAAGACCCACAGTTTGCCTTATTGCACATGAACCCCAAGCCAATCTAGGCCGGATAGGTTTCTTATTCTTGCATCTTGACATAGTAGATAGGTTCTGTCTACGTTCACTTGTGGTTAGAGTGAGGCAAAACTTATTTCATCGTTCAGAGAGGGAGTTTGTGGGGTTTGATGCATGGTCCTAGATTGTTAACAGGCTGCGAGGCACGTTATTCAGATAAGGGGATGTGTGCAACCCAAGGTTCTAAGTCACTCTTTATGCATACCTGACTCAACTCTACCATTATCATGAACGTTTAATGACTTCTCTGAAAATGATGACGGCATTCCCCTCCCCACTTCTCTCTCTGTGTGCTGATGTTTTGAGACAGGGTCTTGTTATGTAGTCCAGGCTGGCATCAAACTTGCTGCCGTATTTCTACCTCCCAGCTGGGGTCATAGGCATGTGCCAACACACATACAGCTTTGCATGTACTTTTGTTTCCCTGCCTTCTTCCATGGGATGAGACAGCAAGAAGAACACAGGGTAAAGTCCTCCTCTACATGTAGACTGCTTAGCCTCTAATATCCCCGATTCTAGAAGAGTAAGATCCTCCCTTTTGTAAACTGCTCAGTTTCCAGTGTTCTGCTCTAGCCACACAAAGTGGACTAAAATGTGGAAATGCTCTAATTTTTTTTTAAACTAATGCTCTAGCCCCAGGTATTTTCCAAGGGCTGTTGGTTCATTTTATAAATGCACTAAGATGAAAGTCAGTCTTAAGCACACATCTCAGAGTAAGTCCCTGATTATTCTGCCTAATCAAATCCCCACAAGTAGCATTCCTGGCTGACAAAATCTGGGCAGTTTTAATGACCTTGATAGTGGGTTGATATGTGGGTTTGGGCTGGTGAAGGGCTTTGACCACGATGATGAAACGAATGGATTGTTTCATTTGTAGTTATGATTACAGCTCTGCCCTCAGCTGTATGCCAACAGTGCATTTGATGGGTTAGAAAATAAATCACACAGCAACTTAACGAGAGCCGGTGGATGGTTCTTTGTGTACCCACAACACATCCTTTCTCTTAGACGTAGCAGGAAGAAGGTCACCCTCTGATAGTGTGAATACTAATGGTCTTTCTGGGAGGCACTATAGAGGGAGGGTCCCATCTCAACTGAAAATTTTATCTCAAAGAACTCAAGGGCTGTAGATACTGCTTGGTAGTAGGTTTGCCTTGCATGCATGTGGCACACAGTTTCATCCCCAAAGATACAAAAACAAAGAAATAAACAAGCCTTGTGGGGCGGGGTAGAAAGAACTCTCAAGCAACAAACAAATGGTCCAAGAAATAGGCTCTCGGGTGTTTTAGTTGAAATTGACAATATAGTGAAAGCCATTTTCAAAACAAGACAAGACAAGACAAGACAAGACAAGACAAGACAAGACAAGACAAAAGAGCAATATCACATAGAGTTAGGCTTTAAAGTAGAAGAAGCCAAGCGAGTACATTGGTATCGTCAACTTAGCGAGGTGCTACTGTTCCCAGAAGGCTTTGTGAGAAGAAACGTTGGGAAGACTCGGGGGTCAAGTATCCAGACAGGGATACTTGACATGGCTGTGTCTGTCAGCCTGAGCTGCCTCCTGACCCCTGAAGTCTAGAGGGGCAGAAGTGGCTCTGAGCACAGTCAGTAGGCCAGGCCACGAGACCAGTCTGTTATACACAGCACTCAGAGTCAGGACCAGGAGCAGAACCTGGGGAAGGAGGGAAGCAAAGATCGCATCCAACGGTTCTCACACAGGTGGTGACTCTGACAGAACCAAAAGAGAAAAGGAGAAGACTCAAGGGTCCTGCAAAAGACCCATGTCAGCTCTGATAATTGGATTCAGCATTAGGCTGGGTCCTAACCCCCAAAGGATAAAGCTTTCTCAGTTTTGTTTGTTTGGTTTTTTTGTCTTCTCAGGTCATGTAAATTTTTGTTCTTGCCAAGGAATAAACTCAGCAGCGCCCTGCACAATTACCACACCCTTCCTTACACCATCCAGAGGGGATTCTTCTAGCATGGAGAAAAATTCCTTATTCCCAAAGGGAAGAACCGGGGTTTAGGAATAATCAGATCTAACCAAAATAGAAGTTTAGGAGTGTAAATCCAAATTTTTAGTCTAACATCTAAGATTCACTCATTGGATAGTCTTCTGGTTCCAAAAGCCTTGGGCATTCACTCTGGTCCAACTCTACCGTCCACAGCCCACACAGTATGTGTTGGAGGTTTAGGGTGGTTTCACTCCACAGCTGCTGCTCCTCTTGGCATACATCCCACAGTCCTGGCATCTCCTAATATCTCGTGTTCTGCAGTACATTGCAGCTAAGGCTACGCCTTTATCAATGGCCTCTCTGACATTAACAATGGTGCCAGGCCTCACCTACTCTCCATGAGTTCCTCAGTCTTGCATCTTGTATGTCTTCAAAGCCTGTACCACATGGATGATGCTTACACATTTCTAAGTTTGGCTTCTAGCTTGATATGTAGCCTGGCCCCCTTGAACCAGCTTCTGTGTACTGACCTGGAGAAATTACTTTCCCATTGTGTCTAAGAAGCATAAGTAGTTTCTTTCAGTGATGCTGGCCCCTTTAGCAAGCATAGATGCTTCTTCAGCTCCATCATAATCAACTCTCACAGATTCATTCTCAAGTATTAAGAATAGCTGCCAGTCCAACTCTCCAGTAAAGTCTCTGTTCCCCCAATGGGATGAAAAAGAGATGTTACCAGGTAGAGATCACAGCATCGAAACTATGGTGTGATAAAGGGATGGTGGTCCATCTTGTCACGAGGTCGAAGATAGAGTGTCATACCTGCATATAAACTTACCAGTTAGGTTTTGAGGCTTGCTGAAGGAAGAAAGCTAGATAGCCTTTAGAAATTTAGGTCTGAGGATCTAGAAAGGGCAGAGGCGCAGATACTGTCAGAGAAGGTAAGCCCAGAACAACAAGTAACTGATGCCCTGGAAGAGGAAAGCACGGGAAGAAGTGAAGGATGAAATGCTGGCATTTTCCAGTGATTCATGGGCAAGAGGGAAAGAAATCCCATGAAGGTCATATAGGTAGGGTGGATGTGGAACTCAGGGAAAACAAAGAGAGCTCATACTGTGAACACTGATGAAAAACAAATAGTAACGGCCACCAGCAGAAAGTTCATTTATTTTCATATGGAGACTGGGGCTCAGGGAGTTCCCAGTGTGTCCCCCAGCTAGTCAGTGGCAGATTGGGAACTGGACAGATAACACTGGCTATGTTCCATTTAGAGGCAGATCTTTTGACAAAGGCATTTTCCTTGGAGTCATTCTATGGTGTCTTTGTTTTATTTCCTGCTGCTCTGATAAAATACCTGACTAAAGCCATTTAAGGGAGAAAGGTTTTTTTAGGTTCACCATCCTAGGTCGTAATCCACCATCACAGGGAATCCAAGGTGTGAGGAGCTTGAAGCTGTGAGTCTCAGATCTACAGTCGACATCAGAGAAGCCCAACACATTAATGCGTGAGTCCTCTACACTCGTACAGTCCAGGACTCCCCAAACCTAGGGAATGGCGCCATCTACAGCAGTCAGGTCTTCCCAAACCATTCAAGTCATTCAAGACAACTCCACACAGACATTCTCAGAAGCCCTTCTCAGGTGACTCCAGATGGTGTCGGGTTGTTGTTTAAAATGAGTCGTTACATATACTTTTGTTATACATAACATCTAAAAGATTGTTCATTTAATATACCATAATAAGGGATCAGATGTACCTTCCCCAGCACACATGATCTAGGTTCAATCCCTAAAACCACAAAAAGAGAAAATTTCTACATTAACATACCCAACACATACATTTTCATTAGAAGGAGAATAAATGTATTGGGGGAAATTTAGAAACTAGGAGAAAGGAAAAGAAAACTGTAACCCTTATCTTTCAACCTTGTCACTAATAGTATTTTATGAGATATTGGTGTTTTTACTGGTTTATTTTCTGTTTTTTTTTTTCTTTAAACCCCTAATATTAAAACCAATTGATGAGGATTTTCGGCTTCTTCAACCATCCCTTCATGTGATCGTATACAAACTCACCAGGTGAGATGGTTCAGTCGATGAAGTAGTAGCTGTTCAAGCATGAGGAACTCAGTCTGGATCCTCAGCACCCATGTGAAAAGCTGGGTGTGGGGGTGTGTGCCTGAAACCCTAGTGCTGGAGAGATGGAGAAAGGAGAATTCCTGGGCAGTATCTGGCCACCTAGTCTAGCTGAACTGGTGATCTCCAGGTTCAGTGAGAGACTGAAAAAATGACCTGGCATTGACTTCTGGCTTTCACATATACATACACACATACCTGTACACATGCATCCTTACACACAAGCGCGCCTGTATACACACATGAACACATATATGAAAACACGCACTGAATGGATGGGTCGCTTACCTGAACCTACTCCAATTTGACCATTAGGTCTCTTTTTCTGTTGTCACTGCTGTATGGTATAACATTATCACCCCGTATTAAATATTCTTCTGAATTTAAGGCTATTTTCTCATGAAAGTAGCACAATCAATACTTTTATTAGCCTGGATACATACTGCCAACTTCATTCTATTGAGAGCTGTACAAACAACTACCCCGTGAATGTGCAACTGGAGATGTTCACTCTTTACTTTAGATGCTTTCCTCAGCAGAAGTCTGCAGCAGATGGAAGTCAGAGGCCATTGGCTGGCCACGATAAGGGGACTGCTTCTTGGAGGCTGTAACATGGTTTTGCCCTGTAACGAAGCAGGGGAAGATTGTGGATTGTGATTAGTTCTAGTGGGTATCTGTGAAAATCACACTGTCAAATGGCAGAACTTGAAAAGGTAAGGAGAGAGGTCAAAAGAGAGGCCAGAAACTGTATGAGGTGTGGGTGGGCTGGACAAAGAAATCCTGACAGCCTGGCACCAAGGAGAGTGCAGGAGTAGAAGAAGCGGCAAAGGAAATGGACACAGATGGGAACCCCAAATGTGAGCTCGCAGTTTCCTCATTTCCAGAGAATTCACCCCTCGCAACACCCCCCTGGGATTTACCGAAGGACTAACTTATTTTTTCTGGTTGAGAAGCATTCTGGATCCACCACGGGTGGTTGAAATCTAGAGGTGTTCTCCTGGCTTCTGCCCGTGCCTGTGTGTTGGGACACTAGCCAGGCTGTTGCTGCTGAGCCCAGGGTTGTGTCTGAGATCCAAGGGGCACACACGTGCTGCCAGCTAGAGCAGAGTTAGAGGCCACTTGTATGTGTGCAGATTCTTGCGTTGGCTTGCAGCGGTCCTTAGAAAGATAGTGGGGGAGAAATCAGGGGGCTGGGAGAGGCTGCACAAGAGACGATTTCATTTGATGAGATGAGAGTGGGATCCAGATATTGCATTGCCAAGAAAAAAAGAGGAATGTGATTCTGTCCTTGACAGCTTGCCTTCATAGACCGAAGAAGATATTAATGGCTGGGAAATACCTCTAAGTCCGACATGTCCTCTGCGTATCTCTAGGCTCTGAGACACTCAGATAAGAACTCAGGGTACCCAAGGGAGCAGAGAGATGAACAGCGCACAGATGTACAGCCATGGCTTTTCAGAGGAGCCTTAAGACAACGAGACACTCATTAATGGAAGAAATATACAGTGGCAGACACCTTTATTTTTGTTTAGGCTTTTGACAGGATTGGAATGGAAGAGTTATGCAATAGGGGAGAAAGGCCTGCCTTCATTTAACTTGCTGAATTCGTGGGTGTAATTACCTATAAATGTAATTACAGGGAAGACAAATGGCATTTTCAGCCATGGTCTTAAAGAGTGAGTTAATTTCTGACTTTAACCAGAACTACTTTGTTAATTAGCTCGCTCTCTTTCTTCCTTTCTCTCCCCCCTCCCTCCTTGGAAGTTCCTCACCCAAGACTGAGCTGCGCATGACTGCTGCTTCTGTGTCTTTGAGTAATGAGGGGACACAGCAAAGCGGCCACATCAGGGCTGCTGTGTTAGTAAGGCTACTTTCCTGTCCATTTATCATCAATTAAAGGTGTGCTAGTTTGTAAAGTAACTCCACCTTCGGCCTGGCTGCCCAGAATGGCTCCTCATTTATTTTTTGAGTGGTTTTGGATGGAGTTAGACCCACCTCACATCTCAGAGGTGACAGGCGGCATGAAAAAGTGCACTAATTGAGACATCTCCAGGGAAAAATATAAGAAAAGCGGAAACGGTAATTAGAATGAAGCCATTTTAAGCTGGCTAAGGAAAACTGAATGGAGTTGCATATTACACGCTGCTACAAATGGGGATGAAAGGACCTGGAGGAGGTCGGGAGGCAGGAATGGATGTTAGAGGAGAACATACCCTTTTAACACTTTAGGGAGAGATGGGAAGCTAAGAGCAATATACAATCAGGGAGAACAGACTCTTGGGGAGACTAGCTACGGGACAAAGACAAGGCTTAGAGGGGCAAGGACAAGACAATTGATGGGGTTTAAATGGTGCTTGGTGTTTGGAGAGACAAGCGAGCTGTTTGTGATTAGCAAATGTGGTTCCCAAATGAAAATTCGAAGTCTAGAGCTTGAGCCTTTTGTGTAAAAGTGGGGAGGGAAGGAACATGGAACGTACCTATAATTTCCAAACTGAGTGTCTCATCAGTATCTAGTGCCGTGTTTTCACTTATAGACCCTGGACGACACAGCTCTGTATGCTGGATGCCTTCCTACATCCAGTCCTCATGGGCCAAGAGACAACAGTTTTCCTGTGGTCATGCTCTGTGCATGGAGATTTTTCTAGTTGCAGAATTGGATTGCAATAGTCCATTCTTCTTCTGAAATGGCATTCCTCAAGAACCAGGTGCAAAGAGAGCATTTCAATAAATGTTTAAATGAGGGAATGGTCTTGAGTGGTCAGCTCCTGCTTTAAGCTCCCAGTCTTTGCCTGGAAGGTGGAAGATCCAAGAGCTTTGTTTTTCTTCTAGCCAGTGAAACTAAGAGCCATGGAGGTGGAGGAAAAAAAAAAGGATTTGTAGAAAAGTTGACCCAGGGGCTGTTCTTAGGTGACCGGCAGTGACAGGGTCATGGAGATGACATCATGCTGTCACCCTTTTACATCTCCCTTATTTGCATCAGGAGCCCATGCTTTCTTTGTCCGTTCTTACTTGTGTCCTGAGATGTGCTGGGGGCGGAGTGAGAGATGGGCAAGGCAGAGCTGGCTCTGACCTGTATGTGGTGCACAGTGTGATGAATCAGACCCACCCAGATGGAACAACCACAGTGATGCTGCTAGGAAGGAAGGGGTTGTGGTAGTGGTGGGATCAAAGGATGTGATGAGCAGTGATAGGGCATGGGTTCATGCCTGGATTAGTGAGGCTGGCCCCTGGAGAAGGAACATTCCAGACGAGTCCTGCCGCCTGTGCAGGGGTTTGCCTGATGAAGCAGTGCTGGCAGCAAGGTGTAGGGAGAGAGAGCGGGAGGAAAGGGAGGGAAGGCAGTGGCGCATGACTTTAATCCCAGTACTTGGGTTGCAGAGGCAGGTGGATCTCTGTGAGTTTGAGGCCAGCCTGGTCTACAAAGTGAGTTCAGAACATCCAGGTCTACACAGAGAAACCCTGTCTCAAAAAACCAAAACAATGAAGAAAATCATCAACAACAACAAAATGCAACCAACCAACCAACTAACCAACCAACCAAACAAACAAACAAAACCAAAAGCTCCTGGACCATAAAGGGAGGCAGGAAAAGATGAGCAAGAAGCTGTAGGTGGAGTCAGCCTGAGTTTAGGAGGAGGGAGAAAACATGGCTGTAGAGTTCTGCTTCCTGCTAAAGCAGTGAAAGCCCTGGAAGCAGGAAGAGTCCAGATTGGATTTTCTGCTCACTCACTCTTCTATCTTTTGCACATGTTCCCTGGGAATCCCTCTTCACCCTGGTGCCATTTAGTGAGTGTATCTGGCTTTCCACACTCTGATGAGGGACCGGCATAGAGCTACATGCTGGATGCCAGTGTGTGTGATCCTGACATCTATTTGTGCATCTGTGTTGTTTCTGTGATCCATCCCCTGACACAGCCTCTCCCTCTCAGCTCTACACAGTTGTGGCTTACTCCTCTGTTGCCTCACTTCCCTCTCTGGAGGTTTTGAAACTGATGGATTTCTGCGGCCATTCACTGTAGAATGTCTGCTGACCTAGATCCATGCATCCAAGAGCACATGTTTGTTCTTGTTGAAATCTCCCTTGGCTCCTCCTCATTATAACCAACGACGTGTCAGGTATTCCCCTGCTAGCATCTTTGAGGGTACAGATACGAAAATAGCCTCCACTATTGCGTCTGTGTTCTGTTGTTGTAACAAATACCCGATGCAGTCAATTTAGATAGAGAAAAGCCTTATTTTATTTCACAGTTTTAGAGACCTTGGTTCATGGTTGTTTAACCCTGTTGCTTTAAGCAGTCATCACATTACTAGGGAGCCATGAAGTACTGCCAAACTGACCATCGAATGCTGAGGAACAGAAGGGTGAGAGCCAGATTTCAAGTATACTCCGTGGGAGTCCTACGGATTCTCTGCTGGCTTCTAATTCTACGTCACCCGCCTGGTAGCAAGTCTTGAACCTGCTTGGGCCTTGTGAGACAGGTATGGTCCACACACTCCAAAGTTCATATAGGATATGTATGTGTTGATCTTCAGGACTGGTCCTTGCTGAGTGGGGCAGTCTTTGCACTGAGTCTAATTACAGTCTTTACAAACAACTTACTTATATTTCCCAGAGTTACGGAGGCTCCAGGCCCGAGATCCAGGCACTCTATGGTTGGCTCTTTCTCTAATGTGGCTTACAGCTGACTCCTATGGGGTTGAGGAGCTCTTTCGTGTCTCTATCATAAGGGCACTAACCTTGTATATGGTGGTCCTTATTACCATGCCCTGGCGTTCTCTGAAGTACTCCCTTCTAATACCATGGTCTTGGGGGCTAAGATTTTGAAATTCGAATTTCAGGAGACATGAAACATTTATACCACTGTAGATTTTCTACACTGTCCCTTCTCTAAACAAATTAAGAGAAGATAATTTCCTAACTGAGTCTTGGTAGAAGCAAAATAGTTCCAAATGACACGACGTGATACCAGTATAAATGTGGCAGAGACTTTGGTGGGGTGTTGGTGACACTGAACCCCAACTTTAAACATTCTTTCTGAAAGGATATTCTTCTTTGAGGACTGTGACTCATGGAGGCTGCTGTCTGAGGATCCAAAGATATACCATGGTACACACCTGAAGCTATTTAGGACTTCCTGCATATCTCTACAGATACTAGACCAGTTCTCAAGCTTTTTAATGCCATGGCACTTTTCATACCACTTCTCATGTTGCGGTGACCCCCACGTATAAAACTGTTTTTGTTGCTACCTCATAACAGTAAAATTTGCCACTTTATTTGTTAAATAAAATTTGTTATGAATCGTAGTGTAAATATTTTTGAAGATAGAGGTTTGCCAAAGGGGTTGTGATGAGGAGGACCTTGTATATCATTGGATTGGGGGAGGGGCATAGGAGAAGAAGAGGGAGGGAGGGAGGGTAGGATTGGGAGGAGATGGGGGAGGGGGCTACATCTGGGATACAAAAATGAATAAACTGTAATAAAAATAAAATAAAATTTAAAAAAAGAACCGCTGTACTAGGCCAAGCAGTGGTGGCACACACCCTTAATCCCAGCATTCAGGAGGCAGAGGCAGGAGGGTCTCTGGGTTCCAGGTTAGCCTGGTCTACTGAGTTCTAGGACAGCCAAGGCTCCCACTGCCACCACTGCCCTAGACTAACCTCCTCATGTAATATGGAACCTGCGCTGATGCCAGCTGTTAACCCACACAAGCATTTGTGATCCTGTGTGCTTCTCTTGGGTGCCAGTCCCCAGAGGGTTCCAGGTGTGTCCTGTCCTATTCTGAACTGACTCTGGGATCCCCTTTCAATTATCCTGCTGCTGGTTCTGAGCTTGAATGATTCCGACTTTCTGGCTTGCTGTGGGAGAGCTGTGGTTTCTTTGCTTGCAGTTCTGCACCACTGGTCCCAGGCTTGAGGCGGTTCTGTGGTTCATCCACCACACACAGGGCCCTTACTAGTGTGCCTGTCCGTATATGCCTGTTCACTGGCCCTGATGCATGGGCAGCTTGCTCTTAGGGCTTTCTCAAGGCCATGGGAGGGCTTCTATGTAGATCGAGATGCACACTGCTCCCTGGCTGGAAGGCCACTCTCCTGAGAGGCATGGCAGACACATGGGGGCTTCTGGTCCTATGGAGACACCAGGCTGCTGCCTCTCCTGCACTTCTTCATCATTTCCCCTGATTGCCACAGGCATGCTGCTCTTCCACCCTCCCCACATTCTTTAAGTGGGCTACAATTTTCTAGACTGCAGTTGCCAATTAGCACACTTTAACATTCATAACCACAGTAACAGCAGACGGCACAATTCAGTTCACTGATAATGCAGAAATAGCTACCAAGGCAGCATATCTGAGTGAAAATGGATAGTTTTATAAAGCCATGGAGGTCTTATGAAGGTTTGAAACTCAAAGCAAGCATCACTTGAACAGTGTGAAACTGAATTAGCTAATTACAGTGGTTTTATATATATATATATATATATATATATATATATGTTTGATCATTATTTTTAAGTTTCTCCTTCTCTGCAACACACACACACAGGCAGGCAGAGTCCCATCAAACAGGCTTCTCTTTGAATTTAAAATTACTTTCAGTGGACAGGGAGGTTTCTGAATCACAGATGAAAATGGGAACATCAAAGACTTTTCCCCTTTGCAAGGGAAGAGAAGCTCTTCCTGCCAAACTGTCGAAGAAGGGGGACATATATAGACTTGAAAGTAAAATTTCAAGAGGGCAAATAGAACAGACCCTGGTGAGGTCCTAAGTGTGGGTTAGCCCAAGTGTTGTTCTGATGATGTGGACATGACTGTTGAAGGGTCCTGACAACGAGAGAGCTTGCGTGCTCTCAAAATCACACGAGGGATAACGAGGTCATTCCTTTCTGAGCAGAGATACCCACAGGCTCATTTCCTACTAACTGTCAAAACTCTGGAAGGATGGTGGGTACTTGAAAACTGAAAACCGAGCATGCTTCAAAAACACACCCTTTAAAGGAGCATTGATAAAAAGTTACTTTGAGTTTTGAAAATGACAGTGTTCTTGGATAGTGAACATATTTTCCTGCGAATGCATGACCATGTTCCAAAGGAGGGCCCTACTCACAAACGGGGCATATGCTGCTCAACAAAAACTAGTCTCCGTTTGTGCTGCCGAGACTGCCACTTCAGCCATTGCCTTTTCACACAGTCCTATCTGTTTTTCCTCTGTGTCGCCCCTTTGCTATCCGGGATTTACTAAATGACAGTAGCTAAACTACAGTAGCCGACAGCTTATGAGGTGCTGACAGTGCTTCATCTTGCTCTCACACTGTCCTGTACGGTAGGGAGGTGTTGCCTCCTCACATCAGATAATAATCTAGTTAACGAAGAAAATCCCTCAGCTGACATCAGAGCTAAGATTGGGACAGAGCGAGGGTGTCCGTTCCCATCACTCCCCTTTATACAGGAAGCCCGGAAGGAGTTTCTGCAGGATGCCAGCCGTGCCACAGGCTCAGCATTTTTTTTTTTTTACACCCCTCCACCTCACAGTGCTGCGGTATCTGAACCAGTTCCTGTGCTTTCTAGACAAGAAGGCAACAGTTCGGAGAAGCTAGGACTTTATCCAGAATTTCTCAGAAAGCGACTGTTAGAGGGGGTGTTTGCTGCTGAACTAGTTGCTTCTGTAGCTGTGACCAAAAGACGCGGCAGAAACAACCCAAGAAAGAAAGATTTCTTCTGAGTGTAGTCTTGGAGCTTGTAGCCGTGGCTGCTGTAGGACATCTCTTCTTCACCCCACGAGAAGAGGATGTAGAGAGTGAGTTGGGAGGCAGGGTTGAGACATAACCTTCCAGAGCACAGAGCTAGTTAACCTCCTCCTCTAGCGGGGCCTCACCCCCACAGCTTCTTCAGCCTCCCAAAACAGCACCATCAGTTGGAAGACAAGGATTCAACCCGGAAGCCTATGGGACACAAGTTGCATTTGCATCACAACAACCACTGCAGCGGCCTACAGCGAAGGGGAAATGCTCTTCTCGCACAGCCTGCTGCTCTTAAAATTCAGGCTTTGGGAGGGGCCATGACCAGCTCTGCCTGAACACGGGAGAGTGAGGACAGAACTCCAAGCACTGTGTGCTTTCTTTGGTTCTGTTTTACTTCGCAGTTGTAGACTGAAATGTTAGTATATACTTAAGTTTTTCATAACCTTCGAAATCTTGTGCTATATATTATATTATATTATATTATATTATATTATATTATATTATATTATATTATATATACAAAACATCAAAATGCAGACATATATGGATATGTATTTTCGTGTCTATGTTTTCTCTATGGTAATGTCAACATATTACTTGCTTTCTTTCTCATGAAAAGATGTTGCTTATTAAGTTAAATAGACCAGAGGAGGTAAGTCCAGTGAAATTTCACAGTCAGTGTCATGTTCTAAGAATATAAATTCACGTCTGTGAGACTTTGGCAGAAGGTTGAGAACAGAGGACTTCCTCAAAGGTGGGCTAACACAATGACGAGCTTACGTATGGCAGGGCTGGGTTTGTTCCCTTAGATAGGAGGGGTGCTGTTCTGAGAGCCAGGGAGTCTCACAGGATGCCTCCCCAGCCGGACTCCAGGGTCCAGCTTTGTCCTCCACCCGTCAGGCAGCTCTTTCTTCTTCCACCTCCAGAAGGCTAAAGAAGAAGGCTGGGGGTGGCGCGGGGTGGGGGAGAGAGAGAATAGGAGAGGGGAAGAGGGAGAGAGGGGCTGTCTTTTTCCTACCAGCATCACCTGTATTCCCACCCTTGTAAGCTGCCTCTGTGTTGTCCCCCAGGCACCGTGTCAGGAAGTGGGGAGGAATATCTTACCCAGAGTGCTCATCTGGGATGTAATATGATTCCAGCCAACCAGACTGTCTCATAGCGAGAACATGAGAGTGTATTCGCATGTACCTAGAGACTCTGGACTCCAGTGCATTCGAGGAATTGATATTTACAAAATCTTCTTTAAATGAATTGGCCACTTTCCTGTCATTTTGTTACCCACTCGTGTTAACAAATGCACGCTTATGTCTGTCAAGTGCTCGAGAATGTTTCCAAGAAGAAGTGTCACATCTGACAATTGTTCATGTCTTGGAGGTGGCAGAAAGCATCAGGGAAAAAAACGTCCACGGTGCATGTGTGCGTTTGCTCCCTTTGCTTCTAATTTCTGGCTTTATTATTGTTGTTACTAAGTGATAAACCATAATAATCTAGCATGATGATAATTACAAAATAGTTATGAAAAAATACAGAGGCTGTCCTATTACCAAGAGGAGGTCATCCCCCAGCTCGTTTGGAAGTAATTTTTTAATTATGGCAGTCTCTAGAGAAGATTGAACTGTTGCTTTCCACTCTGAGTCAGTCTATTAATGTTCATTTTCAAACAAAAAGGTTGAGAAACAGTTTGGTGTTTTGGGATAAAGTACTTTAAAGAATTGGGTGATTACTCTCCATTTTTCTTTGTACATGGGAATGCTTGGGTGAACACAGATATAAAGGGGGGTGAATTTAGATTTTTTTCAGTCAAACTTCTAAAATAATACTGTGGTTTTACTAAGAAATTGGAGGCAATAATATTCAGGGTTTTTCTCTTTTCTTCTTTTCTTTTTTTCTAGAGTAGAACAGATACCTTTTCCTGAACTAGTCCTGTTTTGCTAAACTTCATAGAGAAAGGCTCCTCGTTTTTTTCCAAGATGGTGTTGGGATAAGGGTCACCTCAGACATTCTTGCTAAGGTAGAAACGAGCCACGTGGGTGTAAGGAGAACAAACAGTGCAGCGTTGCCTGCAAGCAACGCTTGCTACAGTCAGAGCCAGACACAAATTAACTTTCTAGATTGGTATTAGTTTATTTTCTGGTTGCTGTGATAACGGACCCTGAAAAGGACAACTTCAGGAAGGATGGGGTGGTAATTTTTGGCCCACAGTTTGGGAGCACAGTCTATCATAATGAGGAAGTCAAGGAGGCAGGCACTTAATGCAGCTGGTCACATGTGTCCACAGTCAGAAAGAAGAGGGTGATGAACACCAATTTGCTCTCTCCTTTTTATTTCCTCTAGGATCGCAGGCCATGGGGTTTGCCCACTATTAGGGCAGACCTTACCATCTCAGTTAACCTAATCAAGATAACCTATCTCAGGTGTGTCTGGAGGTCTGTCTTTCATATGATTCTGGGTCCTGTCAAGTTGACATTCAGTAGTAATCATCACAAGTTCCAAAGTCTTTCTTTTAATCAGCATACTTCATTACCAACTACAACGGTTCTTTCTCTTTAAGAATAAGAGGTTGCTAAATCACTTTGTTAATATTTACATCTGTCAAGAAAATTGAAACGAAAAGAGTAGCTGTTCTTCTAATTGATGTCTGCTCAAGCAGTAGGACAAGGCTGAAGCCCAGGGTCCCTTTATTCTTAGTAGCCTCAAGGGACTCACAACTTTCATGAAACTTTGCGATCCAAAGACAAAGTTCTTTGCTCAGATTGGAAGTCCTATTGCTGGTTCCTAGGCCCTGTTCATGAATGTGCCTGCTTCTCCCCTGCTGTTTCCTGTCTTTGTGAATGCCCAAGAAGACATTCTTCTGGAAGATCAGGTGCCCTCAGGTACTTTTCTGAGATGTAAATCCCTCCAGCTCTTATAATCTAACTCTGTTTTGTGAGATCCTAGAGACCTGTTTTTTTATTTTTATTTTTATTTTTCTTGTCTAGCTGGAAACTGCACAAGAGGACAAAGAGCATAACTAACTTTCTTCTGTCATTGGTCATTTTTTTTTTCCTCCAAGACAGGGTTTCTCTGTGTGGCCTTGGCTGTCCTGGACTCACTTTTGTAGACCAGGCTGCTCTTGAACTCACAGAGATCCACCTTCCTCTGCCTCCCCAAATGCTGGGATTACAGGCAGGTGCCACTGTGCCCAGCTTCATTGGGCTTTTACTTTACCTACTTTTGTCATTCTGTCTATCCAGTGATTATTTCTGATATCAAATCTCAACTACTGTATCATTTCATCTCTAAAGATTTTGTTATTGATTAAATTAAGAAACCATTGTGATGGGAAAGCAGACCATGACATAGCACACACATACACACAAAGGAGAGGAAGAGGAACAGAGAAGGGAAAAAGAAAGAAAGAGAAAGAGTAAGACTACACAATTGTATATCAATACTTTTTATAAACCTACATGTAAAAATACTCAGTAAAATACTAAATCAAAACTAATCACACACAAAAGAGATTCGTCATCATGATCAATGAGATTCATCTCAGAGATGCAAGGATGGTTCAACATATGCAAATTAGTAGCACCAACCAAATAAAAACTGAGAGTCATTTAGTCAGCTCAAGAGATGTAAAAAGGGCATTTGAAAAAGTTCAATATGCCTTCATGACAAAAACTGACCAAATTGAACAGAGAAGCAACATATCTAAATACAACAAAAACCATTACCTAATACACGGATATCAAATGTTATGTTAGAAAGGGAAGAGCCAAAAGCTTTTTCTTTGATATCTGAAACAGATAAGGACCCCCCCACTCCCATAACTTTTGTTCAGCATAATGTTGGAGATCATAGATGAAACAGTAAGGCAAGAGAAAGAAAGGATGAAAGGCAAGGAAAAGATTGCAAATGTGATGACCATGCACAGAAGACCTCTAACACTCTGCCAGAAATTATTGGAACCATGAAGGGATTTAGTAAAGGTACAAGATAAACAAACAAAACCCAATAGTATTGCTATGCATCAGTACTGAAATATCTGAGCTAGAAATCAAGATGGCAACCTGATTTATTTATTTATTTTTGGCTTTTTTTATTGTTTATTATTATTAGTTACATTTTATTAACTCTGTATCCCAGCTGTATCCCCGCTCCCTTATTCCTTCCCAATCCCACCCTCCCTCCCTCAGCTTCTCCCTGCCCCTTTCCAAGTCCACGGATTGGGGAGGACCTCCTCCCCTTTTGTCTGGCCCTGTTTTATCAGGTATCTTCAGGTCTGGCTGTGAAGTCATCCTCTGTGGCCTAGCAGAACTGCTCCTCCCTTGGGGGGTGGGGATTCAAAGAGCCTGCCATTGAGTTCCTATCAGAGATAGTCCCTGTTTGCCTTACTATGGGAAACGAATTGGTTATTGAGCTACCATGAGCTTCGTCTGAGTAAAGGTTCTAGGTTATATCCATACATGGTCCTTGGTTGGAGAAACAGTTTCAGAAAAAAACCCTGTGCCCAGATATATTTGGTCCTTGTGGGGCTCCTATCCTTCCCCTGTCATACTAGCTCCCCTTCTGCCGAAGGTTTGGCAACCTGATTCATAATACAACAATTACACAGGACAAATACTCAACAAAGGAGGCAAAAGAAGCCTATGGTGAAAAATATAAAACACTGATGAAATTGAAGAGGACACAAGGAATTGAAAATCATCCAGTGTTCATGGGATGAGGGGGTCAATATCGTTAAGAGGTCAATTCCGCCCATTGGGAACATCTTTTTGCGCGACTATGTCTGTTACTTGAAGGAAGTCTTCTCCCAACCTGCTGTCCTGTTCCCCTCCCCCCCACTCTCATGAGAAACACTGGAAACAGAGTAGAGCCATGCACAGTAGCAAACTTCCCTTCAGCTTGGGGCGCTCATGCATTCCACACTGACCTGAAAGTAGATACCTCCTGAGCTGGTTAGTTGCCAACTTAACTCAAACCTAGACATGTGAGTAGTGTGTAGAAGTAACTCCAACTGAGGATGTTGTCTGAATTAGACTGGCTTGTGGGTAAGTCTATGGGAGCATTTTAATGACTGATGGTTGGTGTGGAAGGGTTCAGCCCACTGTGGGTGGTGCCACGCCTGGGCAGGTGGTCCTTTGTTGTATAAAATAGCAGGCTGAGCAAGCCACGGGGAACAAGAAAGTAAACAGCATGCCTCCATGGCCCCTGCATCAATTCCTGCCCCCAGGTTACTGCATTGACTTCCGCTAATGATGGATGTGACCAGGCATGTGAGCCAAATAAACTCCTTCTTACCCATGTTGGTTTGGTCTATTTTTTCTCACAGCAACAGAGAGACCTTGTTTTAAAGAATTCACTGAAACTTATCTGATTTGCAATTGCAGGATGGTATAGTGCCAGCTCGCCCTGTCAGGGACTGCCAAACATGAGAGTGAATCTTGTGAAAGAGCTCATCTTTATGGAAGGTGGTTCTCTTGGTAGTCTAGTGACCACAAACTTACGATCAGTTCAAGGAGCATTACTCTTTTGTAGAACCTTGTAGGATTTTTTTTCTTGTTACCATAGGCATGGTGTTCTTCCTGGAAAGAAACATACACAGACATTGTTGAAACTTTTTACAGCATCTTAAATATTACTTAACTTAAGATAAATTGCATACTTTTTTTTAAGTTACATACATTTAAAGAACATGATATAATGAGTCTAACACGTGTATACCTAGGAAATTATCTATATAACTCCCCCATACATACATACAAATATATATTTATGTTTTGGAATATATATATACATATTATATAACATATAATGTAATAATATACATATATAGTATAATGCTACATGTATGTATGCTTTCAACTATGACCATTTGGCCCTGGACAGCTAATTGGTGTGCTCTTTTTGGGGGAATTCCACCTGTCCTGCTCTCAGATTTCCTAAATTGTCTGCAGCTCTTTGTGTAGGGTTGAGGTCTAGTGGGCTTTTCTCCATCCACTTTGACATGTCCATTGGAATCATCCTTGTTCAGCTCACATCGAGGAAGTTATGTTGGTGAGATTTTATGGGCGGAGCTTCTGATGTTACTGGGAGACACAATCCAACAGCAAAGTCCCTGATCCTCTGACTCTCACAATCTTTTGGGCCCCTCTTCCATCTTGTTCCTTGAGGCTCAGCTGTAGGGATGTTTTCTAGATGTATCCATTGGGACTGAACCCCACATCTCTGTATATTGATTGATTTTTTTTTTCCTATAGTGGCAAAGAGAAATTTTCTTGATGACAAGTGAAGACTACACTCTCTGTGGGTGTAAAGACAAATGCTTACAGACTGTTGTCAGACATTCTGCCGACTTGAAAAATTAGTGGTTGTAGATTCTTCCCCAATAACCAACTAGCACTGAGTACTTAACTAGCACTGAGTACTTAGCTAGGTTTCCAGTACTGGGTATGGTCTTCCTGTTGTTGAGCAGGAGTCCAACTAGAGAGCTATTTGTTACTGCCAAGGTATGCATGTCACTTTTGCACCCTTAGAGTTATTGTGCCATGATGGTTGTTGATGTGGTTCATAGGTGTCATAGCTGGGCAGGGCTGTTGGTTGCCTCCATTTTTTGGAAGCTTGCAAGATGCTTTCTAGTATCATGAAAGCTAGTCCTCAGGGAGGAGGCATTCCAATCAGTTTCAGCTCATGGGCCTTGTTTCTGAAGTGCATGGTATTTTCAGCAATAGGAACTTTTTCTCCACCTCTGGTGCGATTGGGAACCAAGGGTAATAACAATAGAGTCTATATTTTGGAAGTATCTTGGATGCCATGAGCAACAACTCAAAAGAGGGCTTTTCATATTTGGTATTGGAGTATTTGTTAGATGGTTTTGGCTTTTGGAGGGAGTACTGTCAGCACTGTCAGATGAGAAAAGTTCATTAAAATTATATATGTATATTTTTACATGGAATTAAAATTATAATAGGTTTTTTAAAGGTAAATATTCAATAGTATAAATCCTTGTGGCTTTTCCAGACGTTCTATTTTTCCTAACATCCTCCTTCAGTATTACCCTAAAGAGTCCCCCTTTCCCATTTTTGCTATCACATCTCTTGTAGCTTGCTATTCCTCTTCACTCCCTCCCACCTTCTTATGTGTTTACCTCCCTTCCCCACTAAAAAGAGCCTCCCTTACCCATTCCATATCAGATAAGTATCTAGAGACTATCACATGGGTGCTAGGAGACGCAGATAATTATAAGGCAAAAGGAAGAGACCGACAAACTGACAAAATGTACTGATTTCAGCCTAGAGATACCCATGTTAAGGGAGTGCTCATTATTAACTACCTCAGGGAGCTGGTGGTGCAAACGCAAGCAAGGATAATACTTAGTCTCTCAAATGTAAGTCTGAGGAGGGAAGAAAAAAGTAGGATATGCTCACTATGAATTCATCACCCGGGGAAGGCTAAGATATCCATTCCCAACTGTAAGATGACATGTCGTCTGAAGAAGACCCCAGTTTCCAGAGCCAAGTCCCGAGGCTTAGCCAGACTGCATGAGATTTCCTGATCTGAGGATGCAAGCCAGGGTCTGACAATGACTCCACTGAGCACCATTGGAGGGGATTACCATGCAGCACTCCTGGAGTCTATGTGATCTCCATGGACAAGGGGAAAATGGAAAAGCACGCTATTGGCAAGATTTTGCTTTTCAAACTGAAGTGCACACTCAGGTCATAACAGTAATCAAGCAAACAGACAAAAGAGGTGGAACAGAGCTATTTGGTGTTGCTGTTTGTGAATGTGAATGCTATAGAAGGCAAAGTGGGGTCTTAATAATGAATGCTCACAGGTGGTACTGGAAAAAAAATCACATAATCACCTCGTTCTGTGTATGAATCTGGTTTATTTACATGAGCAAAGCTGCTTTTGTGGCTCAACTATGGCAATAAATAAGTGAAGTGATGTTTACTGGCGTGAAAGTGTTCCTTTTCTGCAAAATACACTGTGAAAGCCACTGATACTGTAATTGGCAGAAAATATTAAATGATAATAAAAGGAAAGAATAAAAATTAAAAACTAAAAACACCCTAGAGCTGCAGGCTAGAAAATGCGGTATGTTTTCATTCTGGGATGCTTCCCATCTTTGTTACTGACAGATTCCTTTGGTAATAGTGTGGTAATTCCCAGGAACCTTCTGAAGTCAGTTACCATACTCATGACTTTGCCAAGTATCTGTACCTTTTTTGTTTTCTCATCCTCAAATTGAAATTTCTGAATTTGACCAGACTACTGTGGCCAGCTGGCCAAACATCCCTGCCTGAGGTATTTAAACCATATGGTGTTTCAAACTCTGCCCTTAATTTTGTCCTTTTCCTTCTCCAGTCCTACTCCCTCCCAGAAAGAGTGCCACCACCTAGCTAGGGGTCTGGGCAAGTGTCTTTGAGTCATCATTGTGTCTGTCTTCTGTTCACATCACACATGATCCAAGAACCAACCCCATGTCTGTTATTGCTCTAGTCTAAGCCACCGTTACCATTAGCCAGAACCTCTGCCAAATGTCTGAATCAGCGTCACAGTCTTTATCCTCACAAGCCACTTACTATAGTACAGACTGTGCTGTGCTGGGCAGGGGTTCTCTTGCCAGTTAACATCATGTAGGGAAATGCAAATTTCAATATAAGAAGCCACGCCACCATGAGGCACACACTAATGTGGGGGCTTGTGGAAAGTTGCTTTGAGAGAGAAAGGGGAGGCAACTATGACTTTGGGACATGCAATTGTGTCCCCCAAAGGTGACTGCGAATTTGCTCGGAGAATGAGTGGGAAAGGCCTGTTTTTGAAAGACTCAGTGGGAACCACAAAAGCTTGATTTGTGTGATGAGTATGTGCCTGTTCCTGAAGCTGGATGTGAGTAATATGCAAAGCAGAGTTCACACAGATTTGAGGAACACATGCCCAAACCTTCATCTTCCAGCTTTCCAAAAACATTCCCGCTTCAGGAATCCATGTGTGCACACTTCTTGCCTCTCTTAAGTCTCACCTGATGCATTGTGGTATGCTAGTAAGAAAGGGAAAACCTCCATAGTAATATACAAAAACCCATCTACTTACCCAGACACACATTGTTCCTAGGCTTCCTTTCTTTTGGTTATTCAAAAAAATTGTTTTGGCGGGGAGAGTCAAACTCAGGACATCATGTGTTCTGGGTAAGCATTTTACCACCAGGCTATATCCCAAGTCCAGCCACTATCTAATGCATATTTCTGTTGAGTTACAGAAAAAGAGCATTTAACCCACATCAGACTGCTTTCAACCCAGGACAGCAGAAGATATGTAGGATACCGTGGATTCTTTTAAAAATTACAATACTCACTTAGGGATTACAAAAAATGTTCATGATGCACTGGATAAAACCAATGGGTATAAAATTTTTATGATTATTTCAAGATTTACTGACCTTCCTTCAATAAAGCAATTAACGCCTCTTTTTTAATCACGTCTTGAAAGAGACACATCAATTCCTGTCAATTATCTTTCCCTGCATCATGCTTGTGAGGTTTGTGTGCATAAATTAAGACTTAGCTCTTAAAGATAGACTGGAGTTTGAATAGAACCCCTTGTTTCCACAAGCCTTTTTTGGGGCGGGGCGGGAAGGCTGCGTGAATATGACTTTGGACAGGCCTTTGGCTCCTGTGTTTAATAACAGCCTATTAGTTTATTCTGTGCTTGCTCATTGAAGCTGGGCTCTCCATTACTTACCTTTAACTGTGGAAGTAGAAAGGATTCTGTCTAGAAGCAAGTAAGTCCCAGAGAGTACTCATGATTTCATTGTTTGGCAATTCAGTGCTTCAAATGTGAGTTCCTGATCTTTCCTGAGAGATTCCCCTGATTTACGAACCCTTCTGGATTTCAAGGATCATTTGAAGTACGGTGTTTCTTTTTGTTTTAGGATTTTAGGAAATTTGGAGACTGAAACCTGTGCTCACAATGTCTTTCTCCGTACATGTTAACACTGAACTTGCAGGGTATGGGCATTCGAGCAGCAGTGGAGGCACATTCTCTCCAAGAGCTTTGTGCTGTTTCCCTCCTTCTTCTGGAAGGTGGAAGAGATAGGGAGCCATCGCCCTACTCCCTTAGGAAAGATGGCAGCAGGGACACCTGGCTGTGGCTGGGCCTCTCCCTGCAGCTAGCTACTCCTTTGCCTCACCTGGTGAGGAGAAAGCATCCTTTCCTCTCAGTGCTCTGACTCCGCAGAGGCCTCTCTGTGTACACGTCTACTCTCATTTCAGAGCAGAAAAAAAGCACAAGTGGGTGGGGAATTGTGTGAAAATGATCATCTTTTTTTTTTTTTTAATTCTATCAACATGAGGACAAGGTGAAGAGAAAGTGGAGGGTGAAACTGTGCAGGGATGGCTCCTGAGATGAAGAGACTTAGGCGCTAGTGCTGAGAGAGCCCTTCGGATGAGTGAATTCCTCCGCATTCACTCAGTCTCCAGAGCTGATACTGAGACCCTATTGTGTGTTAGACCCCACACTGGCTTCAAGGAGATCAAAGGTGACTAAACTACGATGCTAACCCACATGGTTCACAATTCTGTGGTGAACAGGTATGATCAAGCAGAATGTACACCGCCATTAGCAATAAAGCGGTAATGAATGACTTCTTGGCTGTTGACAGGAGGTGGGGCTGACCACAAAGATGTGACTTTTGAGTGTGCTAAGAGGCATTTAACATTAGAATACCAAGTTCAGCCTGGAAGGAGGCTCCCTGCTGGTGTCCTGCCTCACTGGGTCCTGGATCTGGGGTCTGGCCCACATCTTCCAATGGGCAAAAGAAGCCATCCCTTCACTGTGAACTTTAAATGACATCGTGTCTGAACAAGGCTTGGCTTGGAATTGTGCACATAATGACTCATCTAGGAATGTGTGATCTATACTGGTGCTTCTGTCTAGTGTTTAGTTTACTGTCCCTGTTGAAAGAAGCGGAGGAAACTGTCAACCGGAGAAGAGGGGGGAGGACCACAGAGAAGGAATGAAGCAGGTTAATAAGCTGAGTGGAAGAACCATGGACTAAGGAAGGAAGAGAAAACTCTTAACAGAAATTAAAAAAAAAAAGTGGTGGTGCTTAACCCACTTCCTCTTTGAATTTTTTGGTGGGGGTGGGTGGTGGATGGAATAAGGATATAAGGATGTAGCAAAATACAAGCTTCCTCTGAGGCTGCTTCAATAAATTAAAAAGATGATTTGGTCCAAGTTATTTCTGTAGCTATTCTCAGGGGTGTGTGATAAGTTCACGTGAACTGCGGTTGTTCAGAGCGGGTTTGGTTTCACAAATGTGGCTCTTCCCCTGATGGAAATCGGGCAGGTTGGATATAGGTTGAACCAAAAGGCTTTAGGCATGTGCCAGGCAGATGTGTTGGTGTGCTTCATGTGACTTTAATGGATTTGACCTGGAATTGTCCTCCTCTCCCTTTAAATCAGGAGCCTGTTAAGCTAGTGTTTTTTTTTTTTTTTTTTTCTTTCTTTCCAGCCTTGGCTGTGCATTGGAATCTCCTGAAAGACTGAAAAAATATATATATCTGTGCTGCATTACAGTGGTATGTGGTCTGAGGGATGCCCCAGCTCCCTCTACACAGCAGCACCAGGTAATCTTAATGAAGGATCAAGTTTTAAAATCAAAGTCTTCTGGGTTCAAAGCATCAACCGTGTTAAGGTTTAGAACTGCCTTGATCAAACACAGTGACTGTATGTTACTTTTCTTGTTGCTGTGAAGAAAGACAGGAGGGGAGGATTTATTTTGTCTCACAGTTCCAGAGGTGGAGGCAGCAGGAGGTAGAGGCTCGCATCTGGATACATTGTGTCCACGGTCCAGAAGATTGGTGGTGTTCAGGTTAGATTTCTCCTTTTGATATAATCCTGGATCCATGTCCAAGTTATGGTGTTGCTCACTCTTAGGGTAGGTCTTCCCATCCAGATTAACCTAATCAAGATCAGGCCTCACAGGAGTGCCCGGAAGCCTGCTCTTAGGTGGCCTAGTCAGTGTTCTATGACTGTGAGGAGATGCCATGGCCACAGCAAGTCTTAGAAGGACAAGCACTTAACTGGGGCTAGGCTACAGTTTCAGAGGCTTAGTCCATTATCATTATGGCAGGGAACATTGTGGCACATAGCCAGACACGGTTCTGGAGAAGTAGAAGAAGTAGATGAGAATTCTACATCTGGATCCACAGGTAGCAAGAAGAAAGAAGCACCGGGCTTGGCTTGGGCTTTTGAAACACGAAAGCCCACTCCCAGTGACACTTCCTCCAACAAGGCCATTCCTCCTAATCCTTCTCAAGTAGTGCCACCCTCTGATGACTAAGCATTTAGATACATGAGCCTCTGGGGGCCATTCTTATTTAAAACTACCCCACTAGGTGATTCAAGATCCAGTCAAGTTAACAATCGAATTTGGCATCCCAGTGGTATACTGTGGTCTCTTTGTGCATATGAGTCTGCATCTGAAAATGCAAGTCCAACAGAAGAACAAATGTTTTCAAGTGGTTATCCTTTCACACTGTAGAAGGATTGGTTCCAGGACCCCCATGAATACCAGTATCTGATCATGGTCAAGTCCCTTAATAAGATAGCACAGTATTTGCATAGGACCTCATGCACAGCCTCTCATGTGTGTTTAAGTCATCTCTAGATTGCTTGCAATTTAACGCAATGTAAACGCTAGGCATAGAGATTGTGTTGTGTTTTTAAAACATGTACTATTTTTATGGTTGTAGTATTGTTGTGCTGTCTTCCCCAACCCTTGGATAACTCCTATCTGGGGTTGGTTGACTCCACAGAGGCAGCACCTGCAGGAGTGCAGTGCCGACTGTGTGTTTCCTACTGAACGTTCAGGTTCACTTGAGCAGATTCTCTCCCCGCAGTCAGTGCAAGCTTCACAACTCAGAGATAGCTATCAATAAGAATAATTTATGTGCCTTTGAATCTTGCCATTGGCAGCTACACAGGGCTCTTTCTTTGTTCTTGGTCTGTCTGTCTCTCTGTGTGTTTTGAGTATTCCTATTCTTGGACACTGACGACCCCAGCTTTGACCCTTGGGGTTGCTCCGAGGACTCGTCTTCTTATGTTGTTACACTTGGACACTTTAAACAGGACATCATGTCCTTCACAACTCTGCTGGCAGGTACGTCTTCCATTCCTGTGGTGACCCCAGCACCTGAAAGCGTCATTACTTTATCCAAAGCCTAAGGCGTTTCAGCCATTGAATTGGTTGAAGCAAGTTCCTTTGAGGAGCATCAAATGGTACCTCTTCTCCAATAAAAAAAAGTTAAATCAATGTGAATTACATTTTGCCAAAAATATGACTGCTGGACTTGTGGAGAAGAAAGCTGGAATTTTTTTGATTCTAGGCTGAATGCCCCTGGGCGATTCTGACTTCTGGACTGAATTCTGGGCAAGCTCACTTACATTTTTTAGTGCAATGCCCAGGGGCTGAAGGTTAGATGTGGTGTTCATCTAGACTGCCAAGCTTCAGGAACTGGCACTCTACCAGATAGAATTGTTTGCATGGCTCAGTGAACAGCAGTTGCAGGGGGGAAAGGTGAAAGATAGATAGCAGAGAAAGTCCTAGCCCCAGAGGGTAACAGAGTATTCCCTGGAATGGAGGAAGTGTGCTTTTCCTATACACATTCAATTTGACATCACAAGATTTTTTTAATTCTTTGACCATATAGATGAAAAAAAAGTTCTAAAAATGTAAGTTCAGATAAACACAGTAATTATAGATTATCCTCTTATGTCTGGTAGACCATCTAAGTAATAATAACAACAGTAAAAAACCACTTAACTTTGTCACAAATGGAAAGTTTTAAAAGTTTTGTGAAAAGTCAGGGCAGAGAGTTGGTGCATAAGAGGAACCATTGAAACAGTGGCTTGACAGTTCCAGCAAGTTAACAGGGAGTTGTTGGGAGGTGGGAGGGATAGTTCAGCCACTGAGAGTGCTGCCTACTCTTCTAGAGCTCAGTTCCCAGCGCCCACGTCATGCTGTTCACAACTCCCTGTAACCTCAGCTTCAGGGGATCCCATGCATGAGTGCTTGCACACACACACACACACACACACACACACACACACACACAATTTTTTTTTTTTTTTAAAAAGGTGGCTGTGGTGACAGCCATCTTCCAGTTCCAGTGGGCTGTAAATGGAAGAGCCACATGGGATCCATGTGACAGAAGGCATTGTGTTCTCAGTCCATTCTATCAGGCTTGGTTTAATAATGCAAACCAGTTAATTGTGAGGGAAGAATGCATGGGGCCACCCACTTCTTATGGCAAAAATCACCCATGTTGCCTTTTCAGAAAGTGGACGCGAAGATGGTCCCACTGCAAAAGGAATAGGAACCTGAAAACAACCCCCTTTTTTGCTTTCTTCTGAAGCACCCCATGCCCTTTGGAAGGGCAGGATGATTGGGAAGTGGTTAAATAAACAGCACCGTCAGTGTCAGTGAGCATCTTGGAGTGTTAGCTGTTTATTTCACTGACAGAATCTGAAGGGTCTGTGTGTGTGTGTGTGTGTGTGTGTGTGTGTGTGTGTGTCTGTGTGTGTGTGAATGAGGGGGCTTTTGCAGAAGTCAGGACCTCAATGTAATATACAAGCATTGATTCTGATATTTCCCTTGATAACAGTGCTCGACCATATTGGGGTCATGAGTCAGTAAGGTTCATTGGCAGTGGCAATGCTCACTGTCACCAGCAATAAGTACAAAGGACCTGCTCTAAAAGCTGGCTTATGAAACTTTAAGGAAACTTGGATTGCTTAAGTGAACTTGCAGGGCTCTGGTGAGGCCAGGCAGACCTCGGTTGTCTACTTATATTAATTTCATAGAGTTTAAAGGGTCAGGAAAGGCGGCCAGTGAAGCTTACTAATTTATGAAAGGCCAACTCTTGTCTGTCTCGCTCTCTCGCTTTGACCATGCTGCCTTCTCCTTTTAGAAAATTTAATATAAATTAAAACTTACCAGACAAGAGTGCCCTAAAGGATTAAGTATAAAGTTCACAACTGGACTAGAAGGATCCAAAGATGCTTTATCTTTCTGCTGGCGCGATTTCATTTGAAGTGATGTTTGAACAAACGAGCTGCACAGTGGACATAAAACATGAGAGGAAAAACCAATTAGAAGCATATCACAGTTAGTCAAGGATTAGGACAGTAAAAAAAAAAAAAAAAAGGCAAACTTGTTCCTGAGGAGTACTTGCTCTTTTTCCCTTGAGAAAGGGCAGCGTGGAACAGGGGTGTCTTCCTGTTCCTGCAAAGTGCTTGTGAAGGCAGGAATATGTGGGCCTTGGCAATGGCTTCAAACATGTCTGGCTGCTGAGGCTTCTCTGCTGATGCAGGAGAAAGAGAAAGAGACCATCGCCATAGAAAGCAAAGTGAAGCTTGTGGCTGCAGAGAATAATTCTTTGTGGTTTACGCCTTCCACCCCCAACCGAGGCAGGGTTTACTGTCCTGGGACTTGCTCTCTAGACTAGGCTGGTCTCGAACTCACAGAGATCCACCTGCCTCTGCAGAGATGAAAGGCATGTGCCACCGTTGTCCCATGGGGTTTTGAATAAAGGAGGGAAGGGCAGAAAAATGTAAACACTGAGGTGTTGGGACAATCAATACCTCGTTTAGTCTTCGGAAAAGCTTTGACTGTCTCTCTCATTTTGGAGAAAAGGGCACGGAGGCTCAGGAAGATCGATGCGTTTTCTGAGGTCCTGTAGCTGGGCCACAAACGAACCTTCAACTTCCTTCCACGAAATCAAGGGGCCGTATTTGACGGCCATTGCTGACATGGCAGACTCTTTGAGGAAGCCTTCTTTTGAGCAATAAGGGAGAGAAAAACATGTCTCATTGGACTCTGAGCGAGGGATGGAAATCAGGTCAGTTTGGCGAGCCTGTATAGGGAACGCACTTAGAGTCGGAAGCCGTAGCTCGTGGGAAACATTTGGATGTCCCAAGCAGAGGAACGCTTCAATTGGTAGATTTAGATGTTTTAAGAGTTTGCATTGAGAGATTATCGCTTCCCGATGGCACAGAGTAGCTGATGGTGGATACTAGATACTTTTCAGCCTGAGAACAACTTAAGAAAACCAAACTGTTTGTCTGGGATGCTGCGCTGTGGCAAGAGAAGCACAAAACACAACTGGGTAGAATTAAGAACTATTTCTGGAGGATGGGAAGGTCGGGTTCCCTTAGGTCCAGTGTAAGGGACCCACTTTCTCACAGCAGTATTTACTTTTTCAATAGCTCTAAAGTAATGAAAAGACTGTTTGGGTCTTTGTGGTCTTTCTCCGGGGCCATTATTTATGGCCATGACCTCATTGTCCCCCGGCAGCCTCATTTTTTAATACCACCACCATGGTGGTACGATACCAAGTTCTAATCCTGCCATCTTGGCAACCAGGGAGACAGAAGCATTCAGAATGTAGTGGCAGCTAAGAAACAGAAACTTGTGTGGGCAAGATGGCTCAGAAGGTGTAGGAGCTTGCCGTGTGAGCCTGGTGACCTGAATTTGATCCCTGGAGCTCACAGGGTGGAGAGAGGGAACCGATTCAAGAAAATTGTCCTTTGACGTCAACATGAGCACTGTGGTACACGTTTGCTTGTGCACATCTCTCTCTCTCTCTCTCTCTCTCTCTCTCTCTCTCGGCCCGCACCCCCAGACACCATTTATCTGAAGATAGCAGAACTTCTGAGGCAGGAGATAGCGGCAGAGACTATACTATGAGCTGCCTTCTACAGTTTCTTTTGGATTATGGTTAATGCTGTTTCTAGGAATAGGCAGGAGACGGAATAATCAGGACTTAAGTTAGTGACAGGCTTCTAGTCAGCACGAGAAAAAAGCCAGCAGAACTTCATAAAAAGGGAAGAAAGATATCAACCAGGCTGCCAGTTTTCTCCTCAGGGCAATTGAAATCTGTGCAGCTTGGAATCAAAGGTAAAGCCCCTGAACAGAAGGCTTCTGAAGAAGAATGCAGCAGTTTTCACAATTCAAGAGTCAAAGATAGGAGTTCAGACCTTTCTCTGTGTCTCTTTGTCTGTTTCTGCACCTGTCTGTCTGTCTGTCTGTCTCTCTCTCTCGTGTGTGTGTGTGAGTGAGAGCGAGAGAGAGAGAGAGAGAGAGAGAGAGAGAGAGAGAGAGAGAGAGAGAGAGAGAAGAGAGAGTTTGTGTGTTGCGGGTGAGCAAGGAATACACCATACTTTCATGTGAAGACCTGTGCACCCACCAAAAGGCAGAATGACAGTAGATTGTTTCACTGCAAGATAAATTTAATGCAGAATTGTTTCTTATTGGCTAAGGTGATCAGCTAGGACCTCCATCTGAAGGAAGGAGGAAACTATGGTTCATGTTGGAAAGCAATATCACCTAAGTTGGCCAAAAGTTTTAGGAATTATATCCTTTAAGCCAGTTACCAGACATGTCAAAGCAAGTGACTACAGTGTGAAAAGCAAGAGAAAAACAGTTAAAGAGAACATGTCTAGAGCAGTCCAGATATAGAAATTAATTAACAATATATTTGAAGAATGGGTTTTTGTATGAGGATGTGGAGAAAAGAACTGACAGTATAGAGAATGTGACACTATGGTAGGAACTTGTAGATAGAGATCTCATCTCAGTTCCATTTTCTCCAGATGTGTGATAGTTTCAGGGTAGAAAGAAAGACACATGGGCTCAACAGAGGTTCAATAGTTTGGCTGGGTAGAAATGGTGCCACCATTTCCACATCCTGAAATGGAATTGCTGGGTTATTTGGGAATTTTATCTTTAGATTTGTAAGAGTTGTTCCTAAAACTAATTTTCTGTTTTTTTTCTAACAGCCTAATGGGTATATCTTTATGGTTCAGCTGTGCATTTCCGTAATTGTTGGTATAGTCAACTTGTTTACTTTTGTATATTGTTCTGCCCTAGTTCATTGCTCATTTTTAAAGCCAGCTATTTTGAAGATTTTTAAATAAGAGTTATTAATGTATTATGGAAATATATCCCTTATCATATAGGTGCTTTGAAAATATTTTCTCCTATTTCATTTTTTTTATCTTTGTACACTGTTCCTGGTGTTTGAGAAACAGATATTTATGACATAAGCTTTTAGATATTTTTCTTGTTGCTGCATTTGTATTTGATATCACATATAAAAATTCATCATCAAATTCAATGTCTTGAGGATTTTCCATATATTCTTTCACAGTAGTTTTGGGACTTTAGTTTTTATGAACAGGTCTTTGATCTATTGAGTTAAGTTAGTGTACAGTATAAAGCCAAAGTTCAGTTTAACTCTTTTTTTATGTCTATCCTGCAACTCTTGATAATAGCACCCCCCTCAGTGAATTGATTTAGCACTTTTGTGAAGATCATTTGATTACTTCCATGATCGTGTATTTCTAGGGTGGATAGTAACCCTTTTTGTTAATCTATGTGTAGTTTTTGCTAGTACAACACAAACTTGTTTACTATACCTGTGTAAGTCTTGGAGTTAGGAGATGTGAGTATCTATCTTCATGCCTGAGATCGACTTCTGGGCTATGAAGTGTTCCTGTGATGGCTGAGGGTGAAGGGAGTGACAGTGAGAACGTAGGAGGCTGTGGATATTGACAGCAAAGTACAGTGAACCCCAAATGGTGTGTCGTCTGTTTCTGTTGGAACTGTGAAATGAAGAGAGATCATCAACGTAAGAAATGGGAGTCAGGTTTTAGCAACCATGGAAGTTATTGGTTAAGATAAGACAAATGGCTAGAGCATCCTAGGGAGACAACACAATAACTTCATAAAATGTAACTCAATCAAAAAGATTATTTATTTTTATTTGATATGTATGGTTGTTTTGCCAACACGTATGTCTGTACCACATGGGTGCCTGGTGCCCAAAGAATCTAGAGGAGGTTATTGGGATCTTCTGGAACTGGAGTTACAGATGGTCGTTAGCTGCCATGTGGAGGCTGGGCAGCAAACAACGGTGCCACCACAGGGATATTTTAAGTTAAGAGTAATAGTTCTCTTAACCACTGAGCCAGCTCTCCAGCCCCAACTCAACTTATTTTAAAATTCTGTTCTAGCAGGGCATGGTGGCATACACCTTTAATCCCAGCAATCAGGAGGCAGAGGCAGGTGGGTCTCTGTGAGTCCCAGGACAGCCTGGTCCAATTAGTGAGTTCCAGGGCAGAGACTGTTAAAAAAAAAAAAAAAAAGGAAGAAAGAAAGAAAAATTCTGTCCTATATTTTCTTTTAATCCTGGCACATACTTTCAATCCTTTGAACCAATCGTGATTTCTTTAGGCTTCTCATTTTAGAAAATTTAAAATGTTTGAGGTTTATTTCTGTGTCATTCAACAAAGAAGAGAAATGCAGGGTTACAGCACAGTCATGTGGGCTTTCAAGTTTTCTTCTGCATTCCTGGATTGCAGCCTCACTCTCCTGAAGTGGAAGCCATTATTCTCACTCTCATTATAGTGAGAATATTATAATAATGACTGTTTTTATCACATCTCATCCAATCTCACCACAATGCATCATTGCCTGACCACATGATGTTATGCCAGCACTATGAAGGAAGAAAACTCACAATTCTGCTTAACCACTGTTAGCAGAGAATAGTTAGTTAGGGAATAAGTCTCTTGACCACACCTCAGTGAAGGTGAATAGGAAATGTAGTTTCTCACTGAGTTGACAGTGGGGAATTGGATTAACAAATAAGAATGAGGAAATGACTACGGTAAGCATGCTTGAAGTCTTTGCCACATTTTTGAAAGCTTTCAAGATGACTTCTACACATAAACTCCTTCCTCTGTGCCTTACACTCTTAGATACTGATGTATGTAAACACAACAATGCAACAAAAATGAGCTTCTTCGCTGGAATAGATCATGGTTGACATCTTTAGGAGGCTTCCTGGTATGAGCATAAACCATCTGGAGGGTTTGGGTGCTTTAATGTAACCCGACTCCACTTGGAGAGTCATCGCTATATGTACTGGAAGGAAAATGATTTTTGTTTCCCCCTGTTCACTTGACTTTGTGGACATTTTGGAAGGTATGTACATGTGATCTCACAGTGACGCCTTCCCACAAGGAGGAAGCATGGGCAAAGCAATGGGTAGACTGGGTCCCACCTGAGGGCGTGTCTGGTCAACTCCTCCGGCTTTCAGAGGAGAACCCCACAGTGGTATTATTTAGACTGTCCAGGGCTCAGGACTCTAACTAGAAAAAGCTGAAGAAAATAGTTAATGTGGACATAAATGATTCATCAGAGATTCAAAAAGTTTTTAACTTGGAAGTACTCAGTGGTTACTAAGTACTAGGAAAAGTACCAGTGTGGTTGTGGGGTCAGCATGAGGGTGCAAGAGGGGTGGGTTAATAAATGCACGTGGTGCGCATGCATGGGAACACAAGAATCCTAGCAACATATAAAAGTTATATGTGCTAATGAAGTATTTAAAAGTGAGTGAACACAAGGTTTACTTAGGAGCTAAATTAACAACGACTCTTCAGCCACACACATACATTACGGGCAGACTTTCCTGAAGTAATTACTGACATCCTGGCCTAGTGTAGCTCAGGAAATAAAATCGCGTTCCGCCTTTGGATGTTCCTCCTTATTAGTCACTTTTTCTTTTATGTGTCTTGTTTGTTCACGTTCTTTGCCTTTGCTTTAGAACACAGCTTTTCTTTGATCAAACATCTTGAAATATTGATTACAGAGACGTCTCCCAATTTCTATCGGCAGTGGTTCTCAGTGGATGTTCACTCCAAGGTATTTATTTTTCTCCTCTAGAAAAATAATAGGTAATGCCGTGCAATGTTAGCATTTAATATAGACGCCTCTCCTTCCAAATGGTGGCTTCTGTGCTCGATTGGGCTGATAGTCTTTCCTTCCCACGCTTTTGTTCTCCACCATTGTGCCAGCCTACACTTCCCAATCATTGGTTCAAATATTAAGTGCTTATCACGCACATAGAATGTGCAAGGGATACCTAGTCGGCTTGACAGTAGTGACTCTGGAACATTCTTGGAAGTTGGTTTTCCCACGTAGATGAGAGGAATTCTGAAGCACGCTTTGTTTGTTTGTTTAAGAGTGAGTCAAATGTTTTACGTTTTTCAGGTAGATGGATTTGGAGGGAAACTTCCAGTTAAAGAGGGCACTGGCAATAGGCTGTGACTTAGCTTAACTGCTTAACCCACACAGGTGCTCACAGCCACCTATAACTCCAGGTCTACGGTATATGATGCTCCCTTCTAGCTTCCACAGGCACCCACCCACATGTTCTACACCCAATAGTCATGCACACAAACACATGGATAAAAGTAGAAATGAAAAATGAAGGCCTGTAAGACCGTGAAATAGTGTGGAATGTCGGGTAATATCACAGCCTTTATGGAAACATTTAACTTGTGCCTCTTAACTCAAAATACAGGGAACACACTTTAAAAAAATGTTTTAAACATTTGATCATGTGAAGATGTTGGGGAACATGTTTTTTTTTAATGTATACTCACTCATTGTAATCTTTCACTTTAAAAAATGTAACCACATTGTGAAAAAAAGTTTTAAAATAAGGCTCTCTATGTATCTTGGCTGGATTTGAACTTCTGATGTAGTCTAGGCTGGCCTCAACTTCACTATCCTCCTTCCTGTGCCTCTTCATTGCTGAAATTTCAGGTGTGCATCACCATGCCTGATTGAAAAATAAAGTATTAAGTGCTTAGTTTTTCTTTGTCTTAAAAGAACTTTTCTTTGTGGTATTTGCAAGTGACAGAAATACAAACTCGAAGGAAGTTAAGCAACAGATGATGTCTTCCTGGGATTCATCATCAGACACAGTGAGGCCCAGGAGGTCAGTTACTGCCCTTAGGTCCTTTTTCCTCTGGAGCCTATGACTCTTTTTCTTTTGTTCTTTCTTTTGGAGTTACATTTCCTCTGTGTATTCAGATGGTAATTGACATCATCATAAACACAGTACCAAGAGAGCGTTCTTCGATATGTCCTTATACCTCTTCAAGGGAATGTAGCAAGGCCAGCGCTGCATGGATGTATTGTACAGGAGTGATATTTGACATGCAAAAGATGGGTTTCTTTGGTTCGGTAGCTTCGTACTGGGTCAATATCTGTTCTAGAGAGGAGTAAGGAACAGTTCTGTGGCTGACTACCCAGACAGAGGCAAGGGTTGGGACAATGGTGACTCTCCAAAAGATTGCTTGCTCGGCCGATGCAAGATCCACGTGCTTTCTAAATGAGGATTGATCATCTTACCCCATGTCTGCTCAATTGATTATCTTTTTTAAGTGTATAGATTTCATTATGTTTATCATATCTTATAGGTCTATATAAGTGAGTATACCCTGTGTTTGTCTTTCTCCTTCTGGGATATTTCACTCAGAATGATCTTTTCTAGGTCCCACCATTTGCCTGCAAATTTCATGATTTCCTTGTTTTTACTTGCTGAGTAGTATTCCATTGTGTAAAAATACCACAATTTCTGTACCCATTCCTCCGTTGATGGACATCAGGGTTGTTTCCAGGTTCTGGCTATTACAAATAGAGCTGCTATAAACATGGTTGAGCAAGTATCCCTTTTGTGTACTTGAACGAACTTTGGGTATATACCTAGCAGTGGTATAGCTGGGTCTTGAGGAAGCACTATTCCTAATTGTCTTAGAAAGCGCCAGATAGCTTTCCAGAGTGGTTGTACCAGTTTACATTCCCACCAGCAGTGGAGGAGGGCTCCCCTTTCTCCACAACCTCTCCAGCATGTGTTATCGCTTGAGTTTTTCATCTTGGCCATTCTGATGGGTGTAAGGTGATATCTCAGGGTTGTTTTGATTTGCATTTCCCTGATGGCTAATGAGGATAAGCATTTCTTTAAGTGTTTTTCTGCCATTTGATATTCCTCTGTCGAGAACTCTCTGTTTAGCTCTGTTCCCCAATTTTTAATTGGATTACTTGGACCTAGAACCTCCACTCCGATGTAGCCTGTAGTAGCTCAGTAACCAATTGGTTTCCCAAAGTGAGGGGAACAAGGACTATTTCTAACAGGAACTCAATGACTGGCTCTTTGGTCTCCCCACCCCCCAAGGGAGGAGCAGTCCTGTTAGGCCACAGAGGAGGGCTTTGCAGCCAGTCCTGAAGATACCTGATAAAACAGGATCAGATGAATGGGGAGGAGGTCCCCCCTATCAGTGGACTTGGAAAAGGGCACGGTGGAGATGAGGGAGGGAGGGAGGGACTGGGAGGGAATGAGGGATCGGGACACGGCTGGGATACAGAGTTAATAAAATGTAACTGATAAAATAATAATAATAATAATAAAATAAAATAAAAAAAAAGAAAAAAAGATCCACGTGCTTTTTAATTTTTTAAATTTTTGCAAAAGATGAGAGTAGGCTTTTTACAGCAAGCAAACGAAAACAATGAACAAATACATAGAGACACAACCCACTTTATTCAGTCAGAGAATTAAAGTGCCATCCTAACCTAGAGTATTTCAGCTATGTGGGAAAAAGAGAAAAAAAGTCCAAATGTAAATGTGGGAAGAATGTAGAACAAAGATTTGTCTATGAACTGGCTAAGGTATGAGCTGGAGCATCAGCCTTTTGAAGTAACCTGCTCTATGCACACTTGCTTTGGTCTAGCAGCTACTCTCTTGGCTGAAGGGAATTATTTTGAATATTTAAAACATTAGACCATTAGAATTATTACCTGAAAGGGCTTTAATTGATTCTTTTTGTTTCACAAATGGATATTTGTGAATATTAAGTATTCAAAACACGTGGGGATTTTTAGCACATGAGACTAGTTTGGATTTTCATTCTTGATAGAATTCCAGGGCCTGGGCAAAGGAAAAGCCCACTGCTGTCTGTCTGTGAAATGTCCCCCCATGGGCTCATGTATTTAAACACTTCCTCCCCAGCTGGTGCTGCTCTAGGGGGCAGAGCTTAGGAGGAGGAAGTTAGTCAAAGGGGCACAAAGTGGGGCTTTATAGCATAGCCCCACTTCCTGTTCACCTTCTGCTTCCTGAGTTCGAATACAAGGTGGTGAGCCAGCTTCTTGTTCCTGCCACCGTGTCTTCCTTGACCGCTGCCAAGTATTCCCTGCCATGATGGACGATGTCTCTTTGGAACTGTAAGTTCTGTACACGCTGTTTCTCCTTTAAAGTGCTCTTGTCAGGGTATTTTATCACAATAAAGAGAAAGCAGCTAAGACAAATACATTCCCAGTACTCCGAATGCCAAGTTTCCTTCAAGGACTGTGCCATCCCCTATTCCCTGTCCGGAGTGGAGACAGAGTGTGAGCTAGGGAAGCAGAGGGCCTGAGAATAGTCAGTCGGTTATAGGGTTGTACATTGACCAAGCTGAGTTTTGTTCCTGGACTTCTGTGGTTCCAGAGGCTTTTGCCAGAGCTATGATCATCTTATATTAAAGCCAAGTTCAGGATCCATGCGTCACCATTGGAAACTTGGAGAATGGAGACCGTGCACGATCCAACATGAGTCACTCAAGAATTCCAGGTGATTTGTCTATTGATTTTCTGCATTGGACAATAGGCTCACTGTTTGCTGTGATGTGATTTTGACTATGAACCTTATTATAGAAAATCTACTATTTTCTTTAAAAGGCTCATCAGTTCCCCTAACTTAAAGAATCCCACTGGAGTGCACTACACTTTCCTTTATGCTCCAGAGCAAGATGGACATTACCATTAGCTATTAACATAGTTTTCAAATCTGCCCTCATCTCAGTTCTCATGTTTACACATCAGTACAAGTATGTTTTCAGATGAAATTGCTGTTCATGGTGCAAAACGTTTACAGTTATGCTCCGAATTCAAACAGCCAGAAAACTTTATTTCTCCTTTTGTAGTTTCAGTAATTAATTAGTGATGAAGCACCAGAAACCTTCAGGGAGAAAACACTCCATTATTTTTTAAGTTACAGTGTATTTACAACCCATTTCCACCTGCTCCCTTTGTCTCCACCTGTCTCTGCTGTATACAGATTCATCTCAGCCAGCCCCTCAGGAGTACAGCTGTGTCATCACATACTGTGGCATCCTAATATTTCATACTAAGCCATAAACCAATTAGGAATGACTACTCCCTGTGCTGACTCATGGGAAGAGAAGGGGATAATGTGTCCTTCAGGTAATGAACTTCTTTGGGGACTTGACACATATTTCATTTTTCAGGGCTGTGCTTTTCCCTTGTCGTGTAGCCGTGGATGTGGCTTCATTTTGCTTCATTGTGCTAAGAAGACTGTGCAGAGCTTGCCAGGTAACCAAATGGCCAATCTCTTAAGTCCCCTAAGAACACTCTGGAGAGCCCGAGTAGATCTGGCCCAAGTAAGCATGTCCTTGCAGGGAAATGGTATGTGCTCAGTGTGCCTTGGCTTCTCTTTATTCAACACAAGAATGGACCAAAGTATCCTCGGAACATACTGTTGGTTCCCACTTCTAGATCTCCAGATTAGCAGGACTTGGGTGGGACCTAGTGCATCTGAACATCCTGAGGACCACTGTTCTCCGGTTAGGATGTCATTATTCTACCCCCTTTTCAGATGCTGGAAGATCCCCTGAATGAAAGCACAAAGCGATGTCAAGTGTGTTGGAATCAGAAGCCACAGAGCCATCCAGCTACTGAAGTAAAAATCAGGAGTGTGTGATCAGGAGGCTGTGGAGAGTTTGACAAGGCAACTTCGTCTCAGTTCCACCAGGCTGTGGGCTGTGAGAACCAGATCTTCTAGTTTTATGAGACAAACCCAAACCTCAAATCAAGAGTTTTTTTTTTTTTCAAAAAATGTAACAAAATGACAAAGTGACCTTTGGCCTCCACATATACATACATGGGCACACAGACACACAGACACACAGACACACAGACACACAGACACACACACACACACACACACACATAAAATGGAAGTTTTATGTATGAAACTAGCCACATTGTGAGAATTCCAGCTTACTACTCTGCAAATTAGACTAAACAGATACACCAGCCAATTCCCTGAGAGGATAGATGGGCTCATAATGCAGCTTAGAACTTTCTCTAGAGCTTCCTATGATTTTTTTACCTGCCCATCTTCTTCTAGTGCAGGCAGACTCCAAGTCTCTGTGTAGGTCCTTGTGGTAAAATTCAGGGATGTGTTGGGTCAATACCAAGTGGGTCCAACTGTAAAGTATATACTACGTTGGTTGGGGCTCTCTATAGGAGCAGAACCAATAGGGCATGTACTGTATGTGCTAATATGCACAATGCTCTCTCTCTCTAATATATATATGTGTGTGTGTGTAAATGTGACAATATCTATATTTATATAATTATGAGAAGGAGTTTGTGGGATTGGCTTATATTATCAAAATCTGGGTGGTCCCCCAAGCTGGAGAGCTGCCAAAACTAGTAGCTGTTCGGTTCCAAGAAGCTCAAATTCTCAGAATGGAGGGCGTAAAGACAGCTCCAGTGAGACCTCAGGCTTGGAAGTCATCTGGGCAGTGGCTGGTCACATCTACTTCCAGAGGCTGAAGAATCTGGACTCTGACGTATGTAACAACAGGAGTAACGACAGGTGCCGAGCACATACTGCTCAAAAGAGTGCGTGAGTCACCGTTGTTGTCACTGTGAGAAGACACCTGTTGGAAGCAACTTCAAGGAGGGAGTGTCATGTTGGCCCATGGTTTTGGAGGCTATGAAAGTTGATAAGACATGGAGGATGGTAACAGAGGGTAAGCCGACGAGAAGATAGGAAGCTAGTCTGAATAGAATAGAATAGAACAGAACGATCTTGGTAAGGCAGTCTGTTCAAAAGCCTCGTGTCAATGGCCTATGCTCTCCACTAGGCCCATGTCCCAGAGATTTCATAACCCATTTAAACAGCACTGTCATTTTTTGTCAAAGATGCCAAAACCATACAATGGCAAAAAGTAAGCATCTTTTTAACAAATGGTGTTGGTCTAGCTGGATGTCTGCATATAGATCCATATTTATCACCCTGCACAAAACTCAAGTCCAAGTGGGTCAAAGACCTCAACATGAAACCATATACACTAAATCTACTAGAAGAGAAAGTGGGGAACAGCTTTAAACTCGTTGGCATAGGAGATGTTTCTGAATAGAATACCAACAGCTCAGGCTCTAAGATCAACAACTAATAAATGTGACCTCACAAAACTGAAAAGCTTCTGTAAGGCAAAGGACATTATCAATAGAACCAAAAAGCAGCCTACATATTGGGAAAAGATCTTCAGCATCCTTTCACCTGACAGAGGGCTAATATCCAAAATATATAAAGAATTCAAAAATTAAATTCCAACACACCAAATAATCCAATTTAAAAATGGGGTACAGAGTTAAACTGAGAATTCTCAACAGAGGAATCTCTAATGGCCAAGAAGCACTTAAAAATGCTGAATGTCCTTACTAATCAGGGAAATGTAAATCAAAATGACTCTGAGATTCCATCTTACATCCATCAGAATAGCTAAGATCAAAAACTCAACTGACAGCACATGCTGGCAAAGATGTGGAGATAGGGGAACACTCCTTCATTGTTGGTGGGAGTGTAAACTTATACAACCAGTTTGGAAATCAATCTGGTGCTTTTTCAGAAAATTGGGAATAGTTCTACCTTAAGACCCAACTCTACCACTCATGGGCAAATACCCAAAAGATGTTCCACCGTACCCCAAGGACATTTGCTCAACTATGTTCATAGCAGCTTTATTCATAAGAGCCAGGAACTAGAAACAACCTAGATGTCCCTCAACTGAAGAATGAATAAAGAAAATGTGGTTCAAACAGAATACTACTCAGCTATTAAACACAAAGAATCATGAAATTTGCAGACAACTGGATGGAATTGAAAAAGATCATCCTGAGTGAGGTAACCCATACCCAGAAAGACACACATGATATACTAACATAAGCAGATGTTAGCCATATAGTACAAGATAACCATACTACAAGCCACAGACTCAAAGAAGCTAAGTCATAAGGAGAGCCCAAAGGAGGTTGTTTGATCTCACTCAGAAGGGGAAATAGAATAGATAGCATAAGTGGATGAAGGGAGGAAACTGAGTAGGAGATGTGTTGGGAGGGAAATAAAGGTGGGGATCAGATGTGGGGAAAACAGGTGGTGGGGTGGGAGGTGAGAAAGCTGGGAGAGTGAAGGACATCTCTGAGACAAGCTGAGACCTGCAGCAGGGAGGCTCATAGGAGGATATGGGAGTGGCTCTAGCTGAGACTCCTAGCAATAGGGGTCATGGAGACGGAAGTGGCCAAGCAGGACTTCTTGTGGAGGGAGGGGAACGCCAACCTACTCACAACACCTTCGACCCAATATTTACCCTGCCTACAAGAAATGCAGGGTTAGGGATGGAGCAGAGATTGAGGGAATGTCCAACCAATGACTGGCCCAACCTGAGACCCTCCCCCATGAGAAAGAGCCAACCCCTGACACTAGTAATGATACTCTGCTATGCTTGCAGACAGGAGCCTAGCATAACTGTCTTCTGAGAGGCTTCACCCAGCAGCAAATCAAAACAGATGCTGAAACAAACAGTAGGCGGAGCTTGGAGAGTCTTGTGGAAGTGTGGAAGGAAGCATAGAAGGATCCATAGGGGAGAACTCCACAAAAAGACCAACACAGTCAACTAACCTAGGGCCATGGGGGCCTGCAGAGACCGAAGCACCAATCAAAGAGCATGCCTGGACTACACCTAGGTCCCCTATAGATATGTAACTGATGGGCAGCTTGGTTTTCATGTGGGTCCCCTAGCAAGTAGAGCAGGGGCTGTCTGTGACATGAACTCTGTTGCCTGCTTTTGGCTCCCTTCCCCCTAACAGGGTGCCTTGCCTGGCCTCAGTAGAAAAGGATACACTCAGTCTTCATGTAACTTGAAGGGCTGGGTGGGGTGGGTTGATATGGGGGGAGCTTCCCTTTTCTGAGAAGGGGAGGGGGAAAGGGAAAGAGGGTGGGAGGGTAGGACTGGGAAGAGAGGACGGGGTGTGTGTGTGCACAGGATGTAAAGCGAATAAATAAAGTTATATAAAACATCCAGCGCTATCACTGGGGACCAAGTATTTGGGCACATGAACCTGTGGGAGATACTGCAAATTCAGATAATCGCATGTGCATTGTGCTTAAGTACAGAGGACAAAATTTCCTACTCTCCCTTTTCTTTCCACTGGGCACAGAGTTCATTAAGTGGCACCATCTACACTCAGGGAGACCCTCTCTCACTTAGTTTCATGCATGGCTCTTCTCAGAGAAACACTCTCAGACATACCCAGAAGTGAGCTTTATCCATTTTTCTAGGCATCTCTCACTGGCAGCTAGGATGAATCACACTCAAAGGATGAATCTAACCTTTGTGGGCTAGATGAAAAGATCACAGACCAAGGTGAGAGGTGAACAGTTCTGCGCTTATGTCAGAGCAGCCGCAGACTTCTGCCAGTAGAGTCTGCAAAGCCAGGCAGCTTGGGTGCATTCTCCTTGAGGATGATCCTCACTCAGCAGCTTTCAGGTCTTGCGTCTCATTGAATCCACGTGACGGTTTAGGAGTTGGCTGTCACCATTTTAACAAAGAAAAAATTAATTTATACTTGGTATGCGGTGGAGCTGTGACACGAACAAAGGGCATGCTGTAAGAAGCCACGTGACTCACCACGCTGTACTGTGGGCAATGCAGCCCTGGACCAGTAAATGGCATGATGAATGATGAGAAAACCATGGTTTCCATTTATAGTTTTATGACCCCCAATTTTATAGCGGGGACGGGGCCCCATATTTGTTCATATTCCTACGTAGCAAGAGCTTAATTTCTCTTGATTAGCATAAAAATGACCCCAGATGAAAGTTCATTCCCAGCTCATGTAACCTGTATTAAATAGGACATTAACAGAAACCTCATAACCCGCCCCCAAGCCATTAACACCCTTGAGTTTTTAACAGGGAGGCCCCTAATTCTTTAGCTGAAATTTCTTTGCTCCACTAAGTTCAATCCATGTTGGAGCTATTAAAATGTCCTCTTAGCACTTGGTCTGAAATCACCCCCTTTTACAAATTTCCTCATTACATAGATCTATAGCCCTTTGGAAATGAATGGCTTTTGGTGGTGGTGGTGCGATGTCCATGATCTTAATAACATTATATAATGTGTCCTGATGAATCAATGTTTGAGGGCCATCTAGTGCTGGGCTAGATTAAAAGTAAATAAAAGTGGACTTGGAGCATAACTCTTGCCTCCAATTAAGAAAAAAAAAAAAAAAACCTCTTCAAAAAACCTTCTGAAATTGAGATTATAGAAGCAAGGGAATAGGCATGCCTGGGCCCAGGAATATGGGAGGTTTAAGAGGTACTTAATATTCATCTGGTACCCATTGCAATAACATCAATCTTACCGTGCTCTCCCCGTATTAATGTAGATGTTCTGCATTTAATATATACTTCCAGTGGAATTTCATTGTAATGAGCACTACTAAATGATGTCTACTTATGGTAAAGTGGTTCCAGAGTTTTCTGTAATAAATAGGTTTTAGTAGAATAGAGGTTCCAAAATTCATCACTGAGTCTATCCTAGACTCTTTATGCTCTAATTGTCATTGATGGTCTCTACTGTATTATTTCCAGACAGTTCATAATTACTCCAGTTGAACAAATGATGATTTGTGAATGGCGTAAGACACTGACTGGATTATGTTGTGCCATTGATTTTTTTTTTTTTTTAATGCTCTGGCTTCACAAACTTCAGTTGGTCTCCTCTGTATTGACGGGCTCTGCAGCAGTGGATTCTTCCAGCCCTGGATTAGAAGTGTCTTTACTTTTTTAAATTTGCATGTCTACTTCTCACATCCAGACTTTCTTCCCTGTCATCTTTCCTGAAACAATCTAGCCTAACAACCACTCACACAGCATTTTCATGAGCTACGTGTTATAATCTAGCGACAATTTAAAGTTTGTAAGTGGATGTGTCTGGGTTCTATACAAAAGAGTTGGGCATCTAAGATTTTGGTGTCTGAAGGAAGTGCTGGCACCAGTCTCCCAGTGACACCAAGGGATGACTCTCTTCTAAAATCATTTGACTCCTCTCTACATACTGTCACTATTAATGGTAGTAGGATTGTCACAAGGTGATTTATGTAGTGACAGTGAAAGCAAAAAATGCATTCATGGAATGCTTACTGTATTTTAAGCAGCCTGTTAAATAATTTGTGGTTATAGCCTAATGAAAGCTCACGGCCACATGATAGTTCCAATTCCCAGTTGAATATTAGTTTAGTTGGGAAAAGGGGACTTAGGAATCTTGATGAGCCCCTGATAGCTGTACAGGAGACTCAGAGTTGTGCTTAAATTAATATCAGATTGGCTTTAGATACTAGTTTGTGGTTATTAGGTACAGAATTCTCAGTAAGCAGTTGGAGAAACCTCGAATCCTACATGGGAGAATTCCTGTTTTTCTTTATCGTAAATACAACAAATTCATGACAAGTTAAGATTCCTTTAAGAAAGCTTCACTGAGAGGTAACCCAAACTCAGAAAGACATGTGCCATATTTCCTCTCATTTGTGAATGTTAGCTTTGAACTTTAGATACTTGTGTTCTATTTGGGATAATCAAAGAGGTCAGCAAATTAGTAAGGGAAGGAACTGGATTTAAAGCAATGGGAGATGGAACAGTGACATAAAGTGTTAAAACGGAATAATGAAACAGGAAGGGTTAACTGAGGAGGTGAGTGGGAGAGAAGGGCAGAGGAAGGAGTGACTGGGTAACTAAAGCTAGAGCATGCATTCAAAAGTATATGGGCAGCAAAGTGGTGCTTGATAGGTTTTAGAATAAAAGAGGATGCCATGTTGGGTGAGTAGGGAAAGGGGGGGCATGTATATCTGTGAGGAGTTGGTGGAAGGGGGTGAATCACATTTACATGACATTCTCAAAGAACTAATAAAAAACAAAGAAACAGGGTACGGTGGAACATGCCTGTTATCATAGCACTCAGGAAGCAGAGGCAGGCAGAGCTCTGTGAATTTGAGGCCAGCCTGGTCTACAAAATGAGTCCAGGACAGCCAGGGCTACCCAGAAAACCCCTGTCTCAAAAAACAAAAACAAACAAATAACAACAATGACAACAACAAAATCAAAGAGTGCCTAACTCTCTTTAGCTCAAATAAGATGGGGAACAAGCTAATATCTTGGAGAGAGCATGGAACAGACTATAAATGTGTAAAGTGAGCCACAGGGAACCAGAGCAGGTGCTTACACTGTATATGCACAGAAGCAGGTTCACCAGACATTAGTGAGTAGTTAGCATTTGAGTTTCCCACAATGCTAACAGAGCTGGGTCTGAACTCTCTGGTCCACACCCCTCACTGCAGTGTTTTGTGAATTTCCACAGGAAGGGTTGCTCTAGGGTGGGCGCTTGGCGGCCCATGGCATTGGCCTGTTTCATTCATTCATTGCAAACACAATGGACTGAGACTAAGTGAAATCCATTTAGATTGATATGGTAAGTTTTTCCTCAAAAGAAACTGGTTACAGAATCTTATACACACAACAGATGAAAACAGATAATTTCTGGTTCAGGAGGACATTTCTGCTGACTCTGCCCTTTATTGGGTGGAAAGTTCTCAGACCTCCTGTTCCAGATTTCTTGAAACCTTCTTAGATGTCTCATTAAAAGTCTAGAAAACCTATGAACCCACTCCCTCAGGTTCCTGTGAACTCATAGTTCCCATATGTACGCTAAGACATATAGCTTAACGATTTCATGGGAAATTTCAGCTCATTGAGAGGATGCCTTCCAGGTAGATGGTGAACCCTCCACCTTCATCTGTTCTTCTTCCTGTACCATATTTCTTGAATTCTGTACATAGGCTGGTTGTTCTGCCACACATTCCTTGAAGTTATATCCTGCCTGGACACAGGCCTCAAAAGATAGACACAGTCAAGTATCCATGAGCCAAAACTCCAAAACTGTGAGCCAGAATAAAACCCTTCAGCAAGTTGATGGTAGCAGTTACTTGTAATAGTGATTAAAATCATACAACACAGCCTTGAGTATAGAGCCTACCCAGAGCCATTAGTGATTAGAATTCATTGACCACTGGGCACTGAGACCTTGACTAGTTTCCTTTGGCCATAAGGCTTTAGATAGATGGTTTACCTAGGTCAAAAGCAAGGCTGCTGGTTAGGATTAACCTTAGTTTGTTTGTGTTCCCACCATCTCTTTCTTTTTCTTTCTTTCTTTCTTTCTTTCTTTCTTTCTTTCTTTCTTTCTTTCTCTCTCTCTCTCTCTCTCTCTCTCTCTCTCTCTCTCTCTCTCTCTTTCTTTCCTTCCTTCTTAAAGGTTTATTATTTATATTTTCTGTGTATGAGTGTTTTGTCTGTGTATATGTAAGTCTACACCCTCATGCCTGTGGAGGCCAGGAGAGGACGCTAGAGCTATGGACGGTTTTCAGCGTATATGTAGATGCTGTGTGACCAACCTGCATCTTCTGCAAGAACAGCAAGTGCTCTTACTGCTGAGCCATCTATTCAGTTCCATGGATTTCTCCTTTCCAAAGCATGAAATTATGGGTTCAACATAGTCCTATGAGCCAATTTAAGTTTCTTTATTGTTTTGGGGAAATGGGACCAAGAAGTTTTTCAACTGATCAACCAATGTAAAATTCCCTAAAAACTCCCAAAATGACAAAAGCTAACTATGTATCCAAATCTTTTTCCAATGCCAGCTATACAGAGGCATCATTCACCTGCACAAGCTTTGTAACTTGCAGCCCCCAAATCACTCCCTCAGAGAAGGCACCACTGTCCTCCCTTACAGTCTCACCAGGCCTGTGCTTTTCCTTTACAGCCTTTAACACGGCATATGACTTTGAGTGCTCATTGTATTCAGCTGTGATCTGAATTTTTTTAGGCAAGGAAACTGAAAACACTGGGTAAGCATTGAACAGAAATGTGGCTCTGCTGCAGGATTTGACCTTCACCCCATACAAACTTGCACACACACTCAGTAGGTTTTCAGCCAACTATTAATGAATTTGGTTGCCAGAACCAAACCATTCTATGCAGACTACAAGAGGCTGCTATGGCCAGTTAAGTGTCCACGAGAGGAAAAAGCAATTCTTTATTGTTAGTGCCAACACCTTGGATAATATACTTTTTATCTCTTCTCATAATGATAATGTAGATAAATTTCATAAATCAAATCTCTGCAGTAAAAAGGTTAATAAGTTTATGCTGTGTAATTGAAAGCCATATTAGTGATTAAAAGGATTTTATATATCAGTTTTCTGGGTCACCAACTAATTATTTTCAATGGTCGGTAATAAAACACAGCACCATGCCTGGCTAGACGTTGCAAGCCATCAGATGCTAAATCATGTAGAAAGGACTCGAGCAGTTACCTTAGGTTGGCTGGGTTTTCCCTTGAGCTGTGGAGCCATTGGAATCTCTGCTGTTTGTTTTGTGTTGAGCTTACAAGATGTTTTGAGGTTTTCTTCTACTTAAAGTACACAAGCTAGGAAGTCCTCCCAAGTGGAAAAGGACAGTATGGGCTTCTGGGAACCTCAGATAAATGTAATCAGTCATATGTAATGTTTCATCTACAATGAGATCGTGGCTTAACTGTGTAACTCTCTTGGCCATCTTTGCAAATAATTGAGTATTTGCAAAGGAGGGGGAAGGCTGTGAGCTAGAATGAATCGATGTTTATTAAACTGTCCTTAAAATGTTGCAGGAAAAGTGATGCTAGTGTTGCCTTCACTAGAGGCCGCTGAAGCATTCACTGTAAACTCAAGGTTAATAATGAGAAAACTGAGACTTAGACTCCACTGGAATCATGGCTAGAATGCAGCAAAGTGACAGTCAGACTTGATTTTGTCTGACGTCACACACAGGTAAGCTAAACTATTGAGATATATTTACTCCTGGTTTCATGCAGTATTGCAAGTTGCAACAACAAAAAAAGATAAAAATGCTTATGATTGTTTTTGAACTTGTGTGACATTGAGAATCTGTGTATATGGGGAGAGGCATGTTAAGCATGGCTACTGAACTGTATGGAAAACCACTTCTGTTATAGGTAACTGATGTGCCCTGGAACACTGTAAGGCAGGGAGAACATACAGAAGACAGAGATCCCTATTTGGAGGTTGAATGAAAGTGAACAGAGTTAAGATAGGGAGGAGGCACTTGTGGGGGACATTGGTTTTAATTTTTGATATTGTTTCTTGAGAGGTTTTGATGTATTGTTTAGCAAAAGAGCCACCACCTCTAGAGCCGTGATAGTATTGTTTGCACAGTCAAAACCAAACCAAAACATGAACTTTTGGGCTTAACCTCACAACCAAATCATTCAACTGTCCTTTGTTTGACACTTGAATGTTTAATTTTGCATAGTTATGGAGAAAAACTAATTTTGAGAACCTTATGTATGTTTGAGCACTTCCTTTTGTTTTTCAGGCTCTGGAATTACCTTGCAATGTAGGCAATGTGTTGGGTCCTTTGCAACTATGTGTGTGTTTGAAGGGGGAGTCAGGGACAATTTGTAAAGCCAGACCAATGGAGTTCACAAATGCTGCAAATGGTAGAAGCATTAGGTAGTCTGGACCACTAGGTTCTTTTCTTCAAAGGCAACTGGACTGTAGATGAAATAAAGGATGAAAATTGGAAGCTGGGTATTGTTGCTTTGGTTTCAGAGTTGAGACATTTGAAGAAGAGCCGTGAGCACACGGAATTGCAAAGCATGGCTTGAAAACTGTCCTTGAGGAGCGCCTATCAAACCACTAAATAAGGGAGACATGGTGAAGGTGGCACACAAATTGGACATTCACAATGTTCTCTGTGGTTGTGGTAATAACGCGTAGGTGCGTACTAACCTTGACATCAAGGGCTGAGGAGCACTGACCTATGGTCAGTAAATCTGTGCGTCTGCCGTGGATCGATGTGTGGAATGCACATGCCGTTCTAGTTGCTTCCTGAAGGAAGAATATGTGATTAACCCAATAATTCCAAGGAAGACTCAGGAGCATGCAGGGAAGAAAGACAGGGCATCTTCTTCGGGCCAGTGGAAAGATTCGCGTTGCAAGGAAAAGAAGCTTCTCACCTTTCAAGCATCCTCGATTCGCTTGTGGCAAAAGCCCCCCTCCCCCAATTCCCTTAACCATTTAGCCATATCTTAGAAAGAAATATTGGGGAACAGTGAGGAGCAGGAGATTTGGAGGGTGAACAGGTAGAAAGGTATGGGAGGGAAGGCTTAAAAGCCTGGAGCGCGGCACATGTATTCCTAGTAATATGAAAGCAAATGCACTTCAGATGGCTTGAGACGCAAGTGGCATTTGTTATTGATGAAAGGTATGTTTTGAATGAAGCTGAGTTTATTTATCATCTTTCCTCCTGGCATGCCTAGGCACCATAATCAGGCCTTGGTGACTCATGCGGGAATTGTAGACAAGGGTTAAATATGGAGGAAGGACTGCTCTGGACTCTGGGGACTAAGTGCTGAGCACTTGGGATAGGGTGAAAGTGGAGGGGAGCCATTGCTGCAATCTACCACCCCAGCTTTCCATGGTGGATCAGGTTTGAAGGAAAAGTCATCTCTGCCAAGGGCATGATCACTGCTGACCCTGAGAGGAAGTAGGTGCACAGGAAGACAGAGACTTGCCTTCTCCCGAGAAAGATGAAACAAACAGCATTTGTCCTCTCTGCTCCTATCCCTCCATGGCTTATCAGAGCTTCCTACTACCTTTTCATATCTCCCATAAAAACCTTCACCTTGCTCCTCTTTTTAATTTATCTGATGACTGCTCCAGAAGAGAATGCTACCAGTGGACTCACCCTGTTATTATCAGGGAATGAGCTGACCCTTGACCCAGCCTGTTTGAGTGAAGTACCTGAAAGGAGGGGAGGCTCAGATGCAGAATGCCACTTCGGGCCAGGCAGGGATTATAATGATGTAGATGAAGGAAGGTAAAAGAAAAACTCCGTAACTAATACAGTCAATATTTTATTAAAGTATTTAAAATAATAAAATTCAATTGTAAAAATCCATAATGAATGACAATCAAATATCAAGCTAATGGGCTGGGATTAGGGTGTGGAGAGTTGGGCTCTGTGTCCCAGGGACTGTGGAGCTGCATGTGCTTTTAATTTAGAAGCTGACATTTGGTTTGTGTGGATGTGGTACCAGCGAAACCATGATGGCTGGTGAAGCCATAACGGGACAGTGGCTGTTGGTTTGCCTCTTGCTTCAGCTTCCTGCTGATCCCAGGAGGGTTCTCCCTGGCTTAATACTGCATTCTACAATAGATTCCCCTTAATTTAAGCTGGGGTAAGGTGTGTGTGTGGGGGAATCTATTTCCAGTGACCAGTAACCCCTGACAAAGCTCAGGAGAAATGTCCATTTGTTTCCTTTCCAACTTTGCAGAGTCAGAGAGACCAGACTTTTAGGTTCAATCATCTGTTTCAAATCGCAAGGAAAATTTTTACAGCAATAAAAAATATTTAAAAAAATTATTATTATTACTATCACCATCATTATTATTAAATGTAGGTGCCTGTTTGTTTTCCAATGAGAGATAGAGAAAGAAAGGGTGTTGATTTGGGTGGGATAGTGGGGAAGATATGAGAGATATTGGGGAAGGGTAAACTATAATCAGAGTATATTACATGAAGAGAGTCTGTTTCCAATTAAAAAATACCTCTAATCCCAGTAACATAATCAGGGCCTTTTTATTTTTGCATGTTTCCTTATTTGACCTGATTATCATGAACATATTATTTGTATTCTGCTTTTATTGTGGACTTTAAATACCCCAAATTTTCTATGTTGTTACATGTAATGGAGTCTTTATGCCATTCTATTTGTTTCATATTTTATTTATTAAAGTGCTTATTGCTAGAGTTAAAAATTAGATTGCATTACTCCATATAGCATATAATGTAAAAGTAAGTTCATTACTATGGATTTTATTTATTTATTTATTCATTCATTTATTTATTATTTTAAAATTAGAGACTCAGAAGTTTTTTTTTCTGAACAACAACAATTATTATTTCTTTTCTTTCTTTCTTTTTTTTTTTTTGGTTTTTCAAGACAGGGTTTCTCTGTGTAGCCTTGGCTGTCCTGGACTCACTTTGTACACCAGTTTGGCCTTTAACTCACAGCAATCTGCCTGCATCTGCCTCCCTGAGTGCTGGGATGAAAGGCGTGCGTCACCGTGCCTGATTCTTGTGTTCTTAATGTATAGTTTATATTGGCATAAATCTTCAAAAGTATTTAAAATAAACAGTGGAAACAATAGGAACCATAGAATTTGAACCAAAAGATTTCATTCATGAATCAGTTTATTTTAAATTTAAATGGGAATGGGAAAAGTATTAATCTTCTTAATTTTATTTACTTACAAAATGGTAAGATTTCAAAACTGAACAACGGATAACTTCTTTCAACTTGTGATTTCATATTGACACCATTTCTACTTTACTTTCAAACCAGAGATGTAATCATATTATATGTTTTCCTACAAAAATAATTTTGGTATCTTAGCTAATAAAATTACAAATTTAAGTCAGAATTACATACAATGTACATACTTGGTACCCAAATATTAACTTAAAAATATTTGTATGTGTGATGTATGCATAGATATATTATGTATGCATGTATATATATGTATGTTGAATATATGTGTATATATGAATGCATACATATATGATTGTGTCTACCTATATATATGTATGTGTATATGCTCATGTATGTATAGATATATGTAGTGAAAATTTTAGAATTTTGGTTTCTTTAAAAAAATACAAGAATTTTTTTTTTATATTCAGAGAAATATAAGACTATTTTTTTGTTCTAATTCCAGGTGTGGATATATGGGGCTGTTTCACAGCAAGTGACTATGATTTGTCTTGTGCTCTAGCAGTGGTGTGATTCTGATAGCTGCAGATTCTTCAATTGTGTGACATTTGGGATTCTAGGGGCTTTTCAGAGGGTATATAAATAGGGACCCGGGAGGAAGCGTGACTTGTTGTTTGGATGCTGTTGGTAGCAGTTTGCTAAGTGGTTTTGTGAAAAGAAGAAGAAATTAGAGAAGAAGAGGAGGAGGAGGAGAAGGATGAGGAGGAGGAGGAGGAGGAGGAGGAGGAGGAGGAGGAGGAGGAGGAGGAGGAGGAGGAGGAAGAAATTAGACATCCTGATGGTCAGCATCACACTTTCTGTAAGGAGCTCAGCACCCCTAATCAGCAGGAAGTAGTTTAACAACAGGAAGTAGTCTATTCTTTTCCCTCTTTTCTAGTGCTAGAGGGTTGAAAGGGAAGAAGAAAAGAGGTGGAGAAAGGTGGAAGAGAAACCTACAAAGTAGCAAACACCATACATACATACATACATACATATACACTTATGTGTTTGTGGAGTATGTGTATAGGTTTAAATGTATGTATGTGTATATATATATACATTTACATATGTTTACACTTATTCTTAATAGTTTCTTAAAATACAATATTTATTACTTCTTTCAGAATTTAATATCTGCATACATTATATTTTGATCGTATTTACTGCCTACTCCTCCAGGACCATCCAACTCCCAACCCTCAACCCTCCAAATCAAGCTCATGTCCCATGCCCTTTTAAAAAGTAATCCATCAACTTCAATTTGTGCTTTTTATATTTTTAAGGGTGTGGGCCCACCCACGGAAGCATAGTCAACCTACCAGGGGCCACACCCTTTAGTAAAAGTGACTTGTTCTCTTGCAAAACTGAGCTGCCAATAGCTGTTTAGTTGGTGAGGGTAGTTCCTGACCCCTTTTGCCTTCCATGCTGAATGGTGACTGGCTTGATTTTGTGAAGCTCTTACACAGACAACCACAAATCTTTTTATCATCTCTTACATGATGGAGCCTGACCTTTGTGGTGTGTGTGTGTGTGTGTGTGTGTGTGTGTGTGTGTATGTGTGTGTGTGTGAGAGAGAGAGGGGGAGAGAGAGAGATGGATGTCCCATTTTAGGCACAGCATCCCACAGACATTTATTCTCTGCACCGCAACCAGTTGTGAGTTTCTAAGTTAACTGCTACCGACTTCACAAAGAGACTTCTCTGTTGAGGTCTGAGAGCTGCACTAATTTACATATATGGAGATACACGTTTATAGAACAATTGCTACTATGTCCATTTAGGAAAATGACAGTACTATGTTCCCCCTTGGGTATTTGAGCTCCTAGCTGTGGGTTATTGACCAGAATCACAGTACCAGGCTCTCATTTCTTCCTGTGGAGTAGATACAACCAGAAAGCAGTTGGTTACTACTGTAACTGTAGTGCCACTGTTGCACCATGGGTATTATTGTAGCTTACAGTGTTCACAACTCTGTAAGGCTATTGATGACTTCCTCAGCATCCTGTATAGAACTGAAGAGGCTATGAAAGCCAGGCAGCAGGGAGGATGCTTCCCAGTCAGTCCCGTGCCCACGTGTGTGTGGACCAGCAATAAATGTCAGGCTGCTCTCCTCAACGCCTCTCCACATTAACTTAAAAAATAATTACTTAAAAATGAGTGGTAAATACTGAGGCAGACTCTGAGGCACAAGCAGGCTCCATTTATTCCTACTGGGTCAGCACTGGACTAACAATTGAACAAAAATTCCTAATTTATAGGCTATTGTTTCCCTATAATTTTTTTTATCAGCATTTTACCCCAAGCCAACATTTTGAAACACGAAATTCCATTACAATTTCATTCAACATAATGAAGACAGAAAAGCTAAAAATGTGCCCACTGAGGGACCAGTAGTATCCTGACAACACATCTTGCTCTGGCTGCTGGCACAAAATATGAAGCGCCTAACTTGAAAACCCACACTGCTTGTCAAAATGGTGTCCCAGACAAGACACAGGAGTAGGAGGTGGCTAGCTCATCACCAATATGAATCTTCAATGTAAATTCATTTTAATGAGGTCGTATGTAGTCCATCTTGAAGGGATTCTAGACTCTCCTTGGTACTAGGACCTCCTTGGTTACCAAAATCTATAGATGTTCAAGTTTCATATATAAACTCACAGTATTTACTTGTAACTTACATCCTCCTGCATGTTCTAAGTCCTTGCTAGATGAAAGATCATGGTTTGACATGGTACAATATCTATGTACACACTTAAACTTAGGGAGTGACAGAGAAATGGTGTTCAGTACAATCCTAACAGTGCACCTGGCTTGTCTTCAACCTCTAACTTGCTGAAATGGATGGCTATAGGACCCACAGACCTAGAGTGCCAACTGTTTCTCTCTCTGATTCATACCTCAGTGGGGTTTGGAGTCAAAGCCACGTCATTCTGCACCAGATTCTGTGCTTTAACACATTGTCATTCTGTGCCTTTCTCCAGTGTCTGCCCTTTTCTGTTTGGCTAACCCACCAGTCCACTTGCTGTGACCCACACTCAGTGCCTCAAGGGTGCTGAGCTTCTGATGTCTGTTCCATCCTGAGGAGCCTTCCTGGTGGCTACTAACCTTACAAGGTGCCTTTGGTGAATACTAATGGCCTCAAAAGATTGATAAAACAAACCTTTGAAGTGAAATTTAGATTTCAGTAGACACACGTGTCACACAAGCTCATGTGGTAGAAAGTTGCCACCAGAATTTGTAGTCAGGCCGGACTGTCAATAGTCCTTGTCTACCTACTTTTATAATTTTTTTTCTAAAAAATGTGCACTTATTTATTTGTGTGTTTGTATGTGCACGCACATGCATGTGTGTGCATGTTCTTGCCACAGCATGTGTGTGGAAGCTGAAAGACAGCTCATGGGGGTTTTCTCTGAAATTGAATTCAAGCTTTCAGGCTTGGTGGCAAGACTTTTTACCCACTAAAAAAATCTTATGAACTCTCTACTTCCTTTTAATTAACCGCAAATCAATCTTTTTTTTTTTTTCTTTTGGTGGAAGTGGAAAGGCAGGAAAGCATGCAGAGGACATCTCAGACGCAGGACATCACCAGCTTTCTGTATGAGTTAGGAATCCTGGCTTGGGATGCTGCAGACCCCTGGGGGCCCACACAGGAGTGGTCTGGGGTCTCTATGATGAGGAGGGGCAGGATCGGCCTCAGTGTGGGGGGGACAGGATGCCCATGATGGCCGCTGGTGCACATCAAACTCTTGAAAGGGAACTAAGCAACGTAGCTCCAAGAGTTAGCATCAGCCCAACACTTTGCCCATTCTCATCTGCGCCAGGAGATTCAAAGCTCCCCACCTGATTCTGTTTCCTGTAGGAAAAGGGTGGCAAAAGTGAACAAAAGACTGAGTGAATGAATGAATAAGAAAACGAGTATACTGATTTTTATTGTCTCTATGTGAAATCTATAATGGAAAATTTAAGCCATGTCCAACTCCCGGGGGGCAGGTCGTTGCCTCTGATTTACTGAAAATCAGGTTTCCAGAAGATGAAAGCTGCCTAATTTTAAATTAGCTTTCCCTGAGCTTTGGAAGTTGCCTCCACTGCTTGTTGAACATGGTGGCGACTGAAAGAGCCTGCAGCGTCTATTTAACAGGCAAATTTATTTGGTGTCTGGGCAGAGTCCTTTGAGGGTTTATAATCTGAGAAATAGATTGTAAATCCTCTAAATTAGTGGGGCCATGCAACCTGTCCAAGATCAAACAGCCAATGAATGACGTTCGAGATGTCTAGTCCATCATTCCCTCCTGACAGAAGATGGCTTCACTTTGGGTAGGGAGGTCATCCTTGTAAATGACCTCTCCGATTCTGGAAGTTACATATAAAGCTGTGAGGGGTGAATGGGAAACTACCTCCCCAGGAGCGTCTACTGAGGCAGTCTCGGTGGCCCAAGGAAGGCGTTCCTCCCAGAGCTGTGTTTCATGAGCTTCCCATACCTAAGAATTACCCGGGCACTTTATAAGAGGTGCAAACTCTGATTAACTCAGTCTGAGACGGCTCTCTTGGGTCTGGGATGGATCTAAGGGTCTCTTGTTTCATCAGAAGCTTAAATGTAGTGCATTTGCCTCATTGCTGTAGTGATCAGTCAGTGACTTATCAGTGGCTTTACAGGGACAGGGTTGATCTTGTACATAAGCATTTGATGTCCTCAAAGCCATTGTCACCGTTGCTGGAAACATCTTAAGTCATCACTGCTACTCTTTGTTAAGTACCTGAATCCAGGCACCAAATTCGTTCAGAGAGGTTCAGAATGAAAGGACAGTGTATCGTGAGATACAGACAAACTCTGAAACCCCACTGGGGGCTGGAACTAGAGGATTTCTCTTTTGTTTGTTGCTTAAGTTTCCCATTCAACTGTTGCTCATCAAGGCTGCTCTCTAGTGGTGGCTTTCACAACAACCTTTACATAGCCTAGCAGAGCATTTTCTCATGGCCTTCTGCATCTACAACCCCCATACACCTACTGGTCTAGAGTCAGCCTGTGATCCAGGTTTGGTGCAGTGCAGAGAGGAGTGTAGGTAGGCAGGATTCTGGCTGGGGCCAAGAGGCTGTTGATACAGGGCTCAGGGGAGGCATAATGGGCACGCTAATACCCATGCTACTACTATCAATCATTTGTGCTCTTTTGCTTGTTTAATAGATGAAACATTGGTGGTTCAAAGATGCTCTGCCTAACTTAGTCACTCAGTGGGAGAGCATCTCTCCATGCTGTGGTCCAGGTACTTCATATTATGTTGTGCTTCATGATTTCAAGGGCTCCATTGAAATCTGCCTCTTCTCCTTACCACTCTCTTCAAGAAATCATTTCTGTTTTAATATTTCCTCAGGATAGCTACAATTGAAAAGGTGATGGATGCCCCCTTCTAGAGTTTCTTCCACCTAAGCTCCCACAAATTCTTTCCATGACTTTGTTTGGATAGCCAATGCATAAGGAGACACAATATCAAGATTAATAATTTTCTGAGGCTCAGGCTTGGGGTGGTACAGACACACAGAGCACTAAGTGCTGGTTCCTGGTTCCTGATGACTTTCAAACGTCCTAGGTGCCCTTCTCAGGGACTGTGATCTACTTTGCTCTTCTGTCCCCTAGAAGGACGATGGCTCTGTACAGCCTATTTGGGGCTCCACCATCTTTCTTTGGGACTGTGAACTCAGGGAATTTTTTTTTTCATTCATTAGTGTAAATGTCACAGATCCAGCATGTCTGGACCCTCTATGATACCCTACCCATGTTCCCAGTATATGCTCTACTTTGGTGGCCCACTAACGATGCCCCTCCTCCCTCTAAGCCTTGCCCATCATTACAGTTGCCTTTGAGTGACATTATGGGCTAGCTGGGTAGAAAATGAAAGAGGAGATAGTCACCCTTCTGAGTGAGCTGCCCTCACTCATTTTTAGTCCCAGTGAAGGTGAACAAGAAATACATTGACTGTCTAAGGTCCCATGTCTACAGCCAGGATAAAACAAAGCATTGAGAGCTGGTTCTGATTAATTTGCCTATGGAGTCCAGTGCAAATTTTATTATCATAGTGATGGTATTTATGGGAAAGCAACACATGAAGTCTGAAACCTTTTCTTCTGGGTTTTAGCTACAGATCCACAGTACAACAAACTGGGCATCGTTTTGAACTTCTCTGAATTCGGTTTAACTTCTCATTTCTTGCTACAGAGATAATTAAATAATGCATGGTAATACATGGATTAAAAATATAAAACAGAGGCAGTTTTTTAAAATTTTTTTTTATCTCACAACGATTGGAAAGATGAAACTAGTTTAGACAAACATTTAAGGAAAAGATGATAGAAGCATCAAAAGGCTGCAATTCTTCAGTAACTCTACCACATTCAAACAAGTAGAATCTCTATTAACAATGGCCCCGATTTGCTTAGTGATCATTTTCATAAGCATAAATTCTGATGCCTCCAGCAAACATGGTCCCCTTTGTTAATTGCGACTTCATGGCCCTCCCTCAGGGTCTCCTGCACCCTTATAAAAAAAGTGTACATGCCTGTGGCTGTCTGCACAGCCTTTGAAAAAGCCGTACAAAAGGCCCCTTCTGACATTTCCCTCCTCCCCTTTCTCCTTTCTAAGTTTCATTGAACATTAAAAGTTTTTACGAGTATGGAAGAAAGGCATCTTGCCACTTGAAGTTAAGGTGTGATTCAAATTACAGGATGGCACAGTCCATTTCTAAAGTGGTATTTAACAAGTTTCACAGATATCTTCTTTTATAGGACATTTCTACTGGTGCAGAGACTCAGAGAAAGTGACAGATTTTGGAAGTCACTATAGCTGTCCTTCTGCCCCAATTCTGCTTGTGGCATAGCCTGGACCACTTACTGTTTCATTCCATCCCCCTTTCTTTTTCCATGGCTGAACCTCATCATGCTTCCCCAAGAATTTAGTCCAAGTAACCTTCATCAAGACCCTCTCACGCACACAGGTGATGGAAGTTGGTGGGTGCCCAGAAGGGCCTGCCTCAGTGAGCCAGTTTGTCTGTGCCTTTCTGTCCATGGGACTACTAGTGTCATTTTATGCTAAGCTGAGAGCAGAGTCTAAGCATTTTTCTCCGCAGTAAATGAAAAAGATCTGGGGAGTGATCGAAACATAGACTGGCATGAGCAATTTTTGCAGAATTTTGCTTGTGAAAGCTATAGGTGTTTTCTCATAAAGAACTAGCAGACAAAACTACAACCACATTACTCCCTTATTAGCTGAAAGGGTAGGCAATGTTACTAACTTAGAAATTAAACAATAAATAAATCCCACAAATGTAAGCTACTGAACTAACTGATACTTGCAGGTCATCAGTGAGATCTTCGGAGGCATCGCTCTTATTCTCCTTGAAACATTTTTTTCCCTGAGTTTAATTAGCTTGCTAATCTGGTCAACAATTCAAAAGCTTTAAAAACAAACAGGAAGGCTGATTTGTTTTGTTCAATTTATTGTTATTATTATTATTTATCAAATTAGCCAGGTAATCACCTAATTGATTTTCCTCACATCACAAGTTGGGTGTAGAACAGACTGAAACTGTATCTGTTCCCTGCCAATTAAAAGAAGTCCTTTCCTACTTACTTTAGAATTGACCTTGCTCCATAAAGGGAGATCTAGAGAGGGGGATAAAGGAAGAGACTGGTGAGAAAATTTTTTGTACGTCTTTTTTTCCCATTTACCAGACTATCATTTCCACAGAGGCTAGGCAAGCCCTTTGGTTTGACTAGTATTGAAATACCTTCAAGAATTAATAACAACCTCCCCTCCCCTAGCCTACTCATATTTTCAACTGAGCTAAAGCACATGGGAGACAAATTACATTTTAAACTCACAAGACAAACCTCTTCTCCCCGCTTAAAGTCAAGCAAATCTGAGCTGACTTCACCCATAAATTCAAGAATAGAAAGTCATAAATTGAACATATGAAGGACATCGTCTCTTCTCAGGTGATGTTTCCTTGCCTTAATGGATTTAGCTGTGGCAGGGAGTCAGAGAAAAGCTGTCTTAACGAAATCTTTGACTGATTATGCATTTTTCCCTATTCATACAAGATAGATTCATCATTCCAATTTGTCAAGCTGGCGGAGTTCCAATTAATTACACCGCGGCTGAGCTCGGCTTGCGTTCTGCCCATGTCAGACCTAATCTAGTACCTCATTTGCTGGCCGCCCGATGAAGAGGTATCAGAGGTGGTGTTCCTCGAGGTACTTACTGTGATGGATGCCCCCTGGTGTGGCTGGTGGCGGAGGCAGAGCCCGGGACGCCTCTTTCCTTCAAGCCCGGCACTCACGGCTCCTGTACTAATTGAGGGCTCATCTGGGTAGTGGATGTTGCGGCAGACTCTATCCTTCATGGCTGGGCCGAAGGCTCTCTGTGTCACACAGACTATTTAAATATCTACACGGGTCCTGAGCTGCTGTCAGGTTTGTCCTTGCAAAGTGGAAGAGGGAAGGCAACTTGTCCTCGAGCTGAGTTGTGGAGCCCTTCAGAGGCTCGTGTGTGACACGGGAGAAAAGGCAGACACAGCTAGCTTGCCATGAGACTTTTGTGAGCATATCTGTAGATCCTCTTAGGTATGGGTTTCTGAGTGTATATAGGTCATGCCGTACTGTTTTTGATTATGGTGAATTTTTTTTCGTGATTTTGGCTTGCCAGGCAATGGTTTTCTAAGAAATATCATTTATTAAGTAGTGTGAGGCTCCCTGGACTTAGCTGTGCCTTTTTTTGATGCATAAGTGTGTTAATATTTGATTGGGTGACTAGGGGCAGGCTCAATGTTGACACTTTTAGACCAATTGCTGCCAATTTTGGATGAGAAAACTTAACTCAGAGAAATTAAGTGGCTTGCCCAAAGCTGCATAACTAGTAAGTTGTGGTGATGAAGTCCATCCAATTATAAAATTTGAGCTGTTTGAGGACCTCGGGTTAGGGACCTAGTTTCTCACAGGTTTTACCTCTCTTTCTCTGTTCTTCACCTTGATTAGGCTTCACCTTTCTTTCTTTTCCATGAATGTACTAACTTGCAAGTTACAGCCAGAGGCTGAAGGTCCCGGTGTGTAAATCAGTCTTGAGGGTTGGGGTGTGCAGAGGTCTATGAGGCTGTCTGCTGCAGCTGTGTCTCCTCTAGACCCTGGACGGGTAGGCGTCAGGGAATACTAGGGATAATGCTTGGGTGTGGTCCAAGACTTACTCAATGGCTTCCTTCTTTCTCTGTCTCTTTTTCTATTAATCCCCTTTCCATATCTGTCACCTCTCCCGGAAGGGCACAGAGGAGTCTGCATTCCCAAGTGGCCATGAAAGGCTGGCTGATGTATCCCAGGAAGCATTGCTGGATAGTTGTCTCTATACAGGACAAACTTCAACCTCTGGGGTAACGGAGCTAGCAGGGAGCCAAGTGGATAAAGACCTCCTTGGATTATGCGTTCATGGACTTCACTGTGAGTTGCAGCTCCTTGCTTCCCATGCACACACTACATGAGCGTCCGCTTAGCCTCGGGCTGGGAGTTCAGGCTTCCAGTGAATAAGTGACCCCCAGGGATTGATAGCTGCCTTTACACTGCTTTAGAGCTCTGTCTTGTTTTCATTTTTTAAAACTTTCTTGCTTCCAAGAGGAAATGTTGGTATCTTAGTCCTTCAACAGGGATGCTGAGAGGAGAGCCAACCTCTGACTATGATAGCCTTTTAAAAAGAAGTGCTCAAAGGGGTTGTCTTGTTTCAGAAAAAACTGAATCACATCAAAGATCAATGTGTGTGTGTGTGTATATATATATATATATATATAATTTTTTTGAGTAGGGGTCTTATATAGCTTAAGGTGACCTTGAACTCTATAGGCAGAGAATAACCTTGAACTCCCTCCTCCCTCTCCCAAGTGATGGGATTGTAGACATGTACCACCTTGCTCAGCTGAAAGATTAATTTTCAATGTAAATAAGACTTCAAGTGCATTAATATTCAGCATTTACATTCCTTCCGGGTCCCTAAATATAATGTGGCTTACAGTTATCAGAAGCATATGCTGCTTTTCAACAGCATTTTATAGACAACTTGTTCACCAGAAGGTGCTGGCGTCCCAATATGTTTTGCTTAGTTTTGGCGTTCTCCATTGTGTTGAAAGAATAATCCCAGTGCAATGGCGGGTGTCGTCCTCCTGAATGTAAATGAAGACATTGCCAACATGTGTCTTCTGAAACAAGAAAAACAAAAGGAGCTGTTTATTTTTTTCTTGCTTTAAACTGACTATGATATTTCTATTATGGGGAGGGGCTCTCTGCCAGGATAGAACAGATGAATTAAACCCAGATCTTATTTCTTATTTCTAAGGAACTTTTGGTATAAGGAAAGACTTTTCTTGACAAAGTGGATTTCTTATTATGAGTCAGTGACCACCTCACGTATTGTCACTGTATTATGCTGTATCTGTGGAACTGCACTGACTGTCAACAGTGTGATTCGCTGTCCTATTTGTTGGTAAATGCTCGCCATTCCAATCCTCCCACACCTTGTCCACGTCTTCCTTCCTCCATGGTCCAGTCCCTAAAGCAATACGCTTCTCAAGGCTAGGGAATCCAACAGCGCTGTGCCCATTTTCCGATCTGAATACTTAGAACCTGTGCTTCGCCAGCTGTTAAACATTCGGGATGCCATTCCTGAATGAAATCATGTTATTCCTGTTTTGATCATGTAATCTGTACCTCTGGTGCTTAATTTTATATGTCAACTTGGCTGAGCTAAGGGATGTCCAAATAGCTTGTAAAACATTTCTGTGTGTCTCTGCAGGCATTTCTGGAAGAAGTTAGCACTTTAATGGCTAGACTAAGCAAAACAAGTGATTCATCCTCACTGTTGTGGGAAGACAGCGTTCAATCCATTGAGAACGTTAACAAGAGAAAAAAATGCAGAGGATTTGTTTGTGATAGACTGTTCATTTCTCTTGCTTGCAGACTTAAGGTGCTCTGGTCCCTGGGCCTTCGGATGGCGACAGAGACTTGCACTGTCTGACTTCCAGTTTACATTGGAGCCATACCAACATCTTTCTTGGTCTAGCTTATTAGTGACAGAGCATGTGAAGGCTCTGCTTCCACAATTTTGTGAGCCAACACACCACAACTCCTGTTAAGTTTTCTATGTATTCATCCCTCTATTATTATTGATTCTTTTCCTCTGAAGAGCCACGAATAATAATCTTCATGATGCAATCTCTGTCTAAGATTGCTGAGCCGTTTCTTCCTTCTTTTGGTTCTTCAGCTTTTGTTTCATGTGTTTTGGGATTCTGTTATTAGCTGCTCAGGCATTTACAATCATGATATCATCCTGATGACTGGATCAACTCAGCATTATGACTTGCCCATCTTTATTTTTGTTCAGAAGTTTGCTCACACGTATGTGTGTTTGTGTGCAGGTGTTTGTGTGTGTCACACACACAGTTGAGAGGACAGTCTTGTGGGTCAGTCATCAAGTGCTGTTCACCTTTTTTTTTCACACCCTCTCTCTTTTTTTTGAGAGAAGTTTTCTCACTGGCCTGGAGCTGGCCACATAGGCTAGCAAGGCACAGGGACCCACCTGAAGCTGCATCCAAGCACTGGGATTACAAATGTGTGTTACTAAATCTGCTCTCGTGTAACGTGGGTACTGGAGATCGAAGCCAGGTACTTGAGCTTGCACGGTAAGCACTTTTCTGACAGAACTTATCTCCCGCCTTCTTGTCATATTGAAACCGATCGTGTCCACTGCTGGTAAAGCCATGCCTACTTTTTGGGGTTGAGTTTGTAGGGGTGTCCTTTTTTTCTTTGTTTGTTTGTCTGTTTGTTTTCTGTTTTGAACCTATATGTGACTTTATATTATTTAAAGTTTTTTTTTTCCTTGAAGGTAGCACATAGAATGCTCTTAGACTTTTAAGCTTTATTATTATAATTTTATTTAATCCATCTATCCATCTCAACAGAAGCTGTCAGCATACTTACATTTAATATGCTATTTCGTTTAGATGGATTCAGTCTGCCATTTTGCTATTTGCTTTTCACTCGTACATCTGTTTTTCATTTTCCCCCTTACCTTCCTAGATTATCAGACCTGTTTTAAAGAATATTAGCCATGCTTCTCATTTTGAATACACAGGGATTCTAACCCATCCTGGCTCCAGTCTTCACTTGCTTCTCCAGCTCTTCAAACAGACTTAAAATGTGAGTTTAAAAAAAAAAAAAGAAAATTGAGATCTCAAGATACGGTTCTGTGGTTAGAAGCACTTGCTGCTCCTGCAGAGGGGGCTGGATTTGGTTCCCAGCATACACAGGTGGCTCAGTTCTGGAACTCGGAACTGTCTGTCATAACTCAGTTCCACAGGACCCAGTGCCATCTTCTGGCCCCCAATGGGCACTGCACACACTGGCACACATGCACCTGCAGGCAGACCACCCATATACATAAAATTAAAAATGAATAAAATTTCAGAAAACTAATGTATAAAAATATGAGTGAACTTACATCTAAGGCAACAAGTCACTTGTAGGGGGTCAAACTTTTTGCCATGGTAATTGGAGGAAGGCCATGACGATAAGAGTCTCTGTGCTTACATACACATGCTTTAACGTAATTTATGCTTAGTTTGGATCTGGGAGATTTCTTGTAAAATCATAGAGGTCTGGATTGTTTAAAACACTGTACATTTGAGTCCCTGAGTTACATTACCCTATCGGGTTTGGCACATTCATGCAGAGGTATAGCCTTCATAAGGCCAAGATCCTGCTGTTTAATATGAGTCATTCCATTTGTTCGCTCAGCATTGTATTTTTGGTCACAGAGTTTAAAGGGATAAATTATACCTCTTTCTACAGAGCTTCTTTCCAAGTTGCATCTTTCAGGGAAGTAGAATGTGAATTGATGTAATTCACACATTTGCAATTCATATCAGGTAAGAGGGTTGGAACACCCTGAGCTGGTGCCTCTCGAAAGCCAAATAAAATCACCTTCGAGGAATGTGGCTATGGGAGAGTCTGCTGTAGTGAAAAGAAATCTTTGGACTACTCAGATGCAGATATAAGACTCAGCGAGTGGGCCAGTGGACTTCAGCTGTGAATGCTTGGCTGAACTCTGTCATGGTCTAGCCTCCTGGCACAGAGAGGAAATGTGAGACATAGTTGAAATATAACACACAATAAAGGGTAACTTTGTTATTATTGTTAATAAAGAACACAGGTGAGATGTGTCCTCCACAAACAAGATCCTGGTGGTTACTAGTAAAGGCTGGAATTCCTGGCCTGTGGGAGAAGAGGGACAGTTCACATTGTGGGCTTTGCAAGAAGAATCTGAGTAGTGACCACATAGCCTGGTGGGGAGGCACACAGTCATCTATCAGTGCGAAAGAAAGATGAACCCCTTGGCTCACTGTATTTATTTGGAAGCTTTTTGAAGAGGGAAAACCTCCCTGCGATAGAAAATTAGAAAAGACAAGAGGACTGGGATCTGTGCCCTACATCCATCCTTTTAGATTAATATTATGAATATTACTAATAGATATTAAAACATGGTAGATGAGTGAAAAGCCCTGTAGACCATACAGCTGGAAGAACACACTTTCTTCTGACAGCCAGGCAGTCAACAGATGCGCAGGCATGAAAGAAAATTCAGATTAAATTACCTCTTTACTAAGATGCCTTTTCCTCATAACTCATAAGCTAGAAGAGATGGGCAAAGGGAAGCCATGATTACCTGTGGTCACTTTTTCAAACTTGTTTTTCTGACCTTAGAAAGAAGGGACACCTCTAGGTTACTGTGCTGGTACAAGACAAACACAGGTCAGCAGAAGGCAGGTTTAAAGGATGAGCACATTTAGTGTCATCCATCAGCTGTTAGAAACTTTGAGAGCATAGACAGGGAGAAATGAAAATGCTGGCTAGAGTCTGGTGAGGGGCATTTTTATTGCTGGATTTTGTTCCTTGCTAAAACACCTCCTGGTACCTCATTAGGTTTTGTCTCAAGTTAGGATTGGCCGCAGTAAGAAGTCATGGAAGATTTGGGAGGTAGAGGTAAGGACAGTTACTTTTTAAAAGGGGTACAGGGTAGATCATGTGGACCAGGCTGACCTCAAACTCGTGATGATCATTCTGCCTTAGCCTTTCAACCTCTGGGATTATAGGCATGAGTTATATTGCCTAGCCACAGAAGCTGATTTTATGCTCCTATGATTGGGGCAGGAGAGAATAGTACTTGCTGTGGCAGGCCAGGCATACTATCACCCATTTGCTTTTCCTCTCAGCATATCATCCTGTACGTAGCTCTGCAACGGAGGATGTCAGCATTTTCCTGTCACTCTTCTGCTTTAGATTCTGTGACAGACAAGTGTAGAGATCAGGTTGCATTTGGAGGTCTCAGCTTATGCCTGTAGGCTCATCTTTGCTCTCCCCACTTCTTTCCCAGCTTCCTGCTCAGGTGAATGCAAACGCAGTGGCTTTGCCTACATGCTCCTCCCCACCTCCGCGTCTAATCTTAGAACCTGACATCTCGTTTACAGCACTCCTGATTCTTGCCTCAAACAGAAATGGATAGTCTGACTCTAGCAATAGATGCTGAGTGGGCAGCTGGAAATATTAGTACTATTATTGTGGGGGGGGATTGGATCTGTATTTTTGCAGGCGCATGCCCCCATTTTGGGTCTGGGCTCTAGGAAAAGCAGATATTAATGGAGGATGCTGAAATGAAAACATCCTATTAAAATTATTCTGAAAAAATAAAATACAGCTGCCTATTTTGTCTTTTCTGTAACTTCCTTGATATAGATCCCTGTGAGTCAATGCAGTTACTACCTGTTGACTGTGTGAACCCTTAAAAGTGATCCCCCCGTTGTTTTTCCCTCTGTATTAAAGAGTTAGTAGGCTAAGTACTTTCTTAGTCCAGAGAAACAAAGTTTGCTTCTACAGTTTGGTTGAAAATTAGCTGCTAATTCTAGATTGGAAACTCATGAGTATAAGGCTTGAAGTTCTTTTTATTTTTAATTGATAGAACTGATGTTTAAACACACACACACAGTGTAGTGATTCATCTGTGGAAGTTCCCCTCCCCGCCCCACACCCCAATCTGTGTTGCTCACCAGTGGTCTCAGGGTGCGGAGTAGCTGGGGAGCAGGATCTCAGGCAGCAGTGACTGCTACAGGTATAAATGATCCTGGAGACCGTCGGGGAACAGCACTTTATTAGAACAGCGGGGCTAGCTTATATAGCTCCTGTCATGGGGGAGGGGAGGAAAAAAGGACAAGGGAGGAAATGCACCTAATTTACATTTATGGACCTGATCAAAGACAGGGGAATGTTTTTTTTTTAATTTAAATTTATTTTTAAAAATAATTTATTCACTTCACACCCCAACTTTAGCCCCCTCCCTCAACTCCTCAGGGTCCCACTGTCCCTCCCTTTTTCCCCTAGTCCTCAGAATGGGGAGCCCTCTTCCCCTACCAACTGTCTTCAGCCTATCAAATTTCACCAGGACTGGATGCATCCTCTTCCTTGGTGGCCTGGCAAGGTCCCTCCACCAGGGGGAAGTGATCAAAGAGCAGACAACAGAGTCCATGTCAGAGATAATCCCTAGTCCCCTTACTAGAGAACCCTCTGGAGGCTGAGCTGCCTATATGCTATATGTGAGCAGGGGTACTAGTCTAGGTCCTCTCCATGCATGGTCCTTGGTTGATGCATCAGTCTGCAGTCCTCCTGGGCCTAGATTGAAGACAGGCAAATGTTAATGATGCAAAGCCATAAAGTACAGGATAACCATGTTACAACCCATAGACCCAAAGAAGCCAAGGAAGGCCCAAGGGAGGATGATTGAATCTCATTCAGTAGAGGAAATAAACATCTGAAGTTGATGGAGGGAGTAGATGGAGAGAGGGACATGGGTGGGAGAAGGGGTGGAGAAGGTAACTGGGGTGGGAATCAGGTGTGGTGAGAGAGGGAGTGGGGAGTGGGATGGTGTATGGAGGTCTGGGAGAGAGAACAGAAACCGGTGTGTGTGAGGACATCTCTGGGACACCGGAAGGAGTCTATGGGGGTGAGTACAGCTGAGACCCCTAGCAGCCAGCGTTCAGGAGCCTGAAGTCTCCACCTGCTGTAGCCAGGTGAGATTTCCAGTGGAGGGAGGGGGCGCCAACCCTCTCATGAAACCCTCCACCCAAAATTTGTCTTGCCTACAAGAAGAGTAGGATTAATATGGAGCAGAGGTTGGGGTAATGGCACACCAATGACTGGTCCAGCTTGTGACCTGCCCCATGGGAGAGAGGGAGCCCCTGTCACTATTAATGATACTCCGCTGTGCTTGCAGACAGAAGCCTAGCATAACTGTCTTGGGAGAGGCTTCATCCAGCAGCTGGAACCAGATGCAGAGACCCACAGTCAAACAATAGGCCTAGTTGGGGAGTCCTGTGGAAGAGTGGGTGGAAGGATAGAGGGAGCTGGAGGAGTCACGGATGCTACAAGGAGGTCTACAGAGTAAAGTAACCTGGGCCCGTGGGCAGAGACTGAACCACCAACAAATGAGCTTGCATCAGCTAGACCTAGACCCTGGCAAATAAGATGCACAGCATGGTGATCATGTAGGTCCCCTAACAATGGGAGCAGGGCCTGTCTCTGCCTCTGTTGCCTGCCTCTGGATCTCTTTCCCCTAGCTGGGCTGCCTTGCCAGTCCTCTATAGGAGAGGCCTGCTGTAAATTGAGGTGTAAGGAAGGGTATGTTGGCACCTCTGTTCTCTAAGAAAAAGAAAAGGGGGGAATGGGGGAGGGAAGTATGAGGGTGGGACTGTGAGGGGAGAGGGCTGGGATCAGGTTGCAAAGTAATTAAATAAATAAGTTAAAACAAACAAACAAAACATGTGGGAGGAGGCACTTTTCATTCAAATCACTTAGATTAGCAGACTACTGTCTCATGATTTCTGAGAAGCCGGTTCTGTGGTGGGGAAACAGAAGCCTAACTTACCATAATCTCTATGGGGCTGAGTAGGCCCAAGCCTGATTCAGGTAGGGAGCGGCCCAACCTTGCTCTCTGAGATCTGTCCAGGGTATGAGGCATCACTCTACAGTCCTTCATCTGGCTTGGGAACCCACACACCTGAACTAACTAAAATGTCTTCTGTCCTGTAAGCAATTGTTAAATGAGAGAACGTTTAATATCCACTTTATTTTTAAACATGTATTTATTTATTTAAATTATGTGTATTCATTCCTCTGTATGGATGCATAAACATGCCTGTGTGCTCAGGGAGGCCAGAAGAGCCTGTTGGATTCCCCAGAGATGGTGTTATGATAGGTGCAGGATATCCAGCTTGCTAAATGTGTCCTCAACGCCAGTGTTCATGACTGCTCAGCCAGAGCTCTTAGCCTAGCTGAGCCACCTTTCTAATACCAATGGTGACTTTTAGTGATTGCGGGGATTTAAAGCATTCTTAACTTTAGTTGCCGTGCTTTAAAATAGACCTCTTTAATTTATTCTTCTTACTTAATTGAAACCATGTCTGTTTTAACCCAGGCTCCTGAACATCCACTTATTTACTCTGCTCTGTGAACCCGCTACCTTTAGATCCTGCATTTAGGTGATATCATGTAATGTTTGTCCTTCTGTCTCTGACTTATCTAACTCAATATCAGTTCCTCTAGATTTTTTTTATGTCATCAGAAATAGCAACCCTAAACATGAACTGAAACAAAAGCAATAGACATGTCAAAGTGGAAGGGAAATGCCCACAAAGCTTCAACCCTATGCAAAGAACTGCAGGCAACTAAGGGATGCCTGAGAGTGGGCGAAATAGTCTTCCTCAGGCAAGAGCCCACCAACTGGTTATCCAATGCCAAGTGGGCAGCCCTGAAAACATACATACAAGTAATATTATACAGACTAAACACGTTATATTCAGGAGTATATATGCATTTACATATATATATGCATGTAATAACAACAAACTATAAAAGAGGCCAAGAATTTGAAAGATGGAGAGGAGGGGTCCATGAGAGGGTTTGCAGGGAGGAAAGGAAAGGGGGAAATGTAATTAAAACACGATCTCAGAAATAAAGGAAAATATTATCAAGATCTCCTTATTTTAAAAAGCGGGGAAAGTCGCTTATGTTTGCCTCATACATTTTCACTAACCCCTTATCTATTGCACATAAGTTGATTTCATTTCTTGGTTACTGTGAATATGACTGATGTGAACACAGGGGTAGGATATGCCTGACTATTGTGAATAAGACTGCCATGAACATGGACGTGCAGGTATCTTGCTGATTTCCTTTCCTTTGGCTGTATACCCATCAATGAGGTAGAGGTATCTACATAACATGGGGATTCTGTTTTTTTTTTTTTTATTTTTATTATTTTTGTGAGAAATTTTTATAAGGTTTTCCACAGTGATTGTAGTAATTTGTGTTCCTGCAAAAGTTGTGCAAAAGTTGTGGCTGCCTTTGCCCCCTCCTCACCAACAGTTGTGGTCTTTTGGTTTTGGATCACAGACATTTGGATAGATATGAGTCAGCATCTGTGACGATTAATCTTCCTTATCATCATGAGCGGATCTGCAGTCAACTAAGAGGTACCCTGGAGAGGGACGGTGCACCCTCAGGGCAGGCAACACCTTCCAGTGGCACCCCAGATAAAGCTTTCCTTCCGCCACACCCCCTTCATGTCTCACTGGTGGGTTCTCTTACTGTGTTGCTCCTGCTGCTGCCATTGCTGCTTCCCCCTTCGCTGACCTCAGAACCCAGCTTCGCTGGGCTTCCAGTGTGAACGGAAGACCGTTAGCACTCCAGCACCCCTCAGGCCTTCAGCACTAGGTTGATGCTGCTGGGGCATCCAGCCTAACGGGCTGACAGCTGCTCGGTTCTGTTTGTCCAATGTGAAAGTAGCTGTCGTTGGATTAGATAGACGGTATCATGAACGCTGATCCACTAAATCTTCCCATTAGATTTATTTATTTTATATGTGTGGATTTTTGTTTTGCCTTTATGTTTGTCTGGGCACCATGTGTGTGCCTGCTGGCCAGAAAAAGGAACCAGATCTCCTGGAACTAGAGTTAGCTGCCACGTGTGTCCTGGGACCTGAACTCAGGCCTTCCACAATAACAACAAGTGTTTCTAACCCCAGAGACATATCTCCACCCAAGCACCTACACAGTTGCTCAAACCCCTCTGTAACTCCAGTTCAAGGGGATCCAAAACGCTCTTCTGAGCACTGCATGCACACGTTGTATAGACGTACATGTAAGCAAAACAGCCACACACTTAAAACAAAAATAAATAAATCTCAAAAGAAGACAGGTCATAAATTCCTGAGATCTTTCCTTTTTCAGAATGTGTGTATGTTATACATGTGTTTATGTGCTCACATGTATGGGGAGGTGGAGGCCCAGAATTGAGATTAAGTGTCCTCTGTCATCGCTCTCTACATTTTATTTTATTAATTACACTTTATTCATTTTGTATCCCCCCATAAGCCCCTCCCTCCTCCCTTCCCAATCCCACCCTTCCTCCCCTTTCTGCATGCATGCCACTCCCCAAGTCTGCTGATAGGGGAGGTTCTCCTCTCCTTTCTGATCTTAGTCTATTAGTTCACATCAAAAGTGGCTGCATTGTCCTCTACTGTGGCCTGGTAAGGCTGCTCCCCCCCAGGGGGAGGTGATCAAAGAGCAGGCCAATCAGATTATGTCAGAGGCAGTCCCTCTTCCCATTACTATGTCCAGTGTCCACTTGGACACTGAACTGCCATGGGCTACATCTGTGCAGGGGTTCTAGGTTATCTCCATGAATAGTCCTTGGTTGGAGTATGAGTCTCTGGGAAGTTCCCTGTGTTCAAATTTTCTTGTTCTGTTGCTCTCCTTGTGGAGACCCTGTCCTCTCCAGCTCTTACTATTTCCCAGTTCTTACCTAAAATTCCATTCACTCTGCCCAACAGTTGCCCATCAGGCTCAGCATCTGCTTTGATAGTCTGTAGGGCACAGGCTTTCAGAGGTCAATCCCCATCCTGAAAGGCAAAGAGGATGGACATCAGAAGAAGAAGAAAACAGGAAACAACCTAGGAACCTTCTACAGAGGGCTTCTGAAAGCCAGAAGAAGAAAACAGGAAACAAACTAGGAACCTACCACAGAGGGCCTCTAAAAGCGCTCTCTACATTTTATTGGGAAAAGGTCTCTTGCTAAATCTGAAGATTGCTAGCTTTGCTACCCAGCTTACTCCAGGGAGCCTATCTCTGCCTTCTGTGTGCTGGAACTGTAGATGGCCTCCACGCCTGGCTCCATGGGTTAGAGGAATGAGGTTCTTACATGGGTGGGCAAGTGCTTTGCCTTGAAGAAGCATCTTCCCAGCCTCGTTTCTGAGATTTCTGTTCTCCTTACGGACTCTTTGACTTCTCCAGATTTGTAGTATATTTAGAAATTAAGTGGTATGGTGCCCAACTTCTTTCTTTTTGTTCATGATTATTTTGGTATGTGGGTCTTTTGTGGTTCCACATCAACTCAGGATTCTTTTTGTATTTCCAGGTGAAATATCATTGGAACTTTGCATTGACTCTGTAGATGGCTTTAGCAGTATTGTAGTAGTTTAGACATTTAAATAGTATTAGTACTTTTAATTTTTTTCCTTTTCTTTTTATATTATTATCACTTATTACAATTTATTCAATTTGTATTCTGGCTGTGGTCCCTTCCCTTGTCTCCTCCTAAACTTACCCTCCCTCTGTCCCTCCCTCTTCTCCCCCTATGCCCCTTCCCTAGTCCACTGATAGGGGAGGTCCTCCTCCCCTTCCATCTGACCCTAGCTTATATCAGCTCTCATCAGGACTGGTTGCATTGTCTTCCTCTGTGGACTGGCAAGGCCGCACCCCTCCCCCGAGGGAGAAGGTGATCAGAGAGCCTGACAACACTAAAATCTATGCTCCTAAAGAAGCTAAACAACAAGGAAGAGCCTAGGGAAGATGGTCAATCTTCACCCAGAAAGACAAACATGATAAACATCTGAAGCAGAAGACAGGGGACAGGACATGAGCCTTCGACAGAGGGCCTCTGAAAGACTCTACTAATTGGGGTATTGAAGCAGATGCTGAGACTCATAGCCAAACTTTGGGCAGAGTGCAGGGAATGTTATGACAAAGGGGGAAGATAGAAAGACCTGGAGGGGACAGGAACTCCAAAAGGAGACCAACAGAGCCATAAAAACTGAACCTTGGAGCTCCTGAAGAGAATCATACCCTAACCAAGGACAATGCATGGAGAGGACCTAAAACCTAGGCTCAGATGTAGCCCATAGACTCAGTCTCCAAGTGGGGTCTCTAGTAAGGGGAGCAGGGACTTTCTCTGGTATTGGTACTTTTAATTCACGAACATAGGACATTTTCCCATTTGGTAGCAGTATTTCTGAAATTACTATTCATTATTTTGTTTATCTTATTTGGCGTATATGTATGAATGTGTTGTGTGTGTATGTGTGTGTGCGCGCACACATGTATGCATTAGTGTATGTGTGCATGTGTGCATGTGGAGGCCAGGTGTTGATGTCATTTATCTTCCATTGCTTTCTATTTAGCTTTTTTACATTGAAACCTTTTTTTCATACAATATATTCTGATCATTGTTTCCCCTCCCTCAACTCTTCCTACCTCCTCACTCACCCAACTCCATACCTTTTCCCCTTCTTGCCATCTCTCTTTAGAAAACAAACAGGCAAACAAACAAGAATTTAAAAGGAAGAAAACACACAAGAAATACACATGAATAAGACACACCACACACACAGACCATAAAAACACAAAATTAGAAACCATAATATACTAGCAAAAGACAAGTGAGAAATAAAATGCCTAAACAAAGAAAATGAGAAAAGAAGTCTACAAAAATACCATTGAGTTCTCTTTTGTCCCAGCCATCTACCTCTGTGCATGTAAACCCAATGAGACTCTAGTGTGGGAAACTAATTTTTCCTTCTTAAGCCTGTGTCAGTGGCAGAGAGCTTCTTGGTTAGGGGTGGGGGCCTGTATGCACTGGTTCCTTTCAGCACTGGTTCCCCTTCTGGCCCGAGCCCAGGCAGGCCTGATCGTGCTGCCACACAGTCTCTGAATTCAGCCCTCAATGGGACATCTTCCTTGAACTCCTTCCCTCAAGACTCAGGGATCTATGAGGAAGAAGAAGAGGCAGAAAGATTGGAAGAGCCAGAAGGGATGTTGGATGACTCCAAGGCAACTGTTTTCCAGAGACATGAGGACAGATGCACCTTGCTTTTTGAGACAGGCTTTTTATTCTTCTCCCTGGCTGGTGGCTTGCGCATTCACCTAAGCTTGGTAGCCAATAAGTTCTTGGCAGCATCCTGTCTCTGTCTCCCCAGTGATGGGATTACAAGCCTGTGTCACTGTGCCACGCTTTTTACATGGGTGCTAAGGATGGACTCAGGTCCTTGTGATGGCGCAGCAAACACCTTGCCAGCCAACTGAGGCTGTGAGATTTACCCAGCCAGTGAGATTATTCTTTAGCAAGTGTTTTTAACTTGTTAACTGAGAAGCCCTTCTATATCTTGCAGGCTGAAGAAGAGGAGCTAGTGTCTGCTGAGCAGGGATTTTTTGTGCAATGTGTATCACACACATCTGCATTTCATTTTTTTTTTCTCATTAGTACCCAGCATAATTAGTGGTGGGGTTCATACCTTATAGCTGATTATTTGGAAAGATTGAGTTACCTGGCTGGGTTCAGCTAACAGGTAATTGAAGTATGAATCCAAACTTTTCTATTTCAGAAGGTCTTGATTTCACAGCAATGACTAATGTTGCTTGCAGCTTTTACGGATGTATATTGAGCACATGATATAAATAAAGTTTTTTGTCAAAGAATCTGAATTTGCATGCACACAAACTACGCAGAGGTAGTGCAGCATTGGAATCTCCCTTGAACATTTCTCTGGAAATGCCACCATCACTGTCCCTGTGTCTCCCTTCTTGCTAGGCCTTCCTTTTAAGCCCTGGCTTCCTCCTTCTCTGGGGAGGGAAAACTGCTCATTTTCTGCAGATCATTATCAGACCTTTTTAACAGGAGTCCTGGACAGCCACCATTGCTATGCTGGGACATTTCCCGGCCTGTGTACTATCCATGCAGCCATAGCACATAATTCCCTATGACCTTGACTTATCTGCTTATTTGGCTCATTTAAATATCCGAATGCCATAAATGATCCTAATCAAACTCTGATCAAAGATGAAGCTATGCTAAGGCCAACTCATTGGGCTTGATCAGAATCTATCTGGATGAATTTATATAACAAAGAGCTGAGTGAAACGCCTGGAGCGTGGAGATATTCCACAGTAAGCTAGTTTCCGAAGCTACTTCTCACGTATTGTGCTGTCGGTGTATTCTTTCAGTACAAACCCACCTCACTTTTCTTGTTCTTACTGTCTCCAATAAAGAGTCCTAGTGACTTAGTGATTCACATAGCCATGTGCCAGGAAACATTAAAAGTAGAGCATAGTCCAACAAAGAAGGAGTCCAGCATTTATTTATTTATTTTATATGTATGAGTGTTTTGCTTGCACGTGCCTGGTGCCTTTGAAAGTCAGAAAAGGTCATTGGATCCCCTGTAACTGGAGTTACAGATGGTTGTGAGTCTCCATGAGGATGCTGGGAACTAAGTTCAAGTCCTCTGTAAAATCACTGAGCCTTCTCGCCAGCCTCAGGAATTAAGTTTATCTTCCAGCTTTTCCATGGAGTTCTGTGTCCCAGAGAGCCTGAAAAATAGCTGCCGTCCATCTTCTGGCTTCAAACGATGAATAAAATAAACTCTGTATTTAATGAATATGATACTATGTAGGGAGCTGTTAAGTCCTGAGCGAGCGAACTCCTGAGTGAAATGTGTATGGTTGATACCGGTGCAGCCCATGAAAACTCCAGTGGCTCAACCCCACTGGGGTGATGGAGCCTTACCCCCTGAAGCTCAGAAGCAATGGGAAAAAGTTTTTTTTTTTGGGGGGGGAGGGGGGGAGGAGGGGAATCTAAGTGCAGGTGAGTGACCGGGGTGTGCAAAGAATAGCAATTATAGTTTCCGTCTCCAAGACATTTATGGCCTGAGAGTGCTCCCCTACAGGCACCTCCTAGGAAGACTAGCTAACTCCTCCCCCTGTTCTGTATTAATAAACAGCCAAGAGTCTTGGTTTCACTGGTAGGAGATCCCTCACTGGATTCCAGCTTTCCTGTCTGTGAACCTGTGTGTCAGCCCTTCATTTCCCCACTGTCCTTAGGACCCAAGCCTCAACAGTCAGGGCAAAACTGCTTTAGACAACTAGAAAAGTCACGCAAAACTAATTATTTTTTTTCTCAATAGAGGAATATTGAATGGCAGAGAAACACTTAGAGAAATGCTCAGTGTCCTTAGTCATCAGTGAAATGCAAATCAAAATGACCCTGAGATTTCACCTATACTCATCGGAATGGCTAAGCTAAAAAACTCAAGTGACAACATATGTTGGAGAGGATATGAAGAAAGGGGAACCCTCCTCCACTGCTAGGAATGTAAACTTGTACAACCACTCTGGAAATCTATCTGGTGCTTTCTCAGACAACTAGGAATAGTGCTTCCTCAAGACCTGGCTATACCACTCATAGGCATATATCCAAAGTATGCTCAAGTACACAAGAAGGACATTTGCTCAACCATGTTTGTAGCAGCTTTATTTGTAACAGGCAGAATCTGGAAACAACCCAGATGCCCCTCAACAGAGGAATGGATACAGAAATTGTGGTACATTTACACAATGGAATATTACTCAGCAATGAAAAACAAGGAAATCATGAAATTTGCAGGCAAATGGTGGGAACTAGAAAAGATCATTCTGAGTGAGATATCCCAGAAGCAGAAAGACATACATGGTATATACTCACTTGTAAGTGGATATTAGACATATAATATAGGATAAACACACTAAAATCTGTACTCCTAAAGAAGCTAAGCAAGAAGGAAGACCCAGGGTAAGATGCTTAATCCTCATTCAGAAAGGCAAATGGGATGGACATCAGAAGATGGAGAAAACGGTGAAAAGGACAGGAGCCTACCACAGAGGCCCTCTGAAAGACTCTACCCAGCAGGGTATCAAAGCAGATGCTGAGGCTCATAGCCAAACTTTGGGCAGAGTGCAGAGAATCTTGTGAAAGGAGGCGGAGATAGAAAGACCTGGAGAGGACAGGAACTTTACAAGGAGAGCAACAGAACCAAAATATTTGGGCCAGGGGGTCTTTTCTGAGACTGATACTCCAACCCAGGACTATGCATGGAGATAACAACCTAGAACCCCTGCACAGATTAGCCCATGGCAGCTCAGTATCCAAGTGGGTTCCCCTTGTAAGGGGAACAGGGTCTGTCTCTGACATGAACTCAGGGGCTGGCTCTTGGAGGGAGCAGCTTTGCCAGGCTACAGAGGAAGACAATGCAGCCAGTCCTGATGAGACCTGATAGACTAGGGAAGGGGAGGAGGACCTCCCTTAACAGTGGACTTGGAGAGGAGCATGGGAGGGGTGGGGGAGGGAGGCTGGGATTGGGAGGGAATGAGGAAGGTGGCTACAGCTGGGATACCAAGTGAATAAACTGTAATTAATAAAAAAGAAAAAAGAAAAATAAATAAAAATTATAATATTTTTTTATTTATAAGCTGTTCTGCCTGCATGTGTGCCTGCAGGCCAGAAGAGGGAACTAGATCTCATTATAGATGGTTGTGCACCACCATGTGGTTGGGGTGGGAATTGAACTCAGGTCCCTTTGGAAAAACAGCCAGGGCTCTTAACCTCTGAGCCATCTCTCCAGACCAACACTAATTAAATTAAAACTGTAATATTCCACGGTTTCTTTTGGGACAGTAGCTGCCAAGTGATGTGTTCTAGACACGTCTTCAGACTGCTCCACAGTGGTGGGGTTAAGCCCCACTCTTACCAAAGGCTTTGTTTCTACTCATTTTTTCATGATAAGACTTTTGTAGTGGAGTAATGAACATGGGTTTATTAGAAATAAGCTAAACAATAGGTTTTCGGTACTAAGAGTTGGCCACTACGTGTGCTGAATAAAGTTCTAGATGGCACTGTGGCTAGAACAAACATGAACTTGACAGAGGGGTGTCTGGTCAGGTCTGTGTGCTGAGGCACCTTGAGTAGAAGGCTAATTCAAGCATCTGCGAGGCATGATATTCAGGAAGGTGCAGCTCCTAGATTTCGCTCTTTGTGCATTGGCCAGGGGGTTATTACGTCACTCTCACGCAGCTTTAGTAGGGGCTCAGTTAACTAGGCCAAGTGCAAGGGGGCTAGGTCCTAGAAGGAAGAATGAGTAAAAATCCAGGAGCATCAAAACACAGCTGTACATTTGTGTGGTAATTACCAAGTCATTTCCCTGCTCAAATGAGCCATCCTACACATCTAAGTCTTCCTGAGTCCTGGTGCTGACGTCTTGGTGATACCTTGGCTCTCCCAAGACTTTCTAACATTTCTGCTCAGTTGCTATAGTTTTGGAGGGACAGAGGGCTGCAGGAAACAGCGACAATTGTCTAAGATGTCAGGGAGGAGATGAAGGCTTTATGAATTTGGGAAAGGGACTGTGTCTGGTTGCTCCGCAGCTTGGAGTTGACATCCTCCTTCCTTCCTCAGTTGTCAGGTACGTGGTGGGCATTTTGGCACCCCGAGTGAGAGTATACACTGTCTCCATGATCTGAATATTCAAATCATTCCGTCCTTCAGGATGAGCTGACTGCAGCAGCTGAGAAAAGCCACAATGGAATGGAAGTGTCAGGGAAGGTGGCCTTTGGTTTTTCCCACAGAGGGCATCTGAGGTCACCAGCTGACTTGTGGAAAGCCACTTTCGGCAGTAATCATAAAGACAGCATCTTGGAGATTTTTTTTTTTTTTATGAGGATGCAGGGCATCCGCAGACATAAAAAGGAGAGAAACGCTTGTTAGTTATGGCGAAGGTGAAAGGCTTAGAAAAGTGATTAGCGTAGCAATGTGGTCAGATGGAAATGAAAGCTCAGAAGCATAACCGTTAATTGGGTGCTTACCTACTAATTTGAGCTTGGATGTCAGCAGTACTGCACTCCATTTCAAACCCAGGGTCAGACCTGAACGCTACATCATAAATTACGTAAAGGCACAACACTAACAATTAGATAATTATGGAGACCCATGCTGTTGCAATTTAACTGGGCAAGTTCAGGGCAAACATGACAGGAGTAAGGCTTAACCCTCAGACTGCTGGCGGGAGTTTTTCCCCCTTACGAGACACAGGATGCTGCCATTGCCTGGATCTCAACGCCTACTGGTTAAATAATTTCTTCCCAGTATTTGGCTTCATCCGACGACCCAAGCAGACTCAGAAGAAATATTAGAGAAGTGTTAATTATGCTTTAGAAGAATCCAGCCTTTAAATCTACACCAACTAAAGGACCTGGTGGTGGGCTGGATTCCAGCTAATCTTTAAGCTTAAAATCAAAGCTTTTTTTTTTTTTTTCCAAACATGAGACTCTCTATAAATGTAATACTCGATGTTCTATCCTAGCTCTCCTGCATTGACGCATGAATCGAAATACAAGTCTAGGGTAGATGTTTTCTTCACGTTGTGTTCGTGCTGGCAAGCCAGTGCCTGCTACAATCAGTGATGAAGGCAATGTGTGTGTGTGTGTGTGTGTGTGTGTGTGTGTGTGTGCATGCACATGCCTGTGCTTTGTGAGTCTCAGGGTTGTTCTGGGGTTTCTAGGAAGTGCATCACCCACTCATTGACTTGCTTATCAGTGCGGGGTGTGGGGAATAAAGGCGTCATGAGATGAGCATCCAAACATGGCTCTAAATACCTGCTGGAGACCAGAGGCTGTGGAGGCTCCGTTCACGCACGCGTAGTATGGTACTGTTTTGTCCTTACTGACAGGGAGAGCGTTTGAGAAAGGATGGAAGCATCTCATGCTTTTTTTTTCCTCCCTCCACAAAGCCAAAGATATAGGGAGGGTTTTTTTTGAAGAAAGAGATAAGTCTAAGAGCCTACAAAATTGAAGAAGTGAGTGGTTTGTGTCAAAGGGGGAAAAAGTGAAATAATGAACAGTTTCATTGGCACTTATATGTTTTAGAAATGCATATTGTCTGGCAAATAAAATCATATTTTATTGTTTCAAAAATACAATAGAGCTGAATTTTAGTATACGGGTTGTTGTTTACAAACAGATTGGCTTCGTCTGCCTCTTCTTGTTTAAAAATGAGACAATGTGAGAGTTTGGGTGTTTCTGCATATTCTAGATTCAGGCCCCACGGAATTCAGGACCATTCCACTTGCTTTATGTGTAAACAGTAGATTTTCTCACAGCTTTGGGGGTAGTGAGATCCAAACTGGAAGGGAAGAAAGAAAGGGAGCTCAGACTGAAAATCCCTATGGATTTATGAGATTGGCGTCAGCAGCACACTTCAGAGGAAGCATCTGTGTGGTCCAGCTCTTGTGGGCAGATGTATATGCATACGTGTGTGTGTGTGTGTGTGTGTGTGTGTGTGTACACTTGTGTACAGCAGATCTGCACAATTGAAGAGTGGTGCAGGGTAGTACAAGTTAGAATCACATCTTCCCCCAGAGAAGAGAGATGTTCTCCTTTGATTCCTCTTCTTCGAGGGTGAAAGGATGGGTCTCTCACAGAGCTCACCTCTCCTCTTCAGGCGTGGAGCTAGGGCTGGTCTTGCAAAGCAAGAAAACAGGACTGGATAGGCAGGGTTTCATACAGGAGTGAAATCTTAGCAGGATTTCTTCTGCTAAGTGGTAGTAGCATCTAGGGTAATTTCAGTGTGGAAAGAATTCCTCCATCTTACACTCCTAAAGCAACTCACACATGATAATTGATTATATATACTCAAAAACAGGCCTGCGAAGGATCGAGCTAGCCCTTTAATCAATGGTGGTGATTTTTGTGTGTGCGACACAAAAAAAGAATAACATTCTGCTTAAGTCACTCTTGAGCAGCCATCTTGCTGGATAGCTCCTCCTCATCTGCATTGGTTGGAGTCCTTTTGCTAACTCACTGTTTTGTCCTTCTGTTCCCTAGCTGGTGGAATGGGTTGCTTCAGGATTAATATTTAATAAGCTCAATGTACTCCAACTTTTTAAAGCTCAGAATGCCTTTGAAGCCTGTCAGTGAATGCTGGTAAATACTTGCAAATACCCTTGTTGATTACAGGAGTTTCAAAAAAGATTGTTGGCAAATTTTTCTAGTAGTTGAAGTTTGGTATAATTTTTTTTTCTTTCCTTGCTCCCTCCTGTCTTCTGAGTCTCTCCTTTCTCACCTGCATTTCCATTTTCTTTTCTTCTTTCTCTTTCTTTATTTTCCTTTCTTCTTTTCTTCCCTCCCTTCCCTCTCCCCCTCCCTCCGTCTCCTCCTTCCTTCCTTCCTTCCTTCCTTCCTTCCTTCCTTCCTTCCTTCCTTCCTTCCTTCCTTCCTTCCTTCCTGCCTCAGGGTCTCACCATGAAGCTCAGGCTGGTCTGAAACTTGTGATCTTCCTGCCTTAGCCTTCCAACTTCTGGGATTACAAGTTTAGATTATCACATCTAGATAGTAGTCTCTCTCTCTCTCTCTCTCTGTATGTGTGTGTGTGTGTGCGTGCGCATGCACACACCTTCAAGAATCTATAGTGGCCCAGATTTGAAAATGCCTAATGAATTTAAAGACTCAGAATCCATTTGCCCACTCCTTATCTTTTTCTTGGCAGGGAAGTGGCTCCTTTTTGTCTTCATAGTTGTTGCTGTAAGAGAATATTAGAGTCAATGTGATGACTCATTTTTAATTCTGTGTTGGTATCAGAAAACTTAGTTTATAGCCAAAATCATGTAGCCATAAATAATAATAGCAACATACAGGATAGTCTCTTAATCATTATAAACTCTACTAAAATATTGGTGAAATATTAGTTTTCCTTCTTTGAACATCGAGGAAAGGTGCTGATTCTAACTTTTATTTTGCTGCATATAGCACTAACATAACCACTTACAACCCTTCACGGCCATGGGTGAGCCAGCTCATGGAAGTATCCTAATTTTTATACAATAAGGTATACCTTATTGTATAAAATATATTTGCTGTATTGTTTGAATACGCTCACTTCTTTACCCATTCCTGCTATAGCTTTTCAGTGAGTTTTCCTGTCTTCATAGTGTCACCTATTCTCTAACATGATGGTTACTCTCTGCCTGTGAAGGAGGCAGCTAAGCTAGCACACACTTGTCTCTCCTAATCTTATTTTGCCTCAAATGATGCCAAAGGAAAGACAAGATGAAGAGAATGGTGGCAGTGCCCTTTCTCTTCCCTAACCCCCATCCTCTCATTTCCTCTTCTTTCCTACTTCTCTTCCTACGTAAGAGACAACAGGGCATATTGTTCTTAAGCTCGCATTTGGCACATAATGCAATGCCTTCCGAAATACCTCTTCAGTATGCCAAGGGTTTCCTTGTTCTTTCTGAAAGTGGCCTCTGTCTGATAGATGAAGCATTGTTGGTTAGTCTGCCCTTCAAAGATGGATGTCTAAGGACATGCTAAACTTGCTGAGGTTGAAAATGATACCACAATATAAAGATTCTTGATGGCAAGCCTTTGTGCACTGGAGGATACATTACTAGAAATGTACCGTATCAGGTCAAAAGGTATGCATATCCTAAATCTGTTCTCCAAAGAATTGGTGATAATTCAGCTATGGACACTAAGGACTGTTCCCAAGACGTCTTAAGATAGATCTTGACCAAATGGAGCTGTGTTCAGATGAGGAAATAAATGAAAGAAACACTAGGGAAGAGTGGAATGAAAGAGAAGATCAGTTGAGACCTATCATTTATCAGATAGGATTGTCTTGTCCCTTGTAATCCCGAAATACTGGAACTAACAAGGGGGTGAGAACTTCAGGCAGAAACCTTAGGGCTCAGCATACAATTTTCTTCTTAAGGTGTTTGCCAAATTTGGAGTTCATTTCAAGGGAGGCACGACCGTTTTCACTAAATGTGTTCAAGTCAAGGCTGTTTGTGTTTGGCTCTGTGTGTGCATGTATGTGTATGCATGTGCCTCTGTTCATGTGTGCCTGTGTTTGTGAATGTCTTCACAAGTATGAATGTGAAATATTTATGGATACATATGAGTGTGTGTGAGTGTGTAAATTTGTATAGGGAGTTTTGTAAAACCCTTTGAAACCCTTTCCAAATGCCGGAGACACTGATTTAGTAAGCAAATCAAAATACACAGATTAAAACTCATTTACGATGTAAAGTTTTGATTTCCACAATGTTATCAGGGTGAATTTTGACAGGTATTGTATACCCGATCAACTAATTGGGAAAGTCGTAGGTCCTAGTGGGTAACTAAATACTGTTATTCAGACAAACTGACACAGCATCACAACACATTCTAAATGTTTATGTTTCTACTCATTGATACATTCCAGTCTCAACCTTGATCAGAGAAGCCTTTTTCCAGTGTCCTGTGTTGAGGCTACACAAGGTACCAAGAGCAAGTGACAGATAAGGGCTCTCCTCTGTTTTAAGCAAAACATTTATATCATGTGCCCCAAGACCAGAGAACATTAAAGAAGAGGCACAGAAAGAGCTGGAAGACTGGAAAAGGGCTGTGAGATGTTTTCTGCTAGGAAAGGCAGCCATTGCAATTGCAAACTCACAGGAGCTGTGTGCAGATGCTGGTGCTGGGTCTGCACAAGAATGAGCCCACTGATTGTGAGAAATGCTTGGTGGAAGGCCTCGAGTGAGCCTAACCCTCTCTGCTGAATGCTTCACTGCTCATAGATTCAGAGAGAGGCGGAGTCATTTTCTTCATTGTGAACTCAATGGCGAAGCCACCAGGCTCCAAGGAATCCTTCTAACCCAATGTTCACAGTGATGACTTTGGTTAAACTAAATTGGTCAGAAAACCATATGTCCTTAGCCTGGCAATGGGACTTGTAGGAAGAGTCAGGAAATATTAAATGGAGATAAGAAATGGGGGTGGGAGTGGGAAGAAAATAATCAAAATTATGAAATTGTCAAACAAACAAACAAACAAAAATTAAATTTAACTGGTTAAAGAAAAACACTTAGGGGATTTTCAAAGCCTGCTTCTGGATACATGTGTGTGTGTGTCTGTGAGTGTGTGTGTATGATGACTTTTCCAGAGGCAGTTTGATTTTGAGATTTTGGTTTTTTGTTTTATTTATTTATTTATTTATTTATTTATTCATTCATTCATTCATTCATTCATTCATTTATTTACTTTTCATCCTGGTCATAGTCTCATCCTTTCTCACCTCCTATTCCTACCCTCCCTCCCTCTTCCTCATCCCTTTCCCCTATTATTCAGCAAAGGGGAGGCTCCCTTTCCATCCATCCCAGCTCACTGAGTCCATGCCCTCTTCCCTTTGGCTTCCAAGGCAGTCTCACCAGGGGCAAGTAATTGAAAAGCTGGCAAGAGAGTCCATGTCAGAGAAAGCCCCTGCTCTCCTTACTGGGGAACCCCCATGAGGCCTGAGCTGCCAGACAACTACAACTTTGTAGGGGGCCTAGGTCTAGTCTATGCAAGGTCCTTGGTTGGTGCTTCTGTCTCAGCAGGGCCCTCTTGGCCCTGGATAATTATCTCTGTTGATTTTGAATTCATCAATTGGCTAATTCCATAAAGGATTCGTGACAGGATAGCCTTGTTGGCAGGTATGCGAGGAGGCTTAGTTGAAGAAAGTATGTTATTAGAGGCCCAACTTTTGGCATATCTTAGCTTTCTTCTTGTTTTTCCAATGTTCTGTGCTTTCACTTCCCAGAGAAGTGAAGCAGAGCCTCGTGTTCCCACTGTCATGATGCTCTGCACAAGTGCAGGGGCCAGCTTTGGATTTCACCTTTTGAAATCATGTGTTAAAAATAAACCCTTCCTCCCTCAAGTTGCTCATGGCCACTGCTTTGTTCCTGGTGGTGAAAAGCTGCATAATCCAACCTTCCATGGTAACAAAGCTGCATATTCCTGACCTCACTGACCATCCACGAGTCCCTTACTATGAGGAAGACATAGCACAAGCTGCAGTGGATATGCAGATGGACAAGGGTCTCTGACCATAGAGAATAATAGGCCCAATGGCAGTACAGCTAGGCAAGGGATGCACAGAGTATGTGCTGTGGGATGCCCCAGGCCATACCCAGCATAAGGACTTGGCTAGGCTGAAGTCTGGAGGATTATCGTTCCTTAATGTGGATGGGCTCCTCGGTTAGCATGGGGAAGGGATTTCAAAGCAAGGGAAGTCCAGAGAAGTGAAAGTGCCTTGGGGTAGGTATTTGATGTATAGAGCCTCTAGGGAAAGTGGGTGAGAGAAATTCTCTCTCAGTCTGCTAAAGACTAGGGGCTCCATTTTAAGATCAATGACATTGGGAGGGTTCTTGGTAGGAGACATATATTAGATGCCCACCCTGGCATCATTGCAGAGAGTTTCCAGTGGTGGGGTTGGCATGTCACAGGATCCCTTGGATCCCTTAACAGCATCCCTGGACTTTCTTGTCACTAGTTGCCAATAGCACCACTGTGAGTCCCAAGATAGGAAATTCAAAAATGTCTCCAGACATTGTCAACCATCCTTCTGGTGGAGTAGGTGGTTAGGAGAGTTGCTGCTGTTTGAGAACACTGGTCTTTAAAGGATGAAATAATATATATTAATGTAAGGTAATGGTGGAAGTGTGGTTAGAAGGTCATAGGTTAGGATTGGCAGGTTTGGGGTATATGTGAATATGAGGTGGGAGAAAATAACCAAGGATGAAGCCATTTTGAATTGTGGGATCTAAAAGTAGTTTCCTAAGAAGAGGATTGTCCTGATCAGTGTTTCATTTTATTATTTTATTTTCAACTTGACACAAGCAAGTCATTTGGGAAGAGAGAAGCTCAACTGAGAAAATGTCCCTGCCAAATTGGGTTGTGAGTCTGTGGCACATTTTCCTGATTAATGGCTGACAAGGGAGGGTCTAGTCAACTGTGTGTGGGGTCACCCCATGCGCAGGGGGTTGTTTAAGAAAGCAGGCTGAGCAAGCCCCAGGCAGCAACCCAGTAAGTAGCATTCCTTCATGGCCTCTGCTTCAGTTCCCGCCTCCAGGTTCTTGCCTTGAATTCCCTCCATGCTGGATAGTAACCTGAGAGCTGTAAGCTGAAATAAACTCTTCCCACTCAAAGTTTGTTTTGGTTATTGTGTTTTGTCTTGGAAATAGATACCCTAACTAAGACGCTGATGAATTTCATTTTTGGGAATTCTGATGTTGAGGAGCCCGAGGGGCATCCAGTGAAATACCAATCATGGGTCAGGAGAATCTTTTACAGGATCCGACTCAGAGTTTGGCCACTGACCCAAAAGGGGTGGTTGAAATCGTGCCCTTTCTGGATCAATAACAGCATCATGGAATTGCATGTCTTCCGTGCACTTACCAGTTGCATTTCCCATCCTCTTGATAAAACAACAGGTGGAAGCAATTTAATGGAAGTGGGGGGGGGGCTTGTTTTGGTCTATGATTTCAGAAGGTTTGGTCCATGGGCAAAAAACTGTGGAGGAGGAAGCACATGGGAGAAGTCTTCACTTTCTGATGGATAAGAAGCAGAGTAAGAGCAAATGAAGGCAGGGATAATATACCCTCAAGGACCTGCTGCCAGGGGCTTGCTTTCATCCCTTGGTGCCCTTCTCCTAAAGTTTCCAGTTGCCTCCCAACATCGCACCACTAACTATGAATCAAACGTTAAAAACAGAAGCCTGTGCACATCATACTAAAACGATGATAGTACCCAAGTGTTTGAGACACCGTATATAGGAATGTGTAGCCAGCTGTGGATGCTCAGCACTGCCTGTTCATCCCCAAGGGCCACCACACTGGGGAGAGATCCACGTCGCTTCCCGACTAAGGACGGAAGGCCCAGCCAGCTTGACCTTTCCTGCCCTCAGCAGCTGAAGTGCTTCTTAAGTGATGGCTGAGTGGTGGAAGCTATTACTCTAACTGTAATTTGTAATGGCTTTCTATCGCTTTGGAGAGAGCTGGGGCTCCTTGGGATGAAAGGTGACTTTTAAAAGTCAGTAATTATACTTCCAGTGAAAATGTGTCTCTGGCACAGTACATAACTACAGTATGCAGGGTATCCAAGAATTCACTCCTGGACAGGGCTTAGATTAATCATGGTTTCAATGCCCAGAGAACATGTTCTCAGTAGTTAACCATCCTCTTTCCTGCTCCTTTAAAATGTGGACCTTGTAATCAAAAAAACAGACACGCCCTCAACTATAGCAGGCTGCTGTACTAAATAAAAAATTATAGTTATTATACACAGACTTCATACAGGGCAAAGTCTAGTTACAACACATCTGGTAAACTCCATTAAAGAACTGAGTTATGTTCAGCTTGTGTTTTAATTAGCCCATGATAAACAAAGAATCAAAGGCCGTTCCGCTCTGGTGGTTTGGATATTTACGACCGCCTTCACCTGCCCTTACACATGGGTTTATGGAGTGTAAAAGAGGGAAGAGTTCGAGCGGTGTTGTCTAGACCATTTACTGTTTGTAGATCAGTTAGGAGGCTCGTTTCTGGGCCAGCCAGATGTGTGCGCTGGCCTTCAGAGCTGATGGGATGTTTTGTTTTCAAACCAATTGGGGGCAGAGATAGTCTCATCTTCCACGATGGGATTCAGTATCAAAGCTTCAGGATCTCTCAGATTTCTCTGTAGCTTGTGAAACTGGTTTAACAACAATGCATTTTAGAAAAAAAAAAAAACAAAAACAAAACAAACAAAAAAAGAGAATATATTCCATGAGGCAAGATCTGGGAAAAGCCTCGTGCTTCTGAAGCAGGAGCGGCCTCAGGATCCAATGAGAAAGCATTTTCATCCGAGTGGATATTGAAACAAGTGCCAAGTGCCGAGCAGTTCAATGTTAAAGGCTCCAAGAAATTTTGCTATAAAATCTTTTGGATTTTAATGTCACTCAGGTGGGTTTGGGGATGTAGCTCAGCTTTGGAGCTTTGGTGCTAGGGGCTTGCCTAGCACCCGCAAAGCCCCGAATACCCTTCTCAGCACCGCATAAATTCAGGTGAGGTAGTTCTCGCCTCTAGTTCCAGCCCTTCGGAGGAGACAGAAGAATCATTCTCAGCTGCATCAGAGGTTCAGGGTACGACTGGGATCCACAAAGCCCAGTCTGTAAACAAAGCAAAGCAAAACAAACAAAAACTCTACCGCGCACATTCTAGTTCTGCAATTTCATGTGAAGAATTCGTTTATATGTAACCCATTTCCAGTAATGTGAAGGAGTCACGTGCTGAGCCCTGGACACTGGCTCGGAGGAAGCCGTCTGTGGGGGTCCCTGAACATTGGGGTCTTGGAGAAGTCACCTCACCTCCTTGCTGCACTAAGATAACCCTTGTTGGCCTCCACACGGGCACTGCCTTAGGGATTTGGATCCACTTCTAGATTGCTTTCTTTCCAACTGCTTTTTCTCTTCCTCTTTCCCTTAAAGAAGACCTGTGTCTAGAAGCATAATAAATAGGCACCAAATGCAAAAGTACCACAGCGTGCATGTATGGGCACTGCAATCCCCGTTTCCGTCAGGGAGTGGGATGCCACAGCACCCAGACATTCCCTCAGGTTCCCTTTCAATTATGTTCCTTCCCTCTTGCCCCAGGGGAGTCATTCTGAATCCAAATTAGATTAATTTCATACAGAGTTGGAAAAGCACATATTTTCTCTCACTGCTCTGAGATTCGTCCATGCATTGTTACCACATAGGTTCTTCTTTTCCTGAAATGCTGTGTGACATTCCTCTGTATGAATACATAGTTCACTCTGTTCGGGTTACGGTGGTTGGAAATTTGCTCGTTTACAGTTTGGGTCTGTTGTCAACAAGGATTGCACATGACACATGCCAGCATTTCTCTTCTGCATGTCCAGCTGACTTGTGGACTGAAAACTGGTAAGCCAAGGAATGTTTTAGGGTTTGAAAGATGTTAATGAAGTCGGGCCTGACATAGTCTTTTTTTTTTTTTTTAATTTTTAAAGAAGCTATTTGATCTGTTTAATGTATATGAGTGCTCTATCTGCATGTATACCCACATGCCAGAAGAGGGCATCAGATCCCAGTATTGATGGTTCTGAGTCACCATGTGGTTGCTGGGAATTGAACTCAGGACCTCTGGAAGAGCAGACAATGCTCTTAACAACTGAACCATCTCTCCATCCCTGGACATAGTCTTTATGTGTCGACTCCACTGCACTGTTGGAGGATGTTTTCAGTAAGCGTCACCACTGATGGTCTCCCAGGGTTGTCTCTTTGTAAGCTAATGCTCACCCCCAGCTGCCCGATGTCACTGGAGCACACTGTCCTTTAGGCCAGCCACTCACAGTTTGATCCTCGCATTTGCAGCATGAGCACCGCCTGGGAATTTGTGAGAGAGGTTCTTTCTCAATTTTCTTCCTAAGCCCACAGTCAGATAAAGGACTTAGCCCAGCACCTCGCACGTATCAAGTCCTCTGGAAAATTCTCGTGCCTGCTCAAATCTATTCTCCATCTGTATCACATATCTCAGCATCCACAAAACAAAAGGCACACAGAAGGAAATTGATTCACTCATTTTCCATTCAACCAGTACTTTCTGAGCACCTGTAAGTCCTGTCCTGAGCTATACTCTACTCAGTAAGCATCAGGAATATGAAGACCAGTTAGTGACTGTCTTTGATCTTAGAAAGTTCAAGGCCAGCAAGTGGATATTGTATAAGGTGGTGGTCCCATGGAGACAGGAGAAAGGGAACAACCACTTCTCCCAGGGAGGTCTGAACACATTCCCCTCAGGAGGTGGGCTGTGCATTTCAATACTAGTTGAGTTAAATCATTGAGTAGCTTCCTAAGCAGTACTGGTTCATGCTTCATGGATGGTAACTGTTTCCTTCTTACATGTGAAAGCACAGTGATTTGTGTTATCCTAACTTCTGAGACCAGGTGCTTAGAATACACTAGACAACCATTAAATGTTGACTAAATAGATTTTCTATGTTTATCTCTTGGGAATCTTGCATTTCATTCATCCGACCTCCAGTTATGAATTACCTGCTGCGTGACAGGAACTCTACTATCTGCTGAGTCAAAGAGGTAAATACACATAACAGGGATAGTGACAATAAACCCAATTTCTACATGTCCCCAGACCAGCTTTAGTGTTCCTGGTGATTGCAGTTCCTACAAATCCGGCCATATTCCTTGTGGCTGTGGTCCCTAGATGATGATTATTAACTTAGTTGTATTAGCAAGCAGTCTGAATACTTGGTAAGGGCTACCCAAACGGCTGTGGGCTGTCCCAGACTATCTGTTTGACCTGTCTGATACAAGGAAGGATGGCATGAGAAGGCTCTTTTTAGGTCTTTGGGATGTTTTCTATGACGTACAAACTTCGTTTGATGGTAGGATACAATACACTGAAACCAGACAGATGAAAGACAACCTTACAGTTAGCCATACATGGGAATGAGAGGATGCTGCCAGCAAGAACCGCAGAGATTGCCCCCAGGACAGGGTAACAGGCTAATTCTGCAGTGACAGCGTCTGCATGGAGAGCAAGGCAGGTTTGACAGGGCTCAGGTGCTTCAGGTGTGGGTAGTGTGGCTGGAAGACGTGTGTGGGATCTGAGGTGTAGGGACTGATGCTTTGACCAGTAACCAGGACCAGTCCCTGACCCTGAGATAAGCAGAGCAGGTGCACAGTGGTCTGGAAGTGTGGCAGCCTGGTAACGGAAGTAGTAGTGACGTGGATTTAAACTAGCTGCTTTGGATGGAGGATTGACCAGTCTCAAGCCAGGGCCTCATAACTGAATGACATCAGCCTTTTAGGATAAAACCTTGTGTTTACACAGAAAAGATCATGGGATGGTGAAATCCCACTTTGCCACAACGAAGCGTTTACACAGCGTTTAACGGCTGCCTCTTACCCTCTGTCACCAACTTTCCTATTTGTGTAGTGCAAAGGTTTGGAGCAATTCTGAACAGAAGGAACTCTGCTACAGCACAGTAAGATAATGTAAATTCCATACAGCATTTCCATCCTCTTGAAGACAGGCCCACAAATCTCAACTTCAAGGTATTTGTGACCAAAGATACTGCTGGAACATTGGGGTTGGCTAAATAGATCTCTGGCACAGAGGCTGCACACTGTTTCTGAGGAATGGGGCATAAAGGGAAGCGGCCTCTTTATCTTTCTAAAGGATTCCAGTTAATGCTTGCAATGGTCCATGGCTTTTTTTTTCCTAGAGTGAGGCAGTCTAGCAAAGCAAGAGATAGGAGTAATGCCGTAAACAAACTTGTGGGACTTTGGAGCCCACTTTTTTTTTTTTTCTTTCCCGGAAGCCCTAAGCATGCCAGAATTCGGTGGGGGAGGAGTTGCATTCCTATCAGATCTCCTGCCGGTAGCTCTGTAAAGGAGAGGTTTCGGTTTTTGCCTTCAGTTTCTCCACGTGCAGCAACAGCTCTCCTGGCCTGCTGCGCACTTGAGCGCTCTCAAACGTGACAGTTTTGGCTGGACTGGATCCTTAGCAAGGGCATTTAGGTCCAGCACACAGGCCTCCAAACAATGCCATTCCCAGTAAAGCTTCTGTCTTGCTAGAACAACCCAGAGATGCAGATCTGAAATTCATTAAGAGATACTGAACTGCATCCATATTTAAAAACGCTCCTGTCCCAGGATGCAAGAGCAGAGTGGCGGGATGTTATTCTTGGTGGGTGTTCTGTCTGAGAGCTCAAAATCATCTCCATCCCTTTCATAGCATTCCCATCTCATAATTCATTGTTTATTTAAAAAAAAAATCAAGCAACTTCCAAATTAAAAACCAAACTGAACAAGACAGAATCCATCACCACTGTGCTTATTTTAGCAAGTTTATTTTTTTTAAGAAGATAAAAATCAATATTCTCCTTTGCGCAGCTGATGTCCTGAGGGATGGACTACAAGAATCATAGTTAAATTGCTGCTCGTCTGTCTGTGTGGAAAAAAAAAAGAAAAAAGGTCTCTCTCTCTCTCTCTCTCTACATATATATATATATATATATATATATTTTTTTTTTTTTTTTTTTTTCCTAGGAAGAAAACGCTCTGCTTTCCTCTTGGGAAACAAGAGAATGCTGCCGTGGTAAATTACTGGATTTTTGTGCTCAAGTGATTCTGAGGGATAGTTCTACTCTTTGAATAAAAACACTCCCCCATTCCCCCTGTGATTCTTCCTCTCATTTTTTACATGCTCAGCTTGGAATTTCCTCTGGTTTATGTCACCATCTTATCCCTGCAACTGCCCAGCACTGCTAACCCCTAAGCTCAGCGAGATGGGATGCAGCTCTGCAGGTTTGTCTCTGCCAACTTCAGTTCTGAGGCTCTCAGCGGGGCAGGACACACCTGCCTATGCCTAGTCAACATGGTCAACCTCCAATTTCAGCTGCTTCAAACAGCTAACATTTTCATTCTTACTCCCATTCCACTGACTGTCAGCAGGGCCCTCTGTTCATTGGGATCATTCTGACTCTGTACTGAAGGAGAACTCATGTCACACTTGCCTTCACAATGGGATGGTTGTGGAGCCACGGAATCAAGCCTCACTTTTAACGTTTTGCCTATATATGACGTTATTACTTACATTTACATTTCACTGGCCTACGCCAGACATACGACACCGACACCCCTACCTTCTACATGCCCAGAAGGAAGACAAAATCAGAGTGTCTGTGAACAACTCTCAGGACCGCCACGATGCCAGCACCAATAAACTGGAGTTGAAGTCATGAAAGGACCTACAAGATACCCTCTTCTGGATCATTTCCGCGACTCCTAAGTTTCTGAAAAGTACAAGGGTATTTTCTTCAGCGTGGTGGCCCTCTATGCAGAACTCAGCCTCTTGGCAGTTTTATGGTGAGGGGACCTCACTGTGCCTCAAGGTGACTATTGTGTTTCTGAGCTGCCCTTGTTTACTTAAACCTCTTGCTGAGTTTGAAGCTTGGGCTCCTGTGCAGTGTGGTCCTGCTTATGAAGGTCACCTAGGTGTGCCTCTGTATCTCTCTCTCTCTCTCTGTAAAATGGGACTATTATCATTCTTTTCTATTTATTATTTATTGCAATTTATTCACTTTGTATCCCAGCTGCAGCCCCCTCCCTCATCTCCTCCAGTCCCACTCCCCTCCCCTCTTCCCCCATTAGCCACCCCCTCCCTCCATCCACTGATAGGGGAGATCCTCATTCCCTTCCATCTGACCATAGCCTATCAGGTCTCATCAGGACTGGCTGCCTTGTCTTCCTAAGGCTGCTCCCACATCAGCAGGAGGTGATCAAAGAGCGAGCCACTGAGATCATGTCAGAGATAGTCACTATTCCCATTACTAGGGAACCCACTGGAGACTGAGCTGCCATGGGCTATATCTGTGCAGGGTTTCTAGGTCATCTCCATGTATGGTCCTTGGTTGGAGTTTTGGTCTCTGCAAAGATTCCTGGGTCCAGATTTTTTGGTTTTGTTGTTCTCCTTGTGGAGCTCCTATCCCCTCCAGGTCTTTCTCTCTCCCCCTTCTTTCTTAAGATTTCCTGCACTCTGCCCACAGTTTAGCTATGAGTCTCAGCATCAGCTTTGATACCCTGCTCAGTAGACTCATTCAGAGGCCCTCTGTGGTAGGCTCCTGTCCTGTTCCCTGTCTTCTCCTGCTTCTGATGTCTATCCCATTTGCCCTAATGAATAAGGATTGCGCGCGCGCACACACTCACACACACACACACACACACACACACATACAAACACACAAGAGCTCAACACCACAGGGACACAGTCTTCTGGTTTATACATTGTTCTTTTGGTTCACTAGGGTCCTCCTTCTTGCTTAACTTCTTTAGGAGTACAGATTTTAGTATGATTATCCTATATTATATGTCTAGTATCCATTTATAAGTGAGTATGTACCATGTGTGTCTTTCTGCTTCTGGGATACCTCATTCAGGATGAACTTTTCTAGTTCCCACAATTAACCTTCAAATTTTATGATTTTCTTGTTTTTAATTGCTGAGTAGTATTCAAAGTACCACAATTTCTGTATCCATTCCTCATTTGAGGGATATTTGGGTTGTTTTCAGATTCTGGCTATTACAAAGAAAGCTGCTAGGAACATGGCTGAGCAAATGTCCTTGTTGTATACTTGAGCGTATTGTATGGATATATGCCTAGGAGTGGTATAGTTGGATCTTGAGGAAACGCTATTCCTAATTTTCTGAGAAAGCGCTAGATTGATTTCCAAAGTGGTTGTACAAGTTTCCATTCCCACCAGCAGTGGAGAAGGGTTCCTCTTTCTCCACATCTTCTCCAGCATGTGTTGTCACTTGAGTTTTTGATTTTGGCCATTCTGATGGGTGTAAAGTGAAATCTCAGGGGCATTTTGATTTGCATTTCCCTGATGACTAAAGAAGTTGAACATTTCTCTAAGTGTTTGTCTGCCATTCGATACTGTTATCGTTCTTATTTGAAGAAGCTGAGTTGTGGAATGAGTGAAATATAGTGAAGTCTGTCCTTGCTGTGTAACTGCAAACAAAGGCTGTGCCCTTGCTTTGTTCTGACACAGGCTGCTGAAAGACTGCAACAAAAATAAACAGTGAGTACGTGTGTGTGTGTGTGTCTGCTAATTGTGGATAGCAAAGTTATTAAGTAATTATGAGCAAAGTCCTCTATCTATCTATCTATCCATCCATCCATCCATCCATCCATCCATCCATCCATCCCTCTATCTATCTATCTATCTATCTATCTATCTATCTATCTATCTATCTATCTATCTATCTAATCTATCATCTATTCTGGTTAGTTTCTTTTCATTTTAAGTTGACACAGGCTACAGTCACCTGGGAAGAAGGAACCTCAATTCAGAAAATATTCCCATCAAATTATCTGTAGGCATTGGCTTGATTAGTAATTGATGTGAGAGGACCAGGCCCACTCTGGGTGGTTCTACTCGTAGGCAGGTGGTCCTCGGTTGACTACAAAGCAGGCTGAGTAAGCCATGGGGGAAAAGTCAGTAAGCAGTGTTCCTCAGCTGTGTCTTCTTCAGTTCCTACCTCAAATTCTTGCCTTGATGTCTGTCAGTGATAAACAACAAGCAGGAAGATTAACAATTTCCTCCCCAAGTTGGTTTTTGGTCAGTGCTTTATCATAGAAATAGAAAAAAAACAAGTAGGACACTATCTATATCCATATTTTTGGAGCTAAATCACTTTAAAAAGCCTTAGAGATATGAGGGCAGAAAAGATTATTTATAAATTGCTTAATAACATCATGAAATTTGCATGCAAATGGTGGGAACTAGTAAAGATCATCCTGAGTAAGGTATCGCAGAAGCAGAAAGACACACATGCTGTATACTCACTTATAAGTGGATATTAGCCATATAATATAGGATAAACATACTAAAATCTTTAGCCCTAAAGAAACAACAGGGAGGACCACAGGGAAGAGGTTTAATTCTCATTCAGAAGGGCAAACAGGATAGACATTAGAAGCATGCGGGTTGATGCCCCAGGTCCCGCCTCTGAGAAAAAGGTATCGGACGGTCTGATGCTCTTTGGGTGGATGACACCTAAATGAACATCTGTACAAAGTCCCAATTTATTTCTAATATCAGAGATCAGACCTCTACTCTTGCCTGATGCGTCTAAAACAAAAAGGGGGAACTGTAGAGAGCTGTGGAATGCTATGCCTTAAAGATGGAGCTGGTTTCCGCCTTCCACCTTCCCGATGGTGAGTGCTCTCTGTCATGAACAATTCCACATTTGGCTAAGGCTGAGGATCTGGCTTGCTTCCATGTATGTGGACCTATCTGCATTGCCCCCGTGGCACGCCTGGGTTGGCTACCCAGAGGCTATTTAAGCTGTGGGCTGGCTTTCCCCGGGGTCCGAGGATTGTTCAAGGTTTCTGAATAAACTGCATTGAAAAAAAAAAAAAAAGAAGTAGGAGAACACAAGGAATAGGACAGGAGTCTTCTGCAGAGGACCTTTGAAAGACTCTCCCTACCAGGGTATGGAAGGAGTTACTGAGGCTTATAGCCAAACTTTGGGCAGAGTGCCAGAATCCTTAGGGAAGAAGAGGGAGATAACAAGACCTGGAGGGGACAGAAACTCCACAAGGAGACCAACAGAGAAAACCTGGGCTCAGGGGTCCTGCAGAGACCGATACTCCAACTAAGGAACATGCTTGGAGAGGACCTAGATATTTTGTTCAAAGGAAGCCCACTGGCTGCTCAGTTTCCAAGTGGGTTTCCTAGTTAGGGGTACAGGAGCTGTTTCTGACATGAACTCAGTGGCCGGCTCTTTGATCACCTCCTACAAGGGGCGGGGGTATAGCCTTGCCAGGCCACAGAGGAAGATAATGCAGCCAGCCTTGATGAGACCTGATAAGCTACGGTCAGATAGAAGGGGAGGAGGTCCTCCACTATCATGGGACTAGGGAAAAGTCATAAAAGGAGAAGATGGAGATTGGGTGGGACCAGGTGGAGACAAGGGAGAAGGCTGCAGTGGGGATTCAATGTAAATAAATTGTAATAAATAAATACATAAATAAAATTAATAAAAAATAACATCAGTAAGGTATTTATTTAAAAAGATGGGTTTTTTATTTTTATCCTTTTTCTCCTTCTAGTTTGCTGGCTGAAGTATATCTCTTTTTTCTTCTTTGAGTACTTTAAATTATTCATGCCTCATTTTCCTTCCAAGTTTTACTGCCCCAAAGGCCTATATTTACCCCACAGAACGTTTTGGTATTGCCTACAATTGAAGGTATCTTGGGACTGTTTTGTTGTCTACCTTTTCTAATGAATGAGTGTGCGTCTCCCACAGCATCTAGCGCATAGGAAGTCCTTGCCACCTGGTCACTCTCCTTTTCCCTTTGGGTAATCTTGGAGGACATTGGACTGCCACCTCTCGTGGTTTAAACTCAATATGCTAAATTAAATTCAGAAACGTGTTGCTTGTCATTGCCCTTCATAAAATATGACCGTCATTTTGGACAAATGGCTGCAGAGGACATCTGGTTATTCTTTGAGTTATGGCGACAGAGCAAAGCAATGGCTCTTTGAAGGATGACTAGAGGCATTCACGAAGAGTGGGTCAGCAGAATCTGCAGCGGGGTCAAGGGAATGCCTTGTAGGAATCTGTATTATTTGAATAAGAATACATTCATGGATCGTCCTTCCTTTAGAAATCACTTTGTTGAATGAAGACAAGATTTTACAACTTTATTAGTAAATTGGACAAGGTCTCACTATGTAGTCCAGGATGACCTGGAACTTGCCATGTAGTTTAGTATGGCTTTTAGCTCACAATCCTCCTGCCTCCACTTCCCAAGTGCTATGAATATAGATGTTCATTACTGTGCCTGGCTTGGTCTTGTACTTATGAATCATTAGGCTCCTTTAAAAATAGTACTCCATGTACTAATTTAGAAATTCCTTTCAATAAACACTTCCAGCAACAACAATGAAATAAAAACAACAATAATGTGAAATCTCAACTGTTGCCCAATAAAATTCATGGGAAATATGAGATGATCATCTGGCGCAAGAACAGCCTTCACAAAGTCTAAACTTACACACAGGACTATAAAGCCAGAAAGGACATTTGATGAGGGTTAGCTGCAAGTCTAGATGGCGTGAGAAACACAGGCTGAACTTGACTGCCACTTTCTGTTGGATCCAATGCCTTTGGCGTGATCTTCACCCTTCACTCAGGAGCAAAAGTCCCACTTGTTCACTTTCCACAAGGGCCTCAGCCTTGTTGCAAGTTAGGTGAAGCTGCTGACAAAATTAGAATTCTTGTTTCTTGCTGTGGTTTTACTGATTAGTCCTTGACAACGACCCATTTATCTGTGTTAATAGGTCTTTCAAATACCTTGTCCTTGAAAACTTCCTTTTATGTATACTTTTTAGTTTCTTGCAAATACTGCTTACCTTCCTTCTCTGTTTGTGTGTGTATGTCTGCATGCTTGCAAATGTGTGTTGCACATTCAACTGTGTGTGTATGTATGTGAAGAGAAGAAGACAAGCTCAGGTGTCATTCCTCAGGCGCCGTCTGTTTTGATTGTTTGAGCAGCAGGATAAGCCTTCCCTTCTAGCAGGGGGGAGACCTTATAATAATTACTTCCCCAAGCCTCACCTTTTAACAGCATTGCTTTGGACAGTTAGCCTCAATTCATGAGTGTTGTGGGACATAGGCTTTCTAATACTTTCTAGCAGGCCAGTCTGACAAAAGATGGCTTGGAGGTAGCCTGAGCTTTTTCCTTCTGTGCACCCACCAGGTTGTGATATGGGACCCTTCGGAGTAAAGATGAACCGCCCATGTGGTTCTCTCTGGCCACTTAGCCACTGTCTGTGAGGGCTCAGCCTCCTGGTTTTAGCCTGGAGGTCATGAACTTTGACTCTGGTGGTCTAGAAATTTTGTGGGGAAGCCTCAGTTTTCATGGGAAGGTACCATCCCACCGACTTCCTCCATGATCCTTCCCACTCGATTGCACCGAGTTTCTTCTCAGGACAACTGGTTCTGGTTCCCTCTCCTGCATTTTCTGTGCTCCTTATGACAAGAGCACTAAACTCTTTTTTTTTTTTTTAAATCAACATCTAACTTAATTCATCTGACTTCTGTCTTCTAGTTTAAATATAACACACTAGGGGCTGAGAAGTAGCTCAATTAGTAAAGTGCTTGCTAAGCAGAGTCTGAATTCCCAGCACCCATAGAAAAAGCCAGCTGTGCTGGTACACACCTCTAATTATAGCGCCGAGGGAGCAGAGATGGGAACATCCCTAAAGTTTATTTGAAAAATAGGTGAGCTCCACTCTCAGTAAAAGACCATGTCTCAAAAAACATGGTGGGCAGTTATTGAAGAAGATGCCTAATATCAACATTTGGCCTCCACATGCACAAATACGTGCACACACAAATGTGTGTGTATGCACATGAAAATGTTCATACACATATACAAACACAAACCCAAAGAAAAGAATTAAAAAAAAAAATTACAAGTTCTGTTATCTTGTGGCTCTCCCATCCCATCCGTATTTTCTTAGCATAGGCCTGGATTTTGTTTGATCCACGTAAATGCTATTTCCAATGAGAAGTTTTGAAAAGGGTAAAGCAAACAGATACATTCAGCCTGACACCTGTGACAAGCACACTTTTGAATCCATTCTTAGTAGCAGAGTTAGTACCTAACTACTTGACTTCTCTTAGCTCGTGACTAAGGAAATGAAAAATAGGCTTACTGAAGACTTTACAGAAAGGAGTATTCTTACCACACATTATTTAGCAAAATAGGAGTGATTCTAGGCCACCATTCCTCGAGTCCATGGAGGCAGGGGCACATTTGTCAAAGGCATTTCTCTGCCCATATTGCATCCCCCTCCAATGGTGGTGTGAGGGCTGAAGGATCACCTCGTGCCTGGCACAAAGTCACTCCCCAGCAGCTCGTCACTCTACGTTGAATGCATTTAGGGTTGTCCGGAATAAAGGCTGTATCTATCTTCTGATGTCTTTCCATGTACCCCGAATTTGAAAAGTGGTGTAACTGGTGACTGACAGTTGCTTTAATAAGGCTGGAAGGGGTGCTGCAGACTCTGCTTCAACCCGGAAACTCTGTGGCCCGAGGGCCAAGAGAGCACCCCTTGTGCAGTGACAGAGCTCCGATCTTTATCAGGGTCTCCCAGTTCTCTGTGGAAAGGGACAAGAGCTGCCCAGGTCTTGTCAGGTATTGATCAGGTGCCCTCATTTAGTCCTCTCAACAGAAATGGACGCCTGCTGTTTCTTAGGAAGAGAAAGCTTGGGCTCAGACAGGGTGACAGGAGCTCTTCACGAGGGCTGGGTTCTACAGCTGGGGAAACTCCAGACTCACACACACACATTCCCTCATGCATCGTCTACACTGGAGACCATTGGCTGACTGTCCACATATCTTATCAACATGTTTCCCTTTTTGCATTATTTCTTGAGCTGCACTGACTTACAGTCAGCAGGCCATGAAATATGAAACCCTGGGATCTGGGACAGTCAAACGAGTCCAATGCAAGAAGGCAGAATCCTCTCCTAGCTTAAAAAGTTCCTCTTCCAAGTTTACAAGTTTTGGGGTTGAATCGGTGCATTTTCAATGTTATTGGAATAAATCTAACTGCTGGTAGGGGTAGGGTTGTGTGCTGTGTATAACTCTATTTAAATCTTCTCCACGGGCTCCTTCTGCTGTCCCGAACAAGACTCTCTGTCTTCAGGTCATCACGTCTGGGTGTTTTAGTTCACAGCACAGGAGATGTGTGCTTTCTGGTATAAATCTCCAGACGTTTTATGGACCAATAATTTCCAAGGCGTACATAGACTCTTGCAGCCTGGTAATTACCATTGACCTCCTTTCTGGACCCTTCTCCATAAAGAGCCTCTTCTGTGGGTATCTCTGGCATCTCCTTTTCTCTAAGGCTGGGCTTGGAACTACCAAGCTCCTAATTATCCACCCTGCTCAGGGAATCTCTGTGTGGGGTTTTTAGGTCAGCCTTTGATGGAACGGTTGTTGTTGGTGGGGCAGTCACTGACTTTGATTAAAGAGCTGCGATGGATCAAGATAAAATGGACATCTCATTTCTTTCACAGTAAACTAATCTCGTGGACCAAACTTAAAGGTGAATTGTCTTTTTTTTTTCCTTTGTGGGAAATGGGTAAATTTGACCAAAATTTACTGTAATTTTTGTCTCAAATCACTGTTGTTTGATCAAATAAGGGCTCACATGGTGATTCAATGGATTTTTTTTTCTAACCAAATCTGAGCAATTTTTCTGGAAGTCAAAACCACATGAAGTCCATTTACTGCCTCCTTCATCTGGGCAACACCACCCAGGAGGACCTGACCACTCCACAAGCATCATTTCCTGCCGTGTAAACCTCACACCTCAGCCAGGAGAAACTGACCCTTGGTACTTAAAAAGAAAGGGGGAAACCCTGTCTGTTATCCAGCAGCACACTCTGTGTTTTGCAAATTACCACAAAACGTGTGATTATTTTTTCTTTAATTAAACTCACAACTCTCTTGGGAAAAAAAAGAAGAAGAAGAAGAAAAGGAAGTCAGGGAAAAGGAAACGCTTTGAGTGATAATTGTCTTTCCTTTGATTGTCAACAGTGAAACAAATACTAGGAAAACAGAAACTCATCTGGTCAGTGAACTAGCCTATTGTTGTTGATTACCCTTGGAATACATTTCTGCATCGATCTGAAACTTTTCAAAGCGGAGTGATTGACAGCAGTGAATCTCCACAGTTCTGTCCCAAGGGACAAGAGACAGGGTTTGCAGGTAGCCTTGGGCTGACAAGTGGGGCTCCTGAGGAAGTATCAGGCTCCCAACAGTAGGTGGGAGTACAGCTCCACGGATGGAAACAGCTCATCAGCCAGGCCTGAATTTGTTCGTAGACCTAGGAGAGATTACAGGGCTTGAGGCTTTCCAATTCACCTCGCAAGGGGCACAGGAGCTCTCAGAGAAACCCAGAAGATTGCTCCTACCACTCTGCACATTCCAGAGTTCCAGAATAATTGCGTTTCTTTCATGTGGTTAGGAAAATAAGGATAACCTTATTTTTAGATTTATTCTTTTCACTCCTCCATCCCTCCTCTTGTCTTGTTTTCTTGTGCCTTTTGCTGTATATTTACAGTTCCCTTTGCAGCTATCGTATCGATGTTAGGAACAGGGTAAAGTATAGATAAGCAGCTTTTCTTCCCACTTGCAATTGTTCTTTTGTGAGGTGTGATTATGGCAGGAAAGAAAGTCTCCGACTTTTAGAATAACTTGTCTGTTTTCTTTCAAAGGCACTTGGGTAGTTGATTGTATTGGTTCGGTAGTTAAAATGATGCACCCTCTATTAGATACCACACAATAGAAATAATTCAGAATACGAATATAAAATCTCTCATATATAATATAGAATGAAGTCAAGGTGTGAGGCTTGTTTGTGCTCGTCAGTTCATGGAGAGTTTGTCAACATCCGGTTGCTGAGACCCGTCATTCATTCACTCATCTTCCTTTTATTTTCTTCTCCTCATTTCTCGATTGCATTGCCCCTTATCTTTACAAGAACGGTGTGTACATTTTATCACGCGGTCCTGCTTAGCAGCAGGCACTGCTGTAAAATATGCATGTATTTACGAAATGGCCACACTCCTTCCGTTCCCACCAACAGTTCCCCATCCTATACCTCCATGTCACTGAGTGTCGTCTAGGGAACAACAAAATTCTTTCTTTATTGAAATTTTCATTCATTCATTCATTCACGTTTGCATTTCTCTCATCAGACCCCAATAACATCCACTATATTTTATAAGTTGAAATGTTTCCCATTCCATGATTCCTAGCCGTTTTATATAGTTTTAAAGTTATTGTAAAATGTTCTTAATTTATCTTTTCTTGCTGTTCATTGCTTCTGTAGAAAACCTCATTTCTTTGTAAGCAATCTTTTTTAGGAAGCGCCTCGAGTGAGGCTGTTGATTATAACTTCATATCTATTGACCTTGTTGATTTTATTGGTAAGGAACACATTCCCTGCAAAATTGACCAGCTGCTTCTTTATCTTAGCATTTCTTACTTTTGTATTATTTCTTAAAACGTGAGTCATTTTTAAACAGTATAAGAAATAGTGGTAACTCTTGTTCTAAATTCAGTTGTAGGAGATGTCTATTTTTTTTCATTAATTGTGGTATTTATATAAGCTTTTGATACATCAACTTTAAGGAAGACGCTTTTGTTTCTGATTCTAATATGCTAAGTCATTCACATCTCTACTGAGACGATTGTGTGATTTTTCTCTTATAGCCTTCTAGTGTGGTACCTTGAATCCACACATTTCCTGTATATAAGCTCATTTTTACATTTTTAGCAGAGATGCTATTTTGGAGATAGAAATCTGAAAATTCCCAGAAGTTCCTGGAATTGACTCTTCTCACGTATATTTTGTAAATTATATGTGTACATATACTTAAATTTGTGTTCTTATACAATTAATGTTTTTCTGTGTGACGCTCTGGACGAGGTACTGGTGCAATGTGTTCTGCCCTATGGATAGCGGGTCTTTTCACCACAAATTCTGAGCAACACTGGTTTTTCCTTTTGGTCAAGTGCACTGCAAGGCAGGGCTAGTAAATGAGATACAGGGAAACAAGGCCTCTGGTAAGTTTGGTCTCTGCCCTCAGCAGTCAGTTCCCAGGCTGTCCTTGGGTGCTGTGCATGTGGTAGGAGCTACATAAACTATTGTACATGTGACTTGGGCTTCCATCAAATTGTACAACTGATGACATGTAGCTCTGTCTGGGTCACTAAGAAGACTTGGAAAATACTGGTATAGCTTGGTTATTGCTCAAATACTTTGGTCACATTAGCAAAGTTGTAAACCAATTAGAATAATATGCATTTGGCAAAATAAATATCTCAAAACTCTATCTGCCTTATTGAAATGACGAAAACTTCTTATTTTTTTTTCTGAGAAAATATCTAAATTTAATGTAGTTACATACTTGAAAGAAGAAAGGGTACACTCTGAAGAAGCATCCAACATGGAATTCAAGCGAGGAGTTGCAGATGCAAATTATATAAGAATTAGGTGCACATACAGAATATTGGATTGCATCTATAGTCAAGGTGTTGTTTTGTTTTTTAACCTGCAAATAAGTCTGGGAGGAAATAACAACTTTGGATACCTGAGATGAAGTAATTGGATTTTCTGATTTCTCCTCTCACCTAATTGGATGTGCAAATGATCTGTCTGTGCAATGAACTTGTGCCCATAGCTCTTCTCTCCTGCATGTTGGGAATGTGTGCATGTGCATGAATTTGTACCAAATCACCTGGGATGGCTTTTCCAGCAGTGAGATCTCAGGAGCCCTCAGAGCGGCGCGCGCGCACACACACACACAAATGGCTTCTTGAATGGACTGGTTCTTGCAACATTCTCATGTCCTTTTCTGGTTCCTTTACTTGACCCAACATAAAAGCAGGGGAAAGAGATAAGGTGGTGCCTATTAGACAGATGGTGTCCCAGGAGCGTTAGCCGTGCATTGGTGTAGGTGTTGGTCAGCAGAGGCAACATTATTATGGATATAATATTTGCCTGTGTGTTTCTAACACCTAGCCTTTCGGATGTTGATAATGTCTCAGCTACTCTCTGCCTAGTGGGGCTCTTAAGAAGAGGCTGGACTCTGATCCTACAGGAAAAAACTCTCTGTGGCTCAGAATCCTTTTTAGAGATTTGCATCTCAAGTGACTATCACTTCAGACTTCTACATGAGCTGAGCTAAACTACTGGATAAATCCGAGTTAATGGTCTGTGCTTGCTCTTCTCTTTCCCACATTAAATGACAGCAGTGTTGGCAAGATCTAACAGAGTCCATGGGTTCTGGAAGTCCACAGGGATTTTCCAGAATGGGAGACGGTTTCTAGATGAGGTTTGGAAGAAGGTCTAGTTCTGGACTAGAGAAGAAGGGATATGAAGGCTGCAGGCTACTGGGGAATGTAAGGTTAGAGAGTTAAGCATGTGAGTGCAGGGGGCATGTTGGAAAGAAAGCAACAGAACACGGGAGACTGATGAGAGGCAGAGGAGTGTGGGAAAGGGGCCAAGTAGATAAAGGGACCTTTGTTTTAATGTGCATCCACGTTGCCACTCCTTCAAGTTCTACTTCCTGTGTCACCGTTTGCCCTTGACCTCTGTTGATCTTTGCGTCTGCCTAGTTGCCTGTTCTCTTTACAGCAGCCTAGGGGAAGGTCAGTCTCTCTAGAAAGAAATGCAGTTAAGCCGGGGCAAGGTTTTGTACATTAAGGGTAGATCCTTTCCTCTCTTTATCCCTTCTGCTTCAGAACTTTATCACAATGGGAGTTTTATAGGAAACTAATAAAGAAATAAATGTCTCCAAGACCCTAGGGTTTACTGAAGACTCACATGTATTCCTGAAAGGTAATGGTAATGGTGTCACACCACAAGCTGGTCACTAGCAGGCTTCATTTGGAGGGAAAAGACAATAGGTTTGCATTTGAAATTTATATTACTTTACTTTTCTACTCAAAGACTAAGAATATATTTGACTAAGACTTACGATGATAAGACTATTTGTGGGTTCTGGCTTGCCTGACACTTCATGGCACATGGAATATGCAATATGATTCAGGGAGCTTTGGTTTACAAAAGGCATGGTTCCTGGGACAGAGAGAATACAGACAAGAGGTGTGCCTCTACCGGACAGCTCCTATATCCTCAGTGTTGTAGACAGATTTCCTGTTCACGAGTTCAGTCAGTATTTACCATGATCATGGGCATACTGTTATTTTCCCCTGTTTTGGGATATGGAAATTGACAGCCAAGGTTCCTGTTTTAATGCTGAGCAATAGTAAACAGTTGCATATTTCATTCTTATGTTAGCACTGTGTCACAGTAAACTGGGTGACAGTGGAGTTCATTTTCCCGCTGAGCTGTCCCATATAAACTTTGAACTATACAGCGCAAGGCCACATGCTCACTGAGGGCAGGGTACTGTCTTATTCACCGCCCTAACTCTTAGCTTTGAACCTGTTACCCCATGGTTGAAAATATTCAGTGTATATCTGAGAGGAAGCATCAGGGAGGGAAGGAGATAGAGTTAAACAAAAAGGATGAGGAAGGAATAGAATGGAAGAGAAGAGTTGGAAAGGAAAGAAAGTAAAAAATGAAAATGAGTAAGAGAAAGGAGCATAATTAGACCCCACACTACAGTCTAGGAGATGACTAGTGCAAATAAGCACAAGGCTTGATGAAGTATTTCTTGCTGGCTGGTGGGACTAAAGCCAGATAGATTCTTTATTATATCCATAAATCAAGAAGAGGATACCCAGATTTCTGCTCCTAGAGGAGACAGATTTATATGGACCAGACTTACCCTCTTCCTGGAAACAATTAAAAACAAGCAAGAAACTTCAACCAGATTAAAGTATACAAAATTAGGTTTTCATTTCATTTTGGTTCTGGATCAAGAATATAGGCCTTGCATTTGCTAGGTGAACTTTCAACTACTGAGCTGCATCCTTAGTTAAAAGTATGATTTTTTTTTAAGACATCAGATATGCAATGAACAGACACTGGTCCTTGAAGGAGGAAAACCAACTCGAGGAATTATGTAATTATCCCAGGCAATTTCCTGCAGGGTTTCCAGCCTCCTGTAGAAAGAGGAGCTCTCTGTAGGTCCTGAGGAGATGGCAGAAAGGGTGAGTAACTGTAGCTTATACAGTGGAATAACAGAAAGGAGACAGGAGGGAGGGAGAAAGAGGAAGAGAGGAAGGAAGATATAGTAACTACGAAGATACAGTTATAGTGATTGTCCTGAAAGGACATGTAGAGAAAAAAGGATAAAGATTAAGTAAACTCAAGACAACTTCAATATATGTCTGAGTAGAGAAAACAAAGGCAGGAAGTCAAAGATGCTGCAAGAAACAGTGGCCCCAATCATTCCCAATGCCATAGATATCAAACTGTGAAAAGCTACTGATAAAGAAGAATTTCTAAAAGCATGTGGGAAAAAAAAACACATTTTAAGTATAGAGAAACAAAATGAAATAAACAGATTTTCATTAGTTATACTGCAAATTAGAAGTCAGTGGAAGACTTTTTTATTTTTGGAGGTTGCATTTTCATTACAACATTTCTCTCTCCCAACCCTCCCATGTGCCCCTCCCCGCTCTCCTTAATATTCACGGCCTCCATTTCCAGTGATTTCTTTATTTCATGTATTTGTATATGCATATATATTCCTAAATATAACCTGTTGCATTGATATAATGTTACGTGTGTGTATGTTTTCAGGGCTGACTGTGCTATTCTCTAGGGAAGACCACCTCTCCCGCTCCCACATTTACTAAGTTGCTTATAGCTCTTTGTGTAGGGTTGAGGCCTTGTGTTTTCCCCATCTAGCTTGGCATGTTCATTGACGTTCTTCTTGTTCAGCTCACATTTGGTCAGTTGTGTTGGTGACTTTATAGGTAAAGCTCCTAATGTTACTAGGAAACACAGTCTCAGAAAATTCCAGTCCTTCTTTCTTTCTTTCTTTCTTTCTTTCTTTCTTTCTTTCTACAATTTATTCATTGTATATATCCCGATTTTAGACCCCTCCCTCAACTCCTCCTAGTCCCCCTTCTTCCCTCCTTCCCCCCATCTCCTTCCCCTAGTCTACAGAAAGGGGACATCCTCCTCCCCTGACATCTGCCCATAACTTATCAAGTTATTTCAGGACTTCCTGGACCCTCTTCCTTTGTGGCCTGGCAAGGCTACATCACCAGGGGGCAGCGATCAAAGAGCAGGCAACTGAGTTCATGACAGAGGCAGCCCTTACTCAGGAACCCATATGGAGACTGAGCTGCCAATCAGCTACATCTGAGCAGGGGACTTAGATCCAATTCATACATGGCCCTTGGTTGGTGCATCAGTTTCTGCAGGACCCATGGGGCTCAGATTTGATAGAAGGACACAGAGGGGACAGGAGCTCCACAAGAAGCTCAGTCCTATGTCTCTTACAGTGTTTACACCCCTCTTCTGCAATGCTCCGTGAGCCTTCTGTGTGAGGGTGTTTTGCAGAGTATCCATTGGGAGAGGGATCCACAACTGTGCTTATTGATTGGTCGGGGCTTTCTGTTTTAGTCTCCTTCTGTTGTGAAGCGATGCTTCCTAGGTAAAGGGTGAAGACTACACTTACCTGTGGGTATGAGGACACATTTTCATAGCTCGTTACTAAGGTTTATGCTGGTTCAGTAAGTTAGTGGTGTTAGATGGCACCAATAACCACGATTCCACTAGTACTGAATAGTTAGCTAGGTGTCCAGTTCCATGTATAGCATCCCTCTTGTTGTGTATGTCTTACGTCCAATTACAGAAGAGCTGGTTATCATCAAATTTTAGATCCAAGATAGTCTAAGCCATGTTCAATCTGGCAAGACCTTGATCTAGAACATGAAAACTGCCCATGGGCAGAAGTACCCAGGCCGTAGACACCACATGGAGAAGGCTTGGAGACTGACTAATATTCCAGGTGGCGCGTGAGTAATAGAATTAGATCTCACCATGACAAGGCATACCTCAGCTCTGATCACCCATCCTTGACCTTTGATGTGGAAGCCAGACAGCACTGGTGCTGGTTTGCCATCTGAAGGGAGTGTTGACATAATATTCTTGTGGAATGTACCCTTGTTCATTCAAATGCTGGTTCTCTAGCCCACTATCTGGTTTCAATCTGGACATTGCATTGTGATGTTTATTCCAGGCATCACCTGTCTTAAGTTTGTGTAAACATGCCGCTATTTGTTCTCTATATTGTCAGTTAACCGGCCACAATGCTGAGCAATAGAGAGGACAGGGTGGGACATCCTGGTCTGGAGTGGGAGGAAAAGGAAGAAGGCAGAGGAAGAGAGGACTAAAAGCAAATATAATGGGTGAAATCTGAATGGTAGGAAACTATGCGGGCTTGGAGGTTTAGGATGGAGTGACTATTGCCCATCATTGTGCTGTAGGTTAATTAAATAAATCCCAGTCTCTGTATGGTGATTTGGGTATACAGCTAGTTTAGAATTAACTGCTGATTAACTAAAAGATATATTCAACAGTAAATATTAATATACCACAACAAGGGACCTCAGGTTCACTCAATCCCCCAGTCTAGCAGATGGCAGTTTTGGAAGTAAGATCTTCTCACCTCTTGAGAAATAGAGGAGACAGTATCTCTGCTGCTTGTCATTTCCAAGTACAGTCAGACAATACTGTGGCAAACAGGTGCTGAACAGAATTTCCCAAACTTTTTTCTTTGACTAAAAATTTTTGATCACAGCTTTTTTTCTCCCCCAACTCTCCTCAGATTCTCTTTGCTACCCACTCACCTTTACATTCTTCCTTTGTTTTTCAAAAAGCTCCATAAAACTGAAAATCAAAACAACCAAAACTTTAGTAAGAAAAAAGAAAAAGAAAGAGAGAGAGAGAGAGAAAGAAAGAAAGAAAGAAAGAAAGAAAGAAAGAAAGAAAGAGAGAAGCCTCTCCCCCGAGGGAAAAACAAAACAAAACAAAACAAAACATGGAATTAGTTTTGTGTTGCCCAACTCTTCCTGGGCATGGGACTTGCACTGGAGTGTGGTTGTTATAACCCATTACACTCCACTGGAGAAAACTAATTTTTCCTTTCCCAGTGGGTATCAGTTGTTAGCAGTTTCTTGCTTAGGGGTAGGATGCCTATGGTTACTTCCCTCACTCTGTTCTGGGATATCCTCTGGCTTGAACTTGTGTAAGTCTTGTGTGTGCCACCATAGTTTCTATGAGTTCATATGTGCATCAGCCCAGTTGTATCTGAAAGACAGTTTCCCCTCTGACACTGGGTCTCCCTGTTACTTTGGAGGTTAGACAGTTACTGTTACCTCATACATTATTATTTCCCCAGAGTCAAATGGAAACATCTTCTGTAGTATAGATGCTTCCTGGAGAGCTGATATTGTACAGTGGTGGGCATCCTCGTTTCGCTGATGAGAAACAAGAATCTTGAAGGGATGAATTATAAGCCTGAGGCCACAATATTGGGCCTGATCTTGGGCCCAAAGTCAGCTCTTCTAAGTCAAGAAAGCTAGGGTCTATTCCACTGGCATCTGTGACAAGTTCAGATTTCAGAGTTTATGGAGGAAGGAGACAGGACCACGAGAGGCAGCCGCGCACTGCCTTTCAGTGGAGCTGGGCTAGGATTGTGTGAGAAGGAAAGTTTCTCCCAGCACGAGATCTTACAGGGCCTGTATGAAGCCACCTGTCTGGGTGCCGTGACTTAGGATGATTGAGAAGCCTATCACGTGGTATGGAGATTTCTGAAGGGCAAGCCCTAGTTGACTGGAGTCTTAGAGGGACAGGGCTTATTTTGATATTTAGCAGGTGCACAGCAGGTTGGCAAGGTATACAAAGGGGGTAGATCCTAAATAGGACACGTTCCTTGGGTAGTTAAGAGCTTATGTATTTTGTAGATTTAAATGCAAAACTATTTGGATTTTATTCGTAGGATGTAAATTTGTTGGGTGTATAAGAATTTCAGACTGGAGACATAGCTCATCAATAGAGCACTCACTTAGCATTCATGAGGCTCCAGGCTCAATCCCTAGTACCACAAAATCAATAAAAAAAAAAAAAAGTGGGGGAGGGGGAAGGAAAGAAAAAGGAAAATTCAAGTTTGATGTTAGCAAGCTTTGAACTATTGGTTTTAATCTGCTGCAGAGAAATAAGCCATACATGGGATGATTTCAGTAGAATAATAAAAAGAAACCCTTGCCTGTCTCATATAATAACTGTCCAATTTCATATTGATAAGGTAATCATTTGTAGTTCTATTTTTATGGGACCATCTCTTTGTCTTGTCTGACTCTTTAAAGAGGGAGAAAATAGGAAACAGAACAAGAGCCCACCACAGAGGGCCTCTGAATGAGTCTTCCCAGCAGTGTATCAAAGCAGATGCTGAGGCTCATAGCCAAATTTTGGGCAGAGTGCAGGGAATCTTATGAAAGAAGGGGGAGAGAGAAATACCTGGAGGGGACAGGAGCTCCACAAGGAGACCAACAGAACCAAAAAATCTGGGCCCAGGGGTCTTTTCTGAGACTGATACTTCAAGCAAGGACCATGCATGGATATAATCTAGAACCCCTGCACAGATGTAACCCATGGCAGCTCAGTGTCCAAGTGTGGTCCCTAGAAATGGGAACAGTGACTGTCTCTGACATGAACTCAGTGGCCTGCTCTTTGATCACCTCTCCTTGAGGGGGGAGCAGCCTTATCAGGCCACAGAGGAATACAATGCAGCCAGTCCTGATGAGACCTGATAGGCTAGGGTCAGATGGAAGGGGAGGAGTTCCTTCCCTTTCAGTGGACTTGGAGAGGGGCATGACAGAAGAAGAGGGAGGGAGGGTGGGATTGGGGAGAATGAGGGAGGGGCTACAGCTGGGATACAAAGTGAACAAACTGTAATTAATATAAAACATAAAAAGTGTTCTAGTACAATTCACATTAGGACTCATTACTCTGTTGGAACCTCTCAAACATCTTATCTCACATTTTATTTTGCATTAGGCCTGATTTTGCTAAAAGGTTGTATTTGTGTTTTTGAGATTGTTGTGAGCAGAGCCTATTTCTTCATATATATATATTTTTAATTCATACAGAGTCAGTGTGATCCTGATTAGATAAATGTGAAAAGGAAACTTCTGTCTGGCTTCTGATGTTCCAAAACGTCCTCCCATCTCTGTATAGCTGAAGAGGTACCACTGTCCCTGAAGCCCTAATATATTGCCTCCCCTTACTCAAGCTTATGGCCCAAGACCCCTAGTGAATGCCTGAAACCATATGTAGAGCATTGAACTCTACATACAACATCTGTATTGTACTACAACTACCTATAGCAACTGGACTGCATGGTAATGTTTTGGCCATATGTGTGGACCATATATGTGTCAACAATCCTGTGTGGTTACATTATTTGGTGATGTCATAGCCAAAAGCATACTTTTATTTTATTGTATAATAACAAGTCATATAAGACACATTTCAAAACGCGTCATTTTTGTTAAGTGATACATAATGACGCGTTTTGAAATGTGTCTTATATGATTTGTTCCCTTCTTTTTCACCCTCAACCCCTTCTATGTACCCAGCCTTTGCTCCCTCTCAAATCATGGCATCCTTTTTCTTAATTGTTACATATAAGCATAGGTATGCAAACATATAAACATAGCCTGCTGAGACCCCCAAACACTGTTTCCTGTTTGCTTATGATGTCAGGCCCGACCACATGGAACTGGACAAACCAATCAGAGAGCTTAATCCTGGAAATGACTTAACTCTCCCTCGCTCAGCAGTCTTCAGTTGCTAGCAGGCTCAATGTCTACTGGTGGGGCCCGGAGACTGCGCCTTTGCATTCCTATGTCCCTATTCCCTTTCACTTTATCTTCTCATTTCTACCAACTGATGTCGATCTCAACTGTCCATCTCTCATATCTCAGGTACCATCTTTCCTACACTTGAGCAGAACAAATAGCCTTGGGGAGTGATAGGTCTTTTCTGTCTTTCTTTTTTTTTAAAAAAAAATATTTGTTTTATTTTTTGAGATTATAATCACATCATTCATTTCTTCCTTCCAAACTCTCCCATATTCTCTTCCTTTCTCACTTTCATGGCCTTTTTTCTATAAATTTTTGCTATATATGTATATGTGTATGTATATATTTCTAACACATCAGCCCAACCTGCTGAGTCTGTTACTTCTGCGTTTGATTAGGGTTGAGGCCTGGTTGGCAAAAAATTGTCAGTAACGTGCTAAAAGATTACACATTATTGTATAATTTCCTGTTTAATCTTTTTCGACTGAGGTTGAATAGCTATGGATCATTGACGGTCCAGAAAGTGACTTCAACCGAAGCTCTGCATTGTGCTCCTAGAGTTTAATGACAAAGTTGCTCGCTTGGTTCTGGTTTGGTCCCAGGTGGATTCGTTTCACGGTGGAAGAGGGCTGCATATGACGTTTAGCCAAAATATTCAGTGTGTTAACTGCTGGGGGTCTAAAAGGCTGTTAACAAGTTATGAGAACCTGGTGTACCCTTCTTGAGCCACTCAGTCATGTCATTCAGACTTACTCAGTGACAACTTCTGTGGCTCTGGTGATCTTACAGTATGGTCTATATGCTGGGTACCTTAGAAAAACACTTAGGGATACCATACCTCATTTCCTTCTTGGAGGTATATTATTTTATCCATTTAAAAAATGGAAGAAACTGAGAGCTAATCAGTGGCAGAACAGGGCTACAAAATAAAGATTCCCGACTTTAACCAAAATCATTTGTTTTGGTCTTTTAGTTTTAATCACACAAATGTGATGTGCAATGGCATCTATGTATTTCATTTCTCCCCATAGAAGTGTGATAGGACTTCCATGCTAGGTGGGTGTCCTAAGGCTAAGCTGGAACGGTCTAGTGACTTGCTCAAAGTACTAGTGAGTCTAGGGTTAGAATGTCCGTTTTTCTGAGCCCAGTGTCTTTCCTTGCTGTACGGCCACACTCTAACCCAAGTGAGCCTGGGAATAAAACATAGTCATGAATGAAACCTGGAGTACACTTCATGACTTTCCCTGTGTGACTTGTCTTTGTAACGGAGAGATGCCCCAGTTCTGATTACAAGTAACCCTGACGGCAATACACTGGCTCCAGAATGTTCCCCTGGGGGCCTAGGCCAGGGGCAGAGGAGGCCCTGAGGTGGCCCAGCTGTTTCCCTGAGGAATAAAGTTCCGTGTCTGCTACTGATGCACAGACACATCTGCAGGAAGCCTGTATCTCATAGCCCAGGTCCACATGCTGGGAGGTGTTGAAGGTTCTTAGCCTTCAATTGCTTAGAGACTTGTCACTTCTCTTGCTGGTATCCCCACCAATGTAGAATGAATCGTCTATGCGTGTCAAATAAGCCCTCTCTCCCTTTACTATCCGGCTTCTTTCTGTGGTCCCAATTGTACTAGCTCAATAGGGGCTATTCCTTTAAGAGCCGCAGTGCCATTCTCTGACTGTGACAGCATTTCAATGAGTTCCAATGATGAGAGATTTATATTTTAAGCCAGTCACCCATACAATTAGAAAAAAACCCACCAAGGTGTCAGGTATCCCCATATAAAACATCAGCAAGTCAGATTAAATGTCCAAAAGTGCTTCAAAAAATTGTTCCCATGTCACCAGGAAGCAGAGAGTGGAACTGCAGAGCATTTACAAAGCAGGAGCTGACACCAGGCATATTTGAACACCATGAGATATGGTATCACCAGGGACAGAGTGTGAGTTTAGTTAATAATGAATGACATAGCCCATAAAATACCATTACACAGTGTTCAGGGCCCAAGAATGATGACATAATTATTAGGAGACTGGGAGATTAAGATACGATTTTTAAAAACATGACAGGGGAGGGTGTAATTGGGGAGACAAAAATACACAGGAAGTTTGTAATTTACATGTCAAAATACCTTTTTCATGTTTTGATTGGATTAGACGCTGCCTTTCCACTCCATTTATCCTGACTTCAATTAGAGGCAGCCGAAATGACATCTCACGTTCATATTCTTGACACCCACTGCTCACGGGCACTTTCTAATTCTAACCGACAGAAAGGGGGAAAGGGAAACTCCGTTTTGCCTCTGTCATGCACTTTTTACTTAACCCCTAATTTGCTTCTAAATGAGCCTGTCACTGAGGTTTGCAGGGCTGTGTTCACAGACTGCCACGCCTGGTCTGGGCGGAAGCTTCAGCCCTAACACTGCTGCAGGCTGATAGGAGACCTGAGGATTTCTGAGCGGGAGATGCAAGGATTTCTTCAGAACCGGAGTGTGAGAGACACTTACTGAAGAGCTAGGCATCCCATAGCCATGGTATCCGGCTGTCTTGAAGAACCCAGTCAAAGCTGAGATTGTGGGCAGCAAACACCTTCTGTGGTTATTTGTTTTAATGGGCTGAAGAGTCTGGATGATGGGTGTCTGTTGAAACATTATTTTTGGATAAGCCTGTGAGCATGTTACATTCAATAGGCTGAGCAGAAAACAACCACTTTCACCAGTGTGAGGGGGCAGCACCTGATCTGGTGAGGGACCCCATATGAAACAGAGAAAAGGTGCAGCTAGGTGAATCCGTACTTCCTGTTTGAGTTGGAACATCAGTTTCCTCGTGCTCCCAGACATGGATTAGGGTTCCTAGTTCCCAGGCTTTAGGGATGTAAGTCCTAAGTTTTTGTTTTATCTTGGATTTGTGCTGTTTTCCTCTGCTACTTACATGGTATTCTATGGACAGTCTGAAAACCATTAGTGAAATATTAGCTCTCTCTGTGTGTGTGTGTGTGTGTGTGTGTGTCCTGCTATGAGTTCTATATCTAACAACCTGAAGGCATTAAGTACCAAGCTGGCAATGATCATTACATGCAAGGCATAAAGATATTATTATGGTCTCATTTGTTTGATGGAAAAGCCTATGCTCTGCTTTTTATCATCTTGATATTTTTCTTTACATCAGATGCAACGAGACTGGTAGAATGAGGCACAGTTTTAAATACATATTGCCAACGAGTCTCCTACGAAGGCCATATGTGTTCTAAGTAACTGGTAAGCATGTACCTGCCTCCCATTTATCAGGTGTTCAGTTACAGTTTTGAAGAGCAAGCCTTCCCTTAACCCTCAGGCCAAGCAAGTGCCACCTGGTAAAAGTGGCAGGTTCCCCCTCCCCGTTGCTTGCGTGATTCCTCTTATGAGTCTTGCTTACTGACCAGCGGGCAGCAGCTTTAAGTTGAATGAGTGGTTGATTTTGTAAAGTTCTTGATGGCAAAACTACACAGGCTTTAATAATATAAACGATTCAGGATTCTAGAGAGTCAACAGAATGGGGAAGTTGGGCATTTTGGTTTCCAATCTTTTGCCATTTGCTCATTGTGCTGTTTTGGACTGGACACATTCCTCTGTGAACCTCAGCTTCCACAACTGAAATTGGGGCAATAGCAAGGTTTGTTACAAATTCTGTAAGTGGTGAAATAAAGAATGTCAAACGCTCTGGGAGAAATGGCTCTAGTGCAGCACAGTTGTTCTAGCTGCGGATCAACACGGACGCCATAATCTGGGCTGCTCAAGCCCCTGTGTAAAACAGCACAGTATTTATACACAACTGACACACATCCACACATGCACTTTATGTCACCGTGTAAAGATGGCTTATATCTACTGTCATGCCATCGCTGTGGATGTAGTTGTTATACCATATTGTTCAGTGAACAGTGAAAAGAAATCTAGGCCGGCCCAACTTTGTGTCTGTGTGAATTTTCAACAGAGCCCATTGAGTGGGGTGAAGCCAACACTAGTCAACATTGTACTAAGTAAAAGTGAGCTGTCATTGTCATTGCATTTTCAGCCTCATTTTCTGACCACTCATCCTGGTCAGTAGCTTCACACCAGGCACAGAGGATAGGCTGCAACAGATGGATCGTGTTAATAAGACATTTCCTCAGGTACCACAATTGCAACTGTTTTATGGACTGCAGTCACTGCAGGGGGGCACCCTCCCATCATGTCCACACAAGTCTGAAGATCAGAATTAGAACTGAGACTCAGATATTAAAAGCCCGAGGCCACAGCAAATCTTCTCTGTTTCCCAACTTCCAGCACAAAAGTTCTACATCAGAAATTCCAGGATGATGTGATGAATGGCCAGAGTGAGACAGAAAGGAAATGCTAGTCGGAGTTCTCTAGAAGAACAGAAAGAATACATATATACATATATACATATATGTATATACACACACATATATATTTCTGTCTCCCCATCCATTCATCCATCCATCCATTCATCCATTCATCTATCCATCCATCCATTTATGCAAGTGTGAAAATTTCAAAGAAGAAAAAAAATATCCAACCACTTTCTTCCTTTTAGTTCTTCAGTTGTAACAGCTCATCCATCAGCAAGCTATGTTTCCTGATCACTTCCTTTGGCTCTCTGAGTAGTTGAAGCAGCATGGGATATGATCTTTCTCCTTCCATGTGAGCTCATCTTCTGTTCTCTGTGTGGAGCGCCACAGAAGAATCATCACAGCATCCCTCAGTGGAAACGCCTCAATAAACCTATACCAACTCTTGACAACGGGTTGCTGCCTCCTCTGGAATTCATCATAAGAAGCACTTGCTAAACTAATTTTCAACCCCTATCTCTTGTCTCTGGTCCTTTTGTTTCTTCCCACCTCACTATTTAAACCCCAAATGCAGAAAAATTGAAACAAAATGGTTTCCCTCCAAGTGTTACATTGTCTTTTTATAGGTCATGGATTCCATGACCTGCTGCCTGTGTTTTTGACAGGGCATGGGTTATCCACTGGAGCATTACATGATACCATTTATGTTGGCTTGTTATTAGTCTGAAGTCTTAATGCAAGTACTAATTATGAACATTTGGTCCAAAGTGACTTTTTTAAATTAAATATATTTCTTTTATATAAACAAAGTTTATACATTATATATACACAGGCATTTGTAATATGTATAATGTATATCATACACACACACACACACACACACATATACCCATACATATATAAGAATGATGAGTATATCAGACTAAAGTTACTGAAGTTTGGTGTTCTTAAGTTAAAAGCATCATGCTCTTTAAGGTTTTTGGAGGTTCTAGTTTGGTGAGTGGTTTGGATGCTTTTTAATAATAAACTTATTGGCCAGGGGGTCATAAGACACCTCAAACAGTAGAGGCGACTGCCATTTCCACTGGTTGCTTCCAGGAGCTTAAATGTAAGACCCTATTGCTAAAGACACCACATACTTTGGACACAGGACTTGGAGCAATTGAACTGGACCTGACCTGAAAGGCTCTTCTTCCAGGAATGCCGCTCATAGTTTCGGATGGTGCCATAAAAGCTGCCGAGGAGGACCTCAAACAACAGTCCTACCGATCTATGAATCCTATGAACCACAGCAATGACCAGCCTGACAAAAATAATCTTAGTCATGTAACAATGACATCTTTATCTTGGGCCCAATAGCCATCTAATTGGACATAAGGTCTGCTTAATAAGAGTGACTTCATGTCTGATACTGTAAACTTCACCAACTACTCATGGCTAGAGAGGTCGTGGACCCTTAAAGAGAACCCATTACTGCTATTTTTTTTAAAACAAAATTAATTGCTGACTATATTTTAAGTACTATCCTTATATTCACAGATAAATGTAGCTCTCAACTGGTATAAGAAAGCTTCATTTTCCTGTAGCAGATAACATAGAGTAAGGGAAGGGAGATACAGTTGGGTCTCTTTAGGAATAGGGAGTAGAACAGAGAAGCATGGAAAGGGGGTACTAGAACAGGGAGATTAAAAGGGAAAAAGGAGGGAAGAGGGAGAATATGGAAGGACTATGGGGAGGGACAGCTAATAGTAAAGGCCATTTGAGGGGTTGTATGTGAACCTAATACTGCAGAAGCTTCCTAAAATATATACACATATGAAGTGGTCTAAATGGAATCACCAAATAATAGAGAGACAGAGCCCTAACTGGACATTTCTCATCATCAAATTAAGTTTCCAGTTTTGGGAATTTGTTACAGCTAATCAAGTTGTTGGCCAAATGGGCCCGATGAAACCCACAAACAACCCAGGCTGTTGCCAAGGCTATAGGATGCTCTCCACAGACTGATGGTAAGGTCCTCTTGTTGAAGATAACGCCTACATAACTCACTGGAGGCAATAGAGAAGTCTAGCTGGTGCCTACATAGAACTTCCCTCTCTACTGACTAGTGTTCATGGTATAGAAAAGTAGTCTGCACATTGCCAAAGGCGAAAGGAAAAGCAATCAGCTACAAATTCTTCAGTCTACAATGGTGAAAGTAGTGTTCATGGTATAGAAAAGTAGTCTGCACATTGCCAAAGGCGAAAGGAAAAGCAATCAGCTACAAATTCTTCAGTCCTGCCTCATGCGCAATAGAGGCACAAAGCTTGTGGCAATAACCAACCAATACCTAAATGAATTTAAGGCTCACCATGAGCTGAAACTTATCCTCAACCCTGCTCAGGTGACCAAGAACCTGAGACTAGATAGGCCAGGAACGTAGGGGAAATCCGAATACCGCCATTCTGCTAAAGGAACATATCAACAAATGGCTCCTAATGACATTATTCTCTACTCATAGATCAGTGTCTCTGCTCATAGACCGCTATCAGAAAGCTTTTACCTGTAGTGGGCAGAACAAGTACAGAGACCCACAACTGGACAACATGCAGAATACTCAGTCCCAAATGGGTGGTCTCCATCAAATCCCTCCCCTTGGGGCTCAGGGAACCCTGCAGAAGAGGAAGCAGAAAAATTTTTGAGAGACAAAGGATATGGAGGACACGCAGAAACAAGGTCTTCTAAATGCAGCAGGTCTGACGCACAGATGAAACCCGAGGCCGAGGCTGCGTGCACAGGGCATGTGCGGCTCTGGGCTGGTTGGGATGAGCGTATCAGCGGACACACGCTGCCATTCCTAACTCAGAAACTACCTCCAGTTGATAACTGCCTGCAGAGGAAAAATTCATTTTCTCAACGTAGCATCACTGGGCACACAAACTACTTTTAAAGCTAGGCTCCATGCTCAGCAGTCGGTAGCCAACACAAACCAAACTTAGGGGCATTTCTGGAGGTTCTTTGTGTCACAATGCTTTGCCAGGGATTTTTCTTTGTTTCAGAAACATTATAGTTTCTGGTTTTGTGTTTTTATGTGATTTCTGTGTGTGCGAACATGTGTGTGTCTGCATCTATGTGTGTTTCCTCTGCTTTTTCTTTGGCCTTTTCTTCTGTTTGTTTTGTCCTATTCTGGTTTGTATGTTTTTGTTTTATCTTATTATTATTAAAAGATTTCAGTTGCCTGTTTGAATTCTAATGAGAGAGACAAAGAAAGGGCATTGATTTGGATGGGTGGGCAGGTGAGGAATATCTTGGAAGAGATGGGGACAGAAACTGTAATATGAATATATTATAAGAATCTGTTTTCAATAAAGAAAAGAAAGATGTTTACACCCATGTTTAACAAGGGGAAAAATACTCAGCTGTGTTGTTGATTCTATTTACCATAACTTTCAACTGACCAGGTTATCAGTTCATTTACATGGTTCCAAACAACTCTCTGCTTGCTATTAGATATAATTTAAAATGAGCAACTGACTTAATTTTGTATTTTAAAGCTGATAATTTTTAGAGTCAGTAAGGACTCTAAATTGAGTAAGGACTCTCAGTTTTCTTAACCAGGGTGCTCTTACAGGCTGGTGGCTTTCACTTAGTGGTTGCCTGGGGTACAGGAAAACGGCTAAGAAATGAGCACCCACGTGACTTACAAAGCAGTTTTCCCACAAATCATTCCTGTGTCAGTATTCTGAGTATGTCTTCATGTCTGTCCCCATTTGCTACTCTGTACGTATCTTTAAATTTACGTCCTTCTCATGCATCTATGTACCTACCTACCTATCATCTATGTTTGTATGTATATATGTGTGCATGTATCTATCTATCTATCTTTAAAGAACATGTATATCCTGTGGTCAATTCAAGTTGCTCTAAAAGAAAAAAAAAATAACCCGGGAAAATTCTAAAAAAAAGAAAGTACAAATTTTGGGGGGTACATTTCAAGGTACAGTGATAGCAAAAGAAGTCATATATTTTAAGTTACATATGTTTGGTTTATTTTTGCAATGCTGGTGAATGAAGCCAGGCTTTCTGCATGCTATGAAAATGCTTGATTGCTGAGTTAGAGACCCAGCCACACCTTTATTGCACTATACGCTTTCTTGTGCTCATCAACTGGATCACAGATCTGGACTGGACCACAGCTCTCAGGGCGGTGTGTGATGTTATCTCAGTGTTTTCTGAGTTGTTTATCACAAGATCTTCCTTGTTGTAAGTCACTGTCCACAGGAGAGTGATTGTTATGAAGAAAGCTCTTCAAGGAAGATGGTTATTAATCTGCTTTCTGAAGGTAAGTTTCTGCTCTGAGAACACACATCCTTCAACTCAATTCATATATGGACTTGGGAGATCTCTGCAATTTATATGCCCTCTAAATTACACTTTCCTTAATTAAGGTTTCTATTTCTGTGATAAAACACCATGACTAATAGCAGCTTGGGAGGAAAGTTGCTATTCTGCTTCTACATCACAGTCCATCATTGAGGGAAGTCAGAGCAGGAACCTGGAGACAGGAACTGAAGCAGAAGCAATGGGAGAACACTCCTTACTTGGTTGCATTCCCTGGCTTGCTCAGTTTGCTTTATTAGGACACTCCAGGATCAGCTGCCCAGGGATGCCACCTCCCACAATGGGCAGAGTCCTCCCACATCAATCATTAATTAACAAAATGCCTGACTGACACACCTGCAGGCCAATCTTATGGAGTCAGTTTTCAATGGAGAGCCTCTCTTCCCAAATGACTCTAGCTTGTGTCAAGACGAAATAAAACTAGTCAGGGACATTCTGCTTTCCCAGAAGTGGTTGGGAGGATGTGCTTAGATTGCAGACCTGAGATCTGATTCACACTGTGTCCGGCATAGCATTCGTCCATGCAGAAGCTCCTTAATGATTTCTAACCCCATTAACGTGGAATCGAGGATTTTTGTCACGTTCTTATGCTAAGCACAGAACACACCCTGGCACATGTTGGAGGAGTCATTTAAGAATTGATTTCCAGCTGCAAAGCAACCTCTGGACTTACTGCTCTATCTCTTCACTTCTCCTGAAGTCTTTGTGGTCATGACTCTACCAGTCAGACCCACTTGTGGCAAGTTTTGGTGGCCCTGGCGGAGCAAGGAAGTAGCGGCTTATTGGAACTCACGCTAATAAGCCTGGGCAGTGGCCACACAGGTTTTCAAGGCCACAGTGCAGCAAACTCAGGTACCAGAACACTATGTTCAGTGTCTACGCATCAGTAGTTCACAGCAGCGGTGTGTCTTGTAGTATAAGAAGATATTCCAGATAGGGTTAGGTACTGCTGCCTGAATGGCACACAGGGAACAGGATGGGTAGGTTTGGTAGCATGCTAGCATAGTCATTCAACCCACTCTATCTCAAGTCTTTGTGGAAAGTACAGTGTTGAGTAGGAGGAAAGATGAATGCAAACTTGGATTGTTAATTTCCCTGCACAATACGATAGAAATAGTTGAAGTAGGTTAGGGCATCACGGGATCCTTTAATGAGAATCCTGAATGAAAGGAAGGAAAGGCAAGTTTTCCAGCGGGAAGAACTGAAATCTCACCTTATTGGATGAGAGAGAGCTTGGGTTAAATGTCTCTATCAGTTAGTGAGTTTGGCTAGAGGCTCAAGGTCAAGGTAGGGCAGTGACTGAAAGATTATAGAGACATAAACAGTGCAGAGGGATGGTGGGTGGGTGGGCCTCAGAGAAGGGGCCCAGATATGGTGACAGTTTCATCCTCATGAATTCACTTCATGGCTTCTCTATGGCAGAAAGAAGAAATCAGTTAGGAGGGGACAAGGACTCTCCTACACCTAGTGGATGCAAATCAGTCTCTCCCAGCCAATCCAAAGTTCTCTCAGTGCCTGTCTGAAGTCGGTGTCGTAGACCGAACAGAGGCCAGGCCTGGACTCAACAACATAGCTTTCCTTTCTTAGACTGCGTAGTTACTGTCACCGTCGTTCAGTGTACAGTTGGAAGGGGTAACAACTAAGCCAAAATCTTCAACTAGTTCTACGATGGGGAAGAATGAGGTCACGACTTGCTGATGAGCTCAGTTTATACTGGAGCTTGAAGCAATGGCTCTCCTGGGAAACTCCGTTGCCCAATTGCTGCTTCCTGCTCTGCAGGCTGAGGATCCTGCTGGCTTGAAGGCCTCGGCCCCTGTGATGGTTAGCGTTAATTATCAAGTCGACAGAATCTAAAATTGCCTTGGATATACTTCTCTGGGCATGCGTGTTAGGGATTCTCTTGATTTTCCTAATGGAGTGGGCAGACCCACCCAGTCCAGGTTGTGCCATTCCCTGCCTAGGATCCTGGACTGTGTAAGTGAAGCAAGAAAGCCAAACACAAGCTTTTGTCTGTCTCTGCTTCCTGATTGTGGATTCGGTGTGGCCAGCCACCTCAGGCCCCTGACAGCTCGATTCCCATGCCATGATGGATGATACCCTTGAATGGTGAGCTGAAGTAAATAATTTCCTCCTGATTTTTCTCTTTTCTTTTCTTTTCTTTTCTTTTCTTTTCTTTTCTTTTCTTTTCTTTTCTTTTCTTTTCTTTTCTTTTCTTTTCTTTTCTATCAAGGACTTTTATCAAAGCAACAGGAAAGGAAGCTGAGAGAACACCAAAGGAAGCCGTGCCCCCACCAGTGAACATGAAAATAGACATTAATCTTGGTCCTCTGAAGAAGCAGGCATAGGAAGGAGGTATAGCATTTGCTGGGGTGCCCGACCCCTTGGGTGCCCCTAATTGTTCTTGTGGAGTCTTTATTCTGACACCACTCCTGCCTGACATCATGTGTATGGATTTCCCACAATTCTTCAACTTACCACCAGTTGAGCTCCCAACAATTCAACAATATTCTGGCACCATCTAGAGTTAGCATAGACCCCAGAAGTGATCTCAGTCTTTCCCATCCGAACATCCCTATCTCCAACGCCAGCCACACATGCCAGGCATAGGCTCAAAGCTTCTCATACCTCCTCTCAGTCTCCATGTTTTCCTGAGTAACAGATAGAAGCCAGGTTCTGTGCTCAGATGTGAGCAGTATCTTGGAAAGTTGTACTTTATTCATCGGGAAGTGGCTTTGAACTTAAGAGTTTCAAATTTGGTAAGAATAGTGTGTCCCGAGGGAGGGACGCTGGTGCTGGACTCCAGGAAACAAGTGTTCGCATTTCTGTCCCCGCAACATCTGCACGGCCTTTTCATGCTTTGTGGTTCACGATGAGAGGCAGAAAATCACCCAGCTATGGAACTGCCTATCTTTCTTAATTGGTAACCACTGGTGTGTGATCCTGGATCTGACCATCAGATCCAGGACAGAAGTAACAAGAGGCAAGACATGTAAGGAAGAAGAGGCCATCTTAGAATTTAATTCATCAAGTGTAGTAGCTGCTGCATTGGTTAACACAGCAGCAAAAACCCCACACTCACCTCTGTTGGAATACCTGGACCTCAGCTTCCTTGACATTCCCTTGGATTCTTCCACAGGGAAACAATAAATGTCTGTGCTGGGCAGGCAGGAGGCTGGTGGCTGCTAACTCAACCAGGAATTCTATGCCTACAGGCTCTTTCTTTTCCAGACTCCAGAGGGGGGATGGGTCCAATCAACAGCCTGAGCTGAGCCGGTGAACTCAGTCCAGAAGCTTCTCCAGCATATGTCTGTTCATGGGCAGAAATGCTTAACATCAAGAGCAGGAGTAGGCACCTTTGGCCCTTCAGCAGTGCCAGGAAATTCTGAGCTCAGCATGGCAGCCTGCCTCCTCACAGGGGTTCCAAAAGACAAAAGAATCAAAAGAATGAAGGTCCCCAAGAAAGAACAAGTACTTCTGAGACATTCATTCCATCAGGTGGATTGCTTCAAGATGAGGGTCTAGGGGAAATAGCCCCAAGAGTTCAAATGGGCAACACAGTATTTTGGACATTGGTGACAGAGAAATGATTTATCTTTATTTCCATCTTTACATTGCTGACAATTCTCTTCTTTGTTTTAAATATGGATTGCCAGAGTCAATTAACTATGTGAAGGGAACAGTGCATATTTTGGAGGAAAGTAATGATTGTTACACCTTAGAGTAGCTTAATGAATGCATTAATAAATGATCCTTTGCTATGGTTTTCTCTTAATAGGCATCAAAATCTTTATAAACCTACAGCACAATACATAACATCTCGTTATGAGATTTGCTATTTTTTTAAAAATCAATGCATACCTAAGTTATTTGTGTCAAAACTCATTTATTTCCACAATAACATGGACTGTCAAACCTGACATCCTGCTAATAACATCCAGCACATTTGCATATTATTCAAATATTTCCTTTTATGAAACAGGGGATTTTACTCACACTGCTCTGCTTGCGCGTGCAGCATGCATTTGCGCATTAGCTCAGTTCACACTGCCAGAGAAGGGTTACCTGTGGCAACTAATTATGCCATTCTTTATGCATATTAATGAGCCTTGTGAGTAGCATTCTCTGTTCTGCAGAGGAAAAACAATTCCAGCCTAAATGGGAAACCGATTACTAGGAATGCCAGAGTTGGAGAACAATTTTTGATAATTTCCCATTTTTAACATCTCTAGGTGTATTCATTTTTCTACTGCTTCTTTCACAAATTACTTCACAGTTAGTGGCTTAAAAGACCAGACTTATTATATCACTATTCTGGAGGTCAAAAGTACCAGCTGAGTCTCTCAGGGTTCAAAGGAAGGTGTAGGCAGAACTGTGCTCCTTTCTTAAAGCTCAGAGGAGCACTTTCATTGGGAGGAGGGGATGAAGAAAGTTAGCTTTTTGAAGCTTATTTAGTCCCTACCCTTCCAAGTCAGGGAGGAACAATGACACTTTCTCAGACTGACATGATTCACAGGTTGCAGACCATAAGAATTGCACTTTCAGGGACATGGGGATTTGATTAGACTCATCTGGACAATTCTAGCACCTTCTTCACTTTCAGCTCCTTGGCTTTAAACACATCTCAAAGCTGATTTGACCTGCTCAAGTTCCCTGGGATTCGGAGGTGGATGCCATAGGAGGGGCATTATTCTGACAGTCACTCCAGATCTTTTAAATGCAATCCTGCTTGAAAGGGCCAAAGAAAAGGTTGAGTGGGAGCTCGGGTTTCCTCCTGGGCACTGTTTATCCCCTCTCCTTCCTTTTATTGACCATTTATCTGCTTTTAACTACAGATTGCCTTCTGCATTTTCTCTGTCCTCTTCTCACTTCCTCTATTCCTGTTTCTTCCTCCTTTTAGTTCTCTTTTGTGTGTGAATGAGCACATACAGTGGTTAGAGAACAATCTCAGTCATCCTCACCCCTCACCTTATTTGAGGCAGAGCCTTTTGGTCATTTTTTTTTTTCTGATGCAAATTCTGGCCTAGCTGCTCTGTAGCATCCCCATCTCCCATTAGGAGATCTGGGATTATAGAGATTTGAGCTCTGAATCTGTTTTTTTTTTTTTAACTTTTAATTTTTTCACTTTAAATCCCGTTGTAGCCCTTTCCCTCCTTTCTTCCATCCTACCTCCTCACCCTCTTCTCCTTATACCTCCTCCCCTTCTCTTCAGAAAAGGGAGCTCCCCTCACACCAACCCACCCCAGCACAGCTAGTCCTGTCAGGACGAGCTCATCCTCATCTACTGAGGCCAGGCAAGGCAGGCCCGCTAGGGGGAAGTGATCCAAAAGCAGGCAAGAGAGTCCATGTCAGAAACAGACTCCACTCCAGTCTGCCTACCAGTTACATATGTATAGGACGCCTATGTCTAGTCCACGTGTGCTCTTTGGTTGGTGCTTTGGTCTCTGTAAGCCTCTATGAGCCTAGGTTAGTTGACTATGTTGGTCCTCTTGAAGAGTTCTTGTCCTTTTTGGGTCCTTCTGTCCTCCCCCAGACTTTTCCACAGGATGTCTGTCTAATGGTTGGCTGTGAGGTTCAGCATCCATTTCTATGCCCTGCTAGGATGTGTTATGCTATGGTTTGCTTTATGATATGCTCCAGTGTGTAAGCATAGCAAAGTATCAGTAATGGTGTCAGGGGTTGGCTCTCTTTCATGGGGTGAGTCTCAGGTTGGGCCAGGCATTGATTGGACATTCCCTCAGTCTCTGCTCTTTCTTTATCTCTGCACATATTGTAGGCAGGGTAAATTTTGTTCGAAGGTTTTGTAGATGTGTTGATGTTCTCCTCTCATCACTATAAGTCCTGCCAGGCTAGAAGGTGGCCTCCTCAGTCTCCATGTCTCCTGCTGCTAGGAAGCTCAGCTAGAGGTATTCCCATATCCTTTCTGGAGACAAGGTCTCCAGCTTGTCTCAGAGATGTACTCCCCGACCCCAGGCTTCCCTTTTCTCTCTAAGACCTCTCCCTTGTCCTCCCCACTCTTCCCACATATGATTCCTCTCTCATTTTCCTCCCCACACCCTCTCCTACCCAGTTCCCTCTATCCACTTCTGTTCTCTTTTCTACTTCCCCACCTGAGTGAGATTCAAGCATTCTCCTTTGGGCCTTCCTTGTTACTTAGCTTCTTTGGGTCTGTGAATTGTAGTATGGTTATCCTGTAATAATATTGTTAATATCCACTTATAAGTGAGTACATATGATGTGTGTTTTTCTGGGTCTGTGTTTCCTCACTTAAGAGGAGCCTTTCTAGTTTCATCCATTTACCTGCAAACTTCATGATTTCCTTGTTTTTAATAACTGAGTAGTATTCCATTGTGTACATGTACCACAGTTTCTTTATCTATTGTTCAGCTGAGGGACATTTTGGTTGTTTTCAGATTCCGGCTATTATGAATCAAGGCGCTATGAACATAGTTGATCAAATGTCCTTGAGGTATGGTGAAGCATCTTTTGGGTAGATGCCTATAGGGTATATAGCTTGAGGTAAAACTATCTCCAATTTTCTGAGAAAGTGCCAGATTAATTTCCAAAGTGGTTGTGCAAGTTTGTACTACCACCAGCAATGGAGGAGAAATAGCCCAGTTTTATATTAACATATTAACATAGCTATACCGACCATCTTTATTTGTCCCAACAAAGGCAAAACAAGAGGACCACAAAGAAATGGGGCAAGGGGCAGATGCTTTGGTGTCATACTCATCTGCCTATGAAACCCCTCACCCATCTGCAGAACCCGTTTCTGTATTTTTTATTTTAGCCTAATTCCTGAGCCCAATGAAAGAGAGAAGGCAGTATCCAGTAATGAATGTGCTACTGGAAACCTGCAGCCCACAGGGGACAGAAGTTTGTGAATGGCTTTACTCACCCCAGTTTCCCCACAGCTCATTGAGAAGCAGTCCAGGCATCCATCTACACTGACTTCTATTGATTAGAGCAGCCTGGGCTCCAGTTGCTTGACGGGAGTAATCTACTGTTCTAGATTCCATGTCCCGTTACCCAAACCCTTCATAGTGTTTCCAGACTCTGTTGCTAAAAAGAACAGTTGTTTTCTTTCTCAGTGTCTAGATAACAATGGTTCATTTCGTGTGTCAACTTGCCCGGTTTGGGTGGCTCAGACAGCCTGAAGACATTGATTCTGGATGTGTCTGCGAGAATGTTTCTAGGAAAGATTAATCTCTGAATCACTTCAAGAAAAATCTAGCCTGTAGGGGTTGGGGAGACGGCTCTGTGGATACTAAGTACAAGAAGTACAAGCGTAGAACCGGAGCTTGGATCTCCAGCACCTATGTAAGAGCTCCACGCAGTAATGCACATCTGTAATTCCCCTGCTGAGGACTCAAGACAGGCAGATCCCAGCTGCTCACTAACCAGACAACTGGCCAAAACATGGAGGTCCAGGTCCTAGCAAAAGACCCTGCCTCAAACATAAGCTGAAGAACGATAGAAGATAACAGACACCATCATCCAGCCTCTACACATGGACGAACAGATCTGTAACTTATTGCAGAACACAGGCACACCCCTCTTGCAATCAAATGAAAAAGAAAAAAAATGAGAGAAAATGATAAATAAATAAATATCCATCTGTGGTGTTGGAGCCAGACATTCATCTTTTCTCTCTGTTGGATGCTGAGCTCCTGCTTCTCTTCAGACTCTGGGATTTACACTAGTGGCATTTGGCCTTGGTCTGAATTATATATCTGGTTTTATTCTGTCTTCTGCTTGCAGATGGGTTTGTAGCATTTCTTGGTCTCTATAATTACATGATCTGGTTCTCAATGAATTTTCCCCATGCCCTTCTCTATCCCACTGCTGAGCCGGAGTGATATAGTCTGCACTGTAGAGAACACCAAATCCAGAAGGATCCCTGATTCCTGTTAAAGGTCCATGGACAAGAGGAGAGGAGTCTTACCGCACAGCATCTCAGGAGGTGGTATGTGCAGCATTTCAGGGCCAGGACAGAGGAGGCTCTACACAAATATGTTCTTTCCTGGCTCCTCCAGCAAGTCTTCTTCTTTGTTATTTTATTTTAAATTGCATTTTAAAATTACTTGTGCAGAAATTGCTGTCCTGCGTGGCAAAGGCCAGAAGCCTGTGCTTCCTCTCTTCAAGTGAGGAAGATGAGAGAAGGGGTGAGGAGGGCTGGGCAGTGACTGGCCTAGTTCTCACAGCAGACAGGAAAGATGGACCGGTAGCTGGGAAGGACTCTGCATCTTTATCAGGGACAAGTGTCCAAGGTCAAAATTCTTTGCATCTGTGGCACTCAGCTCACTACCTCTTGGGGATGGTTCTAGTTGCCTTGCCCCAGATGCAGATTCTAGCCATGACGCTGACCCCCTGACCCAGTGGAAGAAATCCAGACTGCTTGCCATCCCCCAGAGGTCCATTCCCACACTCTGCGGTGCAAGCCCGAGAGACACAGGTTTATAGCAGGGAGCCTTCTCCATAGGAGACCACAGCTGCCTGTGGAGTAATCGTCGCTATAGCGAATTAGAAAGCTAATCTGATTTCCGAAGTATGGGCCGATACCTGCTTAAACATTTCTCAAGCTTGTCAGGGGCTGGAATCTACAATTATTTCAAATCAAGAAAATAATAAACACTGGTTCTCCATGATCTCGGGGGCACCTAAATTGATTGGATCACAGGGGAGATCTTGCTTTAAGGGGAGACACAAACAGGACACTGTAGGTAGGTCACTGAGAAGAGCTGAAGCTTGGAGGGAAGAGCTGTAAAATCAGCCCATTTGGGTAGGCATGGAACCTTTCCAGCCCACTGCTGTCTGAATTCTCTCTTGGTTTCTGGAGCTAGGCAAAAGCTAGACAATGTCTTTAAATAGCCACAGGAAGGCAGATTAGAGCAGGTATTCTCCACGGTGATGGTGGTGCGTGGGAGTACAGTGTGGAAAATAAATTAGGTTATTTGAAACATCAATGCAAATTTGTGTGTCTCAGCTGGTGGGCTATGTAGGGCAGCTCAGACTCTCGGGCCTGGGGTACTGAAGTTTTATGTTTATGAAAAGGGACGTGGGATTAAGAAAGAGACTGAGGACATCTTTGGGGACAGGAAAAAGGGAAGGTCATTATGTTGTAATATGAGTTCCAAAGTTAGAAATAAAAAGTGAGAGGAAGAGAGGTACTTTTAGGAAAAGGAGGCTGTGGAATGAGCCTGGGCAAAGCTGAGAGTGGAACCCTTGAGGCTCAGGATAGGAGAGTTCCACCACATACTACCCCACTCCCGAGGACCCTTGTGTGCTTAGGGCTAGGCTGCAGATGGGGTGCAGAGGCCATTTTATCCATAAATATTAAGCTTTTATACATTTGTGACTTCATTCATTTAGTCCATAGAGGAGAATCTAGTGCCCCAGACATTGGGCCTGGCCTGGTTACCATTTCAGTGACAGCCAAACCACAATGCTCTGGGAAATCCTAAAGTAAGTGCGGGTGACAGTTAAATTGAAGCCTGGTAGAAGGTGTCAAGGGGACAGAGGGCTTATTGGCAAAGCCAAGATCCCGTGAAAGGCTCAGGCAAGAGGGAACATGGAACACTGAGCGGGAACAGTAAGTGTGGCTTTGGCTCTGACAGCGAGGGCAGTGGCCGGAGCTGGGCCAAGAGATAACCAGAGCCTTGTAGGTTGAGTTTAGCACTTTAGGCTTGCTTTTTAAGGCAGCTGGAGCCCATGAGGCAAAGAAGTGATGTGTTAGCAATAGCTCACATCTGGGCTGTGCTTGCTACCTCCTAAGTTCTTTATATTCAGTTCCTAGTATTATCTGACCAGCCTTTAAAGCTACACCATTGAAACAGTAACCCTGGTTTAGAAGATGAAAGATTCATTTGTTTTGTTTTGTTTTGTTCTGTTTTGTTTTGTTTGTTTTTGTTTTGTCTTTTGGTTGTAACAGTGATTATTTCTGCTTTATAGACAATGAAACTGGACCTGAAGATGTCATATGAGCAAATCAACTTGCCGCAGACACAGACGCTCACTCCATGACTGCTAGCTCTTACAGTACTGGAAAGTGTAATGCAGGTTGCCAAGGGAGAATAGTTACCAACAGCCCCATCCAGCTGTGAAGCCTACAAACCACAATGATAACCAGCCCAGCTGATACCTCCAGTGATGGAATAGTGGTTATAATAGGTGATGGCCAACAGCTTGTCTAATTGGACGGAAGGCCTACTCAGTAGGAGAGAACATGCCTGGTACTGTAGACCAAGCCAAGTACCTGTGGCTCCCGAGGACACGAATCCTAGAAGAGGCCCGATTACTACCATTTTGCTAAATCACGTAGCTTCCAAGTGCCTTCTAAATATTTGTCCTTACATCCATAGGTAAGTGTAGTTCTCATCATTTATCAAACAAGTTTCTTTTTGCAGAAAAAAGCTATTACAGAGATCTACAAGTAATCTGCATTTTTACCAGTTGTCAATCTCCATAATAGTTTCCATCTGTTGAAAAAACAAGCTTCTTTGATGAGGGACGAGAACTACCCTCATCTGCAGTAAGAACACACTTAGAAATTACATTGGCTTAGGAAAATGACAGTAGTGGGTTCTCCTCTACAACAGACATGCATAGTTGGCTAGATTTGCAGGACCAGGCATGACCCCTTTACTGCTGAACAGGCTACAAGTTCAGTTAAATAGCTGTTGGTTGCCTCCTAGAAAAAAGTACCACAATTGAATTGTGGGTATATTGCTCATCCAGCATTGTTGTGGTTCATAGGCTTTATCGCTATGTAGAGTTATGGACTGATTGCTCTTCTCTCTTGGGAGCTTGCACAACACCTTTTCGTACTATGGGAGGCAGTCCTCAGGAAAAAAAGTGTCCAGGTCACTCCCAACTTGATACTTTGAAGTATTGTGTCCACTTAAGATTGGACCTTGAGGTCCTGGTTTCTTCAGCAGTATGGTTACCTTCAAATTCTGCACCCAGATTCCTTTTTTTAGTTTAATTTAATTTAATTTTATTAATTACACTTTATTCACTTTGTATCCCCCCCCATAAGCCCCTCCTTCCTCCCCTTCTGGTCCCACTCTCCCTCCCCCTTCTTCATCCATGCCCCTCCACAAGCCCACTGATAGGGGAGGTCCTCCTCTCCTTCCTTCTGATCTTAGTCTATCAGATCTCATCAGGAGTGGCTGCATTGTCATCTTCTATGGCCTGGTAAGGCTGCTCCTCCCTCAGGGGGACGTGATCAAAGAGCAGGCCAATCAGATTATGTCAGAGGCAGTCCCTGTTCCCATTACTATGAAACCCACTTGGACACTAAACTGTCATGGGCTACATCTGTGCAGGGGTTCTAGGTTATCTCCATGCCTGGGACTTGGTTGGAGTATGAGTCTCTGGGAAAACCCCTGTGTTCAAATTTCTGGTTCTGTTGCTCTCCTTGTTGAGTGTCTGTCCTCTCCAGATCTTACTATTTCCCACTTCTCACATAAGATTCCATTCACTCTGCCCAACAGTTGGCCATAAATCTCAGCGTCTGCTTTGATAGTCTGCAGGGCAGAGCCTTTCAAAAGCCCTCTGTGGCAGGCTCCTAAGTTGTTTCCTGTTTTCTTCTTCTGATGTCCATCCTCTTTGCCTTTCAGGATGGGGATTGAGTGTTTTATTCAGGGTCCTCTCTCTTGATTAGTTTCTTTAGATGTACAGATTTTAGTAGGTTTATCTTGTGTTGTATGTCTATATGAGTGAGTATAAACCGTGTGTGTCTTTCTGCTTCTGGGACAGCCCACTCAAGATGATCCTTTCCAGGTCCCATCATTTACCTGCAAATTTCATGATTTCCTTGTTTTTCATTGCTGAGTAATACTCCATTGTGTAGATGTACCACAATTTCTGCATCCATTCTTCAGTTGAGGGGCATCTGGGTTGTTTCCAGCTTCTGGCTATTACAACTAAAGCTGCTACAAACATGGTTGAGCAAATGTTCTTATTGTGTACTTGAGCCTCTTTTGGATATATGCCTAGCAGTGGTATGGCTGGATCTTGAGGAAGTGCTATTCCTAGTTGTCTGAGAAAGCGCCAGATTGATTTCCAGAGTGGTTGTACAAGTTTACATTCCCACCAGCAGTGGAGGAGGGTTCCCCTTTCTCCACAGCCTCTCCAGCATGTGTTGTCACTTGAGTTTTTCATCTTGGCCATTCTGATGGGTGTAAAGTGAAATCTCAGGGTCGTTTTGATTTGCATTTCCCTAATGGCCAATGACGTTGAGCATTTCTTTAAGTGTTTCTCTGCCATTCGATATTCCTCTACAGAGTGTTCTCTGTTTAGCTTTGTTCCCCATTTTTTAAGTGGATTACTTGGTTTGCTGCTTTTCAGCTTCTTTAGTTCTTTATATATACTGGATATTAGCCCTCTGTCAGATAAAGGGTTGGTGAAGATTCTTTCCCAATCTGTAGGCAGTCGTTTCGTTTTGATGATGGTGTCCTTTGCTTTACAGAAGCTTTTCAGTTTCATGAGGTCCCATTTATTGATTGTTACCCTTAGAGCCTGTGCTGTTGTGCAACCAGATTATTAATCTTTGGAAAACAACACGTGAGTTCCTGTAACTGAATATGGAGTTTGCAAAAACAAAACAAAACAAAATAAAACAAAACAAAACAAATGCTGACAGTAAAAGATTTTGAGCCCACAATGACCAGAAATGGATTCAAAGCCATCACATAACGTATCCAAGATGATTTCCTTTCTGCTTGCCTGTGTTGTATCTGCACTGTCGCTGTAGGACCAGGATCTGAAATCACAACACGTGCCCTTTGCACTGTGAATGCCATCATAGCATGTAATGCCAACAAAACCCACCTGGCACAGTTTAGCTTAGACTCAAGACTGTTGTGTGTTATGAATTACATTGCCTTTATTGTATATACAAAGCTAGTTCTTTTCTTATAGAAACATGGTTTAATTATGGAAAACAAAGATTTCTTAATATTGCCCCACAGTCACTCCTCAGCATGTATCAAATTAGTACATTTTCTGGTTGTGTTGTATTAGATAGACAGGCCATATTCATCTCATTAGTATGTAATTTTCTTTAATACTCTATAAATATTAAATCTATATGAATACTAAATATTTTTTAAATCTCTATGACTTATTATCAGGAAATATTTACTTTGAATATCTATTTCATATAGCTCTATAGTTAATGATATGTAAAAAATTTTCAGGCCCAAAGTGGTCATGAATGGAAAAAGTTTAAGAAAGGCTTTTTTAGAGCCCCATAATTTCCATTTATCTCACTTTTCTTTGGCATGCACAGCTAGCTACTGATGTGTGATGTTTAAGGGTGTTACCTAGGAAAAGACTACAAAATAGTGATATTCTAAGTCTGTAACTTCTTTTGACAGTTTTTAATTTGACTTACTTGACTGGTTACTTAGTTGCCATTTAAGAAAAGGCAGAATGAAGAAATACCTAATTTGTATTTTTGTGTTAGTTTTTATATCATGAACTGACTTCTCCCAATCCCTGAAGTTGATCTATTTTCCTTGAAGTCATTTCAATCTCATGGATGTCTCATGTATATATATGTGTGTGTGTATGTGTATGCATGTATGAGTGTATGTATGTATGTATGTATGCATATGAATATATGTGTATATACATATGTATACATGTATATAATCTCATAATATATGTCTCTGTCTCTCTCTTTCTCTCTGTGTGCAACTGTTCATGCTTATGCAGAGGCCAGAAGACACCCTTCAGCGTTTTCTTTCTTCCAGCACTGGGTAAGGCCTGTCTTCCATTGTAATCACTTGGTGGTGACTGATAAGTTATTATAGTATTAATTGTAGTCTCTTATTGTTTTTCATGAGGTTCAGCACATTTTCTGCTTATGGTCTAGTTGAGGCACCTGTTGTTGTACCTCTGTTTGTCTATTGTACTTGAATATCTTTCTCTAGTTTATTGTACATTATGGATACCGGCTCTCTGACCTATAAATTTTGTTCCCTGGTTTCCATATTTACTGAGTAATGTTGTCTTTTATTGAATAGAAGTTCTTGGTTTTTATGCAGATGAATAATAATCTTATCCTTAATGGCTAGTGCCTTTTATGTATTTTAAGAAACATTTACCTATCAAGAAGCCATTAAGATTAATTACTGTGCTGATTTTCACATTTAAATCCATATTATCTTTAGAGTTTTTTGCCTATGTAGTAAATTAGGGGTCACATTACTCTCCCTTCCTCATTAATATCCACTCTTCAGTTTTGTAATATGAAGACAATCAGTAGATGCCTTCTTGGATCCAAGCACAGAAAAGCAATTCTAGATGTTGACCTGCTTCACTGGGTTTCTATCCTGTGCCGTGATTCCTCACTACCGTGGTAGCCGTGTGGTGTCTGTAAGACAACATCTTGTAATTCTGTGTTGTTCAGGCTTTCCTGTTTCTTCTCTGAGACAAAATGACAAATGTTTCACATTCCATAAAAAGATCCAAGTTCAATGTTTTACCATTGTGAAAGGCAGGCCACTTCTTATTTCTCTTAGTTGTTGCCAATGATACTGTCTACAGTAAAATAATAACCCGTTGGCTCATTCCTTTGGGACAAACATTTCAGACTTTCAAGAACACTTCAGGAAACATTTTCCAGGATATATATTTTTTTGCTCCTTTATTTGGTTTGCAAGAAAAAATAAGGTGTCTTGGATCATATATCATTCTTCTGAGGTTCAGGCAGTACAGGTATAAGCAGTGTTAGATATACATTGGGGAGGAAGGGGACAGAATGAGATGTTCACATTTAATTGAATCATCATAATAACCCATTGAATAACTTGACTCCTTTTGTCTCCAAAACTGAGTGGCCCAGGAGTAATACTTGTCTCGTTGAAATATTTCAAATTACAGCTCTTTCCCAAGGCCAGTTCCCCCGCACCCCCCCCCCCACACTTTTACTTTAGGTCTTATGAGTGGAGTGTTGACAGCCTGTGGCTTTGAACCTTGTCCCCTGTTGAAAAACATTTGTCTTGGGATTCAAGGCAGAATCCCACCATCTTGGAGCTGGACATTTTGGAGCTGAATCCTCCCCCAGATTTAGCACCAAATGGTCAAAGAAATGCTCAGCAATGCATAAACCTACTTGGTCACTCAGAGATAGGCAAAGCTTAGGAAAGCAATAGCATAGAAGGCTAGCATGCTCCTGTGGATCTTCAGGGATAGTAACCAGTGGGATCATGAGAAGGCATCAGTAGGAAAAACAAGGGCTCCTGGAGGCTATCTAGTTATACTTTGCATGTTAAATACAAAGGTTAAGTATGGAGGATGTGGGGCCAATTCAATATCAGCCTTTAGGCTAGGCAAGAGAGGCTTATAGTCTGCACTCTGAAGACTTCCTAAAAGGGTTCCTTCCTGGTTGCATAGCCGTTTGTAATATTCTTTATTTGGAAATGTAAGACTAAGACACCAGTGTCCTCTTGGTTTAAGGATATACTGTAGAGTTAAACTTTTGAGTTCCTGTGCAACAATTATTTTCATGCTATCATTTCTTTTTTTTTTCTTTTCAATGCAGTTTATTCAGGAACCTTGAACAATCCTCGGACCCCGGGGAAAGCCAGCCCACAGCTTAAATAGCCTCTGGGTAGCCAACCCAGGCGTGCCACGGGGGCAATGCAGATAGGTCCACATACATGGAAGCAAGCCAGATCCTCAGCCTTAGCCAAATGTGGAATTGTTCGTGACAGAGAGCACTCACCATCGGGAAGGTGGAAGGTGGAAACCAGCTCCATCTTTAAGGCGCGGCATTACGCAGCTCTCTACAGTTCCCCCTTTTTGTTTTAGATGCATCAGGCAAGAGTAGAGGTCTGATCTCTGATATTAGAAATAAATTGGGACTTTGTACAGATGTTCATTTAGGTGTCATCCACCCAAAGAGCATCAGACCCGTCAGATACCTTTTTCTCAGAGGCGGGACCTGGGGCATCAACCCGCATGCAATCAGACATGCTCTTCTCTGGGTCCAAAGCGGCTGACCCTGAGTGCAGTGCTTATCATGCTATCATTTCTAATGTGTTTGTGAGAATCCTTGGGATTAAAGTTTTGGTTACAAGAAAAAAAAGTCTTCCTATAATCAATGAGAAACATTTAGAAAGATGAAATGAGTGAAACACCAAGACTTAAAAGCTACAGGAATTGATGGAGTAGGTAAGGGGTAAAGGGTTTGAGAAGAGAAGAGGTAGATGAGCTAGGAAGTGATAACTGTCACAGTGGGAAAGGACATGGTTCTGAAATCAGAAGCAGTAGATTGCTAAAGAAGAGCAAGCACTTTTAAGGTCTTGAGAGGCAAAGATTTTAGGGTACAAGATGATCTAAAGTCAACAAAATAATTTTTGTGACTTGTAGTCCTTATTGTTGTGTGAGAGTTGTTTAATTCAGAAGTAATCTCAGAAGGTAAAAACCACAGGTGTTCATAGTAAAAATCTTTGGACACACACCAGGCAGGGAGTACCTAGGATATGCAGGCTGATGCCAGGGTATGCTTCAACTCCACTGATTTTTTTTCCTTCCAAGAGGACATCAAAGGATGAGCTCATATCTCAGAAAAGTCAGGCCACTTGTGAAAACTGGTCAAATGGCATCTCCATATGGACCCATCAGTGACTGGTTGGGGGTCCTGCAAAGGTGAGTCTAGCGTATCCTTTCTCAGTTGGTTCTTATCTTCTTGAGATACGCACTGGGCCTAGAACTCCAGCGCTCACTGCCTTTACCAAACAGAAGGGTTTTGTCAGCAAGGTTTGTTGCTATTAGCAAATGTTTGTGAAATGGTAAGCTTGAACGGTGTCTTACAGAAGGTGACTAAAAAGTGATGCAAGGAGGCTGACGGATTTAACCCACGAATAGCTGATAGGCAAGGACCATGAGATTGTTGTCTCTAATGAATGCTAATAAGGTAAATTTCTTCCTTCAGTCTTTCCACACTACTCCATCAGTTACACAGCAATAATGTATCTTGTATCTCTGGGCTGTGAAGTGGATGACTAATAAAATATCTCCTCTGGGCAAACAATGACTAGGTGAGACACACTAGAAACCAGAAAAGAAATTTGGTTATGCTGCAATACAGCAAAGGACGTATTTGTTTCTTTTGCAGAAGGGAAGTCGAAAGCCATTATGTTAGCCAAGCATGGTAGGGTATGCCTGAGGTTTCAGCACTGAGAAGGCTGAGGAAGAGGCACTACAGGTTCGAGGCTAGCCTTGAAGAGACTGTTTCAAAAACAGAAGCAAAACAAGAATAAAGACAACATATTTTGTAGAAGCTGAGATGAACACATGACTATTTTAATGTTTTTGCCACACATAATCATGCCCGTGACTCCTCCAGAGGATGCATCATTTAAGTTGTGATTGGAGTCACAGTGAGAAGCCCTTATTTCACTTTCCTCCACCAGTGGTTCTTTCTTTTTCTATCATCTCTTCATTTTATTGTTTTATGTCTGTAATTTTATTATCTTTTTATTTGTAATTAATTAATTAATTAATTATAATTTATTCACTATGTATCCCAGCTGTAGCCCCCTCCATTGTCTCCTTCCAGTGCCACCCACCCTCCCTCTTCTACCCCTATGCCCCTTCCCTCTGGCATAGAAACAGACTACTGTTGGATCAAGGGCATCAAATTAAAGACCCAGAAATAAACCCACACACCTACAGAGACTTAATTTTTGACAAAGAAGCCAAAACCGTCATTGGTTCTTAATTACAAGTGGCTATAAGATCTTCCTTGCACTTCTGTTCATGTTCCCTGCCACTGCCCTGGTTCAGACTTTTTATCTGGACATCCCAACATCTTCCTTCTTCATTCCCTTCCTTCTTCTTTAACTCTACTTCAGTCTGCTTCTGTATTAGAAACCTTTGCCAGATTGGTCCACCCCAAATCCAGATGTGCCCATCCTATTCCATGCCATAAAACATCCTCAGCATGTCTCATCACCTAAACTGGTACCCTGAAATTAGACTCTGAGCTGTGGACATTTTTTTATTTTGTCAGGTCACTATTCACTGGTAATATGAATCCTGGAAGATTTTATTCAGGACAGGAACAATAAACTTGTTGTTTTCAACATACTTCTTCATTATCTAACTGATCTATACTAGCGCATGAGATTGCACCTCTCACCCCCTGGAAGAGAGCTCATAATATTTGCCTCAGTTGTAGTTTTCCTGCATCATTTCTGCTAGACCCATCTGCCTACTATATTACAGAAAATTTTTGGTTTGAGACTATGCTGAGTTTTTTGAGGCCTCTACATCTCTCAATGTGATGCTCATACAAAGGAAGTGGTTGTTGTTGTTGTTTTTGTTTGTTTGGGTGGTTTTTAAAGAACCTCACTGTGTAGCCCTAGATAGAACTCACTATATCAGTCAGGATGGTCTCATCTTCACAGTGATCCCTTTGCCTGCCAAGCCTTCACGTCTGTCTTGAAGTGTTTTTATATCAGTGCTTACAGATTAATACAGGTGTCACATACTTTATAAAGATTTTTCTGGTCTCCCAAGATTAAATGGGCTACTCTTGCCTTTCGGTCCACTAACTCACCAGTTCATCCATCTGTCCATCCATTCATCCATCCATACATCTATCTATCCAACAATATACTATTCATCTTTGTGGGAGGAAAAAAAAACACCCAAAACAGATTTTTACCCCAAGTTTCACCATTCAAGCTCATAGTCAGACACATTATATTAGAGAAGCTTGACTACAATGAAGGGTATGAATGTATCAAGGAGGTAGTGCAACTGGAAAGACGGGTAGGCTGGAAGTTCTTCAGAAACACAAGGTAGATGGATTAGAGTCTGTTGCTGAGACCCTGGCAGCACGTACTGAGGAACTGAGTCAAGGCAGCTGCGGTGAGGAGGGTGGGATGGAATGGCCTAAAGGACTTGGCTGGGGGAGGAATGGCTGCGAGGGTCAGCAACTGCTTGGCTGTTACAGGAGAGGGGAAAGGGTAAGTACCAGTGTTCTGGGCTGCGGACTGGAAATGCAAGTTGTGGACATGAGAAACACAGGAGGGAAGAAAGAACAAGGGGAAGAGTGATCTGTTGAATTGCTGACATGCCCCTGGGACATTCAGGGCTGTTTCAGGGATACGCTGTGGAGGCCATCCCCAGCTGGGCAGTAGCTGAAGTCATTTTCTAAGCCTTGCAGATAGTAAGAGGGATATGACTCACTACAGAACTTTGGAGAACCTGGCAGCAAAGGTCAAGAGAGACAGAAGAGAAACGAGGAAGGAGAATAATGTCACAGACCCAGATTCCGCATGTGACCATAAGGAAAGATAGTTCTGCCGATGACACCCACCATGGCAATAATTTGTGATTACTATCTTCCAATATTGAACTTTTTATTCTGGGCTATCCTATAAATTATTGTGCATAGGCTGCTATTAAGACAGCATTTTGCCCTTGAGTACCTCTTGCAATTATTTACCTGCAGCAGGAGTCCCTAGGAGTGCTAAATTTCCTGAAGAAGCCAGTGCTATTGTTTTTAACTTATCAGTGCCTGTGGGAAGCTTTGTGATCATCTTCAGTCATTCATTCATATGAGGAACATATGTTGCAATAAAAAATTTAAAAATGAAAATTTAAACTCTCCCCAAACCCCATGGTAACCCACTAGCGAGCACCCCTGATGTGCCACAGGCTCAGTCATTTTCGTTTTGTTATGAAACCCTATTTTCCTTGGTTTGGTCTATGCCTTTTTTTTTTTTTTTTCTTCAGTGCCCATTCAAGGAGGTTGGGCAACCTTGCTTCATTGGTATTTTTGGTGTCTGCTGTAGTGCCTACACTAACTTATGTACTTGCAGGCTTTGCAGTGTGCATGAGGTAGTTGGAGACCTTTTCTGTTCTCCTCCTGTCTCTCTGACAAGCTCTGCTCATTCCATGTTGTATCTGGCTGATGATGTTATAAGAACATAATAACGGTTATCCAGTTTTTCTATTAAACAAGAAAATAGCAAGGGTGGGTCTCCAAATACCCATTAGTGTGGGAGAGGACTTGAGGCAAGACAGTTGTGCATGAATTCAAACATTTCACTTATAAATGACAAAAGTCCAGGCTGGAGACTTAGGGAAGAGTTGATAGTACAGCTCTTGTGCCAATTCCTCCTGCTCAGGAAAGGCTTATCCGTTGAGTAATACACACTCATCCTTCAGATAGTAATCCACTGCACTTTATCCATGTGAGCATGAGTCTATGTAAACACCATGCAGAAAACACCTATATTAATGTTTGACCAAATATTGGAAAAGCTGGCTCAGAAACACTAACAACATTAACTGTCATAGTATCCAATAGTGTGGTGTTCAAAGCCTTAGACGGTAGCATATGTGCGCGCTGTTTACCCTCTTTACCTCTAATGCTGCCATGGTTATTTTCACTGATCTTCAAACAGTTGACCCCACTTTTGAAGTTCAGGAGGAACAGTTTTTAAACCTGAGTGGAGATTCTGCTGAGCCCCACCTGGGCTGGTGCTAAGCAGCCCAGGAGACAGTCATGGGTAACTCTTAGCTTCAGAATTCTTACTAAGAACATAAGAAGCTTTATCAGCTACCTTCAGCTGTTCTTAATTAGGAATGTAACATACAGTTGCCTAGAATATGTTTTTATTATAGGTCCCTACCGACCCTGTGTTAAGCACCAGGTCATTTTTTTGAGGGCCATCCGAAATAAGTTTTGACGATGAAAAAGATAGCATTTGTATTTGAGAAAATGGATGTTCCAGAAAAGGATGAGGATTTGCCCAGTGTTCCTTGGCCTACTTATCCACTGGAACAAAATTCACACCCTGAAGCCTCGCTGTGGACAACGCCGGTTGTTCTGTCAGCTCAGTAGTTTGTGGGTCAGGAATTCAGTTAGTCTCTGTGCTACAGTGACTGAGTTCTACCTAGGCTGATTCAAATGACTAGAGTCACTGAGATCACTTGTCTAATAGGTTGGGGTTGGCTATCTCTCGGATCCCTCGATTTTCTTCAAATCGTGTTTACTGGGATGGGATGTCCAAGTTTACATTTTTTTACTTACACTTGGCTGGACCTGACCTCCTCCTTTTCCCTATAGCTTGTGCTTCCTGACATTACGGAAGTCCGGGGTAATTGAACTTCTCTATGGAACTAACCTCTCCCAGGTTAGAGTTTGCAAAAATCTACAAGACCTTCCTTTTATGAGTTGTCTCCATGAGTCTCAAATTGTCATGTCTATCATAATTTATTGGTCAAGCAAATCATTTAAGCCAGCTGACATTTAAAGGAAGAGAATTGGGTCCCCATCTCTACAAAAGAGAGATAACAAAAACTTTCAACCACCTTTAATTTGTAAGAGTCAAAACTGGGACATGGAGCTGAGATTTTTTTTTTTTTTACTTGCCTTCCAAAGCCTTGCCTTTTTGCTTAGTTGCTTTGTCTCTGTCAGCACTCATGTGTGGTGGCCACAGGGATCCCCATTGTGATAAGTGCCCTGGGTCACAATGTAAATAGATAGCCAGCTGCAAGAGTGCCATGGCTTGACAACCTGTGACATGTCAGGGCGGGGCAATGAGAAGGGCTAGCCGGCACCAATATCCTTCTTGGGAAAAGGGACATCAATGCCATCTCTCACCCTGTAGGTGGCCCAGGGCTTGAGAGAAAAACATGGGACATGCTAATGACTGGTGCTAATGAGGGCCAGGAACAGGAGGGAGGGAGGGAGTCCATGACCATATAGTGGAGAGATAAGGCGAATGGGGAAGACATCGTCGTCGGAGGCCCAGCCTTCTGCTGTATCCACCATCCAGAAGGAAGCCAGTCTACCCACAATAGTCCTCCAAACATAGAAAGCAAAAACTTCATTTCCTGCAGTCTTTCTTTGCCAACCAGACTAGAAGAAGTCAGCAACTCTAGTCTCAGGGGAATTAAACAAGCCTACAGCAAGGATTAAGACAAGTCAGCTTGGAAACCTTGCTTTTTCTCTCTCTGGGAGCAGTATTGTGGCATTGAGAAGAATGAAGACCAAGTTTGTGGTAAACTGTCTCAAAACCCTTGTCCTCATCTACTCCTTTGTCTTTTGGATCACAGGGGTGATCCTGTTGGTTACTGGAGTCTGGGGAAAGCTTACTCTGGATATCTATATCTCTCTTCTTGCCAGGGACTCTGCAAATGTTCCCTTTGTGCTCATTGGAGCAGGTGCCCTGGTTGTCATGTTTGGTCTATTTGGATGCTTTGCTGCATGCCGAGGCAGCCCGTGGATGCTGAAGCTGTACACTTTGTTTCTGTCCTTGGTGTTCCTGGCTGAGGTTGCTGTTAGCATTCTAGGGCTTATATGTCACCATGAGATCAAGAACAGACTCCTGAAGGTTTACACCAATGCTGTGCAGAATTATAACGGCGATGATGAGAAGAGCCAGGCCGTGGACCAGGTGCAGTACACCCTGAACTGCTGTGGCATGAACAACTACACCAACTGGGAGAACAGCACATACTTTCTGGATCATGGTATCCCTAAAAGTTGCTGTAAGGATGTAGTTGACTGTAATCCTGAGGATCTACACAATCTGGCCACAGCTGCCAACAAAGTTAACCAGAGGGGCTGTTATGTTCTGGTGATGGGTTTCTTGGAGGCAAACATGGAGATCATCATTGGAGTGCTGTTTGCAGTCACATTCTCCCATTTGGTTGGCATGAGGCTGTCCTGTTGTCTGTCCCGGTTCATCATGACCCATCAGAATGAGATTATGTGAAAAGTTTTCCAAGAACAAGAGAGGAAGAAGACTGTTTCCAAGGAGAACTACTCCACCCTATGAAAGACTTGCAAAGAACATTGATGCACAGAACTCATTCTCCCTGCTCTGCTTTCACTGCCTTCCTCCTCACAGGTCCTGTCCCATACAGGTTGCTGACACTCCTACCTGATCACTGCTCCAACTTTTAGCCCACATGAAGGACTGTTCATCTCCTGAAGCCCTGATATGTTACACCGTGCAATCACCTGCAGCCAGTCATAGTGAACCCCACTCTACAGCCCTGTGTGTTCAAGATCTCCCTCATGTTTTGGGTCCACAGGCAGCTTATTGTGGGAGACTAGCTATCACAGTATCACTGGCCTCCTGTGGTCCTGAATGAAGGATGGGAGTCTGCCGCCCTTCATCATGGTCCATAAATGCCATGCATCAGTAGATCGATAACCATATGGCATTATCAGTTATTTGGGTTTAATCTTGTTTGCTTTGGTTTTCACTTTTGCTGGGGTCTTCCCTACTTTCTTTAGGATGCCTAAGGATGTGAAGAAACATGTCAGAAGTTATAAGATGAAGAAAGCATGCGTTATCGTGGAAAACTATCAAGTGTGCAAATTCTAGCTGGTTCCACACCTGGGTTTGGAGCTTAGTGCATATTGGCCACTCAGTTGAGACCCACACAAGCTCATTTCAAGGCTGTGTTGTTTCTTCCCTTGAAAGTAATGATGTCAACTCTGGTTTTCCTTATCAACTAACTGCTATTTTTTTTCTTTTCCTTTTCTGTATTTTTTTCTTTCATTGAGACTTCGAGGGCTTCATATCAACTTAAAAATGGGTAGAGAGGGGGAACAAAAGTCAAATATTTTAAAAAGATATTTTAAAAACAGTGCCTCTGGGCTTCAGGGTTAATTTAGTTGGTAGAGAGTTGGCAGTGCAAACATAAGGATCTAAGTTGGTACCTCAGAAAAGCTAGATGTGATGGCCTTCACTTATTATTCCAGGGCTGGGGAGGCCGCACAGGTAGACCTCACACTTATTGGCTGGCCCACACAGCTTAATTTGCAAGATGAAGGCCAGTGAGAAACCCAGCCTCAATAAACAAGGTGGATAGCATCAGAGAAATAAAAGCCTAGTCTGACCTCTGGCCTCCACACCTCCATACATAAGCACCCACACACACATATACTTTCCTCCAAACAACCTCCTCTGTTTAGAATGGCAACAAGATGTATCATTATTTATAAGCATTTGTGATGTGTGCATTGATAAACAGAGCAATTATGAATAGCCTGAAAAGAGAGGTGCCTCTGGAGCTCCTGTGTGTAGCCTGTTCTCTTCCACTTCTCTGTCTCACTGGAAGTTAATGGAGAATTGCAGATAATCTTCTGGTATACTAATAAAGGCTCTTGGTTAATAACCCTTCTTTGGGCTGATCTTTGTGACCTGTTAGGTCCTCCATTGGGGAACTTAGAGGAATGCTTCTTTTCTAAAAGTAGTTTTTAAATCTAATTAGTGGTGCTGCATTTGGGATGTGGCCTTTACCTCCCATATAGAACTTTCTTTGAACACCATGAAAACCTCGAGATGAGGGAATGGAGCTAGCTGATTGTGGCACTTTGCCTCTTATTGTCCAGTCATTGTTGCTAATAGACACACGTGAGTCATTGTACCAAAGTCCAGGGCATGAGTCATGGTCACACCAGTAGTTACAATGGTGCCACGTTCTTGTCCAGAGATAGGGGTGGATGTGAGCATCATAATTCCCAGTAACAGCTGAGCTCATGAAAACTCAGAGACCATTCTGGGAAGAGATCTTCTTCTAAACAAACTACAACAAAATAAGGTTTTATTTTCCTGTCTTTTTTTTTTTTTTTTGCAAATGTATGATAGGTTTCTTGCAGTCATCATGTAACCACGTGGGGAAAGGCAAAAAAATCTAAACCATACCAAACAAAACAGCATACTCCAGCTACTGGGATTTAAAAATCAGAATGGCTGCAGCTTATCTTCTGTGTTTTAAGCCATTCTTGGGTTTTCTGTTTGTTTGGACTCTGGTCACCCAGCATTTGAAGACTAGTCTGCATTTCAAGTAAAGACGTGGCTCATGGTCTCTTGAATCTTCCTTGGAGACAACAGATACCCAGATTCTAAGCTCAGAAGTCCATTCCTGGTTTACTTGAAAAACATGGGTGAGTAGAGACAGACAGAGGCAGGCAGAAGCAGGCAGAGACAGAGAGACATAAAGGAACTAGAATAGAGAGGTGACACTCAAGAAAACTCAGATTTCTAGGGTATTTTTTTTCTAACCATGCCCAGAACATAGACTTCTAGATCTAGCATGGACACTGAAGGACCTGTGTTAAGCCCTCTTCCCTGAAGAGGCATCTACCATGATAGCACATTTCCCATCGTCGACTAGATTTCGAGTGTGGCGTTCTGCGTCTTTAATGGGGGATGGAAAGGACAGAGAGTGGTACTTTCACATCTGTGTTATGACACGCTCGTACTCTATGTTGTAGAAAGGAATCTGCGTGTGCACGTTACTGCCACGCCAGCAGGGACACAGGAGTAAGGTCTGCTTGTTCTGAGTTAATCCCCTTTGCAGCCCAAATACTCCTGGGGCAGTGCAAGGGTGACAGCAGCAGAAATAAACTGGAGTATGAATTTCTTGGAGTGCCCAAAGCCAGATAACCACAGAATGAAAAAAAAAAGGGAGGGGAGGAAGGCAAGAGAAGCACATGCATCCCGTGTCTCAAAAGCATGGCTGACCACCTGACCAGAAGAGCAAGACAGAGGTCTGCACCGATAGATTCTTGGGCCCCACTCAATCTTTCTGGCTGGGGATGAAATAAAAGACAGGGTTTTAGAGTGTTAACCCACTGTCTTAGTGATTTTTAAAGACCTAATTTCTCTCTCTGCTCATAGATATTTGTGACAGGCAGCAATTAAACTCCAATGTTGAGTTGTAATTTAATTTTGTGGTGGAAAACCTGGTCTTTTGAGGTGGTCAACATTACAAGTGCTGTTACATGAATCCTCTCAGCCTCCTAACTATGGTGTCCTTAGGCTTATCTTCCTTCAGCTGTGAATGTGGATGGACTTTTTTTTTTTTTTTTTTTTTTTGTGAGCGCCATGTCCAATAGAAGTCCCTGGTAGCACTTGAAACCACAGGGTCATGTCTTTCTTGTTCTATCACCACATTTATGCTTGTATTTTTTCTTTTCTAGCTCCTGACTTATCAGTCAGAACGTGAATGTGTGTGTGCCCTAGCCTTGTCCAGAGGCAAGAGACTATTGCCACTTGCCAGCCTAGCCAGGGTCAATGACCTGATTTCTTCTAATCAGACATGTCTGTTTCTTATCAGGTTTCACATAGCCTCCCTTTGAGGGCTTCTGGCACTCTGACTCTTCTGTGTACACCTGTCAGCCTCTACCCTGGAGTGGTGGTTGTTCTTTTTAATTTTAATTTTTTATATCAATTACAGTTTATTCACTTTGTATCCCAGCTGTAGCCTCCTCCCTCATTCCTTCCCAAGCCCACTCTCCCTTCCTCATCTCCTCCCATGCCCCTCTCCAGGTCTACTGATAGGGGAGGTCCTCCTCCCCTTCCATCTGATCCTAGTCTATTAGTTCTCATCAGGACTGGTTGCATTGTCTTCTTTTGTGGCCTGGTAAGGCTGATCCCCCTTCAGGAGGAGGTGATCAAAGAGCCAGCCACTGAGTTCATGTCAGAGACAGGCCCTATTTCCCTTACTAGGGAACCTACTTGGACACTGAGCTGCCATGGGCTACATCAGTGCAGGGGTTCTAGGTTATCTCCATGCATGGTCCTTGCTTGGAGTATCAGTCTCAGAAAAGACCCCTGGGCCAAGATTTTTTGGTTCTGTTGCTCTCCTTGTGGAGCTCCTGTCCCCTCCAAGTCTTTCTATTTTCCCTTTCTTTCATAAGATTCCCTGCACTCTGCCCAAAGTTTGGCTATGAACCTCGGCATTTGCTTTGATACCCTGCTGGGTAGAGTCTCTCAGAGGCCCTCTGTGGTAGGCTCTTGTCCTGTTCCCTGTTTTCTCCTGCTTCTGTTGTCCATCCCATTTGCCTTTCTGAGTGAGGATTGATCATTCTTATCCTAGGTCCTCCTTCTTGCTTAGTTTCTTTAGGTGTGCAGATTTTAGTATGTTTATCCTAAATTATATGTCTAATATCCACTTATAAGTGAGTGTGTACTATGTGTGTCTTTCTGCTTCTGGGATACCTCACTCAGGATGATCTTCCCTAGATCCCACCATTTCTTAGTCAGTTCTTTCAGACCAGATCCAGCTTGAGCACCTACATGAATTTCTCCAGCATCCAGTCAGCTGCTACAACACCTCTGAGTTTGGATTTCAGTTCTTCCTCAACTCCTTGCTAAACATTTACAGTTGCTCATGTGTCACTGACTCATATTTCTTTAAAATTTTTTTTTTCATCAGGTGCTGAAGTTATCCATCCTTTCACTCTCTCCTGGTCTATCCTGAAATTTCTGTCTCCTGATTGAAGTGATATGTCAAGTTTCAGGGCTAAGATAATTAAAATTTTGATAACTTTGATTCTTATTTTTCTCATTTCTGTGACCTAATACCAAATCAAAATCTACTTAGTAGAGGAGAGCTTTGTTTTGGCTTACAGTTTGAAGGATTACAGTCCACCCATCATGGTGGGGACGTTAGGCAGCAGGAGCATGCAATTACTGGATTCATTGCATCCACCGTCAGGTAGCCCAGTGTGATGACTGATTATGCTCAGCTCATGTTCTACTTTTCACCTAATCTTCAGTTCCAGCCCATGGGGTTATGATGGGTCTTCCTCATCAGTTAACCTACTTAAGAAACCCCTTGTAGCTATGCCAGAAGTTTGTCTCCTAGGCAATCTTAGATCCAGTCACTTGCAGAAACTGTCATCATGATTACCCATGCGATGGGGAAGTGAAGTCCCTCTAAGGTAGGGACATCCGTGAGCATGTTGGCTGAGCTGGAAGAAAAGACAGAGGAGATGACAGCATCAGGGGGATGGCTGCTGACTTTTCCATGAGCCAATAAAGGCACTTCACAGGCTGGCCCACATGGAGGTCCACATAGTTCTTGGCTCTCTATCCAGGCTTCAAAAGCACAAATCTAAGGAGAACTGCAGGAGAGAATGTGTCAGCCAGATCTGGCCATTAGGGAGCACTGTCTGATGGTATTCTGATGAACCAGGGCAGGCACTGGCTAAGGCACTTGTGATCAATGCTGATAGTAACTTGCCATTTTCCACAAAAGCCCCTCAAGTCTCTAGTTCCTCCCTGTAAATGTCCTTCTTGGACCCTTTTTCCAGCCTCCTAGACAAGTCTATATGTTTAGACTTAGAGGGCAGGCTTCTGGCTAGTGGCCTGATGGCCCAGGGTAGCTTAGCCATCAACTAGCATTCCCAAATATCCCACAGAGACCTATGCCTGAGATTCAGAATGAGAACTCATCGGAATGTCATGGGAGTTCCCAGAATCACAAATAATTAGATATTCTAGATATGTTTTCAAAGTAGCACAGAGTAATTATTAACATTTTCAAAAGTATTTTAGCAGTATTTTCAGAGAAGTTATAGCTTATGGAAAATTGTCAAACTCTGGAAAATGCTAGTGACTACTATGCAACAGAAATTCTACATCACAGCTTTCAGTTTCCACTAGGCTTTATGACCAACTTAAGGTCTAATTTACGTTCTTCATAAACTCAGACAGTAGTACTTCTCTGTTGCATTAGGAAACCTTGACTACATGCATTTATTATTCTTTATTTTATGTTTGAGAGTGGTGTCGGCAGCAGACAGGGCTAGGAACATGTCCCTGTCACATGGCCAGAAGATGTACAGATTAGAGTACAGCATTTCTCTTCTGCCTGTTTCTCTTGCTTCCTGGAGGAGATGACCTTTCCCTCTGCAGAACTGCTCTTGCTTTCTATCTAGCTCACTGGGTTTTTTCACATTACTGATCGCTCTACATTGATTGTTAAACAATTCCCTCCATTTTCCCCAAGTTTCATATCATTTTTCTTGGTATTTTGATATAAGATACATTCAGCTCTGGGGCTGGAAAGATGGAACAGTGATTTAAGAACACTATTGCGTATCATTTTAGCTTTTTATGGTATGCAACCATGCTTGGGGAGAATGTCCTGCTTCAATGGCTGTAAAGGCCTGAATGATCATGGCTGCATCACACTGTTGTGAGACTCTAATCTTGCATATATACCACAGGCAAACCAAGGAGACCAACACCAGAAGGCCTGCTAACACTCCCATGCCCGCCCATTCCTTCAGATGATTCATGGCTGCAGCAATCCATGTTGATAATCCTGTGGCTAGTCCTGCGTCCACTCCGGTAGAATTTACTGTGACAATGGCCACTCTCAGCTGCTCCATCGTAGTATCGAATTCTCCAGTCCAATTACCTAAAATATAGCTCGACAATTGTTTAGACAGATTTGCAGCACAGGAAAAATTCTCATGTTGTATGCTAGTGACACAAAGTCCAGCATACTTTCATTGACAGCCAGGTTGAGCGATTTGCCATAGGGTATCAATTTGCTCCTGCAAGAGGTCAATCCTCTGATTGAACACCATCAAGCTTCCTTTTAGTTGAGCATTAATTCCTTTATGTACAACTAAGGCATGCGCTACATTGGCTAAATGATTATTCAGGGTCTGAGCAGTCTGCCCAGTATGACTCATGGCTAATGCCCTGGTGGTAGCTCCAACAGCCGTCAATGAGATGGTAGTAACAATGGTGGCTGTAGTTCCAAGATCCCTTTTCTGTCTGAAGAGAGTCATAGTGTGAGGGGCATCAATGGGCACAGGCACCCAGTGAGGCATGCGAGTAACCAGGGCATACCTAAATTTACTAGCATTCCAGCATTGGGCAAAAAAGCAAGTATCATTACCACAATTACTTGGCTCTATCTGGCTAATAATGAATAAAAATGGGGGATATACGCTCAGGATGCGAGGCTAAGCACTGCACTCAGGGTCAGCTGCTTTGGACCCAGAGAAGAGCATGTCTGATTGCATGCGGGTTGATGCCCCAGGTCCCGCCTCTGAGAAAAAGGTATCGGACGGGTCTGATGCTCTTTGGGTGAATGACACCTAAATGAACATCTGTACAAAGTCCCAATTTATTTCTAATATCAGAGATCAGACCTCTACTCTTGCCTGATGCGTCTAAAACAAAAAGGGGGAACTGTAGAGAGCTGCGGAATGCTATGCCTTAAAGATGGAGCTGGTTTCCGCCTTCCACCTTCCCGATGGTGAGTGCTCTCTGTCACGAACAACTCCACATTTGGCTAAGGCCGAGGATCTGGCTTGCTTCCATGTATGTGGACCTATCTGCATTGCCCCCGTGGCACGCCTGGGTTGGCTACCCAGAGGCTATTTAAGCTGTGGGCTGGCTTTCCCCGGGGTCTGAGGATTGTTCAATGTTACTGAATAAACTGCATCGAAAAAAAAAAAAAAAAAAAGAACACTATTGCTCTTGCAGAGGACCAGGGTTTCATTTCCAGCACCCACGTGGCAGGTTACAGCCATGTATAACTCCAGTCCCACGGTGTCCTATTGTTCTTCTGACTGCTGTGGGCTCCTGCACATATATGATGCACATAAATACATGCAGACACACATGCATATGTGTTGGGGTTTGGCCTGGTGTTATCTATTCTAATGTTAAGTGCATTCCCCACTGAGGTCTGCTTAATTTCCCCACTGAGGTCTGCCTTATAAGCAGACACTGGAATACCCCAAATGAAATTGCAAACTTTTGCCCCATTGGTTTGAAAATAAAATGCCAACACAGCTGGGGCAAGGTTGATATAGTAGGTGTGGCCAAGGTTCATAGACTTTGGAGACAGGTGAGGATCCCAGAAGGAGGAGAAAGGTGGAGGAGAGAGGAGAAAGCACAATTGCCATGGGATAGAAATAGAACCATGTGGCCCGGGATCTGAATGCCGTGGAAAGGAATGGCCCAGATAAGAATATAAGCAAGTATTTTGGAATTATGGATGGGACATAGTCCAGATAGGAATGATTAAAGCAGATGACCTGGGATGGGGGGTTGGGAGATAATGAGATAGTGTAAGTGGCATTACCGGCACAGCCCAAGGTGAAATAAGGCAAAGCTGAAATCTAACAGGTGTCTATGTCTTTATTGATTTCGGTAACAGGGTTAGATAATACCTCTGTGTTAATTATAGGGCTAATAATAGACATATTAGCATGTTTAAAATTACTTTTAAAATTACCACAATACATATGCATAAGAAAGATATATAAACTTCCTCAGAAATTCTGGGGTGGAATCCCCACATGAATACATTGCCCCTAACCAACAACAAACAGCCTTAATACTTACACCGCTCCCCTGCAATCAGCACAGCTCTTGGACATTTCACAAACCTGCTCTCTTGGTACTCCCCAGTGGGACTGAGTTCCAGCTGGTGAGAACAGTAACTAACTCTGCACCACAGTCTTCAATGTGCTTTCTTCTTTCCCTGTCTCATTTCTGCACTCTCTGAGAATATTTGGGATGCGGGGGTTTGGGGTGTTTTTATGGTATGAATTGTGCTTGCCCCTTCCCTGGTCATATGTTGAAGCACAAGTGTCAGTACTAAAGAGTGTGATTCCATTTGAATACAAGGTTATTGAAGAGGCAACAAGATTCAAGTGAGATCCTGGGGTGGCATATGCTTTTGCCCCATGACTGGAGCTCTTAGGACAACCTCAGTGTAGACATAAATACTCATGAGGGAAGAGGACTAGTGTAGACATGGGGTAAACCATGTTCACAAGCTTGGGTGAAGGGCACGAGAAGAAACCAGCCTCACTGATACCTTGATAAACAACTGGATCTTGGACTTCTGTCTTTCAGAACTGTGAGGCAGTACATTTTTGTGAACAAACCATGCAATTTGTGGTGCTTTGTTATGGCAATCATAGCAAATGAATACTGAATCAACACCAAATAAAATACCCATGCTTGAATTGTTGTCTCCTGGACTGCTAAAGCGGGAAACAAACCAAGAAGGTATTGTTTCCATTTGTCCTCTTGACATGTTGGAAGGAAAGACTTTGCTGACTTCTTAAGCAGCCCAGAAAGATGACTTGAATTTGACTTTGTAGCAATACCCTCATTCTTTCTGGCCTCACCCCTGACTCCCCTAGAAAGCCTGAAGGTGGCCCTTGGGCAATACATTCTGCCTCATCTGGCCGTAGAAGAATAGCAGCCTGAGGATGTCACTTTGACTAAAGTATAACAAGCTGTCTTTGGCACTGCCTCCCAGACAGTGTGTATTGTCTACAGCAGTGTCTCTACTGGTCCCCAAGACGGTTAAATGCCACGTTAAGGAAGGCAGATGATTAGAACCCATGTTAAATTCCACCATTTGCTCTTCCTCTCCGAAAGGAGGTCAGAGTCTCTTTTGAAGGCCAAAGAGAACAAAGACTATGAACTTGTAGATCTGAAAAAAAAAAAAAAAAAGACTGAGAGAATAATGCTTGAGGAGAAGAATCTTGACCTCCCCAGTTGGAAGGAAGTTGGGTATGTTGGTATCCTGAGGCAAGAGCTACAGGAAGCAGGTGAGGCCAGGAGGAACCTAAACAGAAGGCAGGGGTTGGTGGACGCTGGGGGCCTGAGAGGACCCATGGCAAGTAGTCACAATGAGCTCTTTGGGGAGCAGACTCAGAATTCTAGTATGCTAATGTCTATGGGCTGGGAAGATTTATTGTGGCTAAGTGGCTTGCGGTGCTTGGAGACAGATGCATCCCTCCTCCTTCAGCAGTGAGGCCAGATCATCTGTTTTGCTTTCTTCATAAATATGTCTCCCTGAATGTCAACAGGGAGAGATTTGGAAATAAAACAAAAAGGCATTTTCTATGGGGCAGGAGAAACCTTAATTTATCACCAGCTTTTCCACCAAATGAAAACGATTTGCCTCTTGTCTTCAAAGACTGCCGAACAAATGTTTAAAAACTGCAGTAGGTTATTGCAATTTGTGTGCCCACTTAAAAAAAAAAAAACCATAGATAGACAGGTGTTCTGAAAATGTTTTCATACATTGATCCCTGTGAGGGTGGAAGGAAGATGAAATTGCTTGGTAAGTGCTTCCTATGCAGTAGGTCTCTTTTACATAAAGGCGTAGACTCTTCTTCAGCTGGTTTAGTTGCTCTACTTTGGAGCTGGGCCTGGGGTGGGCTTTTTTGGTGGGCTCTGAGAGGCTGCTGAGAAACTCACACATTCACAGTGACCATCAGTGTGATGGTGATGCTGTTTTCAGGCTGCAGAGTGGAGGTGCTGCCCTGGTTCTCCCAAAGAAAGATCCTTGACTGAGTAGTGCTTTTTGGGCACACAGGGAGGAGAAGGGAGAGAGAAGAAGGAAGAAGAGGGAAGAGGAGAGGAGAGGAAAAAGGAGAGGGGAGAAGAGGGGAAGAGAGGGAAGAGGAAAGAAGAGGGAAAAGGAGAGGGAAGAGGAAATGAGAGGTAGAGGAGAGCAGAGGAAAGAGGAGGGAGGGAAGAGATGGGAAGAGGAGGGAAGACAAGGAGAGGGATGGAGAGAGGAGAGGAGAGCTCTTAATAAACATTACATTTCCCTCCTTTCTCTAAAAATCTGAGTCAAGTTTGTGGTTTATACTTAAATGTGTAGCAATTTGGGGTAAAAATTTTAGTGCTAAATGTGGTTTTGGTTCTTTATCAGACTTTTGTTCCAAATGGAATTTTGTCTTATGATGTGTAATCACATACTCCCTCCCCCCTCCCCCCATAACATGCTGGAGCAGATGCTGTGGTATGATGCCCAAATATTCTCTTCAAGATCAAGGTGCTCATGGCCCAGGATCCAGGGGTACTGCCTGCTGATTATTGCAGAATGTTACTCCCCAAGAATTGTTCGGTCCTTGGGTCTTAAGGAACTGTGTCACCCACTGCAGGCCTTATGTTCTCCCTAGTGGTAGTCTTCACATAGAGAATGTTGGATAGAGAGGTGCCGGGGCCTGGAAATCACGTCTCTGGGATAATGGTTCTTTTAGAACATGATGTGGTGACCACCATCCATAAGATCATTTTGTTGCTACTCCATAATTGTTATTCTGCTACTGTTATGAATAGTAATGTGAATGTAATAGTAATGTAATAGTAATAGCAATGCTGATATGTGGAATATCTGATATGTGACCTCCATAAGAGTGGCAACTACAGGTTGAGAACCATTGCTCTAGGACATATCATTTAGGACAGCTCAGCCTCTGCGCTTCCTGTGAGGCATATATATATTCATTCTATCAGTTCTGTTCTTTTAGAGAACCCTGACTAATAAAATTGCCATCACTCAAAAAGTACATCTCACGCATGTGGGATGGGGGAAAGATTGTCTCAAGTGAGCCTACCCTGCCTCTTTCTTACTTACAGCCTTCCGGTTTCTCCAAAGCTCCTTGTTTTTCAGTTAGAAGCCATCTTCCCTTACTTGTGTCTAGCTTCATCACTGGGTCCCTGCCATCTGTTGCATTGTATTCTGGCTGACGCAGCAGTCTCTCACCTTAAAGGCAAATGAACACAATTGGAACCTATAGTTGCTCTGGTATGGGCCTAGTCATTGGGCCTCTCTGGTCCACAGGTGGAAATTAGAAGGAAGTGATGACATGTGCTAAGTGGCCTCTCAGAGGCTTGGGAAGGAATGTGTGTAACTATCCATGTCTGAGTCTCCTCAGCAGAGTCGCTATTATGTGGAGTCACATGACTTAATTTTCCAGGTAGTGATTGCTATGACTTCAGTTTCCTTTCATGTAGCTACAACATCGAGTGTCCGAAGACTTTCTCCATTTTTCTCCTGGTTATGTTAGTGCTATGGCACATTGTTCTAGAGTTAGCATTTCCGTTCCTACTCTGATTATGTAACCCAGGGCGTAGAAATAGGCCTCCAATCACTTGAGCTTAGAGGCAAAATTCCTGTCTGAACTGAATGGACTCCTTGCCCCCGTAATTCATGCTCCTTATGCTTATACCCTGGGTACCATGCTTGACTCCAATCTCACAATTACACACTGTTCAACTCACCTGAGATGCACTTGATAGGCTATGTGCCACTCATCTTACCAAACAAAACCTTTGAGATAATCAACTCACAAATCAAAGCAACTTATTTTGGCTCATGGTTTAAGAGGTTCCCTCCTCCAGTCAGTTGTTCCTGTTGCCTTAGGTCTGAGTGGAGGCAGCGTATCTTATCAGGTACAGATAGCAGGGTCATGCTGTTTGCCTTGTGGCCATAAAGCAGAGTCATAACAAGGGGGAAAACAGGATGGTACAAACCCTCAACAGAGTACCAATGACCTAAAGACCTCCTCTCAAGTGTCAAAAATATCACCACCTTCCACTAACACCGCTCTGAGGGACATTCTAAGTCAGGCCAATAGCAAGAACCATGGCTCTTTTCCCACTGTGGCCATCCATGCATGCTTGGATAAGAACCCCATACAAAACGGCCAATGTCTAATTTTGGTCCATTCCTTTCCATGTGTACTCCTCTGAGCCTGTACTCCAACTCTTCTTGTGATTCAAGATGTCCCAGTCAGTTATTTTTATTCAAAAGTTTAGACTCTGGTGAATCTCAGTTTTAGTCCCAGTGAAACCTAAAACCACAGTAAGGGTACCATTTCCAGAGGCAAACGTCTGCTTGATTTAAACTCTGGCTGGGTTAACGTACCAACAGCTGGATGAAAATGAAAAATAAGCTTCACAAGACATTGTTTCAAAATACCTAACCTTTAAATTCATTGGAGGCAGCCGTTGCGCAGAGTTTTCCAGATTCTAGATGCTTCTGACCTTTCGTTCAGGCAAAAGTCATGGTTAGGTCCCTTATGACCCTGTCTTCTTCAGTCTCTAATTTTCTACTCCCATTTTCTCAGCCCCTCTTTTTCTGCCCTTTTATCATTTTTATTGCTTTTCTCTGGACCATCTCCAGGTCTTGACATCTTTCTTAGAACATAGAGGCCATAGACTGGGTAAAGAATGCTAACGAGGAAGGAAACAATGTGGAGCCCATTAGGAGGATTGATTTCCAGCCCTTACATGTGCTGCTAATTCATCCCAGCTTTAAAAGGCACAGCTAGGAAGCTCCCTGGCACTGAGAGCATGGTCTTAGGTGACCCAGGGTGCTTACACTGCTGTGCAGCTTATGGGCTCATCACTCCTCAGTTTAGACCTCACTGGTTTGGTTTTGCTTCTGGTCAGGCAGTCCTGTATTCATCTTGTTTAAAGGAAGCTCTTCTATTAGCAAAAGATGCTCCCAGAATTTAGTCTCTCTTAGTCTGCAGACTCCCCATTGTCTCATCAGGCTTAGTCATGGTGAGGCTGCAGGAAGCTGTGTCTGGTTGAGCGGTAGCCACCACAGCAGGGACCAAGAACTGCCTGCTCTGTGCATTGTGGGGGGCATGCTGCCGTGTGGATGACCCGGTGTTGTTCCAGCAAACAGCCGCAACACAAATAATCCTGGGAGTCTTGTGTTCAATCCAAGAACCAGGCCCCAATGAGCAGCAAACCCCAGTTGTCTCCCTGGTCTGAATGGCTGGTAGGGGAGTTGCTACTGTATAAAGCGAAAGGTACAAGATTGCCACAGTTGGCAATCTCACATTCTGACAGTCAGCAAATGCAGAAGGCATTGTCTCTAAACGATGCTTTAGAGACGGTGAGGAAGAGGGTAGAGAGACATTGCTTTATTCTTTGTGGTGCAGAGGTCTCAGCTAAGTCAACCCAAGGATACAGCCAGAGAATCCAGACAATGCATGAGATAAAGGATAGCCTGAGTGGCTGTCTAGAGTTGAGGAAATGCTGGCTTAAAGGCCAGTGCCACTCACTAAAGGCTATAAAGTACACACGTGGAGTGTGGGGTTCCAGAAGAAATTCCAGTCTTCACAAATCACCCTGGTCTTATACCAGCCTTGGACCTCATAGCTTTTGTGTAAGCAGGTGCAAGGTTCTGTATGTGAATTTCTCAAGGTTGTTGTTAGACTCAAACATTACTATGGACTTGTAAATAATAAAAAGTCCATTGGCGGCAAAGCCCAACTACTGCTACAAGTAGAGTTTGGTAGTACCCAGAAGAGCCAGACCCTGAACCAGCAGAGCTTAAACACAATGCGGGCATTTCTCCCACACAAAAAAGTGTAGAGGTCTGAGGTCTGAGGTCTGAGGCCGATGAAGCAGTCTAATGAAGCAGAAGTCACCAGCTTCTCCGGTCCCTTCCAGTGTGGGTGTGAGTACCCTCATATTTTCTAACCCAAGGTAGCTTCTTAGGGCTCCAGTCATTATATCTGCATGTCCAACAGCTGCAGGCCAAATAGGGGGTCAGGGAAGAGGGGGTGAATACCTTGCTGGTGAGGTAGTCTCCTAGAATTTGTATCCATCACTGTTTTCATCTTGCTCACTGGGACTTAGTCACTCATCACACCAGTCCAGAGTGCCTGGCGCGTACTGTGTTTTGTTTCTAATAGCATTACATCCAGCCAGTAATTCCCAGCTAGTTGCTGCACAGAAAGAGGAGAGAGGGATGGGCATTGTGAGGAAACCTCGTAGTGTCTCCCCACATGATAGCCTCTCCATAAAAGTGAAAATCTATTTTGTGTCACGTCTAGACATTATAGGGAGGTCTCACCTCCATGAACTGAGAGATGAGCCCCATGCTCATTGGGTTTTCTCATGTCTAAAGCAACACTTTATTGCTACATAAATGTCATCGCATCCTCCTTTGTCCTCGGCTCACCTCTCCATGTGACACATCCATAACCATGCTGCAAAGCCCTCCCTACTGCCAAGGTTTGCATGATACCACCACGATTTCTTGGTTGCTTCAAGCCGTTGCTTCTCAACGGGCAGACCCATCTAATGTCTGTTTATGTTAAAGCTCTTGACGGTCAACTTGGTGGGATCTATACTCACCATAGAAACAAATCTTTGGGCATTCTTGTGGAGGGGTCTCTTAGGGTAACTGAGGTGGGAAGACCCGCCTTAAATGGGGGCAGCACCATCCCATGGGCTGGGATCGACCAAACATGAGACTCGGGGGCTGAGCAGCAGCATTCATCTCTCTCCTTCCTGACTGTGGATGTAGCATGAGCAGCCAGCTCAAGGTCCTGCCTCCCTGGCTTCCTTATATAAAGGGCTGTACCCTTGAACAATGAGCCAAAGTCAACCTTTCCTTCCCTAAATTGCTTTTGTCACAAAAGATATTTTGCCACACCGTGAAACACAAGTGACTGATAACAGCATCTGTTCCTGGAAAACTGAACATTTTAAAATTAATTAAGAGTGTTCTTTAACGATTTCACACATGTGCATAGTGCATTTCGGGCACTCTCACCCCACCCTTTCCCACCTTAACTCTTCACCCTGCTTATGCCCCTGCTTCCCTACAGTCTCTTTTTCACATTCTTGTCTGTTCGTTTTGTTTAGTAACCTACTGAGTTTACCCAGTGATGTCTGTGTGACCACAGATTTGGAGCTATGTGTTGTAGCCTTGAGGGCTCAACAGTGGGTACAGAACTACAGACACTGATTCCGACCCTCTCCCAGAATCTACCAGAAGCCAACAGGGCACAAGGGGCAAGACTCTGTAAGCCCCTGCCCTTAAAATTGTATTTCTTGCCACGAAGAAAAGGATAAAAAAATTATAAAGTACTTATGTATACATACAGGAAAACAAAAAATGTATTATTATCCTGTCCAGATATAGACCTGAGGCCCCATCCTCATTATTAAAGGGGGAAAGTTAATACGTGGTGCAGGGGTATTAGAGAAACAGTGTCAAACTAGATATTTATTCTTGCCCCAAGAATCAGGATTAAAAACTTCCTCACTGTAGAATTTAGGTTTCTCTGTACTTACAAAATGGTCAGCTGAGGTCATGTCGCTTTGCACAGTCATCTGGATCCCACCTTTAGGAGTCAATAATACACTTCCTAAGTTTCTGACTCGTGCTGGGAGTTTGTGAAGTCTGGTGGCTTTTCTGCAGGGTTGAATCCCTAAGAGAACTGGGGCCAAGCACTACTGTGGAGCATCAGGCCTGTGGGGCCTTCTAAGAGTTAGAGGCCTGATGGCATCTCAGAGCTGCCTCAATTAATATTTGATGGGGCAGGTGAGGGCAGAGCACTCAAGGAGGCAAAGGCAAGTGAATTATTGGGTGTTCAAGGCCAGCCTGGTCTACAGAGCAAGTCAAGGACAGCCAAGGATACACAGAGAAACCCTGTCACAAAAATACAATAACTAAATAAATAATGGAAAACAAATCAAGTTTAGAGGGGAAAGTGGTGGAAGGGGATAGAGGAGGAAGTAGAGGGTGAGGTATGGGGAGTATGGATTTGATTGAAACCCATTATATGCATTCTCAAACAAATGGACAATAGATAAAAGCCATGTCAATTCTTAACAGCAGTAATTGTAATTTTCCCTTCCAACCTAGGATGTCATTATTGTTATTTCTTTCTCATTCCTAAACAGACCTATCTAGAGCCTCCAGGGCTGTGTTGGAAAATAATAAGAACAGGTATCCTTGCCTTGTTCCTTCCTTGGTGGGGGGGGCAAGGTTGTTCAGTCTTTCATTATCAAGAAATGTGGGCATGCTTTTTCATATACCAGCTCATGGTAGTTCAGTTAGTGTCCTAATTTGTGGAACATTTTTACTGTGAAAAACCTCTAGCACTTTCTCAATGCATTTGCCACAGTAGCTGTTGAGATACCCATGTAGCATTTGTTCTATGACCATAGGGCATTACATGGAGACATTTTCTAATGCTACAGCACCCTTATATCACTACGATATACCTCACTTGTTGACAATGTGTAGTGATTTTTGTTCATTGCTTGGCGTCTGTTGTGTTGAACATTTCTGTATCTGTTTTCATATTAGCTTGTGATTTTCCTTTCTTCCCGTGACTTTGACTCAATTTTGTATTAGGATAATGAAAACGATCATATAGATTAATTAGAGAAGCCTCTTTTCTATTTGTTGCTGTTAGTTATTTAAATGTTGAACCAACGAACTAGATTGCCTTGGCCTTTGTTTTCTTTGTAGGGAAGTTGTCTGGTTAGGAATTCGATCTCTTTCTTCCTCTTGAGTCAGTTTTCATTTTTCAAAACTTTCCTTTCACTTATGAATTAGACTATTTGTTGGCATACATGTTTTTAAGTGTATTTTCTGTAATCCTTTCCATTTCTGTAAAGTTGGAAGGAACATCCTTTTTCTCCGCATTTTGTAATTTTTGTTTCCTTTTTCATTTCCCTGTTCATTGGCTCAACTAATTTTTTTTTTTTTTTTTGCGAGTTTTGCAAATGGTTAAAGAACCAACTAGGGGTTTTATTTATTTATACTTTATTATTTTTCTTCTTTGATGTTAACTTGCTCGTGTGTGTGTATGTGTGTGTGTGTGTGTGTGTGTGTGTGTGTGTATGTGTAATGTAACAGCTTAGATTGTGGATTTAGATGATGCATTCTCTTAATTAACATCTCTGCCTTTACTTGGAGATTTTCTTTTCCATTTGCACCTGATGTCTAAGCCCTACCTCTGCCATTTTGTATCTGCATTTGATGCTTTCTGTATCTTTTTGTTGTCATTACAGGCCCCTTTTTGTTAAATAGATACTTTGAAATGTTTTACATTAATTCCCTTGGTGTTTATTTTACTATATATATTTTGGAGATATTTTCCTAGTGATTGCCTTAGGGGTCCAATTAACCTATTAATTTACTGAAATCTAGTTTGCATTAGTGTCAACTTAATTACAATATTATATAAAAACCTTCCCACAATGCAGCCCCCTCTCTCCTTCGTATCTTGTTCTATATTATCATAGAAATTATTCTTTATGCATATATCCCCATCAACATATTTTTAATTATTTCCAAATGTGATTTACTTTTAAAAAACACAGTAGAAACAAAGAGATATGCATAACATACTTACACCCCATTTTTACTTACCTATGTGTTTCCCTTTGCCAGTGCTCTTTATTTCATCTGACTTTTCTTATTGATCTCTCATTTCTGTTTGAAAACTTATAGCAGGGACTATCCAGCAATGTTTCTTTTTTTTCTGCTTTTATTTTCAACAAAGTTGTAGTTTCTCTTTTATTTTACATATAATATTGTTGGATAGAAAATTCCTTGTTATATTGTTGGCTAGAGAATCCTTTGTTGACAATCACTTTCCTTTTATTGTCAGCACTTTGAAAGTCTTCTGTTCTGTCTGGATTGTGAAGAGAAATCTACTGTTAAACCTATTGAAGATTTTTATCTGGTACTTGCTCACTCCTGGGCTTCATGGTTTTCTTTGTCATTGAAATGCTTGGTTGTGATATGTTTGGGTGTATAGCTTTGAGATTAGGCTTTGTTGAGCTTCTTGGATGGTCAGTTAACATTTTCCATCAAATTGAGATGTCTTCAGTCCTTATTCCTTCAAACATTCTATTTGTTTCTCTCCCTCCTCTCTCAGATCCTCCTTGGGCGTATTGCTTCCTTTGATGATGATCTCTCAAAGTTCTGGGAGCTCCTTTCAAACTACATAACACCTTTTAAGTAACTTTTTATTAATTCTTTGAGACTTCTATACAATGCATTTTGAACATTTTCACCACCACAGCCTCTCCCATCACCACCCTTTCCCATCCTTTCTCATTCAACCTTGAGATTTCTTCATCTTTCCTTTCTTCTTTCACTCTTCCCGTCAAGTCAAGTTTGTGTGTTTTCCAGCGAGTCTTGGGAGTGCCGCAGGCTCCGGCATGTGGTCAACATACCAGGGGTCACATTATTAAAGAAAACTCACTCCCTCTTGCAGAAGCTATGAAATGCCAACCGTTCCTCGGCTGCTGTTGGGATTTCATGTCTGCCTTCCTCACCTCCGTGCTGGACGATGTTTGGAGCTGGTGCCGGTCTTGTGCCTGCTGACACAATCGCTGTCAGTCCATCTGTGCGTCTGCCCTCTTGTACCAGAAAACACCGTTTCCTTGATGTTATCTACAACCTCTGGCTCTTACAATTTTCTGTCCCCAGAACAACACAATATTTGTGACCCATTTTCAAATTTGGTAGCATGGTCTTCTGATTATTAAATTTTGCTACTAAAACCCTATTCTAATTTTTCTCATTTTATTAGACTTTGAACTGTAGAATTTCTGTTAGTTTATATATTGCACACATATATATATATTACATATATACACACTCTATCTATATATCTATGCAACATTCTAACACTAAATATATATGAAATTCCAGGCCTTTATGAATATTTTGTATTTCAGAGGCATTGCCTTTACTTTCCTTTAGTTCTTAGAGCAAACATATTTAAAGGTCTTTTTCTAGCTTCCTCAGCAAATTATCTTTGTTCCTGATTGACTTCAAGTCTGCACCAAAAATGTGAACTACTATTTTTTTTTTTTACTTCCAATATGGAGCCAAGGGCTGAGAGATATAGGTACTGTAAATTTTAAAATGCCACAAATAATTACCTTTCCTGAGATTTGTGTGTTTTTCTTAAATACCTAGTTCCAGAGTGGTTGCAAGCCTTTGATTAATTTCTAGAATTACAGAAAAGCTTGATCCTGATAGTTAACAAATAAAAAGCCCACTGCCAGGAATGAGTTACCTCTTTTGGAGTTGTTGGCCATTGAGTTCTTACAGCCCCCAAATACTGCAGGGTGCTACCAATACTCTTGTTTACCCTCCAGAATTTGGTAGCACGATAAAGACACCTCATAACTCACAGAACTCGGAGAAATCAAACTGGCACTCACTTGGAAGCTCCATCCCTATTGGCTAGTGCTATGCATGCTCACGGAGGGAAAAGTAATCATCATTCTTTCCCAGCTGTGAACTCTGGAAGCTAAAACACTGACCAGCCTGGCACGACAAGCCCACTAGAACAACACTGGCATGAACATTCATGGGGGTCATAAGCTCGGGGGAAAACCTACTATTGTTATTCTGCTAAATGTAAGTAGTATGAACCTGACTCCCAGTGACACACACATAGATGAGTGCATTTATTCTTTCATCAGAGAAGCTCCATTTTGTGGTAGATGGCAATTAAAACCGAGAGCCACAACTGGCTAAGGCACAGAGAATGGGAGATTGAGCAATGATCAGTCCTATATATGTCATATCTAAATTATAAATAAATTCAGAGACATATATGTCATATCCTCTCCACCCAGGGCCCGGACGCCATTGTAGCAGAGGGGGTGGAAAGCATCTATAAGCCAGAGGTGGTAGTTGGCTACAAGGAAACAGAGTTTTCTGGTCATGGCAGAGAAGTTGCAAATGTGAACACAAAATGATTATGAAAGGATGCATAGCAAGCTCAAGCCAGACAAAATCCAATTAAGGGAAAGGATAGGTTGGCATGATGTTCTACCCCTAGATAAGAACTACTGGCAATTAAGACCTACTGGGCTAGGAAGAGTTGGTTTTCTTTAAGGATGCAGCCCTTGGTAAGTTGGCTGTGCTACAGTGGAAGGACACACATCCGAGAGTGTGTGGCATGCACAAATTGTACCTGATGAATCAAAAATCAAAAACAGAACACAAAGTTGGGTAGATAGGAGTAGTGGATAGATCTGGGAGGATGAGGGGTAAATATGAGAAAAGTACATTGTATAAAATTCAATGAAAAATCAAAGAACTAATAGAAATGATAAAATAAGAAGTTCTCCAAAAGGTGGTTTTGGGGGATGTAGCTCAGTTGGTCGAGTTTTTGTAGCACACAGGAAGCCATGGGTTTGATCTCCTGCATTATGTAAAATTAGGCATAATGGTCTATGCTTATAATTCCAGCACTCTAGAAGTGGAGGCAGGGAGATTAAAAGCTCAAAGTCATTCTCAACCTCATATCAAGGTTGAAGGCAGCCTAGGCTACATGAGATCCAAGGAATAAATTGTATTAGGTGTCAAAAGATCACAGAACTCTGGAATATGCTTTCTATGTGGAATACTCTCATGGAGACGTTTAGGTCACAACACGAATTTGATGGATTATGCCTATAATTAGAGTTACCTTGAACTTTTCCAACAATCCTTCACAGTTGCTAGGTCAAATTCTTGTTAGCATTCCTAGAATTCTCTACTGAAGATGGGCATGAATGCATTCATCCAAGCTTAGAGTTTTATAGAGATGACATTTCAGTCACTGCTAAATACATGCTCATTCAATTGGAACTATTTCCACAAATCATGGCTCTCCTATCTTCTCCATACTGCTTGTGTAGCCATTTAAAGCTTTTAGATAAATATGTGTAATTAGATTTTGTATATCTTGCAGCTGGAGAAGATTCCTGGTGAATATTCTTCAATACCTGGGCTTCTAATATCAGAGCTCAGAGATTTAGTGGCAAGAATTGGCTACACTGGCCACGGCCATGATTTCTTGGGTATAAAAAACCCAGGAGTTCATGTGGCATGGGAAGTCAGGACATTTTGATTTGAAACTTGTCTTGGGGCTGATAATTTTTACAGAAGGAGGCATGTGACGGGTCTTTCCAAACAGAGCAGATTGGTTAAAGCAGTTGCTCAGAAGCGGCTACGAATGGGCCGGGTGGCTTACGCAATACCAGCTGTGTGCGACGGCTTGTTTTATTGCTCTTTGTAAATGTTGTCTGTGGTCATTTTACAATAGTTTTTATTCCCACCTTTGCTGTAAATCTTGCTGTAAAATTGCTCTAATTCAAGGGAAAGACTGTGAAGTGAGGCTGGGAACCTCAAGCATCAGTCGATTACAGAGGAAAGGGAAATACACTAAAGACGAGCAGAGAGAAAATGAAGGAGAGCCAGGGGGAGAATTACCGGACGGAATGGCCATTACATGCTAGGATTTGTCCCCCTCCAAACCAATTTAATTGTGAGAAAGAGGTGATGGCACTTTTGGATGAATCCACCAGGTGGCACAACCGAAAGCCTTTCTTGGCTTCTCTCTTTAACTTCTTGGAGTTGATTTAGTAAACTCACTACTTTTCACAGATAAAAACAACGTGCAGGGATGGCCAACCCATTATTCTCTCTACCCACCCTGTTTGTGCGTGCACACTTGAGTTACAAATTTGCAGAAGAAAAGATCTTTTTCTCAAGATATACGATGTCCTCTTGGTTAGATCTTTTTCAAGGGCAATTTTGAGTTAATTGTCCTAGATTTAGAGATTTGTGTTTATATCTTTTGATTAATGTTAATATATTGATGTTTTCTTTTGTAAGTCTGTGCCCATCAAAGCTTTTAAACAAAACTTTTAAACTATCTTTTCCAAGAATGAGGGAGAATACTAAATTGTTCCCCAGTTGTTACCCTCACCAAAATAGTTAGCTGTTCTTCCAAGCCTGATTCTGAGATCCAGAACCCTTGTGAAGTCTAAGCAGAGCTCATGAGTAGGATATATTCTGGTAAATGAGACTAAGGAATGTCTTTTTAAACTTATGCTTATTTAATTCATATCTTTTCAGAGAAGCCACCCCCGAACTCCCCATCCGCATGAGCTTTGTTTCTTTCTTGTTTTACTAAGAATCAGCATGAGGAGGCTTGCAGAGGAATTTTAATCCAGCAAGGGATCGTATCCAAAGACCTTCTAAGTTTATGCGATCTGGTTGATATGCAGCCATGTTCTAGATGACAGTATGATCTGGCTGGGATACAGACATGCCCTTAGTACACACCTTTAATCCCAAACAATGAAGGTAAGTTTAGTTTATAAAAGGAAGCAGCCACGTTTGAAAGTGACATCTAACTGGGGACAGACAAAATGATGAATTAGGAAAAGAACTGACAGAATGAGTCAAAGATAGCATACATCCAACTCTATGAGAACAGGCTAGGAAAGAGGCTACTTTGAGGCAACTGTAGCTGAGACTGCTAGCAGCAGGGGTTATGGAGACTGGAGTGGTCACCCTCTATAGCTAGGCAGAACTTCCAGAGGAGGGAGGAAAATACCAACCCACCCACAAAACTGTTGACCCAAAATTTACCCTGCCTACAAGGTGGGAAGGGATAAAGATGTAGCAGAGTTTGAGGAAATGGCCAACGAATGACTAGCTCAACTTGAGACCCACTCCATGGGTGAGAGCCAACCCCTGTCACTATTAATGATACTCATGCTTGCAAACATGAGCCTAGCTGATTGTCCCCTGAGAGGCTCCACCCAGCAAGAGACTGAAAGGCTGAAACAGATGCTGAGTCACACAGACAAACATTAACTGTAGAGCTGGGAATCTTGAACTGTTTCAAACACTTACTCATAGTGTATGATGTGTGTGTGTGTGTGTGTGAGAGAGAGAGAGAGAGAGAGAGAGAGAGAGAGAGAGAGAGAAAGAGCTTGACCTTGGGGATTTGCACCAGAGGCTGATGAATTGGTATTTAGAAATGTGTGGGTGAATAGCTCCCTGCTTGGCCTCCAGTTCAACTTGCACAAGGCCAGTGGAACAGAGGGTCTGAGGCCAAGACAAATGGTTTGAGTGTGTGAGGTGGGAAGAGGGCATGGTGTTGATATCTTCTCTGCCCGAAGCACACTAAATGACCTATTTGCAAGTTCATTCATGTGTCACTGAATCACAGGCACACAGTTCTGAAAAAGGCATTCTTAGGCAATCTCTGCTGTTAGGGAGCACCATGAGAGTGTGCAGGCCTTAATGGTCCAGGTCAGTCAAGGTCTAGGCCATGTGGTCTCTTGGTACAACCCACAATGGTGGGAAATAAAAGACAGATGAGCCCTTGCTGTCATCACGAGGCGTGTTGTTTACAGCAAACTGTTTTAGAAAAAGACATTAAAGACAGAAATAATGATCAGTGTGGGAAACACAGAAAGTAGCACGGACGCCGTCTGTAGACAAGCACTGTCAGTGCCTGCAGTTCTGTGTGCCTTCCTTTCCTGTGGATGGTGACACAGAAGGTTAACTCACACGAGGGTCTCCGCGTACATTGCACTGTGGCGCGAGGGTGGCTCTGATGTAAGTGGGTCATGGGAAATGTTTCACTTTATTATGACCTTATAGAATCACCTTTCCATACGCAGTTCCCTGATGACGTGGTGCCAGATTGTATTTTCTGAGACTAAGCTGGTAACAGAAACCTTCTGGGTGACCCAAGGTCAGGTGTACCGAACAGTGACTACTTGGGAATTTGACCAAATGAAATCTTGAAAACCATACTGATCTTGAAGAACCATGACAAGACCCGTCTGTAGGGCCCTCCTCTGCCTCCGTGTTCTGCAAACACTGGCCTTGTCTCTCCTGTCCTGCCTCCTAATTATGGAGTCTGGTGGGGTGGTCTGCTCCCTGTTTCACTTGAAAAACTCCTTTCTACAGTCAGTGGGTAGAAATCCCAGACTTTCTTTGGTTGGTCAAGAAACAATGATCTGAAGTTCCTGAAATCCCTGGAATGGGCTCCAAGGGGACAGGGCAGGGAAAGCAAGAGGGCTGTCTGCACCTCTTCTTTTCCTCCCTTTTACTAAAAATAGATTTTTTTCTCATATAATGTATCCTGAATTTTGTTTCCCCTTTCTCTACTCTATTCAGCATCTCCCTACCTCCCCTCTCATCTAGACCCATCCTGTTCTAGTCTTTTGTTAGAAAATGAACAGGCTTCTATGAGATTATAATATATAATGATATGATATGATATGATATGATAAAACAAAACCTAACACATTTGTATTGGAACAAACAAACAAAAAATAGAAGAAAAAGAGCCCAAGGGAAGGCACAAGAATCAGAGATTCAATTGTTTGCACAGCCTGGAATTCTATAATAACACTAAACTGAAAGAATGTATTCAAAAAGGACGTGTAGGCTAAAAATAAAGAAGAGAAATATATAAATAAAATAAGAATAACGAGATAATGTTTTTTTTTTAAAAAAGAAAAAGCCCTGATAGAACATTAGGAGACAAGAAACCTCCAAAGATGGCTTTGAGTTGGTTGTTATTGGCTATCTACTGCTGGGCATTCAGCCTGACCTTGACAGTAGTTTGTTTCTCCAGTGTTAGCCCCTTAGAGCAAACTCAGTTTTCATTTACAAGTGGTTATGAATTGAAGATTGCTTCTGGGTTAGGGATGGGGACCTGTGTCCACTGTAGGACCCCATCTGGTAAGACCCCGAGAGGCCCTGCGCATGCTGCCTCAATCTCTGTGGGTTCATATGTGTGTCAATCGTGTTGATTTAGAGGGCCTCCATTCCCTCCAGCTCTTCTTTTCCTGTGAGGTTTGTGGATCCCTGGGCAGAGGGATTTGATGGACTCATCTCCTTTGAGGATGAGGGGTTCAAAGGTCTCCCACTCTCTGCATAATGTCTGTTTTTTGGGTTTCTCTATCTGTTCCCATCTGCTGCAGAGGAAAGCTGATGATGGCTGAGCAAGTCACTTATCTACGACTATAGAAAATAGGAGTCATGTCATCACTCAGATTTTTTTTTTTTTGTTTTGTTTTGTTTTATTATTATTATTTTTTTTAATTTACCCTAGGTCCTTTGGGCTGTCTAGTCTTAGGTCCTTGGTTACCAAGCAGTGATAAGTATAGGTTCCATCCTATGGAGTGGGTTTAAATCAAATCAGATAGTGGTTGGTTGTTCCTACAAGCTTTATGCCACCATTGTACTGGCATATCTTGCAGGCAGGGCACGATTGTAGATCTAAAGGTTTGTGGCTAGGTTGGTGTTTACATTTCACTTTCAGTAGCATGCAGTGTACCTTCCTATGCCAAAGATGCTAGATTGTATGGGTGAAAGACTTCTCCATGTTCAATGAGTTGTGTAGGTGTTATCTTCAGCAGCCAGACCTTGCTGTCAGTTTGTGGAGAGCCACCTATAGTCTTGGTAACAGCCTAGTTTATTTGGGGATTTCCATGGACTCCTTTGTCCAATTAGATGTAATTCTCAATCCCACTAACAGAAACTTCATTTGGTGGCAAGGGATGGTTAGTTGGAACTCTGTCTCCCCTATTATTTTTGCAGTTATTTTATATTGCCTTCAACGTGTATATATTTTAGGAAGCTATATTAGCTTTCCATACTACCTTCAAGTGGCCCCTAATTTTAGCCGTCTCTCTCCCATACTCTCTTCCTAATTCACCCCTCCCAATTTGATCCTCCCATTCCAGACCCCCCATCCATCCGTAACTATTCTATCTCTTTTCTAGAGAGATCTATCTTCCATCCCCTTCTATACCTAACCTCTGTGGTCTTATGGGTTGTAGCTTGATTATGGCTTAACAGCTAATATACACATTATAAGTGAATACAAACCAAGTTTGTCTTTCTGGGTCTGGGCTACTTCACTTAGGAGATGATTTTTTTTTTCTAGTTCAATCCACTTACCTGTAAATTTCATTTTTTTAACAGCTGAGTAATACTCCATTGTGTAAACACACCACATTTTAAAAACATCTACCTTTCCATTGAGAAACACCCAGTCTGTTTCTAATTTCTGGCTATTGTGAATAGAACAACCAATGAACATGGTTGAGCAAGTGTCTTTCTGATAGGTTGCAGCATGGTATGACAGAATCTTGAGGGAGATTTCTATCTTCCTGAAAAATTGCCACATTGTTTTCCATGGTGGCTGTTCAAGTTTGCACTCCCACAAGCAATGGACGAGTGTCCCCTTGCTCCACATTCTTGCCAGCATGAGCAGTTGGTCACTCATTTCATTCATCTTCGTCATCCTGATGGCTGTAAGCTGAAATCTCAAAGTAGTCTTAATTTGTACTTCCGTGATTACTAAGGATATTGAATATTTCCTTAAATATTTCTCAGTCACTTGAGCTTCTTCTTTTGAAAGTTCTCTGCTTAGATCTGCACCGATTTTTTTTAAATTGGGTTACTTGTTTTCTTGATACCTAGTTACATTAGTTATTTATGTGGTTTGGATATTACTCCTTTATCAGATGTGTAGTTAGTAAAGATGTTTTCCTATTCTGCAGGCTGTTTCTTTGTCCAAATATCCTTGGCTGTACAGAGCTTTTCAGTTTCATAAGGTCCTATTTATTAATTGTTGATCTTAGCACTTGTGCAAACCCCATTCTATTCAGAAATTCTTCTTCTGTGTGAATGCACTCAAGGCTATTCCCCACTTTCTCTTCTATCAGTGCATCAGGTTTTATGTTGAGATCTTTGCATTTGGAATTGAGTTTTGTGCAGGGTGATGAGTATGGATCTATTTGGGTTCTTCTGCACGCGGCTGTCCAGGTTGTCCAGCATCTTTGTTGAAAAATGCTTAGCCTCTTTTAACCAAGGTTCATCTGGCCCAGGGGGAGGGTCTTTTAGATATATTATTTGTTCCACATGAGGTAAAAAGGCAGTGGCAAGGTATCACCTGCCCTCATAAGAAGTGGCCAGGTCAGGCCTCTCTTACCCCATGCTTGGTCTTCTCTTATCTACTTGGATTGACTGTGTGGTAGCCAGACCTCTGCAGTCTCCTTGACTCCTCCGTGTTCGTCTCCAAGAGGACCTCTGTGGTCCCAAGACAGCTCAAGAAGCAAGATTCTCACAGTGAGGTAGAGCCAGGAACCAGAGCTCAGCTCTGTGGATCTGACCCTCTCTGGGGATAAAAATACAAAATCGTGATGAATTAGTAGATATGAGCACATCAGGAGAGGTAATTCTCATCTTCAGTGCAAGAACTTCTGAGGTGGAGGCAGAGGGATAAGGAGTCAAGGCCAGCATCAGCTACATAGTGAATTTGAGGCCCCTTGGCTACATGAGACCATGTCTTGAAAACAAAAACAATACAAAGCAACAAAATAAAAAAAAATATTATATATGAGAAGAATGTGGAGAGTAGAAAAAGTAATGACAAATTACACTTTTTTTTTTTTTGTATTTTCAAGACAGGATTTCTCTGTGTAGCCTAGGCTTTCCTGGACTTGCTTTGTATACTGGCCTAAAACTCACAGAGATCTGCCTATCTCTGCCTTCCTGAGTGTTGGGATTAAAGGTATGTGCCACCACAATCAGCATAAACTACATAATTTATTTTTAATTAATTAATTAATTACTATTTATTCACTTTTTATCCCAGCTGTAGCCCCCTCCCTTGTCTCCTCCCAGTCCTACCCTCCCTCCCTCTTTTCCTCCTATACACCTCCCCTAGTCCACTGAGACAGGAAGAACTTCTCCCCTTCCATCTGACCCTAGCCTATCAGGTCCCATCAGGGCTGGCTGCATCATCTTCCGCTGTGGCGTGGCAAGGATGCACTCCCCAGGGGGAGGTGATCAAAGATCTGGCCACTGAGTTCATGTCAGAGACAGTCCCTTACTAGGAACCCACTTGGACACTGAGCAGCCTCTGGGCTTCCTCTGAGCAGGGAGTCTAATTCTTCTCATGCATGGTCCTTGGTTTGAGCATAGGTCTCTGCAGGCCCCTCTGGGTTCCCGTTTTTGGCTCTTTGGAATTTAAAGGCTATAAATACTCCAGATATTTCAATACACAGAATACTAAAATAATTTCATCTTTTCATTGTCCCAGTAGGTTAAACTTTATTTGGTAGTTTGAGAAATTTTTTTTATCAGCTTTGTTTCTAGTTGCTAGTTTTAGGACACAGATAAAGCTCACAGAAATGCAGGTAAAGTATTCGGGTGGTTGCCAAAGTCTTCAAACCTCTGGCAAGTTTATTTTGTGTCTCAAGCACAAGTTATGACATTCAGAAGAAAAGTCTTCTAGATGTGTTCATTTTTTTATGCACTATTCATAAGCTTTTGGTATTTGAGGCAGCAGAGTATTACCACATGTGGACATATGCCTGTATTTGGTGTCACAGTGCTGAATGAGTCCACATGGCTTGTGATTGTACCCGGCACAGATGGGCAGGTGCCAGCATTTCAACTCTACACGAGTCACTGTAGTCAATATGCAGATGTTTCCACGAAGCCAACCTCACTGTATTTCAACTCAAGTTGCTTTTTAGCAGAACCTCAAAGGTACTCATGGACACTTCTGTACTGTTTGAAATGATGGGAACGTGGTTGCAGAGGTGTAGGTAGAGTCTAGTATTTTGACAAGCATATATGACTACGGCTATGAAGTCTACATGGGCCTTTCTCTTGAGGATAGTTTAAATGAGTTATCACAAAGCTTGAGTTTATCAGCTCTCTTACTAGCCCTAGCTTTGATCAAAGGGGGTTCCTGGCAATGCTTGGCATGATTTTAAAAGTGATAAAGTCATACAGCCTTTGGAGTGTTCTCCTAGTTTTAGATAGTTTCCATTCCATATAATAGAAAAATCACAAATATTTAAATAATGTTTTTGAACAGAGATCATTTTTGCTAAGTCTCTGTGACACCATTTCCTTAGTATTTATGAAAGGACTGAAGTTGATCAGTAACTGGAATGATAGTAGAAGAGAGGCTCATTGTGATGTAAAAGGCAAGGACAGGAATGATGCCAGTGGTGACGGTGAGTGCCAGATAGGAGGCTAACCACCGAAGTACAACAGAACACATTACTTCCAGTGATTAAAGCTGCATGACAATGCACACAGGGCCATAGATGTCTGCAAGCATCGCTATCATCATGCACAGGTGCTGTATACTAATGGTTTATTGTAAAATGTTATGCCATTATACACACTGTTTTTGCGACTTGCTGTTGATTTTTTTTCTCTAGTCTGGGTGGCGACACCATCCCACAGGTGCAGCAACAGCACCACATTGCTAAAAGGACACCCATGTGGCTATGATTGAACCTAGTGAGGGATTTCTCTACTTATGCACAGTGAGGATGGATCCTTTGAGGCCCAGATGGGTTATGAGGGCTGTGGGTTAGAAGACTGCGTAGATCAGTAGAAAACCCATAGGATCCCCTGGAGAGCAAAGGGTGCCCTTTACAGCTGGGCATTCTGAAAGGGCATCCAAAGCTCAGCTGTATACCCTGAAGAGTAAGGCTCAGGTCTGAATAGAAACCACAGGCTTCATGGTTACGGGCTCTTGCAAGATGGAGGCTCTGTGGAATTTAGATCAGGTTGACGGGTGAAGTAAAACTGCAGTTCCCATGACCACTCTCCCATGGACAGAGCCATCTATAGCAGGAAAGAATATTCAGCTGGGGTCAGTTTTAATTCTGCAACCCCATCCAAACTGGTAGTCTGAATTTCTGTCCAAGGTTCTGACCGCTCTTTGAGGACAGCGAGGTAACCCCTCCTCCAACTTTTCCTGATCCCAGAAGTCTATCATTCTGGACTCTCCATTATTATTCTTGGCTCTTTCTATGTCTTTGTTAGTTTTTCCTTATAAACTCCATTTGTTACTTCAAAACCAGTTTAGGAAGTGAAATGGTTCAATCCAGACATATTACACAAAGTAAGAGAGATTAAAAAAAGTTCTGATGTCTCAAACCACCCAGAAGGATGAGTTCTGTTTATGGTGGTTTAGGAAGGAATGAACCTCAAGATTCTTGTCTTCTGCTCTTTATAGTCAGGCAGGCACAGTCCATCTCATTGTTGTTCTGGGGATGCTGGATCAAAAGGGCTTTTCTGAACCAGCCAAGGAACCTTGATAGTCACCACTACTTTTTAGTCTTAAAAAAAAAATAAAACAAGCTTAAACTGCTAGCTATGGTGGCACACTCCTTTAATCTCAGAACTTGGGAGGCAGAGACATGGATCTCTGTGAGTGCTAGGCCAGCAAGGGCTATATAGTAAGACCCCGAATCAAACAACAAAAGGAAGTAAAAACAATAACAAAGAAACCTTCAACTTTCATAATGTTAATACTTAGATAAAGGAGGCTCTCTGACTTCAGTCACTATGCAGATTCAGCATTATGGAAAAGACTCTTGCAGTGCTTAACCCACTTATAAGAAATGAGTATATACTCTATCTATCTATCTATCTATCCATCCATCCATCTGTATATTATCTATCTGTCTGTCTGTCTGTTTCACACATACTCATTTCAGGGTAGAACTGTTCCATTAAATATATCTTAAAAGATTATCTTTCCCTTTGCATCACAAGGATGACATCTGGCTTCTCGTGATATTGCTACCTGGTCAAGTGGAACTTCCGCCTACTCAGGTGTTACATACTTGCTTGGACAGGTAGGCAGAGCTCAGGTTAATTTAGAAAGTACTTCACACAACCTGCCCATTATTTCCCTCACCACAGACATTCAAAACAGCAAACCATAAGCCTGCTGGTTCAGCTGTCAGAATAATGAAACCAACAGCTAAGAGGGGCTAGCAGCTTGGGACTGTTGGAGACAACTCAGCATGGTGCCTGAATAGGTTTGTGCATGTTTTCATGCTCATATTTTCAAATTGGACATCATTCAAATGGATTGTTTTCCTAATATATCATGAACATACTGAAGAGTCAAAATAGAAACTCCCATTAAGAGCATAATTGTCAATGCAGTGGGTGAGGAGATTGGAGCCTGTCATGTCCTTTTCAGGTTTCACATCTGCGCTAATGCTATTTTCTTGGTGACTGGCTTTAATCAAATTCTCCCATCTTCTTCTGACCTCAGTGAAACCATCTTCATAACTGGGTTGGAAGGAGGAGCATCTAATTAAGATCACAGTCGTACTTGAAATCTCTCTGCCCAGTGGGGATAGATAACATTGTCACTCAGTGTTGGGAGTGGATAATGATATTAAATGCTTTCCCCACAGGCAACACAGTGCAATCAGGGCCTCAGCTTTTGGACTTGTAGACTTCTGCCTCCTTGAAAGAAGGTGGCCGGGCATGTTTTCAGGGAGTCGGTAGTAAAGTTAATTGAAGGTATTTGTTGATTTTTGCCTCTTCTCTGGCCAGCGTGGAGTTTGCCACCCTGGGCTCCACTGTGAACGTGAGATGCCAGGTTTATTGAATGTTAGTATGCACGTGGTAAAATATTCTGGATTTCGGAATTTAAGGATTTAGACCAGATATACAGTAGTGTGAGGACTATGACAGTCTACTAAAAAGTGGAGAGCCAGAGAGAGAGAGAGAACAGTGTATAGTTCCCTTTATAGAAACAGCCTCCTTGAGAGAGTTGTTTATGGAAAAGCACCCCACTTCCTGTAAGCCCTCACCAGTTTCTTTCCATCAAATCCTGTTCCCCAGACTATATGCTTTTTTCTGGACTTGGTTCAAGTTGAACCTCAGACCCTGAGCACGGTCAAGCTCACTTGAAATCAGCTTTGCCAGCTGACAAAGTGGGATGCACGCCCTCAACAGTGATAAAAGCCTGTCCCATGCTCCTGCTTACCAGGTTCTTGTTAGATTTTCCTTACCACTAAACATGGAAGTTATGTGTGCCAGGTAGATACTTATTTCATCACTGTGACAAAATACCCAAGGGAAACAATACAAGGCAGAAAGTGTTTATTTAGTATTATAGCTCCAAGGCATTCAGCCTACCACAACAAGGAGGGCACAGTGACAGGAGCAGGAGTTGGCTGGTCACAATTCAGCCATAATCAAGAAGCAGGGAGGAGCTGCCCATACTCAGCTTGCTCTCATCTTTTTATTGCATTTAGGATGGGTCTTCCCACTGCAGCAAACCTAACCTAGACAAAAGCTCACAGACACACCCCAAGATCTGTGTCCATGGTGACTCTAAATCCCACCTAGTTACAGTTAAGATGAGGATTCAGAGTGGGTTCTACAAGCTACAGGAAATAGAAAGTTAGACTGTGGGGAGTACAGCTCATAGAGCGACTTGAAAAAGATCCATGCAATCATGTTAATACATGTACTGAAATTTAAAAAAAGGTTCTCTTTATTCTCCTTTTGTATGTTAGAAAAAGAAGGCATTGTCCAAAATTCAAACCCCTACACATTCTCTTGATTATGAAGTAGTATCTTATTTTCTGAACAATATACTATGTATAAGAGAAACCCATCAGACTTCACTCATCTCAACCAGTTGGAGGCTTGAAAGCAACATTAAAAAGAAGTATTTTGTTGATGAAACTAGGAAAAGTCTTTTTCTGATATGCCATTGTGGCTTGGGATAAGAATTTTAGAGTGTTCATGTCATTGTAATTTTAAAAATAGATATCTCTCAGAAATGAAGCAGCAGACAGTAATGACTCTAGAGAACCCTCTCTGGAGATGCTAAAATCACTTTCCAGAGATGCTAAGGAGGAATATGGCCAGTATGCACAGAGCTCTGTTGTGAAATATTTAGAGGGAGAAAATGTCTTTGAATCTTAGAGTTAGGAGTGTGGCTTCGTGGTCCAACATCTGCTGAGCATGCGATAGAGCCTGAGCTTCATCTCTAGCATGCTGCCCCTAACGATCTGCACCATGCAAATCTGTGTTCTAAAACTGAGTATTTAGTATAAAACATTACATTTTTCTTAGTATTAGTTAAGGACTTTTTCAATTAAAGGGATGGAGTGGTTAGGGACAGTTTCTATTCTTAGCAAGGACCTGGGTTTGGTCCTAACACCCACATCAGGTGGCTCATAACTACCTGTAACTCCACTTTCTGGAGATCTGATGACCTCTTCTGGCCAATGCAGGCAACCACATATACTCATACAGTTAAAAAAATATTAAAGAAAAGATGAAAATTTCAGATTGGGAAAATAAATGGGTCCACACATATTTAAAGATTCATTAAAAAAGGATCTGGGACAAACTCTTTGCATGTGTGGTGTCTATTGGACTTATGACCACAGCCGGGTCAGAGAAGGCATCTGTCTATGTTTGCTATTTGTAGTCAGCAAAGTGAAGCAAGTGTGACACACACACACACACACACACACACACACACGCACGCGCACACACTGTGCTGTTTAGACTGTGCTGCTTGGAAAACACTTAGTACAGGTGCATAGTCTGAAATCATTTTTCTCCCATGTGGGCTTAGCTGTGATGTTTTAAGTTCAAGAATACTTTATTATTAAAAAAAAAAAAACAATACTGTTGATTCTCATTGTTTGTGGGATCTAAATGCAGGATTCACTTCCATGCTAAAATTCATTCGTAACCTGAAATCAGTGTCTGTGGTATTTCATAGCCGTTTACAGGTATCCTGAGTGGCAAATGACTTGAAAGGTTCAGTGAACAATTGCCTTTTCAGGGTCTGTTTGGTGCAATGTGTTTTCATGGCACAAACCAAAAGTGCTAGTTCACAGCCGGAAGCACAAGGAGGCCACGATGAGGAAACAGGTGTGTTAGTTAGATAAGCCTCAGTCCTCAGGCACAGGGGTGGTGGCGAGCTCAATGTTAACACAGCAAAAATACATTAAATTGGGTTTTCCTAGGCAGAAACATGAGGAAAATGAAGCTATGTTTTGATCAGGAGTGACAAGGTGCTCATGACAATAGTGTTGTGACCGGTGGTTGCAGGTGGCCTAAGCTTCCTTTCCTCTTGAAACAAGCAATGGTTTAAGCACTCCAGGATTCTCTTAGTGCAGTCATTGTGTAGAACACACTCCCACAGGTCATGATACTGGAGAGGATGTATGGACATTCTGCTTGGTGATCTTCAGTTTTACTTACCAAGATATCATAAACCTTTTCATAAGTCCTTAAACAGTACCAAGATCACTTTCTAAGACTGAGAAGTGGGAGGCATTGGATGGGAGAAGCCATCTACGCATTCACACCCAGCACACCTAAGGCAGATCATACACCTTCCAAAACATACTCACCCACGCAGCTCACTGATCCCAGTCCAGCCCCAAGGCTTCCATTCCAGGATTAGCTGAGCAACCTCTCCTCAGCACAAGTTTGCACAAGCTTCTGATGAACAAACTGAGTTACAAATGTGTTAAACCATCCTTGAGGGGATCCCAAGGGACCTCTACCTGTGGGTTTACTGAAATGAATTCATAGGCTGGTGGGGTAGAGTGGGTTTGCATTGGAAGTGGACAGTTAAGAATCCTGTGTCCCCAGTGGCTGGCTCTTTGACCTCCCCACCCCCCAAGGGAGGAGCAGCCCTGCTAGGCCACAGAGGAGGACTTCGCAGCCAGTCCTGAAGATACTGGATAAAACAGGGTCAGATGAAAGGGAAGGAGGACCTCCCCAAGCAGTGGACTTGGAAAGGGGCAGGGAGGAGATGAGGGAGGGAAGGTGGGAGGGAATGAGGGAGCGGGATACAGCTGGGCTACAAAGTTAATAAAATGTAACTAATAATTAAAAAAAAAGAAAAAAAAAGAATCCTGTGTCCCCGCTTTATATTCACTCAGCAGCTTTTTTCATGGGTTATTGCGCCCAGACAAGAGAAGACACGTGATTTACGCTGTTTGAAGAGTACAGCCCTAGCACTTCCTCTCTGCCGCATCTGTTTCAACCCCTCACTCCACTTTATTTCCTATGCTGTCACATGACATGGTGGTTTCACGGCACTTACTGTACACATCCGCCCAAGGCTTTGAGAGAATCACTGATACATGTTCTACCTCCAGATCACAGTGAAGAGAAAACTCAACTCAAGACCCCTCCCCTCAAGAAAGAGGACTGGCTCCGCCCCTTGCAGGCCCCCAACAAGGTGGTTCAGGTAGTGTCATGGCCATGGGAGAGATGGCCTTGTACGACTCTGCTCAGTTTATGAATTTGGAGGTGGAGGTGGAGAAAATCTCACTTTCCTTTGGGGGACTGGCCGCTAAGAATGTGACCACGCTCCAGTGAGCATATGGACAATACAAAATGGATTTTTTTTCTTTTTTTCTTGAGGTGGGAGGTCATGGTGGGGATGTACATGAGAGGACCGGGAGGTAAGTGTCATTGGGGTGCATGATGTGCGATTCCCAAATAATTAATAAAAAAAATTGAACTCCCGAAGTCCTTGTCTTTGCAACCAAACTTTGCATACACTGGACAGAGAAGTTAAAAACAAATTCAACTAAAAGGCAAGTCTAACTTTCCCTCTGCATAGCCCACCATTGAAATTCCTAGGCTCTAAATATAGTTACCAGGAGGAGGCTTTTCCAAACTAACACCCAGGTAGGCAATTTCCCTCTTTGAAATACCCTAATTAGCATCTTTGTCTGTACGTTATTTTGTGGGTGTGGCAAATGTACAAAGAACATGCTTGTATCAGTGGCCATCTGGTATTCTCCAGGAGGGTTGCCATATAATCTTGGTGTTTGGGTAAGTATTAGCCAGCTCCTGAACTAATGCCAGGACAACTGAGTGTGGGACTCAATCCGGCCCATGCCTGGCGTAATGACCTTGAGCATATCACATGACCTCTGTGGGCAAAAATCTTTCAGTTTTTAGTGACTACAGCGGTACCACTGTGAAAGCCTGTGAAACAGACAGAGCAGAATGGATGTCCTGCTGGAAAATGAGGAGTAGTGGAATCAGCCTCCCTATTTATGACGTCTCCGAACTTCAGTTTATTTCGTGGGTTACAAGCAGCAGAGCTGGGTAGTTAGACCAGCATCCCCACTCTGCTGGCTAGTTCTTATGTCAACTTGACACAGCTAGAGTCATTTCAAAGGAGGGTCTCCCAACTGAGGGAATGTCTCCACTGGAATGGCTTGTGGGCAAGCCTGTGGTGCATCTTCTTAGTTGGTGAGAGATGTGGGAGGGCTGGGCACACTATGGGCAGTGCTCCTGAGTTCTATAAAAAGCAAGCTGAGCAAGCCCTGGAGAGCAAGACAGTAAGCATCGACCCACCCTCCACGGTCTCTGCCTCAGCTCCTCCTTTGAGGTTCCTGCCCTGACTTCCCCCAGTGATGGACTGTTACCTGGGAATGTAAAGTGAAATTAAACCCTTTCCGTCCCAAGTTGCTTTTGGCCATAGTCATGCTGTCTCATCACAGCAACAGAGATCCCAAGGAAGGCACCCACAAATATTTGAAAAGGTTTCCTATTGTTGACATGGCTACATCATCTAGACCAGTGGTTCCCAACCTTCCTAATGCCGAGATCCTTTAATACAGCTACTTCCTCGTGTTGTGGTGCCCCCTAAGCATGGAATTACTCTGTTGTTACATCACAACTGTAACTTTGCTGCTGTTATGAATCATAATGCAAATAGCTGATGTGCAGGATATATGATAGGAAACTTCCAAGGTGGGTCACAACTCGTGAGTTGAAAACCATTGATCTACAGCACAAAGAGTCTTCATCTCTGTTACTATCATGGGGCTGTAATTGTGGTCCCTCATTGGCTGAAACATCACCAAACAGTGTGCGACTGTACAGACTATGGCCAAGGAGCTGCTGGCTATATTTTCTGGAGAGCTTTGTTCAATACGAAGGCCCTTCTGGGTGTGACTGCTCAGTCTGTTCCTTCTGAGTCAGGTACAAAGGGTGGCAGCAGTGACTCTCCACACAATGTGACGTGGACTGCCTCTGCTGAGCAGTGCTTGCAGCCTCAGTGGCAGAGCTGCTTATTCTCTCTCTGTGTCTGTCTGTCTGTCTCTCTGTGTCTCTGTGTCTGTCACTCTCTCTGATGACCTGGGACTTTCAGAGAGCTGTACAGAGAGGGAGATAATAGCATGTCAGCACCCTTGTGTAGGCATCGAAAAGTGTGGGCTAACCTTGGTGCGGTAGTGGTCCACATCTTTACTTTCAGCACTCAGGAGGCAGAGGCAGGCAGAATTTTAAGTTTGAGGCAAGCCTGGTCTACAGAGCAAAGTTCAGGACAGATAAACCCTGTCTCAAAAAAAAAAAAAAAAAAAAGAGAGAGAGAGAGAGAGAGAGAGAGAGAGAAGAAGAACAGAGAACAGAGAGTATTATGGAAGCATGTAAAAGGACCCAGAGGGGACAGGGGCCCCACAAGGAGACCAACAAAGCCCCCAAAAATCATGGCCCAGGGGGGACTGCAGAGACAGCTGCATCAACCAAAGACCATGCACAGGGAAGATCCAGGCCCCCTGCTCAGATGTAGCCCATAGACAGCTCAGTCTCCAAGTGGGTTCCATAGTAACGGGAGAAGAGACAGTCTCTGACATGACCTCAGTTGCCTGCCTAGACATCCCACAGAGGAAAAGGATCCAGGCAGTCCTGATGAGACCTGATAGGCTAGGGTCAGATATTAGAGGAGGAAGTCTTCCCTATCAGTGGACTAAGGGAGAGGAAGAGAGAAGGGAGAGGGAGGAAGGGTGAGACTGGGAGGAGATGAGGGAGGGATCCAGCTGGGATATAAGGAAAATAAATTGTAAATAATAATAATAATGAAAAGAAAAGGGAGGAAGGAAAGAAGAAAGGAAGAAAGAAAGGAAAAAAGAAAGGCCAAGAAGCACTTAAAGAAATGTTCAACATCCTTAGCCATCAGGGAAATGCAAATCAAAATGCCTCTGAGATTGTATCTTACACCCATCAGAATGGCTAAGATCAAAAACTGAAGTGACAGCACATGCTGGAGAGGATGTGGAGAGAAAGGAGCACTCCTTCATTGCTGGCAAGAGTGCAAACTTGTACAACCACTGTGAATGAGGGAATGACAAACCAATGGCTAGCCCAACTTGCACCCTACCTCATAGGAAGGAGCCAATTCCTGTCACTATTAATGATACTCTGCTGTGCTTGCAGACAGGAGCCTAGTATAACTGTCTTCTGAGAGGCTTCATCCATCATCTGATAGCAACAGATGGAGAGACCCACATCCAAACAATAGGCTGAGCTAAGGGAGTTCTGTGGAAGAGTGGGAGGACGGATAGAGGGAGCCAGAGGGGTCAAGGACATCATAAGACCTACAGAGTAAACTAACCTGGGCCTATGGGGGCTCACAGAGACTGAACCACCAACTGAAGAACATGCATGATCTGAACCTAGACCCCTTACACATGTGTGGCAGATGTGCAGCTTGGTCAACATGTGAGTCCCCTAACAATGGAAGTAGGAGCTGTCTCTGACTCTGTTTCCTGCCTCTGGATCCCTTTCCCCTAGTTGGGCTGCCTTGTCAGGCCTCAGTGGGTAGGGATGCACTTAGTCCTGCTGTGACTTGAGGTGCCAGGGTGGGTTGGTATCCCTTGAAGGCCTCCCCTTCTCCAAGAAAGAGGGGGTATGGGAGAGTTGAATAAAGCATGAGTCTGGGACTGGGAACAGAGGAGGGAAGGGCCTGGGATCAGGAATAAAGAAACAAACAAATAAATAATTAGATAGATATATAAAGAGTAGTCTGAAGTGTGAATTCATGAACATCCCCATATACACTCTAAGGACACCATCCCAAAGAGAGTTTGCCAAGACTGTGCCTTCATACCACGGCTGCTCTGAGAACACTCTTTGAGTCTGCATTTCTCATATTTCAAGCGGAGATGGCCCTATCTATCTAGTGTGCTTGTTGATAAGATTAATCTGAAGAGATGTACTGATAAAATAGAAAGTCATTCTGAGAATATGGGGATCACGTGATGGACTCCTCACTCCTGTTATTCTCAGCACGCGCAAGCTGCATAATTGAGTCGGTACCCACCTTCCTGTTTACCCTGTGAAGCTGGGTGGACACCAGGGAGAAAAACAAACGTCCAGGGTGTTGCTAAAGCATGCAGACTGGACCCCTGCTGTCAGGGAGGCCGAGGGAGAGACTGAAAGCTGCCAGGAAGGAGCATTCTGTACCAGTTTAAGTCAGAAGACCTCTGTGTTGCCAACTTCAGCCAAGTTATCCCTGCTCAACGGGCTTCGAGATCTTCTTGTCTATATACAAAGAGAGGACCCTCCCTGTGTGCCTGCAAAAGGTGTCTGTAAACTAGGAAATCAAATTCCAGCAGGTATCAGAAAGTGAGACAAGGCAGAAAATAACAAGAAATCAAGTTGCAGGGTCCAGGTTTTAGCATCATCAATCAGAAGTAAGCAATACCTGCTTGCTTCAGAAGGCCCGTGCTTGAGATAAAATGAATGCTTGCTGGGGTGTGTGTGTGTGGTTTCTTGTGGGCACACTGTGATGTGTGAGGTACAAGAGGCCACGGGGTGACTATCAGAACGGAAACGATAATTATTTTTCATAGCAATGTCTTCTCAGGCTTCAAAGAAAGAGGCTTCTTTCCTAGCACATGCAAACATCAGTTCAGGAGCGTAGGAAGGTAATTTTCACATGCAAATGCGTATGAGTTGAAATGAGCAGAGACCCCGGAGGAGACTGTTAAAGAGACACTGTTCCCCTTTTCTTTCGGAAGGAAGCAGCAAGGACTTGAAAGGAGTTATTTTTGAAGGAGGAGAGGTGGCAGCCTAGTGAGCCCCTTTACTCTTGTCCCCGTCAACAAATGTCTGCTTTCATGGAGCTTTCCAAGAACTGTTTTGTCAGTAACTCCCTTTGACCGAAAACGGAGAGTTGGGACTTTTGGCTCTGGAGCCAGATTTGGCTGCGTCCCCTGCCTGCTGTCACTTTGCCATGGGACCTAGAGAAGTCACACAGATTCTGAGAATTTGGGCTTTCCTTGTTAAAAAGGATGCTGTCGCTGTCGGGTCAAGGAGGGTACACTGTGAAGTCCCTAGTAGGGCTGTGAACCGCTGACCACAAACCCCGGGGTGGGGGCGGGGGAGGCAGCATATATTCTCACACTTTCTAAAAGAGCACTTTCCACAGGTAATTCCTCATCTAGCCATCTCTTTGAAGAATATCCCTTCTAAAAGCAGACCAGGCCTCTGGGCTCAAAGGAAGCCGCGGAGCTGGGTCGCACAGCTTGTTTCTGTGCTGCGCAGGAGCTCCTGCCGCAGAGCCTGCTCCTCCACGGCGTCCTTAGAGGAAGGGGTCTTGTTAGAGCGCTTGCAGCGGCGTGTGCCTGGACTGAGGCTCAGGTGTCCTTCCGCCTGCCCGCCCGCCCGCCCGCCCGCCCTGCTTAGAGAACACAGGCAGTTCTGCTCCGCGCGCCCACCCCTGCTCTCCTGGAACTCTCCTTTTCGCGTTTCAGGCCTGCGCAGCACTTCCCGAGCATCTCTCACACCTACCTGGAGGAGCAAATTTCAGAAGGCTCCACAGGGGGGCGCTGCCTTTGCTCTGCGGACTTCCTGGAAGCGGTGAGGGTAGACTGCTTAGCCACCCGCCGGGCAGCGACCGGAAGCAACAGAAAGAAAAACAACAACAACAACAACGAATCCCACATCATACGAGTGTGAAGAGTAGGTGTGCATCTAAGAAAAGCACTCACGCTGTTTTTCTTCCTCTGAACTGGGAATGAAAATCCTCCCTCTGATCCCCCCCAGCTCAGTGATTCTCTGGGGCTAGGAGGGAAGAAGGATCAAGCTATCTTAGTTAGCATCTTGGCTCTGGCCGTTAGAAAGCCCGTCTTTGAGAGGAAGCAACTTTGTGTCTTGAAAGGTTTAGCTTGCCATCTTGTTTGAGTTAATGCGGAAAAGGTTTTAAACGCTCACTTTAACAAGACGTCACGGTCATTTTGGAAGGGGCTGTTGAGACATAGACCCTTGCGACATCCGTCCCATCTTCGGCTTGTGGTTAGCTTAGAATTATCCGAGAGTGTTTCAACTCCGTCAGAAACTGAGATCAAGGGTTCTTTGCCTTCCTTTCCAGCAATCTTATTTTTATTGTTTTAACTTTTTTATTTTTTGCCTTTGCCTTTGCCTTCTGTGGCCACTAAGATGAACCGCAAATGCCATTCCCTTAGCACCAGAGGAAGCGATCAAGTCCAGGCAATTTTTTCTTCTAGTCTGCGTAAATAAGCAGTTGGTTTCTTTTCTGTCTAGTCTCCACACCCCTGCTGCTGCCCACAAGCCCCAAAACCTCTCCTCGGTGTCTGCTAAGCCTGAGTGCAGGCACGTTGCTACTTGGCTTGGCTGCTTGAATGTGGGGTACCCAGGAGTCAGATGACCTCGGCTTGCTCTCTTGGGAAGTGCTGAGGTCAACACCGAGCTTTCAGTCATCTCACAGACATGCCTGGTGGTAAAGGAGCCATTTAGTGTGCAATTTACAGATAACAGAGAAGCTGAAGAGCTGGCTCAGTGGTTAGGGGCATGTGCGCTATATGCCTGAGGACCCGAATTTGAATCTCAGCAACCACATCCTCAGTCTGGCGAACCTTCTCACACCTGTAACCCCAGCACTGAAACTATAACCACAGCTGCTGAGGGGAATGGAAACTGCCAGCAAGAAAAACAAAAACAAAACACAGAGGACGCCTGACACTCTCCTCTGGCATCCATTGGGTACACAAGAACATACGCCATCCCCCACTCGTGTGCCCACCCACTAAATAAAATAAATAAAGATGATAGACTCCTGGGTAGACACCAACTCATTGGGCTTCTAACTGGCCTGCTTCTGACAGCTTGGCAGGTGTGTAACTGGGACAAATCTTTTACCTCTCTAGCCCATATTTCCAAATGTGAAACAGAACAAGTTTACTCAGAAACCAAAAGCCCCTCAATGTCACTCCTTTTTCTGTCAAAGAAATGATGAAAGATGGGAAAACAGAGCAGGTGTGTGCCTTCTAACCTTTAGTGGGTACTTAAATCCCTTCCGTGTTGTTCATTTAAAGAAAACAAGTGACATAAATGATTCTGTAACACAAAATGTGTAAGGGAGGCTCTTAGGACCCAGGGAATGGCATATATGGCTGAAGTCCCTGGATTTTTGTTTTGCAACATTTACCTCTTTCTAGGAGTTAAGAAGTCAGTAACTTGGAACACAGGAAAAGGACACAGTCAGAAACAGCCCCAGGAAGAGCTTCCTTTCTCTAGCTCAACCAGGGGCAAAGCAGGCAGGGGACTTTCACACAGTCACTGTCCTGCTCTGCAGAAATGCACCACGTTGACCCACAGCTTCACTGTTAAGCACACCAGCAAAGCTTGGGAGCTAATTTTCATCCGTATAAGGCTCTAATGGGATAATGCAACAGCCCCATGTGGTATACCAAGTAGAGAAAACACCAAGTCAGAGGCAGAACATTTATGCCTACTGGTAATGGGTCCCCATCTTAGTACAGTGCCCACAGAGGCTATGGAGGGAGGTAAGCACCTATCTCTACCCACTAGGAGTGAGGAGTCCTCTCTTCCCTGGGTGGGAGAACTGGTATTTCTGTGCCCACCTGGAAGTTACAAGGACCGACTCTGTCCTTGCCAGAGTGATTTGAAAGAAGGCTAGTACATGCGCAGTGTCAAAATAAAACATAGTTTTAGAACATAACCCAAAATGCATTCAATAGAACAACGTGTGTCATACCATGAAGTAGTAGTACCTCAGCTCAAATGGAAAAAAAAATGCAATAAATGCCAACATCAAGGTGTCAGAGACAGGAAGGTCCTCTCAGGAACAGATGTACTCATGACACATGCAAGCAAAACCTTTGGCAAATGAAGAATATACAGAAAGAGCCAAGTGAAAGTTGTATCTCTGGAAACTGCAGTAGCTGAGAAAGGAATACCAGTGGTTGGAGGGGATGGAAGGATGGAGGGGAAAGAGAAATAAGGGCAATGGAAGGAAGAAGAAATAGGATTTTCTCCTTACATCAATAGAGAAAACCAAACAGAGATAGTGAAATTATCCGATTAGAGTAATAGAGAAAAAATAAACAGAGCTAAAACCCATGGGAGTCTGAAAATATCAAACGCCTCTGTTGTAGAAGCCCAGACAAAGAGGGACAAGTTGCAAGAGTATTCTGGGCAGATGGTGGTGGTACATGCCTTTAGTCACAGACAGAGGCAGGCACATCTCTGAGTGTGAGGCCAGCCTGCTCTACAGAGTGAGTTCCAGGACAGCCAGGGCTACACAGCTGTTCTGTTTTTCACTATGCGGTGAAAAACAAAAACAAGAAAGAAAAAGTATTCTAGGAAAAAAGGCTAACTACTCTGAAATGGCAAAAGACATGTCTATAGATCCAAAAGCTGAGAAAAAAAAATTACAAAGTATATGACACATACCCTCAAAACATACCAAGATGTGATAATTAGCCTTCTAAAAAACTAAAGGGAAAGAAAAAATATTGGAAATTGGCAGAGGAAAGCCATACATTTTACAGGGTAAGATAAAGCAGCCATGAATATCATCAGAAACAACAAAAGCACTCAGAAATGCAAAAGAATTAATGTGTGATTCTATACTTTGCCGGAATATACTTCAAGAATGAGAACTCAGCACATTTTCAGAATAAGAAAACAAAACAAATTTATTCTTAGCCCATCTACTCTCAAGAAATGGCTAAAATAAATTCTTTAAGCAGAATGGAATTTTTTAAAAAAAGTTTTGCAATACTAGGAAAGAAGAGAAAAATGCCATGGGCAGCTATGAGTACATCCTATAACTTTTCTTTTTCTTGAGGTTTATAAATCATATTTGATTCTTAAAATACTACACAGCTTGATATTGTCCTAAAAGTATAAAGAAAAATTCTTTAAAAATAAATTATAAATGGTCATTAGCTAGAGTTACTATTAATATTATAAAATGTTGTGACTGAAAGAAAGTTGGCAAAGAAAGTGCTTATTTCCTCTTAATGCTCTTAGGTTACACCCTTTCACTAAAGGATGTCATGGTGCAGAAACTCAAGCAGGGCAGGAACCTGGAGGCAGGAGCTAATGCAGAGGCCATGGAGGGGTGCTACTTACTGGCTTGCTCCTCATGGCTTGCTCAGCCTGCTTTCTTTCACAGCTCAGGACCACCTGCCTAGAGGTGACACTGCCCATGGAGGTCTGGCCATCCCACATCAATTTTTAATCAAGAAGATGCTCTGCAGACTTGTCTGTGGGCATCTGATAGAGGCACTTAAAAAAAAAAGCTTAAAGGGAACTGAGTACTCTATGCTTGATTATAATTGATAAAACAACTGAATTTAGCCATTCATAATATATACATATGTGCTAAACTGTATTCATGACACCTACAGAAACCACTAAAAAGCTATTCAAATTTTTTTTGTGAATATATTAAAAACAGCATGGATAAATAAAATTTGAATTTTAAAAATGTTTGAGTAACCTATATGTGCTGGATAGTTTTATGTCAACTTGAGTCATCTGAGAGGGGAGAATCTTAATTAAGAAAACGCTTCCATAAGATTGGGCTATAAGCAAGCCTGTAGGGCATTTTCTTAATTTGTAATCAGCGGGGGAGGGGCCAGCTCATTGTGGATGATGCTATCCCTGGTCTGGTGGTCCTGGGTTCTATATGAAAGCAGACTGAGCAAGCCGTGATGATTAAGCCAGTAAATAGCATCTCTTCAGGGCCACTGTATCAGCACCTGCTTCCAGGTTCCTGTCCTGCTAGAGTTGCTGTCCCCACTGCTTTGGATAATGAGCTGTTACATGGAACTGTGAATGAAATAAACCCTTTTCTTCCCAAATTGCTTTTGGTCAAGATGTTTCACCACGGCAATAGTAACAGAATAAAAACACACAGAGAGGCATATTTCAGTGTTATAATGTTTTGGAAATTACATTAATGCAAATTATGTAAACATTTAAACTAAAAGACAGAAGCTGACAGAATGAATTTTGAAACAAAATACCCAACTGTGTGTTGTTTATAAGGAATTCACTGCAAATATGATTCATAGACATTTTAAAAGTAAAAAGGTAAATAATATAAATACTTTTAGGGAGAAAAAAATGGCTTCACTAACATTATATGGAGATAACATCTGTGCAATAAAATGACCTGACATGTAGAGGGGCATGTGATGGTTTGAATAAGAATGGTCTCCATAGGCTCATAGAGTTGAGTGCTTAGTCACCAGGGAGTGGCGCTATTTGAAATGATTAGAAGGAGTAGGAGGTGTGGACTTGTTGGAGGAAATGTGTCAGTTGGGGTAGGATTGACGGTTTCAAAATGCTCACACCAGGTCCAGTGTTGCTCACGCTCTTGGCCTGCAGGTCTGGATGCAGCTCTCAGGGTCATGTGTGTTGCCATACTCTCCACCATGATGATGTGGACTAAACCTCTGGAACTCTAAGCCAACTCCAATAAGATTTCTTTTACAAAAATTGCCTTGGTCATGGTCTTCACAGCAATAGTAGCTCTAAATAAGACAGGGTATTGTAGGATTATGAAGATGCTCCCAGGAAAAGATCGTACTCCTGTATGTGTGTATATCAAACAATAGATGAAAAATACATTTTTTTTTCAAAATCTGATGAAGAAATCAACACATCTTTTTCAAAATCCGAGAGGATGTGTTTCAAGTTTGAAGGATTTTTCTTTCTTTCTTTTTTTTTTTTTGGTATTTATTCTTCTTATATAATACATTCTGACTGCTACAGCCTCCTCTTCTTCTACTTCTCCCAGTGCCCCTCATCTCCACCCTTCCCCAGATCCTCTGCTCTTCCATTTTCCTCCAGAAAAGAGCAAGCCTCCGAGTGATATCATCTGAACACAGCATAACCCGATGCAGTAAGACTAGTTACAAATCCTGTTATCAAGGCAACGCAGGAGGAGGAAAAGGGTCTCAAGAGCAGGCAAAAGACTCACAGACACTCCCCACTCCCACTGTTAGGAGTCTCACAAAACCCCCAAGATAAATAACCATAGTACACCTGCTCCTTGGCTGCTACTTAGGTCTCTGTGAGCCCCTATGAGCCTTGCATAGTTGTGTTCTCCTATAGTCCTCAGTCCCTCTGGTTCCTCTGGTGGCTCAGAGCTTGTGGGAGTGGCCAATAACTGAAGGGCTAACTTGAGGCCCACAGGAAGAGAGGGAGCCCATGCCTGACACTAACTGTATGGCCAGAAGCTGGAAGCTGGATTACTCAGAGACCTATGATAAAACCAAACATGATTGACGAAAAAAAAAAGTTTGAAGTTTTAATTTGCATTTCCCTAATGGCTAAGGATGGTTACAAGTATTTAAAAGCATTTACAAATTTTTATTACTATTATTATTATTATTATTATTAGTCAAGCTAGATTCAAACTGAATCCTTCCTCCATGAAGAGAATCAATCAATAATCCTATGCCTGTGAACCACAATGATGCCCAGCATGGCACACTATCACTAAAAGTGTGATATTGGCACGCATCTCTTGGCAGTAATCGGCATTTTCAAATTGGATGTAAGGCCTGCTCAACACGAGGGAAGTCATGCCTGGCACTGTAAATCCAACCAAACTAGCCGTGGCTAGTGAGATTATGGAGCCTAGAGACCACACTTTACTCAATAAGCATCATTCATGACCATGTTAAACATGCTTATTCGTATACCCACACGTATGTGTAGCTCTCACCCATTGTCAAAGATGCTTAAGTTTGCAACCAACAGAGACAATTGCAGAAAGCCACCCTGGTCGAATGCAAAGAACAACTCAAGGCCTTGAACGATGATAACACTAGCTGACATGCCAATGTAGTTGGGGAAAATCTCACAAGATCCTATTCGCAGATGAAGAGCTACAGTAGGCAATTAATGACTGCTGAGAGAGGGGGAATTAGTCTTTCAGGAGGATTAGGTCCCTAAGCAGTTATCTAGAACCAACTGGTCATCTCTAAAAAGACACGCCCGTAAAGAGAAAATGGACTCAGCAGGTTGTACTTATAGATTTATTCATATATACACAAAACCATAAATATATTTAACAACAATAATTAAAGAAAAAAAGGCCATGAATTTGACAGGGAGTATGACCATTTTCACAAGATTACTCTTACTAGACTATATGAATGGGAATTTCTCCAACTTTTTGATTTCTTTCTTCAGTGTTTTAACGATTTCATTGTATAAATCTTCCACATTTCACTTCTTTGGTTAGATTTACTTCAAGGTGTGTGTGTGTGTGTGTGTGTGTGCATTGTGATCATAATAATTTCTTTGATTTTCTTCTCAGTCTGTTTAATTTTGAAGTATAGACAGATACTTATTGGGTAAATTGATTTTGCAACTTGCTGCTTTGCTGAAATGCTCCAGCTAGAACTTCAAGCACTATATTGAATAGGAGTGCATTCTAGCTCCAAATCCAAATGCATATATATATATATATATATATATATATATATATATATATATATCTTCTACTAACCACAGAAAAATAGGAAAGTAAAAAGGGACAATGGTGGGGGTGAGAGAGAAGAGGATGAAGAAAGGAGGATAGTAGGGTACAGTTGCTGTGAAAGGGGAAATGGGAAAATGGGGGAAGACTTCATAAGAGGACAGAGGGGAGAAGAAAGCACTGAGGGAAAGAGGGAAGTAGGGAAAGAGAAGAAAAGAGGAATAAAAAAATACCAAGGATGGATGAAAACTTTATAGAGAAACAGAATCATAAATGAGCAAGAAAACATTACAAAGGATGTCAAAGAAATTCAGGCTGTTAGAAGAGAATGCTTTCAACGCAGCACTCCATTAAACTGGGAGAATCGGAAAGAACCCTATTTTGCAGGGTTTGCTTTTCGAGGCCTAAGGGGATAAGCCTACTATTGCTGTCTTGCCAAATGGACATAAGCAAACTACTCTCTTAACTTTATACCTGTGGATTATTGCATCTCCACCTCTCCAGAGACATCTCTCCAGAGACGTTTGTTTGTACAGCGCATAGAGGTTAACACAGTGGCTGACTCAGCTGATCAAAGTGCAAGTGCTGATCAAAGAGTAAGTGACTATTCAGCTACAAATGAGACTCCTCTCTCATCTCACCTTCAGCAAAAATGGGATGGAAAGGTTGTAAGAGCCGGAGGTCAAGAAGGCCAGAGGAAAACAGTGTTTTCTGTATCTCAGAAGATGACTGTACTCAGAATCTCACAGTAGCTGTGGTTGTCCACACAAGGTCAAGCAAGTCAGTATTCTAGCATGAAGTGGGAGGGGTGAGGTGTTATCATTCCCCTCCCTTAACTGAGGAAATATAGACAGTTGACAGCTTCAAGAGCTAAGAGAATGTTTGCTTTAAGGGTGTGGTTGCTGGTAGGCAGACCGTGCTTTACACAGGGCTCAACATCAAAGAACACAGGGGAGTGCAAATTGGACTTGATAAGCTATTTTAAAGAGTAGAATACAAACTTGGGAGGAAATAGAGAGGTAGCTAGTAGGAGTTAGTGGGAGAGGTTGAGGGTGAATATGATAAAAATACGTAGCATGAAATTCTCAAAAATGAATAGAAATATGTAACAAACATATACTCAAAAAAAGATGATGATGGGTTGGAGAAATGGCCCAGCAGTTAAGAGTACTTGTTCCTTCTGCAGTGGACCTGAGTTTGATTCCCAGAACCTATATGGTGGTTGCAAACCATTCTAGTCCTAGGGGATCATGCAAACTCTTTTGGTCTCTGTGGACACCTGAACTCACATGCTTATCTCCTCTCTACATACACATCAATGAAAATATATCTTTTTAAAAATTATGGTTTAATTCATAAATATCAAAAATGAAATATAAATATCACTATGGAGCATGTAGGTATCAGAAGATGACTTAAATGCCCTTAAATCATGTTATAGAAATGAGGTGGCACATGCCAGTAACTCCAGCACTCTGGGAGGCAGAGGCAGATGGATCTCTGTGAGTTCCAGGCCAGCCTAGTGTACAAAGCAAGTTCAGGACAGCCAAGGCTACCCAGAGAAACCCTGTCTCAAGAAGAAAAGAAGAAGAAGAAGAAGAAGAAGAAGAAGAAGAAGAAGAAGAAGAAGAAGAGGAAGAGGAAGAGGAAGAGGAAGAGGAAGAGGAAGAGGAAGAGGAAGAGGAAGAAAGGAGGAGGAGGAAGAAGAAGAGGGGAGGGTAGGAGGGGGGAGGAAAAGGGAGGAGGAAGAGGAAGAGGAAGGAAATGAAACAGAATAGATGAGTGGATTAAGAAGAGACTGAGCAGGAAGTGGGTTTGGTTGTAAGTGGGGGACATGAAATCCCTTGGGAGTGGGAATGCTCTGTATCTTTACCGTGGCCCTTTCCGGTCACTGGTTATGATGCTCTGGTGAGATCTCAGCAGTAGAAGAATGGAGGGATGGTAGAGAACCTCTCTCACAGAAACACGTGTGAATCTATAATTGTTTTAAGATTAAAAGCTTAGCCAGAATGTTTTAAAAGGCTATGCAACTTGACAATCAGGTTTTATACAACCAGTGAATTCTGAAGTCATGTATGGCTTTCCATACAGATGCCCAGTGGTTCTGAGTTTAAATCCCAAGCCCTTGGTACACTGACTTGACATCACTTCATTTTCTGCTTGTGGCTTTCTTGTCACTGAAACTGTTCAATGTTCTTTCCATTCCTTGTCTGGAGCATGTTTTCTCTTGCCAAGGGGCCTCTGCTCTTTCTTACTGTCTTCATTTGCTCAATTCCTACTCATCTCCTACATCACTTCCTGGGGCATGTTCCATTCCCCTGCTTTCCCTGATAAAGTGTAAGCCTTCTAAAGACACAAGAGACAGAGCATGTCTCATTTCTACTCTCCTCTCCAGATCTAACTCTGTCCCCACACATGTGTTTAATAATATTAGTGACATATTAGCGAATCAAATGACTAACTTCCCTCATCCCTTCACTGGATCCTTCATGCCAAATCTTTGTCCATTGCTGGAATCTAGAATGTTGATGCATCCATCCCTCTACCATTCCCACCTACACCTAAACATGCTGTATCGAGTCTCACCCCTTTTGGCTCCTGTACATGGCATACATGCATATTCCATGTAGGGTGTGTGTGTGTGTGTGCATGTGTGTCTATGTGGAGGGGTGGCCAGCTTGACCTGGGGGTCTCCTGTGTCTGTCTCCTTGTTTTCTGGATTGCAGACAAGCCACATTGCTTATTCAGTGTTTACGTGGGTTCTGGGTATCAAAACTTCGGTAGTCATGCTTGTACAATGGGCACTTTAGTCAGTGAGCCACTCCCCATTCAATGCATTACACTTTTAATGCTGGTTAGACTGCTTTTGGCTTCCAGCATTAAATGTGTGGTGTAATGAATAAACATTGTGAGAAATGTGTAATCAGTTTAGAAGTTGCCATTTGGTCTTTTCAAGTATGCAAAGGTTCCTAGGAAGTGTTAAAAGAAAGTTTAAACAAATGAAAATGCATTGTGTTCTTACAGTGTGATAGATGCTATGTTCCATGTGTATCATCTACCCCTTACCACTGGAGAGGTGTGTTCATTTCTGTTTTCACAGTGTACGAAACTTGAGTTCATAGAGACAAGCTCCTTTCCCAAGGTCACACAGCAGGGACCAACGATCTCAGTTAAGATCTGCTTAATCCCTAAACCCTTTCCAGCAAGGGCTGGAGTATCCCTTAGAAATTTTTCTGACAATGATTTTTGCTTTAGGAGAAAGAGTAGACAGTGTTTTGTCTGACCTTTCCAATTATCTGATGAGCCCAGTGTTAATCAGCTGAGTCAGAATTGATGACCTCAGGATAGCTTAAGCCCCAAACCATCTTCTGATGAAATGATAAAACAAGACTGCTAGACTAATTAACAAGTCCAAAAACATTATGTGAACCCCAATGATGCCTTTGCTTCTGGCCCATCCCACACCTTTCCCAAATAAGAAAGCAACTAATTTGCAAAATCTTGGCTTCTGTGAAGCAGCTGTGAGAGTCACTGACATACATGATTAGCATAAAATTAATTCCTGTTGGGGAAGCATTATCACCACCCCTAATGAGGTTCAGAAAGTGGTTAGCTCTGTGTGGGATAGTGGATACCATTTTCTTTTTAAATTCCTGATGAAATCTGTGTGGGATGTAATTTTCAACATAAAACCTGGGATACATAGAGATCATGTGTTTATACCCCTGCCTTAGTCCATTTCAGCTGAAAAAATGTCATAGATTTTTTTTTGGTGCCTTATGAGCAGTTTCTCAAATGGTATTCTAGGATCAAAGAACAGGCAGATTTGTGTGTGGTGAGAGCCCACTTCCTGGTTCACAGTAGCCATGCTTTCACTCTGTCCTCACATAGTGGAAAGGACAGGCAGCCTCCTGGGACTTATGATAAGGACACTAATCCTGTCCTTGAGGGCTCCCCCTTCATGCTCTCACCACCTCTCAAAGGCCTACCTCCTATATTAATAGCACTCTAGGGTAAGGAATCCACATAAAGAATTTTGAGACGATAGTGGAGTCCAAATCAGCCATTTTGTGAGGGGAGGGGCAGTTCTCAGTATTTGAGACTTAGGAAAAATGTATGGTATTGTAAATGAGCTTTTTGCAATATTTGCATGGCTACTTCTATGGAGAAGACAAATATGATCAAATCCTCTAGGTTAAATATCCTTTATCGGATCTAAATTTATCATTTCAAATGGGAATGGAAAAGAAAAGTGCGTCTACTCTAGTTGTGTATGGGAACCATATGTTTCAATGATAGAACCCAGCGGTGACTCTTACCTACAGTAAACAGTTAACTGAGTTACAATTTTAGTTTCAGGCATTTTCTATGCATTATAGCTTTGTCATTTAACTAAATATCATACAATATATTGAAGTCACTTATGATAATATAAAGTCTTTTTACACTAATTTTTCGCATAAACATAATTTTATTGCTTTTACAATAGTGCATTGTATAGATGGGCATAATTTACTTGATAATTGCCTGAATGTCAGACTTATATTTGTTTCCAATTTTCACTACTACAAATAATGATGTGATGCTTATCTTACTACATACTGCCTTATCTGCATTTTAATTTATTTCCACTGCTTTGCTACAAATGCAATTACTTGGTCAAAGCAGTTTCTGGTTAAGGTTTTCTATTTATTTATTTATTTTTTGCTATAAACATTGTTAGATAGACTTTAAAAAAAAACTATAACAGTAATATATTTAAGGACAAGGAGGCTCTCTGGAGCCTCTTTGATAAGGGTACTAATCCTTTCCTGGAGGGCTGTGTCTTTATGTGTAAACATGTCCCAAAGGCCTCACCTAGAGTGCTATCAAGTAAAATAACTTCTCTTTCAAATAAAGGAAAAAGCAAACACTTCCAGACAAACTGAAATTGAAACAGCTATTGCCTTTAAGCACACATTAAAAGAAATATTAAAGGATTTTCTAAGACAGGAGAGCTTATCTCAGATAAAAATATGGAAATACAAGAAATAAAGAGAATTAGAAAATGTAAATAAGTGGGCAAACTTAAATGTCAAATTTATGGAGCAATAATAACATAAAATACACAGAGAATAAATAGGTATTTATTTTTGACAGAAAATATGACAACAAGGTAATAGAATTAAGCTTTACAAAGTTCTTTTGTGAACGGAAAAAATGAATCAAGTAAGCATTTTTACCGGGCTTTGACAGATTGTTACAATCACTGTATAGTCATTCAAGGAAATGGAAAGAAGTAATAACTTAGGAAGCAAGATAGATGGAACTGGAAGACAATTCAAAGTACTTTCCAAAAATGCAAGAGCGACGATGGCGAAAGCCCTCAGTATATCAGCAACTGGGTTAACCATCAGTGAACTAAACAGATTGATTAAAAATGCTACTTCTTCGTTGAAGAACGCGGGGGCGCAACCAGACACTGGTGATGTCCCGGTAGAAAAGAGGTGGTGGTGGACGGGAGCAAGGGGGGGTTAAGGTCCTAGTGGAGAAGAGCGTGAAAGAGACATCAACAAAACCAAATTCTGATTGAAAATGCCATAATGAAAACTAATTCTACGCGTGCCAATTAACCTAAAATAAAATCCATAGCCACACATGATATTATGGTTGATTTTAATGTCAACTGGCTACAAACTAGAATCCCCTAAGCCTGAGGCGGGACTCTGCACACAAGAGCTATCCTGACTGCTTGACTGAATGTGGTGCACCCTTTGGTAGCAGCCCAGACTTTAAAAGGACGTGACAGAAAGAAGTTTATTTTGCATTTTGCTTTCTTGGCCTCCTCTCTTGCTTCTGTGGATTCCACCCGTGACAGCGGAACCAGCGTTTCCAAGCTTTCACTGTGGACTAGGGACAGGGGCTCTCCAAGAACCATCTGTGGTTTCCAGCACCAGACTGGGAATGCTGAGGCAGCCTCCCCACGTTAGTTAGTGAGGGTCAGCTACTGTGGGTCCGCTCCCTACCTGACTGTGGAGGCAACAGCCTCGAGGACCTCGAGCAATCACCGAGTTTTCAGCTTCTCAATGTGATTTAAGTTGTCACTTGCTGTGTAGGCCCCAAACTTCTCTGCTTTCTGCCTAGCAGTCTACATCCTAGGGCAGCCAAAATAGAATGTCCCAGACTGCGTGACCTAAGAGATGGGCACTCATTTTCTAACAATTCATGATGGGAAATCCATATCAAGGCTCCTTCCTATTTGGGTTCTGGTGTTGGTGCTCCACCTGGCTTGTAGACAGCGACCTGTTCACTATGTCTTCTCATGCAGAGAAAGTAAGCAAGCCTCATTTCTGTCTCTTCACCTTAGGATGCTGAACCTTGTCACATGAGGGCCACCAAGGACCTTATATAATCTTAGGCCTTTCTTCCTTTCTTTCTTCCCTTCTTTGTCTTCCTTCCTTCCTTCCTTCCTTCCTTCCTTCCTTCCTTCCTTCCTTCCTTCCTTCCTTCCTTCCTTCCTTCCTTCCTTCCTTCCTTCCTTCCTTTTCTTTCTTTCTTTCTTTCTTTCTTTCTTTCTTTCTTTCTTTCTTTCTCTTTCTCTCTCTTTCTCTCCTTCTTTCCTTCCCTCTTTCTTTCCTTCCTTCTTTCTCTTTCTTTCTTTCTTTCTTTCTTTCTTTCTTTCTTTCTTTCTTTCCTTCCTTCCTATTTTTCTTTTGTCTTTTTTTTTTTAGATAGCATCTCATTAGGTAGCCCTGGCTGGCACTTACTACATTGATCAGGCTGGTCTCAGACTCACAGAAATTTACCTCTACCTCCTGAGTGCTGGGATCAAAAGTACGTGTCACTACACTCTGCCAAATCTTACACGATCTTAATTCTCATGGTGGTTTGAATTAGAAAAATCTCTCATAGACTTGGGCATTTGCATAATCAGATCCTCAGGTGGTGGCACTGTTTAGTTTTAGCCTTGGTTGAGGGAGTGTGTCACTTGGGGGCCTCACTGTGTTGGCTTTGGCATTAAAATTAATTGCTCCTTCTGCTTTGTAGTCTCAACTTCTTGTTCCAGCAGCCATGCCTGCTACCTGGTGCCTGCTGCCTGCAACATTGAATCAACTCCTCCCAGTCACACCCATCCTCCCTCTTTTTCCTCTTATTCCCTTTTCCTAGTCCCCTGATTGGGGAGGACATCCCCCCCCCCTTATATCTGACTCTAGCTTATCAGGTCTCATCAAGGCTGGCTGCATCATCTTCCTCTGTGGCCTGGCAAGGCTGCAACTGCCAGGGGGAGGTGATTAAAGAGCCAGACACTGAGTTCATGTCAGAGACAACCTCTGTACCCCTTACCAGGGAACCCACTTGGAGACTGAGAAGCCTATGTGTTTCCTTTAAGACCTGGAGGGGACAGGAACTCTACGAGGAGAAAAACAGAGCCAAAACACCTGGGCCCTGGGGAGCCTGCAGAGAAAGATACTTCAATCAAGGACCATGCATGGAGATTAACTCTTATGGGGGGGGAATTGTATGCCTTTCTTTTTTTAACCAAAAGTGTAGTGTCTCAACTCATAGCTAGAGAGAAAAGCTGGACCCCACATTTTTAATTCCCAAGTAATGTGACAAAACAGACTCATTTTAAGTTAAGTAATAAACAAACAAACAACAAACAAACAAACAAACAAATAAATAAATTCAGTTTTAAAATGCCCATGCTTTACCAAGCGGCCATTGTCTTTCCTCTATAGGCTACAACGAAGCCCTGCTACATCCACCATCTTGTTTGTGAAGTACTTTAAATATTGCAGAGAAATTGTGATGCTCCTCTCTTCACATGATATTCCAAATGCTTAGGAGCATTATTGTGATACTTTCTCCTTCCTAAAAATTAATGTGTTATCAAAGACAAAGGATGTGGGGCCTGATGCGGATGATGACCGAAGAGTCATCCACTTATGATGGCTTTCATGCCAGATATGCAACTCGTGGAGAATTTTTTTTTCTTTTCTTTTTTCTGGGTTTGTAAGATTAAGGCTATTCCTATACAAGTCTGAGTAATGGGAGCTAAACAAGGGACTCTAGAACCCCTCTGCAATAGCAGAGAACAACAGTGCATTGATCAGCATGATGGAGTTCATCTGGACAAGTGCACCTCTGTTTTCCCTAAGGTTCTTGGTTATGGGCTATACTTGCCTCCTGCTGGGATCAGATTGGACTGATTAGGAGACCTCTCTGACTCCTGGAAGCATCTCTTTGTTATTGAATGGGTATATGTGTGTTATTGTATGGGTATATGTATATCAGAAAGTCATAGTCAAGTGTGTGGGTGCAACAGAAGCCAATAGGTTTCCCAAAAGGACCCCAAGGGAAGTATCTCTAGGCACCAGTGGCCTTGGGTTCTGCCTACTTTGGGCAGAGCCAACACATGATCTATATAAGACCCAGCAGGACTAATGTAGCTCATGACTCTCTCCCCTCCCATCCATCCCACACATACCTCCTGTCCTCATTGTTCATAGGGATTCAAGGCCTAAAGCATTCCTCAGCCCCATTTGGTGTCTGGCACCCAGTAAACATTCATTAGACATTCAGGGAACACACAAGTAACAGAAAGTATTGCTTTCTTCTCAGAGCTCATCATGGCCCCCAAGTGGGTAAATAATTCATCTACTTGTTCTAATGAATATTAAAATGGACTCTTTAATGAATATTTATTTAGGAGATAGATAATATTTACACCTACACAGTGCCTTGCAGATATAAGACACTTAATAAATATCTCTTAAATTACTGAGAAAATCCCAATACAGCATAAAACAGTCTTCCTTCTGTGAGCGCATATGTAAACATCCTTTCCCTTTCATACACACACACATACACATGCTCCATTTCAGAAGTATTTCTTTCAGTTAGGAGAATGTCTGCAGGAAAAAAAAATCTCATTTTAAAGAAGTAAATTCTAATTTAGAAATTAAACATATTCAGTGCCTACCATGCCATACCAAGCCTATTTTGGGTCTATAAAAGACATGGGGCCCTGTCTAAATGAAGCAACAGAAAAGTGTTTCTGACAGCCAGAGTCTGTGGGTCTGGACAACCTTTTGTGCTGAGGAGGATGGCACAGGGTCCTCAAGTCCCTATGAATGCTAGAGGAAGACACAGTGGCACTATAAGACCGCAGCCATGCGACAAGCTGAAGAGGAAGTCTGTGTATACTGCAGCGTCTTGTCAAACGCACAGGCTGGCTTCTGATGAAGAATAGGTTTGTATTTGCATTCAACATTGGCCTCATCGGCTGTCTACCTGAGACATGTAGACACGAGCATAAAATTATATGTTATCAGGCTAAGGTAACAGCCCGGTGGGTGGGTGAGTGATTGGAGCCTAGCAAGATGAAGCTGAGGATCAAACAAAAATTGAGGTTTCAGAGTTTTGTGGCAGAAGAGAAGGTGAGTCCTATGGCAGAGTAAGATGGTCAGGAGGACAGGTACAGAGAAGGGGCCAGTTCTGAACACACGGAAATGTGGTCCAGGTTGATGAAGGAGAGTCAGAGTTAGGTCTTGGATACACCCTATACACCCTTCAAAACATAGAAACTGGATCTTGGTTGAGATCACAAAGTCATTAAGGAAAGAGGATCAGAATGAAATGGTGTTTGGAGGAGTTGAGAGAATAAAGACCCAGTATTAAGGCAGCAGGAAGTCAAGGGTCACAGTGGCTTTGCCACCCAGCTCAGACTTCGTGAAGTTGAATTCATTGCTTTGGCAGACTCAATGTCTAGATCTCAAAAATCGAATGACACACAAACACACACACACAAGTCACATGGACTACTTCCTAGCTTGCCCAAGTTCATCGAGAGTGGCTGTCACTATCATGGGGCCAAAGTAATGGGAAATCATTTTGAAATATATAGACAGAACAAAATGTGACTGTTAGTTCTGAGGATGGGCTGTCTTATATAATTAAAAAAAAAAAAGGATTTTAACTACTTGACTTCACTCAGTAAAACGAACAGGTATTCACTCTGACATTGGTGGCCTGGCACCGTGCTGTCATTCTGACTACAGGCCCCTGAAGACAGCAGTCTCAGTCACTTGGGAGCTCTGAGGCATTCCATTGTCCCTAAGTTTGCCTGGTCTCTAAGGCAATTCTTACCATATGGCACAGCTGCTGAGGACTCTGGGGTTCCCAAATGTCAGACCAAGGCTTGCCACAGCCATTAATTTAGGATTGTATACATTTCCATTAATATTTAAATGTATTACTAAAATTAAGAAGGGGTTAAATCTCTTCTTAGTGGCCGATGCCCACAGGGTATTAATTGTATGATTCAGTCGGCTGCTGGAGTCAGTCTCCCAAATGTTTTGGCTTTGGTGCCAAAGAGCCCGTGTCAGGACAATGGTGCTGCATTCCATCAGGTTCTAGCCAACGATACCACCACCAGACAACTGAATGACCTCAGGGACCCTTTCAACCACATTATGGCCAGTTTTCAAAGCTTAAGGATAGAAAAATCTTGAAAGCACAAGAAGAATAAAATCAGTTTTTAATTGAATCACTGCAGTATACTAGTAAGGCTAGTTAAGCACATAATTAATTGTTGTAACTATAGCAACAGGATTAACTGGCACTATTAGGGTGGGCACCAGGGGTTCAATGAGAGACTCTTAAGAAGACAAGTGTTAGAGATTGCAGAAAATAATTCACTCCTCTCCAGCGGTTCTCCAGAGAGCTGCATACTCTTTTGCAACCCAAAATAAATCCATTTAATAATATTTTCTTAGATTCATGCAGCTTTCCTTATCCCAGAGGGCCCTGGGGTGCTTTGTAAGCCATGAACATAAATATAGATCTGGAATAATGTATCAGGCCAGATTTTCCTAGTACTTAAGCAACTCTCTGGTGGTTTGTTCTGCACCTCTGGAAGCTCCATTACCTTCAGGATACACACAATCAGTAATTTATTAAGTGGAGTCCCCACAGGCCCAAGGCCTGGAAACTCTGGCACGAAGAGAGGCAGCTCCTGAGACGTGACTTTTATTTATTCATGCTCTATCTCATTCCAAAAAGGATTAGAGCAACCTAACAGAATATACAGAGTCCATCAGCATGAAATAAATACAAGCAAGAAATCCAAGCCTGGGCACATTACAGAGAGACAGAAATTTCTAGATATACAGAAACAGTTTCTCCTTATATTGTAAAAGGATAGAAATAAAAGGAGTGATTTGAACTGATTAAAAATTTTCTCTGAACTTCATGGTCATTTAATGAATAAAACTAAAGACACGGCTTATGTGACTTAACGGTAGTTGACCCCAGAGAATAAAGACCAAAAATAAAAAAATAAAAATTTAATTTTCATCTACAAAAATATGTAGGAAAATATCTTTGTGATCTTGGGGTAGATTAACATTTTCTTTATATAAAGGCATAAATAGGACATAAAGAAGATGATAAATTGAAAAATAGTGGTGTCAATATGCTCAAAGTACTGTGTGTGTGTGTGTGTGTGTGTGTGTGTGTAAATCTCGTAACAAAATTTCTTATTCAGAACGCTTAAAAGATGAGAATTTGAAGATGTTTTCAGCTGGACAGGGTGGCTCATGCCTGTCATTGTAGCACTCTGAAGCAAGAAGAAAGAATTTTAAGCCAGTCTGGGCTACATTGTGAGAACCTGTCTGGAAAAAACCCACAAAGACAGGGATGTATCTCTGTGGTAGAGAACATGCCTGGCAGGTACAGGGCCCTGAGCTCAGCCTCTGGCACTGAGACAACAGTTGAGCTCTGTGCTGTTGGAGTCAGGCATGGAGACACATGACCGTAATGCCAGCACTGAGTTCAAGAACAGCCAGGACTACAAGGCAAGACTTGATCTAAAGAAAAAAAAAAAAAAGCATAAACAACAAATGGTCAATTAAACCATAAAGAGAAATATGGGGTGGGGAGTATACACAGAAGATATTTTCCATATACACTTATATATAATACAGGACATTCAATAATTGACAACAGGATGTCAAATAACTTCAGTATAAAAAGGGACAAATCATATAAACAAATAGCTTATAGAACAAAGTGCCCAAATTGCACAAAAAGACATTTTCAGGAAATGAAAGTAAAAATGACAGTGAGATTCTATTTCACACATCAGGTTGGCAGAAACAAACAAACAAACAAACAAACAAAATACTGAGACAGTGAGCATAGAGAAAAATTATTTTCAGATGGGAGGAAGCCTTGCTTAACCTCTCTGGACAGTGACCTAAAAAAGCTTGGTCACACCTCCTGAGAAGTACAGCTCATAAAGTCTCCTGGGAAGGACAACACCCATAGGTCCATTTGTTACTGCATTGCCCTTGGATGAGTTATTTGTTGCGTTGAGCCTCTGGTTTAAAACTTATATTTGATGATTACTTGAAATAATTTATTGCACACAACACATGGTCACCAGCATCACTAGTGACAAAACAAACAATAACAGCAACAACAAAACCTCAATAAGACTCACAGACATGGACTTTCTGACTATTCGTTTTTTATTCTTTTTTATTTTTATTTATTTTTTTATTATTACAATTTATTCAGCTTGTATCCCAGCTATATTCCCTTCCCTCACCCCTCCCAATCTCACCTTTTCTCTCATTTCTCCTCCCATGCCCCTTTCCCACTCCATTGATAAGGCCACTCCACTGATAGGGGAGGTCCTCCTCCCCTTTCATCTGACCCTAGTCTATCAGGTCTCATCAGGGCTGGCTGCATTGTCTTCCTCTGTGGCCTGATAACAGCTGCACTACCCCTCAGGGGGAGGTGATCAAAGAGCCAGCCACTGAGTTCATGTCAGAGACAGTCCCTGTTCCCCTTACTAGGGAACCCACTTGGACACTGAGCTATCATGGACTACATCTGAGCAAGGGGTCTAGGTTATCTCCATGCGTGGTTGTTGGGTGGAGTATCTGTCTTTGCAAAGACCCCTGTGCCCAGATTTTTTGGTTTTGTTGGTCTGCTTGTGGAGCTCCTGTCCTCTCCAGGTCTTTCTGTCTCTGCCTTCTTTCATAAGATTCCCTGCACTCTGCCCAAACTTTGGCTATGAGTCTCAGCATCTGCTTCGATACCCTGCTGGTTAGGGTCTTTCAGAGGCCCTCTGTGGGTAGGCTCCTGTCTTGTTCCCTGTTTTCTTGCACTTCTGATGTCTATCCCGTTTACCTTTCTGAGTGAGGATTGAGCAATGCCCAGATAGCTCAGTCAATAGAGCATCAGACTTTAAATCTGAGGGTGCAGGGTCCAACTCCCTGTTCAGGTATAAGTTGTTTTAAGGTCCTGTGTCCTGGCATTACTGGAAAAGTGCTTACTTAGCCTTACTACAAAGGAGAATTTAGAAAACTGAATATTCTTAAGGTACATAATGATTTGAGAAATGTCTCCTATAGGTGCATGGATTTGAACCCTTGTTTTCCAGTTGGTGGCACTGTTTGGTGAGGGTTAGAAAGTACATCTTTGCTGATGGAAGTCCGTCACTGGAGGTGGACCCTACTTCCAGCTCACCCTTTCTGGTTCATGACTGCTGATGTGGATGTCATCTCCCAGCTTTCTGCACCTGCACTATGCCCGGTGCTTGCTGCCATGTTTCCCGGCTGCAATGTACTCCTATCCCTCTGGAGCCATAAGCTAAAACAAACTCTTCTGTAAGTTGCTTTGTTATGCCAAGTTCATGGGACCCTCAGAGAGCACCAGGAGACGACTTGATTCAATTGCATGAGAGCTTTATTACGAGAGCGATTGAACTCGGGACCCAAGTCTCACTGGCACAGCAGTAGAGAAGTGGGACCCCAAGCTCTGAGTGAACAGGATTTTAAAGGGAAAGTCTGTGAGCAGGGGGTTTCCATGGCAGCAAGCAGGGGGCACAAGCCTTGACGTTACAGAATTGGGTGAAGTTTAGCAGGGCGGGGTGACCTTTTCTGAGGCACATAATCACAATGGCTAAGGCATATAATCACAATAGCTATTTTTCTAAACCATATCTGAAACATTGGGGAGAATTTTCCCACCCGATTCTCAACTGATTCCCATTGATTATTGCCAGGGAATTTGTCTCTATTTTCTATGAAGCATTTATTCTGTTATATTTCCTGGAGGCTGTTGCTAGGAGAGTTAACTTTGTTTTCTGCCAGGTGTACATTCTGTGATATTTCCTGGTACCTGAATTCAGTTCCCAGTCAAGTTCTTTATTTCAAAATGGAGTTATATTCAGGCTATCTTAAGCTCTTCAGCTTTAGTCGTGTTGTTTTATCAAAGCAATAGAAAAGTAGGTAATCCAGAAGTTCATACCAGGGAGCATGTTATTGCTGGTAAGATTTTTGGAAAAGTGTGGAAGTCTTTGGACCTTTAGACTAGAAAAGTGATTGAATAATGTAAGCTAAAATGGCCATTGTAGTAGAAATCTGGGACACTGTAGTTCTGAGAGCAATGGGTACTGTGGAAACCCAACTAAGAAGGTCTCAGAGGGGAATGATAATAGCATTTTGGTTAGAAGCCATTCATGTGAAAGTTTGACAAAGAATTCTGTCCATGTCCTGAGAACTTGTATGAGGCTAAATTTAAAAGTAATGGATTGATTTGGGGGGGGGAGGGCAGAGGAAATTTCAAGATTGTATACTGTTGAGTTTGTGGAATGGTTACAATTATTAATACTTGTGCATGTCTACAATGAAATAAGGCAAAAGGAGGAGAAAGAAATGCAAGGTGGACAGTTTGTGGAGGGCAAGAACAGCAGGAATGTTAATGTTACAGTCAGGTCTGAGCAGATGAGCACAGTTATCTCCATAACTGTAAAAACTTCTGATCTGTACTGTAACAAATGAAAGGTGTCAAAAGGGAAAGACCCTGCCCCGAAAAGCTTCTAACTTCTGACAGAGAGCCTAGGGTGTTTTCTGCTTCTAGAAAGCAACTGACTAAAAGTATTATTGCTAAAGACGATCCAAGCAGGCTAGTCTCCATCCTAAGCAAGCAGCCCAACTTGGCAGTATCATCCATGTGGCGCTGGCTTTAGAGATATGGAGGATAAAACAGTGAAGGAAGGAGTCGTGACTCCTTCCTCTGCAGTTTTGGGGAGCTGCTGAGGCCAGGCAGTGTGTGTGTGTGTGTGTGTGTGTGTGTGTGTGTGTGTGTATGTGTGTGTGTGAGCCTCTATGTGAAGACCCTAAAAGATCAAGAGTCTGTGAGAGGCTGTTGCATGAAGACAAGAAAGTGAAGCCTGTTACAACGGAAGCCACAAGACATTGGAAACGGGATATATGTTAAGGAGAATGGCATGTGTGGAGTGGAAGCAGACCAAGAGAGAAAAGTGTGGTGCAGGTGTCAAAGCTGGAGCAGCAGAACCATTTGAGCCTTTTGGAAGTAAAGATACCAGATACCTTTACTGGTATAGGCTTGGTGTTTCCTCTGCTGGGCTTTTGGTTCAGTATTTTCTGAATGAGAAATGTCTTCTCATAGGTTCAGTTAAGGTGTTTGAAAAATTAGCCCAGCTGGAAGAAGTCACTGGGGGTGGGCTCTGGGAGTCCATAGCCTCACCCTATTAACTGTTAGTTATTTCTTCTTTGTGTTTGAACCTGAGGTTGTGATCTGTTTTCAGGGGACCCATCGTTTACTGCTGTGCTTCCTTGCTATAATGGACTCTTATCCTCTGGAACTGTAAGCCAAAATACGTTCTTTGTACCACAAGTTGCTTTTGCTCATGGTGTTTTATGACAGCAATAGAAAAGTGACTAAGGCAAAGCAGTTGTACTATAATTAGTTACTATGTTAAACAAAACACCCGTGACAAATAGAGAGCAATTCAGGTCTGAGAGGGTGCACTTCAATGCTATTTCCCAGAGTGCAGTGAGCCATCGGCTCGTGACAGTACTGTGGTGTCCTTTTTTTGTGATCACTTTAATGGCATCTTCATCTTCATTTGATTCGTTTTTGTGCTTGATGTCTGGGGCAGAATGTACAGTTTACATGTATACGGGCATACGAGTACTCATTAGTAGAGACTATTACATTTTTCTTCCCTAGCTAACACTGTCTCACAGGTGGCAATCACACTAGAAAGATTAGAGCTCTGCATCTGACTGGGAGGCTTGTTCTGTTGGACTCTGAGGGAGGAGGCAGTGCAAGACACAAAGATTTTAATCCTTCACCCACACCCATCTCAAGAACCCAAGATGTGCAAAGATAAAAATCAGTCTACATACACACACACATGTGTATGTCTGGATAGTGCCTCAAGGGACCAGAGTTTGGAGATGTATCTTCTGGGTGAGAGCTCAGGCGTGGTGTCCAGATTCTGTAATTCACTCTCCAGTGGGGACCCACAAGATTTCTGAGTCACGTTGTTCAGTTCTTGGAGCTTCCTTGTATGTGTCAAATAGCCCTAGCCCTCAGCATGGTAACTGTGTTGTGTGAACACATCAGTGACTCAGCAAGAAATTCAGTGTGTGCTGCAATTGAGTACCTCACACAGCACAGGCGAACACTTTTCTTTTTATTTCCTGGCTTGAACAAAAGAATGACTCAATTAGAAAGAATTTCAATTTACATCCTGTTAAATTGTTCTTTAGGGATTTTCCCAGCCATAAAGAACAATGAAGACTTGGTTCACAAATGCTGATATTAGATGGACCATTCCCTATAAATGCTAGTTTAGCGTCCATGAAACGGGTTGGGCTGATGTTGGGCTGATGTTGCAATCAGCTTTTCCATGCTGCTTCTGCTTAGTACATGGTAGTCAGAGGGAGGGAGCTTTCTTTAAATAAGTAGGGCATTAAACTTTAACCCTAACTATTTCTCTCTGGTCTATATTCTGAGAACAAGAAATTACTTATATATATATATATATTTGAAAGAGATATGAGGCTTTTTATTTAATAAAAGTGTAGCATGGTGTCTTATATCTCTGTGTATCAAAATTGACTTCCTAATACATAAAACTATATTGGGGGAAATGAAGACCAAAATTTTTTTTCTATGAAATTGTAATGGTTCATAAGATGGCTCAAATTAATTAATTAATTAAGTAAGTAAGTAATTTACTAAGTGAGTGAGTGTGTTTGTGTGTGTGTGTGTGTGTGTGTGTGTGTGTGTGCGCGCGCGCGCGCAGGCATGCATGTGAAATGACACAGTCATAGAAGTCAGAACACAACTTTTGGAAGTCAGTTCTCCTGTGCCATCTTCTGGGAAGCAAGGATCAGACTCAGATTCTTGGGCCCACATATAAGTGTCTAGATGCACTGAGCAGCCTTGTCAGCCTTCTTTAGTCTTTTTTTTTTTTTTTGTAAGGGGTCACCATGTATTTTTAAGGAAGAATTTGTTTTCTTTGAGAGGTCTGTCGGGGGAGGGTGACACAGACCTGTCATCCCAGGCACTCGGGAGGCTGAATTTGGAGAATCATAAATTCAAGCCTTGCCTGTGCTAGAGTGGTATCAAAGCTATTCTAGGCACCTTAATGAGGCTCTGTTTCAAAATAAAAACTACAGTGAGTTCTGGGATATTGCTGAGGTTAGTTCACTTGCCTGGCCTGTGGAAGGTCCTGAGTTCAGTCCCCATCAACCCCACCCAAAATTATGTGAAATATATATATATATCCGGGGAATGAGGATTAAATGGAAAGTAAGGAACATCCGTGGTTCTTGGACACTCACTGCACTCCGTGCTTTGTGCTGGCCCCATGATGGTCTGCTGCTACCACCATGGGTTTTTCTTCCCGCTGCATCCCAGCTCCTTGAGAATGGAGGTGGAAGTTTGGTGCATGACTAATTATCTTCTCTCATTAGTCTGTGATTTCTTTTTGCCTCTAATGAGTATGATGATAGGTTGTCCTTTCAATACCACTTGCCCAGAAGCTTCCAGACCAAGCAGGTCAGTGGATGCTCTGGAATTCCCCAATATTGTCCCCATCCTGTATCAGTGATCTTTATCTGACTCCCAGGCCACAAGTGCAACCTGCAGAGGATGCTTGGCTCTCTCCATGGTCAGCCTTCAAACCCTGGTCCTGTGCCCACCCTTCCTCTCTCCCTCCCTCCCTCCCTCCCTCCCTTCCTCCCTCCCTCCCTCCCTCCCTCCCTTCCTCCCTCCCTCCCTCTCTCTCCTTTCTTTCCTTCTTTCTTTCTTTCTTTCTTTCCTTCTTTCTTTCTTTCTTTCTTTCTTTCTTTCTTTCTTTCTCTCTCTTTCCTTCCTTCCTTCCTTCCTTCCTTCCTTCTTTCTTTTCTTCCTTCCATCCCTTCTTCCTTCCTTCCTTCCTTCAAATTTTCAGGGTTAGAAGCCTCCTCCCTTTAGCATGCCCCCAGGCTCTGTATGAGCATGCTCAACAAGCTAGCTCTTAAGAAGAAGAAAGGAAAGTGTTGGCATCTGCTCTTGGCTGAACTTGAGGTAGCAGGGAAAGTTAGCACATGACTTCCCTGGTAAGAAGGTCAAGTTTGGCATCTCACATGAGGGGAGAGAAGAGAAGGAAAGGATCATCTATTCCTTTTTGCTGGGGTCTGTATGATAGTCCAGACACTAAATGTACTCATCCTCCCTCCCTCTCTTGGTCTTTCTCTTCCTCTCTCCCTCTCCTTCCTTCCCTCCCTCCTTTTCTCCCTCCCTTCCTCTGCTCCTTTTCTCCCCTTATCCTGGTGAGAACAAACATTCATCTGTGCTCTTGTGTTCTCACACTTTCGCTCTATGAATAGCAATCTGTTCAAGATCTGCATTTCTAGATTAATAGAAATTCTCAAAAGGTAAACACAAGGTTGCCTTATGACTCAGAGATGCCACTTCCTGTTTACAAACCCCCAAACTGAAGCTAGGGTGTTAAACAGACATTGGTGTTACCATGTTCACAGCTGTGCTTTTCACCATATCCAAGGGTGGAAGTGTAGAAACAAACTAAATGGATAGATAGAAGAAACTCACACAGATATGTGCACATGCGCGCGCGCACACGCACGCGCACACACACACACACACACACACACACACACACACACGCGCACGCGCGGAGACTGTTACTAAGCATTAGCAATGCCCCTTTCCCTTTTTACATAAAGCACTTTCTCCTGAAAAGCTCTTCTCCACCTAGTCTCAAAGTCATTAGGCACAGGTTAGATAAAACTGTAACTAAATAGCTAACTAAACCTCTGGTTACCTATCATAACACAGAGTTACTTGTCTGACCTGAGAGAAAAACCTTATCAGAAAACAAAGCTTGTGAGTCTGTTATTTTCTTAAAGTTAATTTTAGCAACGTTTCACTAATCGACTCATACTTTCATTGCCTTCTTCCGGTGCCACAGGCGTTGTTTCATTGCCATTGGTCTGTTTTGCAGGGAGAAGTCCAGTTCACCTCCAGTCATATTGTCCATTGATGTGTTACCAAGTAGCCCATGGCCCTCACTAATTTTGATGATTATAATAAAATGAATCTATGAGTTCTATTCAGGGACCACTCTCTGGGGTGTTTTTTAATCTGTTTCCATGAGACAATTAAGAGAAGATGTATCTAAGTCAGAGCCCGGTACTGCTATTTAAACATGCATTTTGGCTTGCACATTCTCGTAAACTCAGCCCTTACGAAGCGGAGGCAAGAGGATGGCCAGTTTGAGTTCAGTTTGGACCTACAAAGCATTACTTTGTCTCCAAAATATCACAAACAAACAAATAATAAATATTTTCTGAAATCCTTACAGGAAACAAACAAAGCAAGTGAACAAAATAAAACAAAATATGCAAAATAACAGCAACAAAAGCGGGAGCTATTTTGAAGGACTACCAATGATGTGAGGAGAGCCTTCTTATTGGTGCAGTGAGAAGAGTCCATGGAGCTTCAAAAGAAAGGTGCTGTGTCCTTGGGCGTGGCCTAAGCTGCTGCGGAAGGACAGGTCAATGGTATGTGAGCTAAGTGTGTATAATGTCACTAATTCTCAGAGGGCTTTGTAGCACAGTTCTCTCCCAGCTTGCAGAGGTAAATGAACAAATGTTTGCACCTACTGTAAGTCCTTTGGTAATTTATCAGAGCCCTTGGCTTGAAGATCAGAGGCTGAGTATCTCTAGCTGAGACTCCTGATCCATCTCGATGGTGCTATGACCAGGCCCATGAAGTACCCGTCCAGCACAACAGAAATATCCCATTGCAACCCTCTATTCAAGAGGAGGACAGTGCCCCATTATCCCAGCCCTGATCCCAAGGAAAATGATGGTGTGAAAAGCAGAGAGGAAGGACAGAACAAGCCAGTCACAGAGCCCTCCAGAAGACTTTTAGTGTATCAGGACAATCCTCAGAACAGGCATCTCCTAACATTGAGGGTGGGTGAGGATGTTAGTTTGTAGATGCCTCCTCTCACTGTGCTGAAAAGGACAAGGAAGAAGGATGGGGTCCTTGTTAGCCCAGGAGTCTCTCAGAAGCTGAAACTAAGGGCTCTCCAGAAATGCTGGGGATTCTGAACAGAGGTGTTTGTGATGAGGACAGTTTCAGGCTGCCTTAGTGGGTGGGGCTTGAGGCAGGTGACAGGTCAATACTGGAAAATGTACAGTCATGGATTCGAGATCATTCTTGTGATAGTCCCGGCTACTGGAAAGGGAGGCACAGCTTAATCACTGGTCTATATATTCATAGAGGCATAGGTAAATGCTGCATAACACATCCCAGAAGCTCACAGGTGACCATCGGAGAGCTAACCCACAGCAAGAATTGCCTTTCAAACCACAGTGCAATGTCAGACCACCCCATAGATAGCGTCGGCAGGAATCTGTTACCCATCCAGAAAGGAAAGCTCAATCACTCCCTCGTGTCTGTAAAGAAAATTCTAGACGAATCACATGCTTAACAATTCAAACACCACGAAAACACGAGGAGACAGATGGAATGCATGTCTAACCTCGGACAGCAGGAGCAGGATTACACAAGAGACCGCATGCACAGGCAGCACAGCAAAAGTTGTTAAATATCCTGGGGTCCGGGATGCACACCAGTCTCTCTCCAGGGCCACGGGAAGCCTTTTTACATGATTTGAGTTAGGCAAAAGCCAGCCATTTCTCTCAGCTCTGTAGGGGTGGATTTCTAATAGCTTCCGTCCCAGCTTCTCTCTCTATCCAGTCTCACTCTTGATGTCCTTCTGGATTCTGTGAGTGTGAAAGGCCACCCCTCCCGGGTATAATGCTTGAACAATTGGCACCCATGTGGTGGTGCTGTTTGGGAAGGCTGTGAAGCCTTTTTTTGGACATGGCATGTAGCCAGCAGAGCTAGGGTCACAGAGAGTTCTAACTGGCCCATACTGTCTGTGTCCTGGTCCATGGAGATGCGATGAGCCCCAGCTGTACCATCATTGGTATAAACGCTTTCATGCCTTCCTTGACTTGACCCTCACTGACTGTGACCCAGCTGCTCGCATGAGCGTTTTTTGCTGGTGATGAGGAATGGTGTTGGTATGGGTGGACTCCCTCTACACTGATCTTTTCAAGAAGTTCTATGGAGGAAAAATTAGTTGAGAGGGATTTTGTTTGTTTTGTTTTCTGTTTTTCATTTGCTTGTTTTGTTTTGGGACAGCAGTGCTTGCCCTGTAGCCAAGGAGGAGCTTGAATTTCTGCTTCTCCTGCCTCTATTTCTTGGGTGCTAGGATCATAAGGTGTGTACTTCCATGCTCCTGCATGCTAGCCAACTGACTACACCGCCAACCAAGCTACTTCCCTCAGACCTCAAGAATTTTTTTTTTAATTTGTATTTTCTGAATGTTTGCAGTGAGAATTTATCCACATACTCCTTGTGTAATTAAAAATAAATGGAATTAAATATGTGTTGGTTTGGTTTCTGAGGTTTCATTTCCATCTGCCAATGAAATAAATCAGAAACGTGTCATTTGCATGAGTGGTCCAACTTAATATGCTGCTCCTTGGAAGAAAACCAAGTTGTGAGGCCCGTTGCAGAGCTCTGAGCCTTTGGTGGCTTTTAGGGTCACAACATGTGTCTCGTGATATTTGCTTTTTCTTTTAGGTATGTGTGCAATGGGCCTTTGCTCTGGCACTTTAACTTTCTGACCTTGGGCCGACATAATGGGTCCAGTGGTCAGGCCAGCAGCTCCTCCTCTTGCAAATCGCAGAGTAAACACACAGTTACCTGGGCTGCTTCTAGCTGGAATCAAAGTCCAGAAAGTAGGATGTTTATGAGAGTGGGTCACTGTTTGCCTTCCTCAAACAAGCTGAATAGTCACTTTTCTGTTTTGCAGACAGCATCCTGGGGACATGTTGGCCAAGAGGCAGAGACAAACTGAAAAGGGCAAGTGGTGCTAAATGCATAAGCTAAGTGACTAGAAGCATCTGAGGTGAGGCAAGGCTTCAAAGCCACAGCCTGGTCTTTCTCAGGTGCCCTGCCTTACCATTTCCTGACCAAACTCTGCTGAGCTACAGGAGTGTGTGGTAGAGTCTGTCTTCTGACAAAACATCATAGCCACTCAAGGTCAAAGGACTCACCCAAGGCTTACACCAGACTGGTAAACACTCACAAGAGTGTGCCAAGCTCTGAACCCCTGCCATAGCTCCTTTCTGAATGGTGACCATGATGTCCTCCAACTAAACACCCTGTGTGCCATAGAGAGTAGGAGATGTGCCAAATCACTTGGGGCAGAACTCTTTCACTTATTCGCCTTTTCTCTTTGAATACCTGCTCTGTGCCGGTCCCTCTGTAGCTGTGGACATGCAGCTTGTGTGATGCTTCTGTCTTGGACAGAGCTCAGATACTGAAGATACGGCCAGTAGAGAGTAGAGGAAAGTGAGGCAGGCACGTGTGTCCAGTGTTACAGACACAGCTGCTCCTTTATAAAGAACACCAAGGGAGCTCAGGGTGTATGTGCATGATGGCAGGGAGGGAGTACTTACATCGTACATGGTGAGAGGGTTCCATGAAAAGAAGTGCAGAGGCACCGAAGGGTGAAAGTGTTTGATGCTTTAATGTAGTCTAGGATATGGGAAGGCAAGTCAGAGAAATGAATTCCTTAGAGGCTTCCAGGCCAACCCAAGGACTTCAACTCTTACTAGGTTGAGTCACATAGAAATCTCTGGAGGGAGTCTTCAGCAGAACAAAGATGTGCTATGATCTGTCTTGTTAAAGGTCCATGTCCTGGTTGTCAATAAAGAACAGAAGGTCTGAGAAAAGGGACATAAAGGGACCACATACCCTTTGGTTTCTCCAGTTGTTGAATGAAGTTTGATGGCAACTGTGATACATCTTGGGGAGCATTAAATGATAGTCATAAAAGAGCTGAGGGTGTAATGGTCGACAAACTGGCATCCACAAAAACAAAACAACAAAACAAACAAAAAAAGAAACAATTTGTAGAGTGAAGACACTAACTATAGACTGGGAGAACATAACTACACATCAGATAGGAGATTAATGTTTAGGATATGGGAAGTACTAAGAAAATTAAACACCAAAACTCCAAATCATCCAACCAAGAATGGGCCAATGAATTGAACAGACAGCCCTGAAAAGAAGAAATACAAAGAGTCAATGAATACCTGAAAAAGTGTTCAACATTCTTAGGCATCAGAGACATGCAAATCAAAATCGCTCTTAAGGCCTCTGAAAGACGATACCCAGCAGGGTGTTAAAACAGTTGCTGAGATTCATAGCCAAACTTTGGGCAGAATGCAGGGAATCTTATGAAAGAAGGGGGAGATAGAAAGACCTAGAGGGGACAGAAACTCCACAAGGAAAGCAACAGAACCAACACACCTGGGCCCAGGGGAAATCTCTGGGACTGATACGCCAATCCAGGACCATGCATGGAGATAGCCTAGAACCCATGTACAGATGCCATGGCAGATCAGTCTCCAAATGGGTTCCCTAGTAATGGGAACAGGACTGTTTCTGACATGAACTCAGTGGCTGGCTCTTTGATCACCTCCCCCTGAGAGGAGGGGAGCAGCCTTACCAGGCCACAAAGGAAGACAATTCAGCCAGTCCTGATGAGACCTGATAGGGTCAGATGAAAGGGGAGGAGGACCTTCCCTATCAGTGGACTGCGGGAGAGGCATGGGAGAAGAAGGAGGGGAGATGGGCTTGGGAGGGGATGAGGGAGGGGGCTATAGCTAGTATACAAAGTGAATAAATTGTAGTAAATAAAAAATAAATTTTAACAAAATAAAAACGCTCTTAGATTCTTTTCCCCTATTGTTAAAAAGCCTACCATCAAGGAAACAAATGGAAACAAATGTTGAGGAGGATGGGGGTAAAGAGAAACACTTACCTGCTGCTGCTGGGAATCTAAGCTTGTGTGTTCACTCTAGAACTCAGTATGGTGATCACTAGAGCAACTGAGCAGGTAAACTGGCATGTGACCCAGCTCATATACTTGGGTATGTACCCAAAGGATTTTGAGTTGATATACCACAGAAAGTTAATATACCACATCCACATTAATAGCGGCACTGTTTACCACTGCCAGCAAATGGAACCAGCCTACATGTCCGTCAGGAGGATGAATGGAAAATAACAAAAATGTGGAGTGGCATATATACAAGGGGTGAGATATAAAGGCGTTAAAGGCGAAATCCTAGTATCTATATGGTGGAAGAAAAAACTCACTCTCCCACTTGTCACTTGTCTTCTGGCCTCTATACATATGCCCTGACAGTAAACACTAATAATAAATAAATAAATGAGCTTTAAAAATTAAAAAAAAAATCCCATTAAGGTGGAGAGTTATAGAAGACACCTCATGCTGACTTCAAGCCTTGATATGTATGTGTGTATTCACACCTCCAAGAACATGCCCCTTGGTTTCTCCCATTGTGAAATGGGGTATGACATTAACTCTGCTGTATTTTGCACAGCAGATTCTATGCAGCTTTGACAGTGAAGTCATGGTATTGGCAGGAATAAGAATGGAAGTAGAAGAGCTGGAGTGATCGCTCAGAAGTTAAGAGCACCGGCTGCTCTTCCAAAGGTCCTGAGTGCAATTCCCATTGTGGCTCACAACCATCTATAATGATATCTGCTTCCTTCCTCTGGCATATAGGCATACACGCACGCAGGACACTGTATATATAATAAATAAATAAATATTTTTTTAAAAGGAATGGAAGTAGAGATCATTATGTTAAGTGATACAAGCAAGGCTTCGAAAGGTAAGTACTTAATGATTTTTCCCATATAAAAATGAAAAAGACTATGAGCCACACACACACACACACACACACACACACACACACACACACAGGGTGGGGAAGCTCAATATTGCAAATGCTTAGCCTGTGATCTCTCTTGGGTTTTGAACAACACTGTGCATCTATTGCTGATCAGCAGGACCGATATCGGCCCCTGCAGGCAAGTAGTCCAGGCCTTAATGAAGAGCCGAAGAGCAGAGGATATATGGAGTGAGTGGTTCAGGTGTCGAGCCTGCTTAGCTAGATGAAGAGCAGGTGGGATGGAGAGATTGGAAGGCAGGCCTCTGGGGTGAACCCTGACTTTGAGGAAGATCAGCACAGTACAGGTCTATAATGGCATCATTGGGTGGGCTTACTAGTTGATACTAGCTCACCAGGTGTACAGAGTGGACTGACTTGGGTTCTAGAGAGAACATTCTAAAAGAAGAATCTCACCAGCAAACAAAACTTGAGGTAAGGAATGAGTTAAAAGAACACCATCATATTTTCTTCACTAAGTCTAACAGAAAGTCTTGAAGAGGTGAAAATGATACCAACATTAACAGAGCAGAGCGAGGTCTTAGTTAGAACCACGAAGTCCATAGGTTTATGGTCAAGGAAAGATTACAATGCCTCAGGGAACAACTCTCTGAAGGGTTGGCTCACAGTGGACCCTCTCACAGCCACAGAACTCAGTGGTTAGAACCACCAAAACTGTCACTGTGAGTCACATCCTCAAAGAAGAGAATCTCTGGGTTTTCTCTACATGAGAAATAGTAACTCTCTCTGCTGGAGAGAGTTGAATAGAACTCAGATTGTTGGGGAGAGGCTTTCTACACAGACAGACACGAGAACTAGGAGGAATGAACTCCTGTACTTGCCCTAGCCAGATGGTATTGGTCTTATTCTGGCACCTGTTAACAAGCATTTGGAGTGGGAGACACACAGCTATTTTTTTTTAGAAAGAAAAAAAGATTTAAAAAGAAGGGGACTAAGAATTCCCTGAACCCCTGACACTTTCTCCAGGAAAAGTGGGTGCGATACAGGTTATCTACTCATATGAAAACCACGGTTTAGAGAAAACACAGTGATGCAGCCTTTATCAGAGCAAACAGAATGCCTGGTTGGAACTGAATAAATACGGAGCAGATGGAAGACCCACGTAATGATAGAGTCGACACGGGACAGGCACAAAGGTACCAGGGGGCAAAGAGCGCGAAGGAACATGGCTGAGACTTAAGGGGATGTGACTGCATTCTTCACACTTGCTTTATCCTGCAAATTAGTGTATTAAGAGTGGGAATTCAGATCAGCTCAAGATGAAATGCTGATGGACAGTGAGCATAACTAGACATGGTGGCACACACCCGCAAGCCATCGTTCAGGAGGTTGAAGCAAGAGAATTGAAAGTTCAAGTGAGTTTAAGGCTGCCAAGGCCACACAGGGAGACCCGCTTCATAAAAATAAAAGGAGGAGGAGCAGGAGGAAGAGGAAGTGGAGGAGAAGGAAGAGGAGAAAGAAATAAAGAAAGATAGAAAGAAAGAAAGAAAGAAAGAAAGAAAGGAAGGAAGGAAGGAAGGAAGGAAGGAAGAAAAAAGAAAGAGAAAAGAAAGGAAGGGGAGCAGGAGGATGATAAGAAGAAAGAAGGAAGGAAGAGCAGAGGAGGAGGAAAAAGAGGAGGAGAAGAGGGGAAGAAGAGGGCGAAGAGAGGGAAAGAGAAGGAGATGGTAGATGACTAGGGAGAAGGGAGAGGAAGAGTGGGGAGAAGAAACAAGACAAGGAGGAGACAGTTAAATTAAAAAGAGAACTTGCTGGTTCCAGTGCCCAATTCAAAGAAGAGTCACGGTACTCAACCACAAATTTTAGTGATGGAAAGATAAAGTATTAATTAAGATAGTATACTTAAAATAGTATATCCAATAAGAAATTATTTTCTAGACACATGGAAATTACTTAAAATTCACCAGAAACAATCTTGTGTTGTAATAGGTAGTTGATTGTCCCAAAGAAACGAAAGTCAGGTTCACATAGCAGATAGCCTGATGATTACAAACACATTGTCTACATTCACTGTGTACTGGAAAAGATTTAAATATCCCTAGCTGGAAAACAGAGAGACACTAGTGAGGCCATAAGATGCAACCAGTTTCCATATTAAAGAGAAAAGCTGTAAGTCACTTGAGCTGCTGAATGTAAGAAATCACTTTTCAGAAATCCAAACCTAAAGTCAATGTCAGCTGTCCTTGTTTTTCCTACAGTAATATTACATGCCACAAAACCTCCCCTATTAGTGGACTTGAAGAGGGGAATGGGAGGAGATGAGGGAGGAAGGGTGATTTGGGAGGGAATGAGGGAGAGGGCTACAGATGGGATACAAAGTGTATAAACTGTAATTAATATAAAAAATAAAAAAAATTTAATTAAAAAATTATGGGGTCCTATGGCACAGGGTGTTACCCCACATCTCTGTCAGAGTTACTATTTCTATGGTGAAACACTGTGACCAAAGCCACTTGGGGAGGAAAAGATTTATTTTGCTTGTGTGAACAGATCATCGTTCAATGTTGAGGAAAACCAAGGAAGGAACTCAAGCAAGGCAGGAACCTGGGGGCAGGAGCTGATGCAGAGGCCATGGAAAGGTGCTGCTTACTGGCCTGCTTTCTTATAGAACCCAGGAACCACCAGCCCAGGGATGGCACAATGGACTAGGCCCTACCCCGGCAATCACTAATTAAGAAAATGCCCCTGAGATTTCACCTTACACCCATCAGAATGGCCAAGATGAAAAACTCAAGTGACAACCCATGCTGGAGAGGCTGTGGAGAAAGGGGAACCCTCCTCCACTGCTGGTGGGAATGTAAACTTGTACAACCACTCTGGAAATCAATCTGGTGCTTTCTCAGACAACTAGGAATAGCGCTTCCTCAAGATCCAGCTATACCACTTCTAGGCATATATCCAAAAGAGGCTCAATAAGGACATTTGCTCAACCATGTTTGTAGCAGCCTTATTTGTAATAGACAGAAGCTGAAAACATCCCAGATGCCCCTTAACTGAAGAATGGATGCAGAAATTGTGGTACATCTACACAATGGAGTATTACTCTGCAATGAAAAATAAGGAAATCATGAAATTTGCAGGTAAATGGTGGGACCTGGAAAGGATCATCTTGAGTGAGCTGTCCCAGAAGTAGAAAGACATACATGGTATATACTCACTCATATAGACATATAATATAGGATAAACCTACTAAAATCTGTACATCTAAAGAAACTAATCAAGAGAGAGGACTCTGACTAAAATGCTCAATCCCCATCCCAAAGGCAAAGAAGATGGACATCAGAAGAAGAAGAAAACAGGAAACAAGTTAGGAACCTGCCACAGAGCGCCTCTGAAAGACTATCAAAGCAGATGCTGAGACTTATGGCCAACTGTTTGGCAGAGTACATGGAATCTTATGTAAGAAGTGGGAAATAGTAAAATCTGGAGAGGACAGGCACTCCACAAGGAGAGCAACAGAACCAGAAATTTGAACAGAGGGGTTTTCCCAAAGACTTATACTCCAACCAAGTACCAGGCATGGAGATAACCTAGAACCCCTGCACAGATGTAGCCCATGGCAGTTCAGTGTCCAAGTGGGTTCCACAGTAATGGGAAGAGGGACTGCCTCTGACATAATCTGATTGGCCTGTTCTTTTATCACCTCCCCCTGAGGGGGGAGCAGCCTTTCCAGGCCACAGAAGATGACAATGCAGCCACTCCTGATGAGATCTGATAGACTAAGATTAGAAGGAAGGAGAGGAGGACCTCCCCTATCAGTGGACTTGGGGAGGGGCATGCATGAAGAAGGGGGGAGGGAAGGTGGGATCGGGAGGGGCGGAGGGAGGGGCTTATGGGGGGATACAAAGTGAATAAATTGTAATTAATAAAAGTTAAACAAATGAAAATTCCCTATCAGCTTGCTTGCAGCCCAATCTGAGGGAAGTATTTTCTTAATTGTGGTTCCTTCCTCTCTGATGCCTTTGGCTTTCATCAAGTCAAAATAAAACCAGGCAGCACATCTCCCAAACGCTCTACACATCCCAGCTGGCCATTAAAACCTGAAGTCAGTCTCAAGACATTGCCAAACGTGGAACCTCAAAGGTTAACTAGGAGTCATATTTGGAAATTAATAAAAACAAAAGTAGAATTAAATTAAATTGAAACAACAACAACAACAACAACAACAAAGTAGAACAAAAGTAGCAATGCTTCCCTGGAATCCAAGCAGAAAGGGTGGAAAAATGTCAAGAGAGAAAACCTGCTGACAGCAAGTGCATTACATGATTGCCATCTTATAAACATTTCAACAGACACTCAAACATGCCCTAGGGTAACAGCTGGTTGGTAGGTGAAGTCCAGCTGCCTAGTAGAAAGGCTATCAGCCCATTTGAAGCTGCAGGTATTTTTCTTCCAAAAAGGAGCTCCAGCTTTATTTCTTCTCAAACAACATTTTTTTTTAAACCTTGGAAAGAGCTTGTGGAAAATAGCAGTTCTTAAGGGGAAAATATAAAACAAAACGTTTACTTCAAAGTGAAATGCCTCTTCAGTTAGCTCCTTCATCCTCGTCTTCTGCTCTAATTCAAATAGTATTAAATACTAAAGTGATTTCAATAAACATAGGATGTGTCCAGTGTTCCTGACTAGATATTTCTCCTTTTAGCTTTTGCTTGTGTGGAGTGGTAACCGTTCTGACAGTAGAGATGAACTGAACACACGCATGTGCAGGGGTAAGCGTGCTGAGAACAGTGAGGTGCTTAGCATTTACTGTAGGGATGTCAGGCACAGTCCAGGCTTTGTGACTGGGTCAGGACATCTCTCTTTGTCACCCACCAGAAAAAATTTACATATGAAGAAGCTGAAGAATACTTGTGCCTGATCTATAGACAGACAGACAGACAGATGCACGCATGCGTACACAAACACACAAACACACACACACACACACACACACACACACACACACACACACTAGTGGCCCCTAGAGGCCCTCACCTGGCTCCTCTTTTTGTGTGCATACTGGAGAGGCCTCATCAGGATCAATGTCCAATTCCAGATGAAGGAATTTTTCTCACTTTTATCTTTAAATCACTTCCCTGTATTGTATGATATAGTTATATCATTTTAGTATATTGCATTATATATTTTAATATGTAAATACAAAATATATAATAGCTCAATATAAGACTTATTTATATTAAATATAATTAATAAAGTATCAAAATATATTTATATTAACTATATTTAATAAAAGATCAAATATATTTAATATTTATTATAATATTTAATAGAAAAGGATAGCAGTTACTATAAAAGGATTTGTATTAAATACAATTTTAATTTAAAAGGATATATTTTATCCTTTAACATAATTTAAAATGTTATTTTCTGTAATATATTTTAATATAAAAGGATAAATTTTGACATTTTATTAGAGAGTTGGGAGAAAGCATAAATTAGGTAGCCAGGATGCAACATGTGATGTTGAGATCAAGGTGATTTTCTTCTTTTTGACTGATCTATATCTTATGTTTTTTGGGTAAGATTTTTTTTATTTGTGGGTATGTGGGTTTGTTTGCTGTGTGGGTGCAGTTCCCACACAAGCCAGAAGAGGGGATGAGATCTCCCAGAGCAGGAGCCACAGGCAGTTGTGGTTTCTGGGAACTCAGTGTGGGTTCTGGGAACCAAACTCAAGCCTTCTGTAAAGCTGGAAGGACTCTTTTTTTATTTTTTATTTTTATTTTTATTAATTACACTTCATTCACTTTGTATCCCCCCATAATCCCCTCCCTCCTCCTCTCCTGATCCCACCCTCCCTCTCCTTTCTTCACGAATGCTCCTCCCCAAGTCCACTGATAGGGGAGGTCCTCCTCTCCTTCCTTCTAATCTTAGTCTATCAGATCTCATCAGGAGTGGCTGCATTGTCTTCTTCTGTAGCCTGGTAAGGCTGCTCCCCCCTCAGGGGGAAGTGATCAAAGAGCAGGCCAATCAGATTATGTCAGAGGCAGACCCTGTTCCCATTACTATGGAACCCACTTGGACACTGAACTGCCATGGGCTACATCTGTGCAGGGGTTCTAGGTTATCTCCATGCCTGGTACTTGGTTGGAGTATGAGTCTCTCGAAAAACCCCTGTGTTCAAATTTCTGGTTCTGTTGCTCTCCTTGTGAGGTTTCTGTCCTCTCCAGGTCTTACTATTTCCCACTTGTTACATAAGATTCCATGTACTCTGCCCAACAGTTGGCCATAAGTCTCAGCATCTGCTTTGATAGTCTGCAGGGCAGAGCCTTTCAGAGGCCCTTTGTGGCGGATTTCTAGCTTGTTTCCTGTTTTCTTCTTCTTCTTCTGATGTCCTTCCTCTTTGCATTTCAGGATGGGGATTGAGCATTTTAGTCAGGGTCCTCTCTCTTGAATACCACTTCCTCAAGATCCAGCCATACCACTCCTAGGCATATATCCAAAAGAGGCTCAAGTACACAATAAGGACATTTGCTCAACCATGTTTGTAGCAGCTTTGTTTGTAATAGCCAGAAGCTGGAAACAGCCCAGATACCCCTCAACCAAAGAATGGATGCAGAAATTGTGGTACATCTACACAATGGAATATTACTCAGCAATGAAAAATAAGGAAATCATGAAATTTGCAGGTAAATGGTGGGACCTGGAAAGGATCATCTTGAGTGAGCTGTCCCAGAAGCAGAAAGATACACACGGTATATACTCACTCCTATAGACATGTCATATAGGATAAACCTACTAAAATCTGGAAGGACTCCTAATCTCTAAGCATACCATCAGGCCAGACGCTGTGCTTCCATTATTTGAAAAAACAGTGAAGAAAAGTCAGTGCTATAAGTCAAAGAGCTAACTCCCTGTTAGGTCAGCGAGCCAGACCGCCTTTCTCTGTGGCTTTATCTTTGAATTCTTATATTGGTGGTTCATGACCATTGCCTTGCTAATTGCTCTACACATTCTTTGTTAGAAAATGTGCTCGTTCCTGCTTCTTTCAAAAAAGACATAGGGACCCACTAAGAAGAACTATAATGGGGAGGAAGAACATATCATCTTCCAATAATTGCCTTTGGACTACATCGTGCTGTATCTTCATAAGCATTAGCACAGACGTTTATTCCCAGCTCAATTTCCTTTCTTTTCATCTATTTAATCTTACTGAGAGAAGTTGTAAAATACTTGTCTTACTTATATAAATAACTAATATAAATGAATATTTTATCCCCTTATAAAAATGACTAGATTATTCTCACTAAATTTGGAGAATGTTTAGGGCCTGAAAATATATGCTATCAAGAAAGCCAGAGGTGGCATTGGGTGATATGAGATCATTTCTGAGTAACTGGAACTGAAGACAATTTATTAGATCTGGAGGCTTTAGTTTAAAAGAATCTATTTTAAATTAATGCAGGTTTTGGTATATAACCACTTTTTACTTATTTAGATACTTTTTAATTTTTTTTATAGAAACTTCTTCCCTAGGATTACTGATATGAAGGCCAAACAGAGGCTGGGAATGGCTAAGTTTGGCCACATGGGCTCATGAAAGAGATAGACTGTGCAGTAATATACTTATTACTTAAATTTATTTTTTAATGATTTATTCACTTTACATCTCAGTTGTAGCCCAGTCCCTTGTCTCTACCCAGTTCCACCATCTCTCTTTTCTCCCTTATCCTCCTCTCCTAGTCCTCAAAAAGGGGGAGCCCTCCTCCCTTACCATCTGACCTCCAACCTCATTAGGACTTCCTCCATCCTCTTCCCCTGTGGCCTGGGAAGGCCACCCCACCAGGGAGAAGTGATTGAAGAGTAGACAACAGAGTTCATGTCAATGACAGCCCCTACTCCTCTTACTAAGAAACCCGAATGGAGAGTGAGCTGTTACATCTGAGTAGGGGGTATAGGTCCTCTTTATGCATGGTGGTTGGTTGGTTGGTGCATCAGTCTCTGCATTCCTCCCCCACCCCCGTATCCAGATTTGTTGGCTTTGTTCGTCTCCTTTGTAGAGCTGCTGTCCCATCCTCTCCAGGTCCTTCTATCCCCACATTCTTCCATAAGACTCCCTGTTCTCTGCCCAAATTTGGCTGTTGAATCTTAACATCTGCTTCAATCCTCTGCTGGATGGAGTCTTTCAGAGGACATCTATGGTAGACTCCGTCCTGTTTCCTCTCTTCAACCACTTCCAGTGTCTACTCTATTTGCCCTTCTGAATGAGAATTAAGCATCCTCCCTTGCATTATTTAGCTTCTTTAGGTTTGTGGATTGTAGTATGATTATCCGGTATTATATGGCTAATATCGTCTTATATACCATTGCCTGTCTTTCTGGTTCTGGGGTACCTTACTCAGGATATTGTTTTCTAGTTCCAACCATCAGTATTTTTTGTCTACCCTAATTGGTTGGAGGTTTCAAGGGAAACCCAATAAGAGAGCTGGTGATTGAGAACAGCCAACATGATTGCCCTTGGTTATCATTGGAATAATGACTTGCTAGATATGGGATATTGAATTCTCTTCAACAATGGGTACACAATGGTGGTGCTGAGGAGGCAGCTAGACTCATCAGTAATAGATAACAATTCAGTTCAACGTGAAGCTAGCACTGACGGTGCTGCAGCTTAAACACACAGAGCTCCTCATCTTCACACTAGACCAGTAAGGATATGTGAACTAACCAGTTACACCAGTGAATCCACAGAGGCTCTCAACAGTGATGCACTTTTTCTACAGTGGCATTGTGAATTGCAGAGGCAGCATACAAACAAAGTCCAACCTGGGATGCAACTACAGAGATGTGAGTCCCTGCTTGACCACTGACCATTTGTTTGACCAGAACAAGATCTTTCTCTTTCTTTCTTTTTAACTTTATTTTTATGGTGTGTATGGCTGTGTTTTGTGTATGGTTTCATTATGTAGCCCTCTCTGACCTAGAACTTGATATGTAGGGCAAGTTGGCCTCCAACTTGTATTGATTCTTCTGACTAGGCTCCTGAGTTCTAAAATTAGAGATGGGCACACCACATCTGGCTTAAGCTTTTAAAATTCCCCTTTTATGTTCCACCTTCTTATTTAACAAATGGGGAAAATAATAGCACCCTGTTTCAGGGATGTGATGAGATATAATTGAACTAATTAATCAGTTCAAACTCCTGTGTGAGGAGTTTGCTTGGTTTATACAGTGTCCAAAAATGTTAGCTGTTATTATGACTGGGACATTCCATAGCATCCAACGCTCAACACCTTTTATATCGCATCCAGCACAAAGACTATAGTAGATGAAAAAAAAAAACAATAAAACCAAATATGATAGTTTGAATTGTGTGCTGATTTTAAAATTGTATACGTCTAAATCAAAGGTGCCATGAATGGGAAACATCTGTCCTTTCCTACTGACACCCTAATGGTGGGCAGCAAGGCTCAGGGGAGGGATATGTGTGATGAGCAGGAAAAGGCACCTTTGCCAAGATGCCACCAGGCTTCCTGAAAGTTCTGAAATGACACATGCTTGCTGACTAATGTGGTTCCTCCCAACTCTTTTATGGACTTCATTCTCAGCCCTGTTCACCTTCTCCAGAGTTCCCCAAGCTTTCCGTCTTCCAGGTCTCTTGCTGTTCTGTTGAAAGTTACTATGAGTCAAATGATGGCAACAAACATCTCTCCTGAGAACACGGAAGGAAGTTTAGCCCATGGCTCCATGGCACTGAGTGCCACGCAGATGAATCAAGTCACTTTGTGGATGAGGTTGACAAGGAAGACTACTGTTTCCTTCATTGTTTCCTGGGGTGGAAAAGAAGCACTTGAGTTAAGTACTGTCATTCTGCTTTGTGGGGAAGTGGACCAAACTCTGGAGTTTTTCTTGTGTGTTAAGTAACCCTGTTAGCATGACTACAAGCACATAGCCTGTGAATACATTCACTTTTCACTGGAATCAATTTGAAAACCAAAACCAAAACCAAAACCAAACAAAAGAGGAACAACGAAGCAGCAGCCTGTTTTCAATGGAAGAATGAGGGAGACTAGAGACTGAGAGACCAGACCAGAATTGCTGGGAGGACCAGGGGAGACCCCACAGGAGGGCCGGGGATGTGAAGAACAGCCAAAAAGAAAGGCAAGCTGAGCCACTTGCCTCCTCATTACCAATCACTCTGTCAGGGCCAGCCTTCAGGAGTGTGGACCTATGGAAAAAAGACAGGAGGCAGCTTAGCCATCCACAAGGATGCTTTTGGCTACAGGACCATCCTACCAAGGAGTTTCTGGATGCTTGTGACTCCCTGGAAATGCTCTCCCTAGAATGTTCCTGCTCTGAGTTTAGGAACAGCTTTTCCCCCTGCTCTTCTGTATCCCAACAACATTAACCAATAAGCAACAGACCTCAAGAAAGAACTACCCTCTCCCACATGCTCATTAAATCAACTCTTGAACAATGGAGACATTTGGACTCTGTGCAATTAGAGGTTCCTTCTTGTCATTTGCCACATAACTCAGGGAGTTTCTTTCCCAGACAATGGGAACAATCACTCATTGGGTCCTTGGTCTAGAAACATCTTACCCCAGATGACTCTTGTCATCTGAAGTGTTGTTGGCACTGGATGAACTTGAATAGCTAGTGCTGGGTCAGAATGCCGTCGTAGGTCTCTACCTGCTTAGCTCACTTGCCACTGACCACTCTCCCCAGTCATCTAGCTTGCACGTCTCTGCTCCTCCTGTCTCTGTCTACCTCTCCAGCTCTGTGTGGTTCTTCCTTCCATTCTGGTTCCCATAAGAAGCTCCCTGTAGTTTTCAACAGGCTCTAGGTTTTCACATTTACAAACAGGCTCTGCCTGGAATTCTCCCCGTACCTGTCATTCTAGACTGAGATTACTCATCTTTCAGGTACGACACGCTCCAGGAAGCTTTGTCTAAACCCGGGGTTATTCCTTCAGTGCCCTGGGCATTGCTGTCCATTTGCAGTAATTCTGGAGCATGAGCTCATCTTCCTGACGGAACTGGGAAACCCCCGTAAGTCGGCATCACACCTCTCTTGGTTCTGAGCACTCACCATTACACTGAGCGCTGGCGCTGACAGGGTAGTGATGGGAGGTTTGTTCATCTGCTCTGGTTTCTGACTCCCACATCAAGAGATCTTTGTCAACAGGTCTGTCAGGTCAGCTTGCACAGCTCTTGACCTATTCCTGGGGTTAAGCAGGGGAGGATATGAGCTGAGGCTGGAGCCAGTCAGCACCTAGAAAGAGTCCTGAACACAGCCAACAGACATGCACCTACCATACCCACATATACACCACGTACTCATTCTTCATACTGCATATTCACCAACACAGAACATACGTCATGTATACCACACCACACACACGCATACCATACTGTGCACACACATGGTTTTAGTTTTTTTGGCAATCTCGCTCCCAGCTCAGGGTATAGCCTAGAACAAAGGGCAGGGCTTGCTACTCTATGATTAGCTCCTTGGGGAGTTATTTTTAATATTCTCTGGCTCATTGGTTGAAGATGAGACGTGAAACTTTCTCATGTATTAGGGAGAACTGGGTAGGTATGAGATTAATTTCCAAAATGACTCCGCACAGGAGTAAATGCACTCGTAAAAATCTCAAAGCTTCTTTTGTATATACATGAAACTAAATGCTGGAAGTAGTGGTTAAAGGGAGGAAAGGCCTTGAGAGCTTCAGCAGGAGAGCAGCCTCTTTCTGGACTCACAGTGTTGTAGATGACCAGGACATTTTGACTCATGTCCTTATTCTGTACAGTAGGAGGGTGATTGGAATAAATGGACACATGACTCACCTGAATTGTCTGTTCATTCACATGGATCCTCCAGAGAAAAGCCAAAGTAAAGCCATGTTGTCCCCTGCATTCAGGTGATAAACTAGACCTTGGGCGTCTTTCAGAAGCACAGCCCAGACATGAGGCATTGGCACTGGGCATACTTGTGCCAACTGGGAATATGTGTACCCAGATGCCTAGAGCCTAGTTTTGTATAATTTAGAGGTGACTGTGGTCTCTGTGATGCTCATTTCCAAAAGGGAGGGAAAACTGGACTTCACCTATTCACCACTGGTGATAGCACATATATTTCTTTACTTCTGCTACCGTAACAAATTACCTAAGGCTGGATAGCTTCCACCGCAGGGATGATTGTCTCACCGATCTGCTGGCTAACAGCCTGAGAGCTGGGTGTTACCAGGGCTGCTACTGTCTTTGGTTCCTTTTATGTGGCAATGTCCTAGTCTCTTCTTGTAAGACCTCCAGTTGTGTTGGATTAGGCCTTACTGTATGTAGCATTCTCAATTTAACTGTACCCTTTGAACAACATTGTCTCCAAATGAAATGGTTTGCTGAGGTACCACGGATGTGGATTTCAGTATAAGCATTTGGGAAGGAGTGATACAACCAATTCATAGTTAGAATCTTCCTCCTAGAATGTTGAAGGCATTCATTTTTATCAAAGGAGAAACGTTGAGTTAGAGAGGCATTGTTCTGCCTCTACCATGCCAAAAAGTCCTTTCCTGTTGAGACTGCTATTTCCTTAAGGGATTTCTTGAATGCATCCATTGGGGTTTTAGTATGAGTTCTTCTGAAGTACTCAGCCTTAAATGAGATATCTATATCACAATCCCTACCCCGCAGGCTTAGGAAACATGGGAAGAAGGATTTTAGGAGACAGAGGCTGAGGAGGAGTGTTGGGAAGTGGTGGCTCCTGGATGTGACATGGCCAGTGAGTGCCCTAGTGAACTCACAGAAACCATGACTGATTGCAGAAGACCGCACAAGACTAAGCCAGTCAACATTCCAGCTTGGATGGGAGAAAGGCTCAGAGGGCTCCACCATTTGCTGAGGAGATCTTGACAGGTGATGGGCTCTGGAGGTGAAAGAGTCAGGTTTTTAGGGATGTGGTCCTTGTAGGTCCACTGTGCTCCCATCAGTAGCTCCACACACATGTGTATATCGAACTTACTGAACTATTTAAAAGCGGGGGCAATGAAGTTGGGGATTGGGTGAAAGATGTGTGTGTGTGTGTGTGTGTGTGTGTGTGCGCGTCAAGGAGAAGTTATAAGGGGATAGGGGTAAATACAATGTACAAATAGAATATACATATCAGAAATTACCAAATTATTTTTACAAAAGAGTTCATGTCACTCCCTTTCACAGTATGGCCCTGGGCTGAGTGTCATTGAGCTTCTTTGATAGCTCAGTAGACAAAGTGTGTGACCATTGCACTCTATTATAATTCATGGATTGGACAGGAGAGCTGAAATGGTGATGAACCATTTTGAAGACACAGCAAACTGTGCTCACCGAGCCTCCCAGCCTGACCCAAGGCATATGGCCTGAATTCCTTCCCAGTAGATTGGACGAGAAACTTCCTTTGAATCCAGCCCTACTACCAGTGCTCAGAGCACCCTGGGAATTCCAGGAAAGCCTTAAAGCAGAATAATTTACACACTAGCATATTTTCAGATGTTAGCTTTTTATAAACTGCCAGTCACGGTGGAGCCAAAATTGAGTGAATAATGAGGAACTAAGCTGAATGACGTTGCAGTAATAAAAAAGGAGCTTCTACTGGGAAAACTATCACACTTGTTTTTATATGGAGTTGAGAATCTGCCTCTAAGAATCATTCCAAGAGGTTTGGCAGTGTGGTTAGAATCATTGAGTAATGTCATAACCTTTTCTTCCTCCTCCTCTTCCTCCTCCTCTTCTCCTCCTCCTCTTCCTCCTCCTCCTCTTCTTCCTCTCCATCTTCTTTTTGTTTTTTTTCATTATTAATTTATTCATTTCACATCCCGATCACAGGCCCCTCCCTGTTGTAACCTCTTAAAAGTAGCACATTTATTCTATGTATTGTGTTCACTTCTTATAAACAAGCCTTCATTCTTCTAATAAACAAAGAGTAGCAATCATTTCCTGAATACCGGCTTTAGGTCCAAGAATTCCTTCAGCCCTGAAGTGGACTGTGGTTGTCTTGGCCTCCTTCCAATAGACGCAAAACCACTGACCTGTGTACTGAGGGCTACAGATACATCATAGACATACTTCTCTGTGGAGCTGAGAGTGGGCAAGGAAGCCTGTAGACCTCTTTCTTCTTTTGGAGTTGAACAAGAGCCAGACAAATGTAGGAGAGAAGACAATTCACTGTTCAACAAAATCAACCACCTGCGCCCTCTGACGACAGCCATTGCAGACATAGATTAGCTATTTCTACCTTTTGGCCTGGTGAAACTTGGAGTTTCAGTACAGCTTGAACTTACTTTCCATTGCTACAACAAATGCCTAAATCTGGGAAAATGCATAAAAGAGAGACGTATTGTTCCATGGGTTTTGGAGACTGGAAATCCAAATAGTAGGGAGTAGATTCCAGGAATACTAGGTGTAAGGATGTGATGTTCAAATCCAGCCCACGATCAGGCCTCATTTTGCAAGTTATGGTAGACATGCTACTTAGATATTGTGTGAAAACAGTGCTTTTGACAATGCCATCTCATCTGCGAAGTGAGTCTACACCACATAGCTGCTACGTTTGGTTCCTTGCTAATTTTCCTGCTTTCTGCCTCAGAATCAGAGAACCTGGCTGTAGGCTCTTGCTGTGGATCTCCTCCATCTCCCCCTATCCTAAAAAGACAAGAGAAGTGGCTCCCTCTATCTCTTTTGCCACATGAATTGCGACTTTCTTCAGAGACCCTGCCATACTATCTGCACTGGGCCTGAACACTTGCCAGAACCCCTCCATGAGGTTACTCCTCTGTCTACCAGTCCATAGCATTAACAACTCTTTAGATAAACTCCTTAGTCCTCTTGTACCAAATATGTTATCCAGAGGCCATTTGGTAAGCCAGACACAGAGGGGGAAGGCTGCCTTGTTCCTTGAGAATTAACCGGACTCCCACAACAACTACAAAGGCCCCTCTGAAGTCACCTTCTCTGGGGACTTCCCATTAGGCCTTTTATCTGAAAGATCTGTCTCCCAATAGTCTCATAATAGAGACAAAGCATCACACATGTGAAGTCCTCCTGTGGGTCACTGGTCACCCTTAAACCATATCCAAACCACAAAGGTGAATTCAGCTGTCATGGGAGAGAGACGTGGCCAGTACGGCAGGTTCCAGTTGTACAGCAATGGTATTTTGCATATGCCATTCCTCATTAATCAGAGAACACAGCCCATATATGGGAAAGATTGGAACGAGCAGCCTCACTGTGGAATTCCAATGTTAGGCAAAACAGTAGCCTAGGGATTAGACTCTCAGAAGGTCCCTGTGAAGCTCTTGGGGGTGGTGATTGGGATCAAGAGGAGCCAGCTGCTTTGTAGACACGTCCTTTAAGTGGACAAGTGTCCAGAACATACATGGCTTCTGTCTTCCGTCTTTGTCCCAGGTTTATGTGAAGCTTTGTACAGTAGAAAAACAGGAAGCAAGCTGAGCGCCCACCAGGGAGATACTGTTAGTCATTGTGCTCTCATAGTCTGGGTCATCACACTGCCAATAACATCATGTTGATGGAGAATAGTTTAGGTTCCAGCATAGTCACTGAAAAAGACTACAGGAGAACAATACTGTTTTATTTCATTTGTATAGTATTTGATTTCAATCGTATTTTTATCACATAGATAAGTTTTGGAAGGTAAGACAAAAAAAGGGCTCTTCCCCATTGCCTTTCTACCATTTTCTAGTTAGACTTTGAAACAGAGGAAGAGCCATAGGTACAGAAAAAAATCTAGACATACCAAACCTGTCATCGATTGGCATCTTCCCAATCCTCCCTAAAGCTGGTCCTGGCACTTTAAGAACTCATCCACCTAGGGAATGCATATTGAGCAAATGCTTTATTCCAGGCAGTGCAGTTGTGGCCATAGACACCATCTCTGCCCTCTCTTTCATCTTCTCTACTCTCTGCTGAACAGCATCTCTCTTCCCTTGAAGGTTCATTCTCCCATCATCCATGTGGTAGGGAGTTTGGAGAGAAGTGCTCAAACTGAGAGCTATGGAGCCTCCACTGTTACATCCGGTGCTCTCGGTATAACCATGTGAGGAGTTGGGGGAAGAGGAAACAATCTCCAAAAAAATTGCCAAATAGCTAATTGTCTATCCTAAAAATATACCAGAGGACGTCAGTTGACAGAGTGAAAAGGGCTGTGTGGGCTCATGTTTTCTTTTAATTAATTAATTAATGATTTGATTAATTAATTAAATCAGTTTACAGCTTGATTCTAGCCCCTCCCTCCTCTCCTCCTAGTCCCACCCTCACACTCCCTCCCCTTTCCCTTCTCAGAGAAGGGGAGCTCCCCCCATGAGTACCAACCCACCCTGGCACTTCAAGTTACAGCAAGACTAAACATATTCTCTCCCATTGGCCAGTCAAGGGAAGGCCAGCTACAGCAAAAGGATCAAAAGGCAGGCAATTGTTAGGGGACCCATATAAATACCAAGCTGCATACCTGCTACATATGTACAGGGGGCCTAGGTTTAGCCCATGCATACTCTTTTGTTGGTAGTTCAGTGTCCGTGAGCCCCCATGAGCCCAGACAGAGGGGTGAAAGACACCACAAGAAGACCTACAGGGCTCATGGTTTTAATTCTGTCAGGTTAGTAATCAGGCAGATCCATCTGTTTCAGGCCTCTGTTAGTGATGTCAGATGATGATGATGATGATGATGGATGATGATGAAGGGACCAGGGTCTTTCTCTTCTTTCAAAAACAGATACTCATTTGGACAGAGTGCAGGGAATCTTATAAAAGAAAGGGAAAATAGAAAGACCTGGAGGGGACAGGAGATCCACAAGGAGACCAACAGAACCAAAACATCCTGGCCCAGGGGTTTTCCTGAGACTGGTACTACAACCAAGAACCATGCATGGAGATAACCTAGAACTCCTGCACAAATGTAGGCCATGACAGCTCAATGTCCAAGTAGGTTCTCTAGTAAGGGGAACAGGAGCTGTCTCTGACGTGAACTCAGTGGCTGGCTCTTTGATCACCTTCCCCTGATGGGAGAGCAGTCTTACCAGGCCACAGAGGAAGACAATGGAACCAGTCCTGATGAGACCTGATAGACTAGGGTCAGATGGAAGGGGAGGAGGACCTCTCTATCAGTGGACTTGGAGAGGGGAATGGGAGGAGAAGAGGGAGGGAGAGTGGGATTGTGAGGGAATAAGGGAGGGGGCTACATCTGGGATACAAAGTGAATAAATTGTAATAAAAAATAAATATTTTTTAAAAAAGTGTTCTAATGATCAGCTACTGGGAACCAACACTTAAGGTACCACTGTCTCTCAGATGTGCCACACTAGAACAATGCCTTCAGCATTGAGTTCTCAGGAAAACATTTAAAATCCCACTACAACAAAAATGCTAAGTAATTTCTTCAAGGTTCTTATGTGATATAAATGAGAAATGCCCCCTTCCCCAAAGGCTCACATATCTGAGCCCTTTGTCCCCAGTTAGTGGCCCTCTTTGGAGAGGTTATAGGGAGGTGCAGCTTTGATGGAGGAAGCACATCACTGGAAATGGGCTTGGAGAGTTTATAGCCACACCCCCTTCCGGTTCAGTCTCTGCTTCGTGTTTATGGAGGATGATGCGCTTGTGCTCTCTTGGCTTCTTGTTCCTCTGCCATGCCTCCCCACCATAATGGAGTCTCATCCCAGTGGAACTGTAAGCCAAATAGACTCTTTGTTCCATAAATGGTTTTTGGTCGTGATGTCTTATCTCGGCATCAGCAGCGATTAAAGCACATAGCATGGCTGAATGCATGCCCTTGACACTATCTTACCCCTTTAAATTGAGGAGCATAAAAATTCAAGTTCTTTATTCCATAGCCAGCTTTCTATACCCTCCCCCCCTTCAATAAGACATCCAGACGTAGGAACTCACCAGAATTTCTAGACCCATTGCCTTTAAGGATTACAGCTAATTTGGGACAAAACCAACTTTTCATTTCTAGAGAAACAGAACAGCGATAGGAGATGCCTATGCTTCGTTTTCATTTTATCCTCATCTTTTACTAGAGTTCACCAGTCAGTCATATCTGTGATATGTCAGAGATCATCTTCACACACAGGGGCTCCCTGAGCTGGGGTTGGAGGGGCGTTGATCCCGACTTAGACACAGCTGGGCAATCAATGTTGAGCTTGCTTCTCCTGGGGCTTCTTTTCTCTCTTCTTCATTCTCTCGAGCTCTTTCAAGTTCAAATCATTGTACTCGCTCTTCTTGAGGGTGAAATTCTTTGGACTGGTCTGGGTCTGCTCTCATATCCCTCCTCTTACGTCATCTCACTGGTTGACTTGAATAGTGGCCTTCCCGGAATTTTGGTTCTAAAGGTTTCACAACCCTCCACCCTGCTAGGCTTTATTAGTCTCCTCTGTGTGCTTTCATGTCATCAACCACCACTGGCAATTGAATAATTTATTTGTTGGCTTATTTATTTATTGTTTGTTTTTTCCTTAAGATGCTGTAGGACTATGGTTGTTTTCTTTTTCCTTGCAGTGAACAGCTGCACATACAAAGCACTCGTTGATGTTTTCGTGTGAGAAGCTGGTTTTAAGAGGAAACAGATAACTTTGTCAACAAGCCCTCAGCCTCTAGTGGGAAATGAAATGGCCTGTGGCAAAGAGAGAAATTTGGACCAAAACACTTTTGTTACTCTCATATATCTAAAGATCTTTATTTATTTCCTCCACATTGTCTCCCACTTCACCGAAGCTCTTAATATGAATCCACTGTAACTCCAGGACCAATTTTCTCCATGAACATAAAGGCAAAATCACTGCGGCTTCCATAGTTTGGTTTTTCAAATAGGGATCACCATCCTCTCGCTACAATGGGCCATAGTGTTCTGTTTGTTTAGCTTGTTAAAGGCTTGACCCCTCCTGGTGGGAAGATTGCTCAGATTTCCCGATTCCAAAGTCCCTTCTGTTGCACAAGTCCAGCCGATTGCTTGTCAGGATGAAGTCAGAGCATGACCCAGTTAAAATGTTTGTGTGCTGTCCCAGGGAGAAACCAAAGCCGAAATCCGATAACTGAGGACAGGGAGATCTGGAGATACACACTGACCTGAATTCTGAATTACAAGCAGGGAGAAGAAGGCTGGAGAGTAAGCTGGCACCCTTCCAAAACCTGGTCATTGTGTGAATTCCTAGAAGCTGTTGGGAAATGGGCTCACCCAAATGATTAAACCACAGAGCTTTGAAGAGGCAGTAACACTAACCCAGCAGATTGGCATCTGAGGTCCGAGGCCAGTCTTGGTGGTTAAGCTGTCTTTGTTTTGCTGTTGCTATTATTGGTCCCGGTGCCCTGTTAAACTCTACGATGAAATCAGAAGTTGAATGGTGTCTCCATCCTGTAACATGCTTCTAAACGGTGACAGGAGCAGTACTGCATCGTCCAGCATTAGACCCACTCACCATAGACAGCCTCATGGAAGAGCCAGCTTCTCTCTCAGCACCGTGGTTTTAGAACAGACTAGTGGGCTAACTTGGGTGTCTGCTTATGTCTCAAGGGGGCAGGCAGATAGATATTCTGAGAAATTGGATTTGCGGAATTAGACTTTGTAAGGGAAAGGCAGGAAAGGGCTTACTGGATTCTACCTGCTTACTTCAGGCAGTGTAAATACAGCAGGAAAAAAGCCAGACAGAACCTGGCATGGTGGCTCATGCCTGCTATCCCAGCTCTTTGGAGGAGGACTGCATTCAGTCCAAGGCCAGCTTGGACTACACAGTGAGTCCAGAACTTGTCTCAAAAGTGAAAACAAAAATAGAGAAATAAAAAAAGCACACACAGCCTTTCTTTTTCCCAGAAAGACACTATCTACATATAAAGATAGAATTACAAGAACTGAGATCCATAACTAAGGCTCCTCTCTGCAGAAAACAAAATTGTACTTTGGGTCACCCTGCAACACGAAAGAAGAGATCACGTCATCTAATGGCTGCCATACGCATGTTTGTCTCAGTGACAGAATGATACAGAGAGATGCACCCAACACACACATATGAATAACATGGAGCCATGAAGCTCATTGGTTTGAAACACCAGACAAAACTATCAAGATCTCTTAATTAGCGTATATGAGTGTTGAGTCTTCTCTAGGCTCAAACAGTCCCTTGTTTATGCTTCTGTGTGCTCTGTCAGAAATTCACACTGAAGCTTTGTTGAGTTCTGAGATTTACGAGAGCAAGAACATGTTAAAAATGTCACGTAAACTCTTTGACAGTCTGCCTGCAGCAGAGAGTTTAGGTTCAGAAAGGGTATTTACTTGGCACAGAAGAGCGATTGTGAATGATAAGATGTGAAAATAGGGTAGTCAAGCAGACGCGGATGAGGGGCCAGGGGACCTGAGTTTCATTCTCCAGATAACACCCAGGACAATACCACCTCTCTAGACCTTTGTTCTTCGTATCCAAAGTTCACCCCTAGAGCTCAGGCTCTTAAACCCGGTGAAGAACAAAAATGTTCCCTACAAGATTAGATGTTGTATATGTGATACAAAGAGTATAAATTTAATCAAACAAAAAATCTTCAAGGGTGAAAAATATCACCGTAATAACTGACACCTATTAAAAGTACATGTGAAGCTGTGGCAGTGGCTCAAATGGTAAAGCTGTTGCCTGGCATACAAAAGGCCCCAGGTTCAGTTCCCAGGGCTGCAATTAATTGATTCTTTAATGTGTTTTAACGCAGTGCCAGGCCCTGGTTATAAGCCTTCTCACATGAATTCCTTTCTCTTAATTTTTGACATCTAATGATGAGGGTAGCATCATAATTCCTTTTTTTTAAAAAAAATATTGTGTGTTGCT